>NC_136421.1:312097245-313297245 GCF_052625555.1 Lactuca saligna
GATAAACTCAATTTTTATCAAATCAAGCTATTAATGTTTTTGTTGATTAATTCATAATCGATTGATGATAAAAAGAGTTATGCGAGAATGATATGTGATGAATTATGCAACAAGTCTTAAAAAAGAGCTATATGAGAATGAGAATGTTTTGGGTGAAGCACCACCACGTGTCAACAAGTCTTAAAACGTGGTCGTGTTTCCTAATGTTCCGGAGCGGAAATAGTTCAATGATTAGGAAAACAATCTCTCTCTCTTTCTCTCTCTCTCTATCTCTCTCTCTCTCTCTCTCCATATATGTCTTATTAGAGGTTGAATATCGGTAAACTAAAGGCATGGTAGACATATTACAGTTGACTTTATTTTTATGGTTGACTGGTTTTTTATATTCATTATGGAGCAATAAACTAAAGGCATGGTAGACTCTAAATGAATGTTTACAAACAATCTTGCAAAATATATGAATCCAACCATGGTTTAATTGTTGCAAAATAAAACTATACTTCCATTTTCTTTTTCTTCTTCATGATTTGACATTGAAAATCCATGCATCTAAAGCAGAAAATCTTCACATTTTGGTTATTAGCACATTATACTATAGATTATAGAAAAAAAAACATTACCCTCCATGGGTCGTGCTTAGCACGGGCCTAAAACTTTTTTAGTGTATATATATATATATATATATATATATATATATATATATATATATATATATATATATATATATATATATATATATATATATATCTAGGAACGAGTTCTATGGAAACAAATAACTAGAGCAACATCTACCGGAACCAATAATCAAATTACACGTGTCCATTTCTTTCTTCACAAGTAATGTATTGTGGAGGTTATTGTGGAAGTGATGTGTTATCATGTTTTCATTGGTTCAAATATGTGTTGCCCAAATCATTCATTTTCCATATAACTCTTCCTTATATATATATATATATATATATATATATATATATATATATATATATATATATATATATATATATATATATATATATATATATATATATATATATAACCATAATTATTGGTTCTTTAAAGAACCAAATTTTTTTTTTTCAATTTTAAAGCTTGTTTTTTTATCTAAAAAATATATAAAAATATCTTAATTATATATTAACATTGTGAATGTGAAAAATATATTTCGGATTCACCGTATGAATATGGATTCACGTTGTGAAATTTCAAAGATTCACATTGTGAAATTGACGTAAAAAAAATCGAATTTTATATCATTGGAAAAAGGATAAAAACTTATAAATTTCTGTATTTTTAGTTTTTTTTTATAAAAAATAAGTTGTAAAAGTTGAAAAAAGATTGGTTCCTTGGTTTCTTGGTTAATTATAGTTTTCTATTAAACCTCACCCTATATATATATATATATATATATATATATATATATATATATATATATATATATATATATATATATATATATATATATGTTCATGTTCATTTGATACTACTCTAATTATATATATATATATATATATATATATATATATATATATATATATATATATATATATATATATATATATATATATGTTCATGTTCATTTGATACTACTCTAATTTTTTTTTTTGTGTATATATATATATATATATATATATATATATATATATATATATATATATATATATATATATATATATATATATAGGTTCAGGTTCATTTGAAACCATTCTAATTTTGTGAGACCGTGAGACCAAATCTAAAAATAATTTTAAAATGCAAAATAAATGGAAAAATCCAAAAATTCTTTTTTTAAATATTATTTTCGGAACTTGAATTAACTAAAAAAATAAATAAATAAATAAATTAATAAAAAATCCCGTTTTTTTTTTTGAAAAATACGTGAAATATTCTAAATAGAATATTACACTAACATATTCTAAAAAATAATTTTTAAAAGCAAAATAAATGGAAAAACCTAAAAATTCTTTTTTTAAATATTATTTTCGGAACTTGAATTAACTAAAAAAAATCCTATTTTTTTAAAAAATACGTGAAATATTCTAAATAGAATATTACATTGTACATATTCTAAAAATAATTTTAAAATGCAAAATAAATGGAAAAATCAAAAAAAATTCTTTTTTTAAATATTATTTTCGGAACTTGAATTAACTAAAAAAAAATAAAAATAAAAAAATGCATCTCCCGGTCTCACAAAATTAGGCCGTCTCACATCAACCTAACCCTGTATATATATATATATATATATATATATATATATATATATATATATATATATATATATATATATATATATATATGTTCAGGTACATTTGAGACCATTCTAATTTTGTGAGACCGTGAGACCAAATCTAAAAATAATTTTAAAATGCAAAATAAATGGAAAAATTCAAAAATTCTTTTTTTAAATATTATTTTTGGAACTTGAATTAACTAAAAAAATACGTGAAATATTCTAAATAGAATATTACACTGACATATTCTAAAAAATAATTTTAAAATGCAAAATAAATGGAAAATTTTAAATTTTTTTTTTAAATATTATTTTCGGAACTTGAATTAACTAAAAAAACATAAAAAAAATCCTATTTTTTTTTGAAAATACGTGAAATATTCTAAATAAAATTTTACACTGTACATATTCTAAAAATAAATTTAAAATGCAAAATAAATGGAAAAATCAAAAAAAAATTAAATATTATTTTCGGAACTTGATTTACCTAAAAAAAATTAAAAAATAAAAAAATGCATCTCACGGTCTTATAAAATTAAATCGTCTCACATGAACCTAACCCTATATATATATATATATATATATATATATATATATATATATATATATATATATATATATATATATATATATATATATATATATATATATATATATAGGGAAAAGTAAATATACCTTAAAGGTATATAAGCTTAGGTACCCAAACTTATAATAATACGTCGTTTTGTTTGATATATCATTATAATATTGTTAAACTTCAATCCTTAACTTGATACATATTCAATATTTTGAAATTTTCATTATTATCTTCTTCTTAAATCACATCTTTTTGTCGAACATTTACTAGACTATATATATTATATTTGAAAATGACAATTATGTAAAAGGAAGATAAATATGAAATTTATAAAAATCTTTAAAGTAATTCAAGTTAGAAGTTGAATTATAAGAACATTGGACAATTAGAATGTCTATATATGATACAAAACGATGTAGTATGGTGAGTTTGGGTACCTAAGCTTATATACCCTTAAGGGTATATTCACTTTTCCCATATATATATATATATATATATATATATATATATATATATATATATATATATATATATATATATATATATATATATATATATATATATATATATATATATATATATATATATATATATATATATATATATTTCCATTTCCTCCGTATAATATGCCAACTTGGTATGTATTTTAAGTAATATATTAATAAGTAAAAGAATTTGACCGTTGCTAAAGTTAAAATATTACGTAGCTTGAATTTCACAACTGGGTTTTACATTCCTTTTGCCTTTCTTTTGTATTTTTTTAGACACATGTCTCGATATATTAAGTGAAATAAATGTATGGATCTCGTTTAAACTATTTAACTTAATGCTATGTTTATTATCTTACGATCGAAGTAATGTAACCGTTATGTCTTGCGAGTTAATACACATGTCGCTCGATATCTATGTGCCAATAATGACCCTTGTTCTTTTATAGTTTTATGTATTAATTAAAAAAATGTTGATGTAAATTTTAGTTTTGTTGCTTGTAACGTAATTTATTTTAGATCTTGTAACGTAATCTATTTTAGATCAGATTTTGAAATCCTTGTAATCGTTTTCTATACATGCAAATCACGAAGTTTTACTTAATAATGTTATGTTATTAGAATAATCTCTCTCTCTATGTTATTAGAATAATCTCTCTCTCTCTCTCACACACACACAACTATTTAAAAAAAAATTCTTTGATTTTTGATTTCTCACTATACACAAGTTTGTCTTCCTTTCCTTATTAACGTATTATATCAAAAAAGAATTCATTAAACTTATCCAATTAACTTCACATTAATGGATTCTTTCATCGCAATTCAATTCAAAATTCCAAATCATGGTATTTTCTTGTTCTTTAATAGGCATCTTTAATCTTTTACGGTTTATGCTCTACTCCGGATTAAGATTCGTCTGATGTTTGTTTGAACATATAGTACAAATGTTGCTCCCATTGCCACTTATTTTTCTTATGCATTTTTTTTATTTTTTTTTTATATTGTGCATTCGGTAAAATAGGTGAGGGCTTCATGCACATTATTCTATTGATTAACATCTAGTTTAAAAAGTGATTTCTTTCAAATCAAATAAAAATAGGAATCATTTATTATATAAAATAGATATATTATTACTAGTTTTTTTGTTCTTTTTTTCTTTTTTAAATGGAGTTTGGATACTTAGTCTAAGCCAACCATAAATTCTTTTAATTGATAATAGTGATTTGAATCCCCAAAAATAGATCTAATTAAACTTCACGCTTCAAATTCTCTATCTCAAGTATCGATTTTAAATGTATGTCTTACTAGATTTCGTAATGAAATTATAACACCATAATTGAAAATATAATGCAAAATGGGTTGTAGATATTTTTGAATTTCAATCTACAATGTTACATATTTTTTAGTTTTTGGTATAAAATATATTTTATTAATAAAAACAAAAAGTGAAGGAAAGTGAAAGATAATCATTTTTCAAAATTTCCTAAATTTTAGAAGGTGAAAAAATAAAAAGAGAAAAAGTTTTTAAATACACTTTTGAGTATTAGTCAACCAATTGTTTGACTTGGTTGATTTTTGGTTTTGAAAATTAAATACTTGGGGTTTCATTTGGTGAAAATGTGAATCATATTTCTGCATGGAGGGAGATAGTTGATAGCTTATAAAAAGATTGTCTAATTTGAAAGTTAAAATGCTTTTGAATTGGGGTTGTTTAACTCTCATAAAATCTGTTTTGGGAAGCTTAGAGATATACTACATGTATTTGTTCAATATACCTTTTAAAGTATGTAGCATGTTGGAGTCTAGTTGAGCCAAGTTTTTTATTTGGGGGCTGATGCGCAGGAATGTAAAATTTGTTGGGTAAAGTGGGATTTAATTTTGCACTATAAAGAGAAGGCTTGGGGTAAAAAGTTTGGTTGCCGTTAACGGTGCTTTGATTTCCAAATGGAAGTGGAGATATTGTACTAATACTAATGCTCTTTGGGCTAGAGTTATACGGGCGTGTAATGGCGAACAATTTGGATTGAATGGGGGAGAAGGCCAAATTAAATCAATGGTGTTTGGAATAATATTATTTCTTTAATTAGTAAATTACATTCCGAAGGTAAAGTTCATGAAGGTAATATGAGACGAAAATTGGGTGATGGTTGTCTTATTCAGTTTTGGCAGGATAAGTGGCGGGATCAACTACGATTTAAGATGAAGTATGATAGACTTTATGCTTGATCTTTGAATAAGGAGGGAGTGGTGAAAGATTTTTGGACGGATACAACGTGGACTTTTGAATGGCGTTGTGGGGTTCGCGCAGGTGCCGAGATGGATCAGCTTCAAGCTTTGCAAGTGGAGATACAACAAATTTATTTAAATTCGAACAAGGATTCGTGCGGTTGGCATCTCGGTGGTGAGGGGGAGTATTATGTAGCTTCTCTTAGAGAAGCTTTAGATGTGGTGGCTTTAGCGGTTATGCTAGTTATTATAAAATGGAATAAATATGTTCCTATAAAAGTCAATATTTTGATTTGGAGAATAGCAATGGATAGGTTGCCCACAAGGGTAAGTTTGTCTCGCAAAGGAATTGACATACCTTCTATTAGGTGTTTGATGTGCGATGATCAGTTAGAACATAATGATCACGTTTTTTTTTTCAATGTGATATTGCTAAATAGGTTTGGAATCAGATTCTTATGTGGTTGGGACTCCCAAACTTTGATTTCAAGACCATTTTGGAAGCTCAAGAATGGATTCAAGTCCTGCATGTGAGACAATATAAGATGGACGTGGTGGGTAGGGTGTTAATGACAGGATTGTGGATTATTTGGTATTTTAAAAATGACTTGGTGTTTCAGAATAAGAAGTATTAGAAGGATATGTTATTTGATTCTATTCTTCTGTTTTGTTTTAATTGGTTTACTTCTAGAAACAGAAAATGTGTTAGAGATTGGAACTTGTGGCTCCAATAACCTATGCTTTTGTAATTTTGTTGTCTTAGACTAGTTTCTTGCTAGTCCCTAAGGCTTGTTTCTTTTATATAATGCAGTTCTAAAAAAATAAATTAAACCATAAATAAAATGGATTTTTTTTTTATCATGGATTCAAGTCTCGCTAAGAGACATAGGGTCTTTATGTTTTAGGAATAGGTTAGTTTGTCATTTTAATAATAAAATAATAAAATAAAATAAAATAGATACATGTATAATAACATGAAATAAAAATAATAAACTACCATCAAACTGTTGGATTAGGTATCTAAGCCATAACTATTTTGGTATGTACTTGACCCGATTACGAGCATTGTCATTTTGGGTTGCCTTCACCATAGCAACTGATAGGATGAATTAAGGAGAAAGAGGATCCATTATGATTTGTTAATACATTATAAGAATAATATATTAAAGTAGAAATCATATTGTTTAATTAACATTAGTCAAGAATTAATTAAGAATTAGTTTCGTGACTAAAAGAGATTAATTAAATAAAGGGGACCGATATTGTAATTATAAGATAGTTGCATAAATGGGCTAATGGACTCCATAGAGGTTGGAGTGGAAGAAATCTATGGGGAAACCCATAAGAATTCGTCTAAGGCCTCTAAGGAGGGAGTCTATGGGCTGCTTAGAGCTTAAGCAGTCAAATTAGGGTTTCCTTGTCTGATAACCCTAATAGCCTCACTGTATAAGAAACCCCTAAGGCCCCAGAAATGTGGCTAAGGATTCCCTAAGGGTTCTTGGATGTTTTTGTGCCTCCTCCTCCTTCTCCTAAGTCATCTTGTTGCTCATGGTGTTTGTGATTCCATTAGAGGTGCAACCTTTAAGGCACTAAGCTTTCAAGAGTCAAGATCAAGGAGATTTGTGATTGTTGTTGCTACATAACAATCAAGGTAAGATCTAAACCCTAATTCAAATGTTAATTTGTTTATTATATGCTAGATCTAGGGTTTTGAGCTTTGGATGATTATTGCATGTTCATTTGACAAACTAGATGCAAAGCTTTAGGGTTTGATGTACACCATAGGATTGATGTAGTGCTCAAAACCCATATGTGGTATAAGAGCCTAGGTTGTTTCTTTGATGTATTTGATGCTTAATTGTTCATTGCTTGATTAAATATCGAAATTTTGAGTTTCCGACTGGCAGGCTCACCGAGTCCATGAATGGATTCGACGAGTGCCATTGTGTACTCGACGACTCCAGGGCTCTGGTGCCGGATTTTTCTATTTTGCTACTAGATTTTGTTGAGGATTGCTTCCAAAACTCGTTTTTCTTGCCTAAAATCGATTTTTTAAGTTTGTAATGGTTATCCTCATCAAAATTGATGGATTTGGTTAAATATGGATAATATAGGATTATTATTTGTCAAATATTTGACCTAGTGAGTTTGAAAAGTTTCAGTTTACACCCTTTAGGTTTTATAGTTAAAATTTGAACTTAAAAAGTTTTAGTTTTTTTAAAATTTAAATCGTTAAATGCTAATATTTTGGAAAAGTTTCAAAATTTGTCCTCAAATTTTGGAATTTAAATTTTTGATTAAAAGTATAATTTTGAAATATTAAATTCTAAAACCCTAGTTTTTGAAAAGTTCAAATTACACCCTTAAGGTTTTATTAAGTTAATTAAATGTATAATTAAAATAGAGATAATAAATCCATAATGATATGGTTTATATTTAATTAAATTATAAGTATAATTTATTAAATTAGACCACCTAGTATTTTAAAAGTGTAAAATACATCCTTGTACTATATATAAAGTTAAAAGTTTAATATTATATATGTATGAATCAAGAGTCTGTCTTATCGTTAGTAGGCCTCATTCAGGAAGCTAGTCTCTATGCGGTGTTTAAGGAAATTGCTTATAAAATGGCGATTGAATGGATATCCACTCTTACCCACCACACTCTTGACTAGTGGAGAGTCGTTAGCCGAACGGGTAGGATATGACACAACCTTCCATTAGAAGTATAATGAAATACGAAGTAACTAAACAATTTTATAAATTCGCAAATCTTAGTAACTTTAGGAAAAATGTGGAGTTGGTGCTAATCCATGAAATTGCACATTATACCTTGTTGGTCGTTAGTGGAGCGTGTGTGGTTAACCGATACACTGATATGGAACCAATGAAGGATGATAATGGGTAGCTCGTAGATTATCATAGATCAATGGAGCGTGTGTGGTTAACCGGCACATTGATTAGGTGATATGCATCTTCAAGAGTACCAAGCTAATTTGCATGGTTATCCACACCTTGTTTGTGATCCTCGGCATTCCAGTCACAAATGAAGGGCACAATCGAGATTTAAACATGCCATTGAAAAGTTCAATGAGTCTCAAAATATATAGGAGTTTCAATTCATTTAAAACTTAAATTTCTTTTTCGTTTTTCATGGTGGAAATTGGTAAATCGTCATTTACATACCTTCAAATGTTCTGCAATTTGGATTACGACATCCATCTTCCAAATTATAGACTATTGTGTTAAGTCTTAGCCTTAATATCTCATTTGGGTGTTTTATTAAGGACTCAATCAAGTAACTTGAATTTTCTCCCGTTTTGTAGATATCAAAGTCTAACAACTATGGTCTTCCTGAATCTGTTGGAAAAAGTTTTTCGCTTGAAGATGATGTTCCACGATTGGATTGTGGAAAGGGAAATTCTTCTTCACTTCCTCCACCTCCTCCAATAATTTTCCCTGACCCACATGTTCGAAGACATGAAAATTTCAAGGTCACTCAAGCCCTATTGGCAAAAAGACACGAAGATGGAAAGTCGGTATGCGCTCATGTCTTGGATATGAAATTACATATTGATAGATTGGGAATGTTGGGCGTCGATGTCTTGGAGAAGTTGGGTTTTGATTTGGTTCTTCAATCACTTCCTGATTCATATGGTAAGTTCGTTAGAGAGTACTATATGATGGAACACGACGTGACACTCATTGATTTGACTTATTTGCTTATCGTTGCTGAATCAAAAATGATTTGGCACACTGGACGAGCAAATTTGTCTGGTAAATCAATATCCCAGCCTTTTATGGGCAATGGCAACATTGGAAGTCCAGAAAATTTTTCTTAATGAAAAAGAAAGGCTAAGTTTGAAATAGTCCCGTGTACCATTCAAGAAGAATCCATATGTTTCTACTACCAAAAGAGGGGGCATTGGTTACGAAGCTGTCCTAACTACCTGAGAGATCTAAGAGATGGGAGAGTCAAGATGTATGACTCTACTTCAGGTTAAATCCACTATCTAACTCTATTAAGTTCCTATTTGGAGATTCTAAATATATGATGTGATAAGATTACATTTGGTGTTTTGTAGGAATGAAGAAAAGAAAGGAGCTTAAAGGAAGAAGCAATCTGAGTCTGATCGCGAAGAAATGGATTTTGATCGCATGGTTTGATGATCGGATTTTTTAGCTGCTACTTAGAGAGTTATGATAGATTGCTTAGGATTATGTAATAACATAGCTTTCATTTGAATTGCATTGTAAGGACAATTTTTTCCATACCTTTTATAAATAAAATAGATTTTTGGTTTTTGTCAGATTTATATATTTCCTTGCAATGGCATGTGTGAAAATTGATGTTTATGTATTTCTATTTTTAGCAATGTTGAAATGGATGTGATTATTAGTTATGTTATTTGTGGTAATGTCGAGAATTTACCAAATCAGGAAAGATTCTTGTCGCCCAAGTTTCAATTGGACAGAAACTTGGAATCATACAACTTGTATTGTATGATAAATGAGAACCTTCATATTTGGAAAATTAAACTAATTCCTTCACAAAGAGTCAAGTGAAGGACTAGGAGAACTGGTACATAATGGTGTGCACTAGTCAAGTCCACCACAAAGAACAATAAGATTATTCGTCATGATTTGCTAAAAGTCTAGTAAATGTGGTTATGCTTACAAGATTAAGTATAATTCTGAATCAATGAAAAGTTTCAATGAATGACAGAACGAATAACAATAATCAAATCGACAGAAAGATAAAAGTTTCTCTAATCTGAAAAGATGGGAGAGTACTTTAGTATCATGTTTTATGATTGCCTTGTTGATTATGAAACCATATCACCATTGATCCTCTAAGGAAACCTTAGTACACTAGTATGGCTAAGAAGAGGAATCGAAAATTGTTAAAATGATTAAATCAAAATGATGAGTCATACTTCATTCCAAAATCAAGTCTTAGAGTCATACTCCAAGATTGTGATGTGAGTGACACATCTTAATAAGTTTTAACACACTCATCAAATGTGAAGTAGAAAATTGTTTTTCTTACTCTTGCATGTTTGAAATTGGTAAGTTGTGATGTCTTGGATAAGACAAAAACCAAATAAGACCAATTATGTGTGGTGTTTGTCTTGATGAGAATCCACACTAACTCTTGAATATTTTTTTGTCAAGAAATGTTTCTTGACAAGAGAATCTTATATGTCAAGAGGTCAATGGGAGTATAACTGATCTTAAAAAGTTTCAAGAACTAATCAAGAGTAAACATATTATTAAACACTAGCACACGACTTGAGGTTTGTAACCTATCATGTTGACATATTATTGTTTCTATGCCATTCCAGTTTGGTCAACCATGCATGTGTGTTCTACGAGTTCTCAATAGACTACATAAAGGCAAGCACCTTGTTCAATGAAAGTACATTGACTAGTATATGTGAGCTGCTAAATAACATCGAAAGCAATGGTGGGACCCTTGATGGCAAGAAATTAAGAATGAACAACTTCAGTCCATATGAGTTTGGATTTGTCTTAAACCTTGTCTTACGAATATGGTTATGACAATTCACATGGATAGGAACACAAACACCATAAAATCTAAGTGTCATAAGGTTTCTCTCCGTTTCATGAAAATGATTGTGAGGAAACGCTTTCGCTAAGAGAGATTTTAAGGAGACAACGATGGTGTGAATTGCATTCTCAAATTCTATTATGATTACGGCATCCCTCTTCATAGTTCGTATTGTGAGATTTGGCAATTAGTTTGAACATTTAAGACTTATTGCTATAAGTTCTAAAATGGCTTAGACACACATATGAGCTATCTAAGGAAAGTTGTATGAGTTTGAGAAACTTGGATAAAGGTTTATTGAAGCATCTCGTATTAGAAATATGAAGTCAATAAGTATTGATTTCTGGAAGACCAATTGTTTTCTGAATACATGTCAAAGCTAGTGGGAGCATAAATGTTATGCTGACATAGATATAATATCATGTTAGTGGGAGCATGATTATTCTTTTAAGTGTTGCAAGTTAGCAATGTTAATTATAGAAAACAAAAGTTTCACTTTGCAAAGTTGTTGGGGTTAAAAAGTTGTTTTACTATAATTAAGGGATAGAATATTATACTTCGTTTCAAAATCTAAAAGCATGGATCGAGAAATTTCAATCAAATTTAGTCAAATGACACATATGGATGTTAGGTTGAAAAAGGTTCAACTTAAAAGGATTCTATATATAGCAATATTGTAGCAAGAAACTGGTAAAGTATCACGTTTTTCATTATGAATCGTGTTCCATACGCTTCGAGTAAAGGATCGATTGCATATGCTGTAATATTCGAACATTCTAAATTTTCCAAACGCCTAGGGCATTAAGAAAGAAAAAGGACTAGAACCGGATTGACTAAAATAATTAAACAACTCTAAATGGCAAGTATACGTAGCACGAGGGTCCCCTTTACTGATGGGATCTCACAAAAGATAAGACTCGAGTTGCACTAGTATTTTTTACATGTTTAACAGCATACTTAATACTGACGATTGGAAGTGAACCCCTATTATAGTCGGGTCCTTCATTGCCTTTTTCCATTTTGAGGTCAAACTCCTCCTGTTCCACTGTCATTCTTCTCTGTGTTGGATAAGGTGTCTAAGTCCATAACTTATTTGGTATATACTTAACCCAACCCGGCATGGTCCATTTGGGTTGCATTTCATCCAAACTATTTATGGATAATTTTAAGAGAGTTATACACATATGATTATTAATATATTATAAGTTATAATATATTAATATGAAGTCATGTTATTTAATTAGTCTTAGTCTTAAATTAATTATGAATTAATTTAGAGATTAAAAGGAAGACTAATTAGATTGTGGGCTATTGGTTTTATATGGTGTAGGCTAACACTCATTTGTTAATGGGCTAGGCTTGTATGGAAGTCCATGGATGATCCATGGAGATTTTAACCCATGGATCCTTGGAAAAGGAAAGGTCATGGGTTATTAGGGTTTCACCCTAATCATGTACACTATATAAGCATGCTTATGTTGCATGAAATAGCCTCTAGTGTCACTAGTGTGTGTGTTTGTGTGTGGCCGATTTTATAGTGTGTATACTCTCTCTCAAAGTTTTCCAAGAGTTTGTGGTGATTTGTGATTCCATTTGAGGCATTCACACTATTGGTGTTTGGCCCTCAAACTCCTTAGGAATCAAACTCATCATCAAAAGGTATGTAATCTCATCTAATTCATTTATGTTTAAAAGTACCCCATGCCATGTTAGATAGGTTATGAACCCTTGAAAAAAATTATTATTTTGCATGTATTTAGACAAACATAGATCCAAGGTTTATTAGGGTTGCATGCACACTTAGGAAGTGTTAGATTGCTCAAAACCCAACAGTGGTATCAGAGCCTAGGCTTGCTTGTTTGATACTTGATGCAAAATAGTGAAAAAAGTCGAAATTTTTGTTGTCTGCATGATGGACTCACCGAGTCCATGGGGGGACTCGCCGAGTCCAAGGCAAAATTCATCCTACTCGCCGAGTAGGTTCGTGCACTCGGCGAGTAGAAGGTTCAGAATGCAGATTTTCGACAATTTGTGCTGCTGGAAATGGACTAGAAACTTTACCCTAAACTATTTTGATGTTTTAAAACTTATTTTAGTTGGTGTAATGGTTGTTTTAATCCATTTACAATAGCATATATCAAAATTTCATGCTTTGTATGTGTTCATATAATTCTTGAAACTTTGATAATCATGTTCATGTTCTTATGAATTTAGAAGATGATAGGAATTATTTGCTGAATTGTTTAGGATTAATTCTTGATTATTTATGTGTTTTAATGGAGTCCATAATTTGTCCTCAAGTTATGGATATCCAAAGGTCATTTTTCTTTAACACACATTAAAAACACATACGTTACATGAAATGAAGAGTCTTCATTTTATGAACCTTTAATTCATAAGTTATGAAATGAAAAGTTTTGAAGAGTTACAAAACTTTCCCTCAAGTTTTGGAATTTGGAAAAGTTTCACACACTTTAATAAACTTTAATTCCAACACTTAGAATTTTAAAAGTTAAAATTCAACACTTATACTATTTATAACATTAATGGTTAATTATATATATATATATATATATATATATATATATATATATATATAAGAACAAGTCGTTTTACCGTTAGTAGGCCTCATTCACGAAGCCGGTCTATAAGGTGGGTATAAGGTTGTTGCCTATAAAATGGCGACTTAATGGGTATCCACTCTCACCCACCACTTGCTTGATCGGTGGAGGGTCGTTAGCCGAACGGGTAGTATAATGACTTTAAATTCTCATTAAAAGTATAATGATTATTATAAAGTAACTAAATATTTTTTTTATTTAATTCCCAATCTTAGTTACTTTAGGAAAAATGTGAATTTGGTGCTAGCCCATGGAATTCACACTTTGTACCTTACCAAATCGTTGGTGGAGCGTGTGTGGTTAACCGGCACACTAACTTGGACTAGTAAGGATCACGAAGGGTGACTTAACGTTTGTCATAGATCAATGGAGCGTGTGTGGTTAACCGGCGCATTGATTAGGTGATAATATTAAGGGTACCAAGTGAATTGGTATGGTTATTCACACCTTGTTTTGTGATCCTCGGCATCCCAGTCAAAAAATTTGAGAGGGCACACTCGAGATTGAAACATGCCATTGAAAAGTTCAATGAATCTCAAAAGATCTAGGAATTTCAAATCGAATTAAAACCTAATAAATTATTTCGTTTTTCATGGTGGAAATTGGTGAATCGTCATTCGCCTACCTTCAAATATTTTATAGCTTGGATTACGGCATTCCTCTTCCAAATTATAAAATATTGTGTTGGGTCCTAGCCTTAATATTTCATATTGAGTGTTATATTAAGGACTTTGAATCAACTAACTTGATTTTTTCCCATTATAGATGTCTGGTTCAGACAACTATGATCTTCCCAAATCTCTTGAAGATGGTGTCCCTCAACACCATGCTTCACTTCCTCCACCTCCTCCAATTATTCTCCCTCACCCACAAGTTCTTGAAAAGTCTAAAGTCACTCAATCCCTATTGGAAAGCATAGTCTATGTGTGCTCACATCTTGGGGATAAAGTCACATATTGACAAGCCGGGAGAGTTGGGTGTCAAAGTCTCGTGAAAGTTGGATGTTCAATCACTTTCTTAGTAACATAGTGAGTCTCTTTGGGACTACTATGAGACAGCCTATGACACGAGCCTTAATGATCTTATCTATTTGCTCAGTGTTGCAGATTCAGCAACGATTCGGAACACTAGTAAAGCAAATTTTATTAGAAGATCAACTTCCCAAACCTTAAATAGACATTGGTAATGGTAGCATTGGATATCTAAAAAAGCATTTCTCTTCCCAATGGAAAGGGATTGGCCATAGTCAACTCGGTTGACCAAATGGTAAAGAGAAAGGCTAAGTCTGAGATAGTCTCATGTGCCATTACCAAAGGGTCTATATGTTTTATTACCAAAGGGAATGACACTGATTGCGAAGCTGCCATATTTACCTGAAATATCATAAGATTGATCAATTCAAAAAGTTTGACTCTACTTCAGTTAAAGTCCACTGACTAAGTCTATTAAGTTTCTATTTGGAGATTCTTATTACATAATGTGAATGGGTCACATGCTGATATTTTAAGAATCAAAGAAAAGATAGGAAGCTTAAAGTAAGTATATGTTGATTCTGATTGCGAAGGTGGGTTTCGATTGCATGGTTCGGTAATCAGAATTTTGAGTTGTTGCTTAAGAGTTATAATATACT
Organism: Lactuca saligna; assembly: GCF_052625555.1. Classification (NCBI taxonomy): domain Eukaryota; kingdom Viridiplantae; phylum Streptophyta; class Magnoliopsida; order Asterales; family Asteraceae; genus Lactuca; species Lactuca saligna. The sequence goes on from NC_136421.1 coordinate 312,112,592, forward strand.
GTTTATGAATAGATAAAAACTAGGTTTTCATGTGGATTGTAAGGATAAGTTTTTCCGCAAAGTTTTAAAATAAAAAAAGGGGGTTTAATTTTATTTATTTAAAAAAAAATATCCTTACAATGGCATCTGTGGAAAATTGTTGCTTATATGTTTTCAATAATAGCAATATTGGAAAGTGGATTTGATTCTTTCATTTGTGATAGTGTCTGAATTTACCAAATGAAGAAATATTTTCATCACCCAAGTTTCAATTGGACAGAAACTTGGAATCATACAAGTTGTATTGTATGATGAATGAGAATTTTCATCTTTGAAAATTAAGACTAACTCTTGATCACATGTATATGTGACTCAATTGAAGGACTAAGGAATTAGGTACACTGGGTGTGCGCTGGTCAAGGTCCACCACAAAGATTGATTTGTCATGATTTACTAAAGATTAGTAAATATGATTATACTTATAAGGTTAAGTATAATTCTGTAACATTGGAAAGGATACAATGTATGACAAACCAAATGAGAAGAACCAAATTAGGCAGAAAGATAAAAGTTTCTCAAATCTGAAAGGATGGGAGAGTACTTTAGTATCATATTTCATGATCATCTTAATGATTATGAAACCATATCACAAATTCATACTCTAAGGACGTCTTAGTGCATTGTTATGGCTAAGAAGAGAGGTCACGAATTGTTGGATTGGTTAAAATCAAGAAGATGAGTCATACTTCGTTTCAAAACAATTCTTAGAGTCATACTCCAAGATTGTAACCTTGCGTGACATAAAGGAAGATTTATTAACACTAGTCAAATGTAAGAGTAAAATGTTTTCTACTCTTGTACATTTGAGATTGGTAAGTTGTGATGTCTTGGATGAGACAAAGACCAACTAAGACCAATTGTGTGAAGTGTTAGTCTTGATAAGAATCCGCACTATCCCTTGAATATTTGTTTTGTCAAGGAATGGTTCTTGACTGGGGAAACTTATATGTCAAGGGGACAGTGGGAGCCTTAAAGCTCCAGAAAGAGTTTCAATATTTAATCAAGAGTAAAACCTGTAATTTATCACTAGCACACGACTTAAGGTTTGCAACCTATCGTGTTGACATAATTCTTATTTCTGTACCTACTTCAAATAAGTTGAATTTGCATGTGAGTTATCAGAGTTCAACTTGGAAGCATTGGTGGGCCTTGTGCTACCAAGGTGACAAGAAACTAAGATTGAACAAGTTTAATCCATGTAAGGCTGAATTTGTCACTAACCTTATCTTGTGATTATGGTTTTGACAAATTCACATGGATAGGAACTCATACACTATAAAATCTAAGTGTCATAAGGTTTCTCTCCGATTCATGAAAATGATGGTGAGGAAACGATTTCACTAAATAGATTTTATGTAGATATCAATTATGTTATTTGCATTTTCAAAAGTCGTTAGTGGAGCGTGTGTGGTTAACCGGCACACTAACATGGACTTGTGAGAAATGGAAAAGGTCTAAGAAATTGAGACTATGATTACGGTATCCCTTTTCATAGTTCTAAAAATTGTTTAGACACACATGTGAGCTATCTAAGAAAGGGTGCATGAATCTAAATTTTAGAAGTCCAACCGATTTCTGAATACATGTCAAAGCTAGTGGGAGCATAAGTGTTATGCTAATAATCATCATGTTAGTGGGAGCATGATAATTATGATTAGTATTGCAAGCTAGCAATGTTAATTATAGAAAAACAAAAGTTTCAATTCGTGAAGTTGCAGGGGTTGAAAAGTCGTTTTGCTATAATTAAGGGAGAGAAAATTATACTTCATTTCAATTCTAGAAGCTTGGATTGAGATTTTAATCATCTTTAGTCAAGGACATATATATGAATTTTATGTCTGAATGGTTCGACTTAAGGAAATTCTATATATATTGCGTTCTCAAAATTCAATTATGACTACGGCATCCCTCTTCATAGTTAAATCTTGAAAACATGGCAAATAAAAAATATGTAGCAAAAGACTGGTCTAGTATCATGTCTTTATGTGAGACATCATGAATCGTGTCCCATATGCTTCGGATATAGGATCGACTTCATGTGCTATAATATTCATCCTTTCTAAATTTTCCAAGTGCTCAGGGCATTTAGAAGGGAAAAGTCTAGAAGTGGATATGACTAAAGTGATTAAGCAATTGTCGAGGACAATCTGAGGTTTGCCAAAGATTGGTTGCTCAAGGACATTTGGAAGTATAGTGTTAATTTTAGCAGGACCATATTGACATTTTCTGAAAAGAGGTAACTCTTGTTCAGAAGTGATAGTCAAAATGGGATTATGGAAATGTCTCCATAGGAGGAAGTTATTCAATCTATGTAAGATTAGAAAACCTTAATGCAAGAAGGATGTTCAAAGAAATGTACTTTGAATATGAGACTTCCGTTCCATAGAAGTTGACCTTCTTTGGAATACTCTGTAATGACTGGTGACAAGGTTTTGGTGACTTTGTGAATAATCATTACAAGAGGAACATTGCATAAAAGTTTAAAATCTAACAGATTTTTTGGTAAATGATAGGAATCGGGGATTCTCACATTCACAATAAGGATTTGGGATTGTGAAATGAGTATCATTGGAATCATGTTCAATTGATCTACATCACAATGTAAGGATCATAGACAAACATAGTGTGCATACTTGGAGTATGGCATAACTATTGTTTAGAAAAACAAAGTGTACATGCTAGGAGCATGGGATGACTGTTGTTTTTTATTCAAGTCTTAAGTTGATTATTTGAAACATTATACAATGAATAATGTGTAATCAATATGGTGATAAATAAAAGGTGGTTCTATTTATATTCAAAAGGGTTCTGAGACCATATTGGATTCGATTATTATTGTGTTTCACTTTGCATGTTTTGACTTCCAAAATAGCTAGGTTATTCTTTCTGAATGACTAAGTTATTTAAACACTCCACAGTCGTTCATATGTTGGAAGTAGGTATGAATCAAGACTGTCACGAATCGAGTTTGTAGATGGCTAAATGGGTTTAGTCATAGCAATGGTTGCTACAACATTCATGAGTGCTCATAAGTTATGAGTATTGGAATAAACCCACCCTCACTTGCATCACTTCATGGAATTTATCTCGAGTGATCGTGAGATGGTAATATTATATAAATCTTCAAACCTAGAGATATGAGTTGTTACCTATGAGTTGGTTGTGCATTGATTACACGTAAACGCATCAGTAACTTGATGTTATAAAACGTGCCTTTGTGTACAATTCAACAAGTAGTAGAACAAGCATATGAGTCGAAGTTTATCTGTTCCTTCTAGAAATAGAAGCGATACCTGGGCCCCTCGATGATTTTGTTGTGACCTATGTACCGGCCGGTCAGAACTAAATTGATGTGTTCGATTAAATTCTTTGTCAAACAAATCGAAAATCGGGAAACAAATTGTTGGACAATAAGTACGACGTTGTTCCATGTATTTGTCCGGCTGATATCATGAGAACAGAGGATTATACGGTCACTTATCTAAAATGGCGCTTCATAGTTCAACAGAGTTTTCGAGAGCTACGATTGCTGGTTGGTTCCTGAAGTAACATACGCAAATATAGTTATTAGACTTATCCAAGTGGGAGTCTGTTGGATAAGGTGTCTAAGTCCATAAATTATTTGGTATATACTTGACCCGACCCAGCATGGTCCATTTGGGTTGCATTTCATCCAAACTATTTATGGATAATATTATGAGAGTTATACACATATGATTATTAATATATTATAAGTTATAATATATTAATATGAAGTCATGTTATTTAATTAGTCTTAGTCTTAAATTAATTATGAATTAATTTAGAGATTAAAAGGAAGACTAATTAGATTGTGGGCTATTGGTTTTATATGGTGTGGGCTAACATTCATTTGTTAATGGGCTAGGCTTGTATAGAAGTCCATGGATGATCCATGGAGCTTTTAACCCATGGATCCTTGGAAAAGGAAAGGTCATGGGTTATTAGGGTTTTACCCTAATCATGTACACTATATAAGCATGCTTATGTTGCATGAAATAGCCACTAGTGTCACTAGTGTGTGTGTTTGTGTGTGGCCGATTTTATAGTGTGTATACACTCTCTCAAAGTTTTCCAAGAGTTTGTGGTGATTTGTGATTCCATTTGAGGCATTCACACTATTGGTGCTTGGCCCTCAAACTCCTTAGGAATCAAACTCATCATCAAAAGGTATGTAATCTCATCTAATTCATTTATGTTTAAAAGTACCCCATGCCATGTTAGATAGGTTATGAACCTTGCAAAAAAATTATTATTTTGCATGTATTTAGACAAACATAGATCCAAGGTTTATTAGGGTTGCATGCACACTTAGGAAGTGTTAGATTGCTCAAAACCCAACACTCTGTTGGGCAGTCCCTCTTGAAGTGTCCCATCACGCCACATAGATGGCATATCCAGGAAATATCGACATTAGATGTTTAATTAATGTGTTGGATCCAAGTCCTGCAGAAGCGGGTAGTGTGTCCGTTCTTGTTGCAGGTCTTGCAGTGTAACAGACGACAACTACCTAGGTGATGGAAGCTGCACTTATTGCAGTTTGGTAGGTTTCCAGCATACTATCGGGCTGGGTTAGGGGCAATTAGGATACCAGAAGGGATGGTAGTAGGAGGTACATATGTCGTGGCTGCGAAGGCTGCCACAGTTTGTTGTCTTTTGCTCACCCCTTTGGGTGATTTGCCTTTAGCTTTAGCCAAGAACTTTCGTTTGCTATTCTTGGGCTTGGGATTCGGGGTGTCATGATAGTTTGTTGCTCGTTGAGGGATTAGATTGTTACTTGGATTGGAATTATTGTTAACAATCCCGCTAACATTCGCGTTGTTAGCATTAAGGTGGGTCAGAACAGCTGACACGGCAGCCGAGACTGTAGCTTGAAAGGTAGTTGCATCAATATGAAGAGTTGGTGTTTGGTTGATGGGTTGGTCGTTTTTCTTCGGCGACATGATTCTGTTACACGGAAAGAAAATTGAATTTGTGAATGAGTATGGTTGAACCTGGATGTACTTCGATTGCTTAAGTAAAGAGTAGAAGTATGTTCTTGAAGGTTTGACCTACATCCCTATGATGTAGTCCTAGTACAGATTAGAAGTATGTTTATGATGGTTTTGATGGGTTTTGAGCATTCTAACACATCCTAAGTGTACATGCAACCCTAATAACCTTGGATCTATGTTTGTCTAATTATCATGCAAAGTTGAATTCCAAGGTTATATTCCTATCTAGCATACATGGGGGAACAATTTTAACTTAAAGTATAGATAGAATAACTTACCTTGTTGTTTGTGTTCCTTGAAACCTTGTGAGCCTAGCACCCCAAGTGTGATGCCTCAAATGCTTCACACAACACCAAATGCTCTTGGAAGAACTTATGAGAGAACACACACTTCTCAAAAATCGGCCAAGCCCTCTTGTTTCTTAGTGTAGCCGATTTTGGTGGACTCTTATATAGTGTTGACACATCTAGGGTTAAACCCTAATGTGTCATGACTCTTCATTTCCATGACCCATGGGTTTGTAACTCCCATGGAGCATCCTTTGGGTGGAACCCAACTTGATAATCCATGGAGCCTCTTAGCCCACTATACAAGATATGGATGATTTACATAATCAACCCATATATTTAATTAGTTATCTTTTGATCACATAATTAATTCTAAATTAATTCTTGATCAAACTAATCAAATAATATTATTAATATATTAGAACTTATAATATATTAATAATCTCCAAGTGTTATTTCTCTCATTTAGTCTATCCAATTGCATGGTGCCATGCAACCCAAATGGACCATACCGGGTCGGGTCAAGTACATACCAGAAATAGTTATGGACTTAGACACCTTATCCAACAGTCTCCCACTTGGATAAGTCTAATAACTATTACTGCAAGTATGACTTCAGGAACCCATCGGCAATCGTAGCTCTTTACAAGGTTTCTCGGAACTGAGAAGATGATGGTATGACATTTAAGATAAGTGATCATATAATCCTCTGTTCTAGATATCAGTCGGACAAATACACGGAACAATGTCTTACTTATTGTCCAACAGTTTGTTTCCCGATTTCCGATTTGTTTGACAAAGAACTTCATTGAACACATCAATTTAGTTCTGACCGGGCCCGGTACATAGGTCAAAACAAAATCATCGAGGGGCCCAGATATCAGCTTCTAATCCAAGAAGGAACAGATAAACTTCGACTCATATGTTTTTTCTACTACTCATTGAATTACACACAAGAGCGCGATTTATAACATCGAGTTACCAATGCGTTTTCCGTACAATCAATGCATAACCAACTTGTAAGTAACAAATCATATCTCTAGGTTTGAAGACTTATACGATATTACCGTCTCACGATCACTCGAGATAGAATTCCATGAAGTGATTCCAGTGAGCGTGGGTTGAGTCCAATGCTCAGAACTTATGAGCACTCATGATTGTTGTAGCCTTGTCCAAGACCTCTACAACCAAACATGACAGTCTTGATTCATACCTACTTCCGACATATGACCGACTGTGGAGGTTTGAATAATATGTTATACCAAACAAAAAATTATTCTGGAAGTCAAAACATGCAAAAGAAATATAGTAAACGATCGAAAAGAGATAGCAACACTTTACTCATAAATAAAACACTTTTATTCATCATCTGATGTCAATTACACTTTACAAATTTCGAGGTTATCTAACTACTAAATCTAATATCATCCTTCAGCCCTATGCTCCGAGCATGCTGGAGATGCTTAACCCGAGTCAGTCCCTTCGTGAGGGGATCTGCCGGATTCTCATCTGATGATACCCTCTTTGCCACGAGGAGTCCTTCTTCGATCCGATGTCTGATGAAATGGTATTTTCTGTCGATGTGTCTGGATCTCCCGTGATCCCTTGGTTCCTTGGCTAAGGCAACAGCACTTTCACTATCACAGAAAATTTCCATTGGCTCTTTAATAGCTGGTACAACTCCAAGGTCTCCAATGAAGTTCCTCAGCCATAACGCCTCCTTTGCCGCCTCGCTAGCTGCAATATACTCTGATTCACAAGTAGAATCTGCCACTGTCTCTTGCTTGGAACTCTTCCAAGAAATTGCTCCTCCATTTAGGGTAAAGACCCAGCCCGACTGAGAGCGGAAGTTATCCCTATCAGTCTGGAAGCTAGCATCACTATACCCTACAACTCTCAAGTCATCACTCCCACCGAGGGTAAGGACCCAGTCCTTAGTCCTTCGTAGGTACTTGAGCATATTCTTTACCGCAGTCCAGTGTGCCTTGCCAGGGTTCCCCTGAAACCTGCTAACCATGCTCAGGGCAAAAGCTACATCAGGTCGAGTACACGTCATAGTATACATGATCGATCCTACAGCCGAAGCATAAGGTACTCGACTCATTTGTGCTATCTCAGCCTTAGTGCTAGGGCTTTGTGTCTTACTCAGTTTGGCGTTACTCTGGATGGGCAACTCTCCTTTCTTGGAGTCTTGCATTCTGAATCTCTTCAGCACCTTATCCAAGTAGGTACTTTGACTAAGTCCAATTAGTCTTTTACTCCGATCTCTCAAGATCCTTATCCCTAAAATATAGGCAGCTTCACCAAGGTCCTTCATAGCGAAACACTTCCCAAGCCAGGACTTCACTTCCTGCAGGGTTGGAATGTCGTTTCCTATGAGTAGTATGTCATCCACATACAATACCAAGAAGCTAACTATACTCCCACTAGCCTTGACATACACACAAGATTCATCTTCACTCCTAGAAAAGCCAAATTCCTTGACCTTTTCATCAAAGCAAAGATTCCATCTGCGAGGTGCTTGCTTTAATCCATAAATCGATTTCTCAAGCTTACACACTATATTAGGGTACTCGTTGCTGACAAAACCCTCTGGCTGACTCATGTAAACATCTTCAGCCAACTTTCCATTAAGGAAAGCGGTTTTGACATCCATTTGCCAAATTTCATAGTCATGAAATGCGGCTATGGCTAACAGAACCCGAATAGACTTAATCTTGGCTACCGGAGAAAAGGTCTCATCATAATCCACTCCAGGAATTTGATAGAAGCCCTTTGCAACCAGTCTAGCCTTATAAGTGTGTACTTTACCATCCATGTTGGTCTTCTTCTTGAAGACCCATTTGCACCCTACAGTCTTTCGACCTGGTACATTCTCAACCAAGTTCCAAACTTGATTGTCATACATGGATCGTATCTCGCTATCCATAGCCTCTTTCCATTTAGCAGACTCGGGGCCTGCCATGGCTTCCTCGTAGCTGTTAGGGTCATCTTGACTTACTAGTGTTCCATCACTAATAAGTGTCTCACCTTCTGCAGTAATATGGAATCCATAATAATGCTCAGGTGCACTCCTAACTCTCATGGAACGCCTCAGAGGTACAGATTTGTCAATTGGCTCAACAGGAGTTTCCTCCTCAAGTTGAGGGCTAGAGTTTGAAGTTCCTTCACCACTTGACTCTTGAATTTCTTCAGGATCAATTTGCCTCGCACTGTCTCCTTGGCTTATAAACTCTCTTTCTCGAAAGATTCCTCTTCTTGCTACAAAAACCACATTGTCACTAGGTCTGTAGAAGAGGTAACCAAAGGATTGTTGTGGGTAGCCGATGAAAATACACCTCTCGCTTCGGGGTTCGAGCTTATCATGAGTCTCGCGTCTCACGAAAGGCTCGCAACCCCAAATCTTGATGTGGTCTAGTTTAGGTACTTTACCAGTCCACATCTCGTGAGGAGTTTTGGCAACTTTCTTTGTAGGGACTAGATTAAGGATATGGGCGGCAGTCTCTAAGGCATACCCCCAGAAAGAGATTGGTAGCGAAGCTCGACTCATCATGGAACGAACCATGTCCAACAAGGTTCGATTACGCCTCTCAGCCACACCATTCAACTGTGGTGTCCTGGGAGGTGTCAATTGTGAGACAATCCCACATTCCCTTAGATAGTCGAGGAACTCTGAACTAAGATACTCACCACCCCGATCGGATCGAAGCATCTTAATGTTCCTGCCCAATTGATTCTCGACTTCCTGTTTAAATTCCTTAAACTTCTCAAAAGTTTGTGACTTATGCTTGATTAAGTAGACATATCCATATCTACTGTAATCATCAGTAAAAGTCAAATAGTAACGATTAGCATCCCTTGTGGCATGTTTAAATGGTCCACACACATCCGTGTGTATAAGGTCCAACAAACCTTCACCTCTTTCACACGAGCCTGTGAAGGGTGACTTTGTCATTTTTCCAAGTAAGCATGATTCGCAACTATCATCTGACTTTAGGTCAAACGACTCCAAGACTCCATCCTTTTGGAGTTGGCCTATGCGTTTCTTGCTTATATGTCCAAGACGACAATGCCATAATGATGCTTTATCCAAGTTATTATTATTAGTAGAATCAATACACAAAACATTATTTCCTGAGTTATCTACAACAGATACAGCTTCATACACACCATCACAAGGTAATGCTTTAAAATAAAGAACATTATTAAAGAAAGCATCAATAGAACCAACTTCATTATTAAACGAAAAGGTAAACCCTTGTTTGTACAAAGCATGAAAGGAAATAATATTTCTTGCCATTCCTGGCGAGTGACAACACTTATTCAAATCTAAACTAAACCCACTACTTAGCGATAAAGTATAAACTCCAATCTTGGTGACAGGTGAAGCTTTCATGTTCCCCATGATCAAGTTTATTCTTCCTTGCTCCACATCCTCACTTCTTCTTAGTCCCTGCAAGTCACAACAAATATGAATACCACAACCGGTATCAAGGACCCAAGATTTCGAATGGGGTGAGTTATTAGAAATGATAGTGTAAATACCTGCATGGTTGGGTTTGACTTTCCCATCCTTCACATCCTGCTGGTACTTTGGGCAGTTCCGCTTCCAATGAGCTTTTTCAAGGCAATAGAAGCATTCAGCCTCTTTTGGGTCAAAAGAAGGAGTAATGAAACCTTTCTTGGTTCCACTTGAAGAAGAGCCATCAAGGGTCCGAGCCTTGGTACCCTTCGAAGATCTCTTTCTCTTCCTCCCTCGACTTTTCCCGATTTCCAAAACCGGAGTTGAGTTTGGAGTAGGAGTGATAGCAACCGACTTCCCCTTAAGACCCGATTCTGCAGTCTTGAGAAGTCCCTAAAGTTTGCTGAGTGTGACCTCTTCCTTATTCATGTGATATGTCATGCGGAATTGATCATAGCACGATGGTAAGGAGCGCAAAATTATATCTATTGCAAGCTCCTCTGGGAAGTTCACATTAAGCTTCAGCAATCGATCCACATACCTTTGCATTTTCTGTATGTGGCTCGTGACAGAATCCCCGTCCTTCATCATGGTTGTTATCATGGAGCAGATGATTTCGTACCTCTCTTGTCGTGAACTTTGATGGTATCTTTCCATCAAATCTTGGTGCATTTCATAAGGGTAGAAATCCTCATAGGACTTTTGGAGTTCTGTTGTCATTATGGCCATCATGATGCATGCTACTTTCGTAGCATCCCTTTCATGTGCCTGAAAGTCAGCGATCTCCTGAGGAGTTGCAGTGGTCTCATCAATCTCCTTAAGCTCCTTGTCAAGGACATATTCTTTGTCCTCGTAGCGGGTAATCATCCTGATGTTTCTGATCCATTCATTGAAGTTGGATCCATCAAAGGTGACTTTCCCACACAAACTCATAAGAGTAAAGGAGCCATTAGGATTCGAGCCAGAAGCATTATTTGAAGACATCTGAAAGAGGAGAACAAGTTTAGTATAGATTTAAGAGAGTCCTTAATAAAACACTCAAATGTAATATTAAGGCTAGGATCCAATCACAATATAATATAACTTAGAAGAGGTATGCCGTAATCTAAGCTATACCATATTTGAAAGGTGAGTGAAGGACGATTCACCAATTTCCACCACGAAAACCGAAATAATAGATATTAGGTTTTATAATTGGTTCTTAGAAATTCCTAGATTCTTTGAGATTCAATGAACTTTTCAAAGGCATGTTTCAATCTCGAGAGTGCCCTCCAAGTTTTGTGACTGGGATACCGAGGATCACAAAACGAGGTGTGAAGTAACCATGCAAATCACTTGGTACCCTTAAAGTTTATCACTCAATCGATGTGCCGGTAAACCACACACGCTCCACCGATACTATAATAAACCTTAAGTCACCTTTTACCTACCTTGTTAAGTCCAAGTTAGTGTGCCGGTTAACCACACACGCTCCACCAACGACTTAGACAAAGTGTAAAGTGTAATTTCATGGATTAGCACCTTATTCACATTTTCCTAAAGTAACTAAGATTGGGAATTTAATAAAACATTTAGTTACTTTATAATATTCATCATACTTTGAATGAGAGTTTATAAGTCCTTGTCTTACCAGTTCGGCTAACGACCCTCCACCAGTCAAGCAAGCGGTGGGTGAGAGTAGACACCCATTAAGTAACCATTTTATAGGCAACAACCTTATACCCACCTTATAGACCGGCTTCGTGAATGAGGCGTACTAGCGGTAAGACGACTTTATTCTTATACATATATATATATATATATATATATATATATATATATATATATATATAATTATTAAATCATCATAATATAAGTATAAGGGTTGAATTTTAACTTTTAAAATTCTAGGGGTTGGAACTTAAAGTTTTAACTTAACTTTACTTGTTCCAAAACTTGAGGGCAAGTTTTGTAACTTTCAAAATTTTTCATTTCTTGTAACTTATGAGTTTAATAGAGTAATAAAATGAAGACTCTTCATTTTTCTAACTCTTGTGTTTGTTTTAATGGTTTTAATTCAAGTGTGACTCTTGGTTTTCCATAACTTGAGGACAAGTTATGGACTCCATTAAAACACATTATGATCAAGAATTAATCTACCACATAGGTTACAAATAATTCCTATGATCATCTAAAACATCATAAGAACAAGAACATGAATATGAACACATTCATAAATTACACTTAAAACTTTGTAATTTTGATAACTAGTTGTTGTAAATGAATTAGCAATGACATTACACCACCAAAAACAAGTTTTCAATTACCAAAATAGTTTAGGGTAATGTTTCTAATTCATTTCCAGCAACTAAATCGAAATTCTGCAATCAGTCGACCCTACTCGCCGAGTGCATGAACTCACTCGCCGAGTTGGTTGAAGATACACATGAACTCGACGAGTCCCCCCTATAGACTCGACGAGTCCACTCGCAGACATCAAGATTTTTGACTTTTTTTTCAACTTTTAAGCACAAATAAAAAACAAACAAGCCTAGGCTCTGATACCACTGATGGGTTTTGAGCATTCTAACACTTCCTAAGTGTACATGCAACCCTAATAACCTTGGATCTATGTTTGTCTATTTATCATGCAAAGTTGAATTCCAAGGTTATATTCCTATCTAGCATACATGGGGGAACAATTTTAACTTAAAGTATAGATAGAATAACTTACCTTGTTGTTTGTGTTCCTTGAAACCTTGTGAGCCTAGCACCCCAAGTGTGATGCCTCAAATGCTTCACACAACACCAAATGCTCTTGGAAGAACTTATGAGAGAACACACACTTCTCAAAAATCGGCCAAGCCCTCTTGTTTCTTAGTGTAGCCGATTTTGGTGGAGAATATGTTTCTTATATAGTGTTGACACATCTTGGGTTAAACCCTAATGTGTCATGACTCTTCATTTCCATGACCCATGGGTTTGTAACTCCCATGGAGCATCCATGGAGCATCCTTTGGGTGGAACCCAACTTGATAATCCATGGAGCCTCTTAGCCCACTATACAAGATATGGATGATTTACATAATCAACCCATATATTTAATTAGTTATCTTTTGATCACATAATTAATTCTAAATTAATTCTTGATCAAACTAATCAAATAATATTATTAATATATTTGAACTTATAATATATTAATAATCTCCAAGTGTTATTTCTCTCATTTAGTCTATCCAATTGCATGGTGCCATGCAACCCAAATGGACCATGCCGGGTCGGGTCAAGTACATACCAGAAATAGTTATGGACTTAGACACCTTATCCAACAGGGTTGACTTACATCCCTATGATGCAGTCCTAGTTCAGAGTAGAAGTATGTTAGTAGAATGGTCTTAAGACGTTTGTCGTTCAAGCCGAGGTATTATAGGTTGGTGGATAATATGATCCAACCTTTAAATGAGGCTTGAAAATGATTCCAGAGTTAAATTACCATAGTCCAATAACTTGACTAGATGGGGTTTCAGATAGACTCCAACAATAGTATAATGAAGGTATTTGAACAAAGAGTAACACGGAACTTAGCTGATTGTCCATATAATCTATGTTTAATAGGTAATAGGTTCGGGAAAGGTAACTTTGTAGAAGGTCTTACATCATATTTGGAGTAGAAAAGTCTTTGACAGCATAAAGTCCTAACTACAAGTACTTACAGTACAAGATAGTCACATAGAAAGTACTACACATAACATAGACAGGAACACGGTTCTTTAAAACAAAAAAGGAAGTAAGGTATCTCCTACTGGTGACGGTCACCCCTATGATGAACCCTTAGTTCGGTTAGTTGATGTTCCATATCAAGCAGGATTCTCTTGTACAACCCTCTAGCATACTTGGAGTTCTATAACTTCGTCTCGGGTTACAGCTAGTGTTCGTAGCAGGGTTTCATGGTTTCTCTCAAATCTCTCACTCGTGATCAAGGCAATTGGTGCGAATGGTATGCATTCTTGTATTGGCATTAACCTATTCGATACGTTGAAAAGTTGTCTTGCCCTGAATTTCGTTTCGGGCAACTCTTCGGATTAGGATTTGTAGAACTCTGTCTGCTAAGCTCCCTTCGTTTACGTTGTAGAAGCTTCGGTCTCCTTTAAACGGCATAGGTTGATCTTGCTCTTTGCTCCATGTTTCTAAGCATTCAACCCAAGGAGGCGTAGGGCCATGAAGAGTTGGACGAGGGTTAGGGTTTGAATTGGGAGCTACCGGGGGTGGGTTCTCATCCTCAAGTTCGGAGTTATCATCATCCAAAAGGTCTTCAGCATGGTGATCATTCAAAAGGGATTGGATGATCATTCTCTGGTTCTTCTCTGAACCATCCAACATTGCCTTTGTTCGGGAAGTACGGGTTGCCGTGGGGATGGAGTCCAGTCATGTTATCTACACGAGAATTTGGGTAAAGAAATAATTATTAGACGAACTATCTAGATAATTATTAGATAATCTTCATTAGTTACATCATTATTTGTAAAGTGCATACCAGTTATATGTAATCAAAACAGGATAGGCCTTAAAATAAGTGACCTCAACTCCAAATTCACAAGGAACCGAGGTAAAGCAGAATTTCACAGATTCTAAGTCTATGACATCCTAGTTACATATAACCTTAGTATATCCACTTAGACACAGTCAACTTAGTAATGAAAATCCTTTTTATTTCTCAAGTAAGTAATTATAGTAACACAAAATACTCCTATAGTATTTTAGACTTAGGTTCTGTTATAATGTTCTCATTGTGGTAGTGTTGGTAAGTTTTTTTAGACTTGTTGACACATCACAACCATTCTTGGGCATGTGCTAATCACTCCTCGGACCAGCATAGTGGATCAGGCTATGCCATTTCTAGGACTGACCATACATCCCCGAGCTTACCTGTGATATTCAACAATCGTAATACTTTTGTTCTTGTCATTGTGACACGCATTTTAGTATGAATGCAAGCACGTATACTCAATCAAGTATTTTATTATTTAAAAGTATAAACTCTTGGTCAAAGTATTTTTAATCCCATTGTATTTATAGTTAGTATATCTTTTATGGGTTGATATACTTAATTCGATATAAACAATGCTCTGATACCAATCTGTCACACCCCAAAACCGAGAACTGTGGAAACGTTCTGGGGCGGAGGACGTCATGTAATGTATCACAACAATGTAAAGTAGTAAACAAGCAACAACATCATCCATTGCATTAATAGTATAACTGTAATTAAAAGTGTGTTCTTTCATAATATACAACAATAAAATGAACAATCATAAAATAAGACGAGTCCGGACTGCTCCGTCTTCACAAAGCCTGGTCGTCGTACCTCTCTATTTGTGACCTGAGAATACAAGTTATATTGAAAGCGAGTATCAGCAATAAAGCTGGTGAATTCATAAGCATTAATGTGTCTTGATTTGTAAAACTTGTAATGAAAGTCTTGACATTGTTTTGAAAGAAAGTTCGTATAAGTATGTAAAGGTTTATAAGTAATGGAAAACGTTTGAATAACCCTAGAAATCCCTATGATCCCTATAAAAGAAGTCTTCTACCAAGACCCTACTGTTTTGAAAGTAAGCATCTCTGTAAATGTGATAGGTTTTCCCAGTTTAACTATTAGTATAAAACTATAGTATACCTCATCGTTTATATGTATGAGTCCCAATATAAAGGTAATAAGGAAAAATAGTTTATCTATATCAAATATATCCTACCTCTTCGTTCATGTGAATGTGTCACAAAATAAAGGAAGGAGAATAATATAATAACTAAAGATGTATCCTGTTGCATTAGGATATACACAGCGTGGAAACTCACCGAGCAGTACAACCGTGGACACCCGTCGATGCTCCTTTTCCCTACTGTAGCTAACAACTTTGGGCTTGGAATGGTAAGTCCCGAAATGTTTGTAAAAGATCCTATGTAAAAGTATTTATTAAATGTATTAATGTAGACGTGTTCATGTAAGTGTATATGTATAAACGTATCAATGTAAACGTATCTCTATAAGCGTGTCTATGTAAACGTATTCATGTAAGCGTATCTATGTAAATATACTCATGTAAGCGTATCTATGTAAACGTAGTCATGTAACATGTAATGTATTAGTATAGACTCGTGAATGAAACGAATCTTGTGTGATTCCTTGTACTTGGAATGGTAAGTAGTATCTCTTAACTATACCTATAATAGTTACTAATGGTATGCATGTATAAGCGTAAGTATGCCTTTGCTACCCAAAGGTACTGAACGTAATGGAGGAGGTTTTATGTCTATATATGTATACATGATATATAAGTAATATTTAGACGACATTTGGACGAGCAGCCGATGCCCTAAGGCCACATCCCAACGAGGAAAATGAAATAAAGCGAGCTAACCGTCCTAAGTCCTTTAAACATTATTTATATAACTACAAATATCTAGGCAAGCATTTGATAATATAAAAGCATAAAAGAAGTTTTGTAAAACCTTTGAAAGATTTAATACTAAGAAACAATGACTTAATGTCAGTTTATAAAACGATTGAAAGTATTTTGTTTGATAAGACAGTTTAATTATAAGGAAAACCTTTGCTTGAAAACACCTTTGTAACATAGTTTGAAAGGAAGCTTACAGTGTGTAAGATATTTTGATAAACAGTTTTAAACATGTAAAAACGTTTCAGAAAGTCATTTGAAGAAATATGTTTGGTAAAACAGTTAACGAATAGTAAATCCATTTGGATGCTAGTTATTAATCACATGTGATTGATATAATAACTAAACACGATTCAACTTGTATCCCCCCCCCCCATAAAGCATTTATAAACATTTAAAAATATTTAAAAGGTTAATTAAGGGGTATGAACTCACTTGATAGATTGAAGAAAGCGTGAAGAAAACCGAGCAGAACTTCTACTCGAGAAAGCGGATTTCTTGGGATTCTCGGGAATCTCAAGAGCGTAAAACTTCCTTCCCAACTTGGATATGAAAACCGAAACTTCGGGATGGCTCCGAGGGTTGAAATGTGGAGCTTCTGCGCAAGAAAGGGAGGAAATGAGCAAAAATGTTCGGCACCCTCGCATCCCTTTTATAGGGGCTGAAAGCCTAGCGTACGTTGGACGTACGAGAGTACGCGGGGCGTACTCATTTGTCATGCATGACCGCATCCTCAGTCGAAGCATCGGAGCGACGTGGATGAGCCGGAGCCTAGCATCTGAATACGCTGGGCATACGAGGGTACGCTGGGCGTAACCTGGATTGGTCCGATGACTCCTCCTTCGGATAATACCAGAATTTTAATTAAATTTATATTTTAATTATTTAGTAAACTTCAAAAATTCATATCTTCCTCATACGAACTCCGTTTTCGACGTTCTTTATATCCACGTGTAGGTGAGACTACGATCTACAACTTTTATTTAGACTCCGTCTGCTAATTTTGAATTTATTTTTAATGTTATATTTTTAATAGGTCGGGACAGGAAAAGTGCGTTAAAGTTCCATAACTTCTTCATCCGACGTCCGTTTTCATCAGACTTTTTACCGTTGCACTAGTATTGTTGAGCCCTTTGATTCTCATTTAGTTTGTGTCGGCTAAAAGTCTCTCGATCTCTATTTCGAGTTTTTAGCTGTCTACTGTTATATCCATAACTTAGAAAAATCACAACTTCCTCATACGAAGTCAGATTTGGACGTTCTTTTTATGTACGTTTACAGTTTAATGATATCTAAAACTTTTATTTAGATACCTAAGGCTAAAAATTATTGTATTGAAACTTCGCGTTTTACGTCTATCAGTGTTGCCTGTTTTGCCGAGAATCTTCGGTTGGTCATAACTTCTTCGTTATAACTCGGATTTTAGGGTTCTTTATATGTACGAAAACCTTGATACGATTCCTACTACTTTATTTAACCCAAATAAGATTTTAGGAAAGTTGAATTTTGACCTAAAATCGACTTGCGTTCCATCATATTGCCTTGAAATATCATGTTGTCACACTAAATAAAAGGAGTTTTATTTATACTTAAAAGTTTGAGGCCATATTGGATTTGGTTATTCTTGTGTTTCACTTTGCATGTTTTGAATTCCAGAATAACTAGGTTATTCAAACAATCCATAGTCGATAAATACTTTAGAAGTAGGTATTGAAGCTAGATAGTCATGAATCTGACTGTAGATCGTCTAAAGTGTCTTAGACATAGCAAAAGTTTGTTGCAGGGTTCATGAGTGCTCCTATAAGATTAGAGTATTGGATTAAACCCACACTCACTTGGATTGCTTCATGGATTTTATCACGAGTGATTGGTGAGACGATAATATCTTATATTCTTGAAACCGAGATGTGTGAGTTGTATTCTACAAATCGGTTGCACATTGATAATATGTAAACGATCCATTAACTCGGTGTTATAAAACATATAGTTGTGTGTGATTTGATGAGTAGATACAAGCGAGCATGTAAGTCGAAGTTTATCCATTCCTTTTATCCAAAGTGGGATAAAAGCGATATATGTAAGCCCCTCGATGATTTAGTGATGACGCCCTAAGTGCTTGGCCAAGCCGGGACTAAGTTGATGTGTTCAATTGTAGTCTATTGTCAGTCGTCATAAATCGGAAATCGGGAAACAACAAATGAATAGAGAGTATGATTAAATTCCATGTCTCAGTTCATACGATATCTAGAATGGAGGAATATATGATCTCTTATCTAAAGGACGCGTTACTGATAAGATCAGAGTTGACAACTACTTTTGAAAGCTACGATTGCTGATCGGGTTCTCAAGTCGTACTTGAAAACAGTTATTAGACTTATCCAAGTGGGAGAATGCTGGATTAGGTGTCTAAGCCCATAACTATTTTGGTATGTACTTGACCCGATTACGAGCACGATCCTTTTGGGTTTCCTTTACCATAGCAACCGATAGAATGAATTAAGGAGAAAGATGATTAATTATGAATTAAGGAGATAGGATGAAATGGGTTCATTTTGTACACTAAAATTATGTGTCTAATGACAATTATATATATATATATATATATATAATTTTAATGCTTCTTGAACCCGTTTTTTGAAACCGGTACGAAAAAACTAAAATGATGGTTAGGAATTAGATATTTTAAAAACCAAAAACCCGATTTTTTATATGTTTTAAGCCGAAACCAGTTAAGTGAGAAAGTTGGATACACTTTCATATATATATATATATATATATATATATATATATATATATATATATATATATATATATATATATATATATATATATATATATATATATATATATATATACTAGCCGTTTACCCGCGCAAAGTGACGGTTGGCGAATAATTTGATCTCTTTAGAGTTAAAACCATTTTGCGTTCACTTCGAGAAATGAATATTAAATGACATCTATTTTTCAATAGCATTACCATACCATATTAAGGGGGTGTTTGGCTAAGCTTTTTTTAAAAAAAAACTTATTAGGTTCCACATCACTATAAGTTAAAAAAGTGTTTGGATTAAAATAACTTATTTCGGTGGGGACCCTCTAATACGTCATTTTTTCATAAGTTACCCTACACTTACTTATTAACTTATAAGCTAATAAACTAATAAGCAATAAGCTTTTTTTGCCAAACAGCCCCTAAATGCTTATTACTTCCATTTATACATACCCAAACCACTTGTACTGTTTAATGTCCTACTAAGTAAAATGCTAAAATATATAAATAATAGTATATAAAAATGAACCATTAGAATATCAGGTGTTGTGATTCAAAAGTCGATAAATAGGCCTTTGAGATTGCCAAAATACTCAGGTGTCAACTTGTTCATTGTGATTTTAAACCAAGTTTGGTCACAAATTAAAACATTTTCAACGATGGTATGTAATTCAAGGATTCATATTGATTTAGGTTCTCGAAACCTTAAAATATTGAACAAAATCTATATAGAACCTTATAATAAGGACAATAATCACCGTATTCAGGAAGTCCATGTGATGAAACTTGATATTATAAGGACCACTGATGAAAAAGGTTTCATTTTTAGACTAAACAAGATGAAAATATACAAACTACCTTAATCATGTCAAATCTTGTGTTTAACCGTTCTTTATTGAAAAAGTAAGATGCCAAAATATACAAACTAATGATAATACAATGCTCTAACTGGCCCTCTTGATTGAGTTCTTTGAACCTGCAAAGCCAACACATTAAAAAAACATAGTAAAACCTTTTTAGGAACAAACCTGATATAATAAAGCCTTCACCCAATACATTTATAAGATAAAAATACAAAAAGTTAAAAATGATGAAATCAATTACAAGTAAGGATTAAAATAAAAACCTGTTAAGAAAGAGCCATTTGCAGGAGGGATATTTGAATCAACATGTATTTTCTGATGGTTTCAAATTTTGAATTATCCGAAATTCAGGGAAGGAGATAGAATTTGTTGAGAAATATAAGGATTCAAAACACAGGTTAAAATTTAATATTATTTTGTTGATGACTACTTGTATTATTACCTTAATGATCTGAACGATTTAAAAAAATAATATTATTATATTCAATCTATTTTTAGAAATAGTGTGATTTCTTTTATAAGATAGTAAAGATATGGTAAATTTTAATGCTTCTTGAACCCGTTTTTTGAAACCGGTACGAAAAAACTAAAACGATGGTTAGGAATTAGATATTTTAAAAACTAAAAACCCGATTTTTTTATATGTTTTAAGCCGAAACCGGTTAAGTGACAAAGTTGGATACACTTTTAAATCAAGTGATTGAAAGTTTCGAGATTTTGAACTTGAGATTTGTCACATCAGAAGCACAAACCTTGCGATCTCATCACTTATATAACTAATTTTATCAAATACTTCATTGCTTATTTGGAAAACAAAGATAGAAGTTGAAGATTTTAATGTTTATGACGATTCCACAAACTAAAATTTTAAAGGGTATCGCATAATAGAATTCAGTCAATTTTTTCCCTATTAAGTGGTTGACTGTGTAATAGTTTTAGCTGATTAATATGTTTATATCATCTTTAAATAACTTCGTGGTGTAAACAACGACAATATATATATATATATATATATATATATATATATATATATATATATATATATATATATATATATATATATATATATATATATGAAGGATTTATTGTAAATAAAGATATTGATGTAAACAATAAAGGAAGATGGGGTTATAAAATGTCAATTCCTTATTTTTGGTATAATTGTTTTATGAAGAAAGACGAATTAACTGAATTAAAATATCCTACATATCTAAACAAGAGTATACTTGTAATTGGAGATGTAATTTGAGTGGCCTAATTAAATTCTTCCTTGGAAGAATCAGCGCCCTTAAACTAATTAAGTAGAATATCCTAATAGGAAGAATATATTAGAAATTTTGCATGTATATTAAGCAAGTAATCATCAAAGTATAGTTTGAGTTATTGAGCTTTTTTTCCAGATTTCTAAATGTTCTTAACTGCTCTAACTAGTTACTTTATCAAATAACCACAAAATGGATTTGTAAGATGATAATAATTGAATAGGGTGGAAGTACATAAATGTGGCGTATTATGTGTTGTTAGCCATAATATTACAATAAGATCAAAATGGAGAACAAACATGGTAAACCTAACCCAACCTAACACATTCAAACTAAAATAGATCCAAGATTTTGACCAAAGGTGTTTTGTTAGTAGCTGCAAAGCAGTGGAAGACAAACAAGAAACAAAATAAACATTAGGCCAAAATTTATAGAAAGAAAAAATAGATTTCATTAGAACAAAACCAACTAAACACACGAGACACTATTGGATGATCAACAAACCAAAGAAACACATAATTATCTTTAGAACTCTGCAAAAAAATACAACTTATTAAATGGTTTACACAAATGATAAAATTTAACTTCTTACAACTGTATAACTTTCACAATTCACACGGTATAATTAGGTAATAGCTCCATCATGCATTAGTGTTAACCACTGCTTTGTCACCCACTTGAGTGTTTTTCATAAAAATCTAAACTACTCCATGGTTTTAAATCAAACAACTAACACTAAACATATAATTTTATACATCAAACCCTATAGGTTACTCAAGTGGGTTAATAATTTTAGACTTCAACCCTATAGGTTACTCAAGTTTAAATTACAACTTTCATCACATGTTACAAAATTATATGCATCTGTTAAAATTATTAACCCAAAATTATATGTTTAGTGTTAGTTGTTTGTCACCCACTTGAGTAACCTATAGGGTTGAAGTCTATAATTAGTTTCTTGTCTACAAACTATGCATCTGTTAAAATTATTAACCCAAAACCAAATAAGCTTGCTATTTTAATAGGGAGAATAAAAAAGTATAATGTTTTGAGAGGTTCGATTTTGAAAGTATAATGTTTTACTTGGTTGGATTTTCAAACTACAATGTCGTATAAGAAATCAAAATTACAATGTCTTAGTAGGAAAAAATAATGGAAAGTATTACCCAAAACCAAAATCAAACAAGTTTCAAATTTCAAAGTACAATGTCTTAAAAATAGGTTGTAATTTTCATATGCTCTTTATAAGGAAAGTGATAAAAAGTATAATTTCTTTTTAGGTTAATCAAATTATATGTGTATGAATGCGCACATGTTAATTCAGACTTATAAAATGTTTAGCAACTTTGTGGTCCTCTATAACAATGCACTTAGAGTGGGAACTGAAATGGAAAAAGAAAGTTACATAACCCCTAAAAAAGAAAAAAAAATGAAATTTTAATTTCCTGTTCAAATTCTTTAACAAACTCTTGCAGCCCTCGATAAGTCAAGTCCACTTATTCTATCAAATAGCCACAATAACAGGATTTATAATTAAGATCAAAATCAAGTAAAACGAGTTACAAAGCAATCAATACTTGTTTTAACTTTTAACCTAAAAAACAAACCAATAAGCTATAATATAGATGGTAAACCTAACACAAATTCACACCATGACTAGATGTCTCCAAGACTTTGACCAAAATTATTTAATTAGAAACTGCAAATCAATGAAAAAAACTGATGGATTGTTCAACTTTTCACTATCAGATACCCGCAAAAAAATGACAAGAACATATTCTGATCTAATAAAATTGGTTATTCATAAGACTACAAAGAAAATCTAAAATACATTATAAAAACCATCTAAACACACCAGACATGCTATATTGGATTTTAAAAGAAAAAAGCCCAATGAAAAGATAAAGAAGAAAAACCCCAACAAAAAGATCAAAGAAACTATAGAAATAGTCTGTAGTTTCCTTCCTTTTTAAGTTGCAATGGAACTGGTGGAGTTACTGTGACATCCCCATTTTCACGGCCAGAAAAGACCGATTTTGTTTATGCTTTGTTTCAAAATCAGAGTAATATTTTAAATAAAAGTGTTGCGGAATTTGTCCCAAAACAATATATGATAAAGATTTATCAAAAGCATTTCAATAGAAATGTATTTCATTAAAAAGGCTCGGGATGGCATGTTTGATACAGATCATAAGCATAAACAATCCAATATAGGCCTTACTACATTATTCCGTATTTACAGGCCTAAAATCCATTGAAATCTCATCCCAAGACATCACATTTATGCTCATGCGCCACTACCTGTAATACAAGAAACTGAGTGGGTCAGGCTTGGGAGCCTAGTGAGCACATAGGATTTTCAACCCACAATAAATAAGTTTATTAACTTTATCAAACCAAACAAACCCGATTACCCGTTCCCGTTATCCTCACTTTACGTCCCTAAAACATCTAACACAAGGGACCTAGTCTAAGGACTTTCATCAGGATGGACACTACTGCTAAGGGGACTCCTCAGCAATAAATGTCTTTAAGGCAACCATGTGGGGGATGGAGTACACCTGGTGAGCACACAGTTCAAATAAACACATAGTTAAAAAAACACCTATAGGTTGCGAGCCTGCTAGCGTTCCACTGGACTGTCTAGAATAATCCGTGGTCGTCATCTATACTCCGCTAGATGATCGGATCATCAATAACATCTATAACGAGGCCTCTCATTATTTTATTTTGTCACACAACAACTATTACATCTACCCATGTTTTACCCAACACATTTTGTAGATATAAAATACATATACAGTTTAAATCATTTAAAACATGTATAAAATTGTTCATCCAGCATAGATAACAAGTATTCAGGTAATATGCACACATAGCACGTAATTTATATAAAATACTTCATATCTATGCGTAAGCTGAAAGTAACTATGCACTCACTTGATTAGGTGGTGACTCGGTACTTGAACAGCACTTCGTTATCTCAAAACAATTTTTTTCCTTGACCAAAACCTAGTATTAATACCACTAGAGTTTAGTTTTAACATTAATCGCGACTAATTAATAGTCTAGCTATTATTACTATTATATAAGCGTTAAATAACACTCAATATAACTCATAATAATAGCCCAAATAATTATTTTAAGGTCCAAATAATGTTACTATAATTAAATAAAAGCTATATTAAATATAGTATATGCGTAACTCACTTATAGCGGGTTTTTATTAAAAACCGGGCTTCGCTGGAGCAGCGTTTCCGAGCCGAAAGCTTTTCTTCTCGGAGCCGTCGGGCGCTCTGGGGATCTCTTCTCGTGATAGGGAGGTTCCCTAGACTTGGAATGGGTTTAGGGAGGTTAGAGAGAAGTTAGAGAGAGAAAGAAAGGTTTGAAGGTGTGAGGAAATTATGAAGAATTCATCTCTTATTTATAGGAATTGTATAGTAAAGTAGTCTCCAAGCTTCGTCCGTAACTTTTGCATACGAGCTCCGTTGTTGTCTGTCTTTTTACCGTTGAGTTACTATTAATGAGATCTTCAACTCTCATTTAGACCTCATTGGCTAATTCTCATTCTATCCCGGATTTACAAAACTGTATCGGATTCGTCGCGCTAGAAAAGTAGGCACTAAGCTTCGTCCATAACTTTCGCATACGAGCTCTATTATCGATGTTCTTTATATCCACGCGTTGGTATTTACGAGTACTACATCTTTCATTTAGATCCCGTCGGCTAATTCTCACTCTATCTCAGATTTACAAAACTCTATCGAATTTGCAACGCTCGAAGAGTAGGGACTAAGCTTCGTCCATATCTTTCGCATACGAGCTCCGTTTTCGACTGTCTTTTTATCGTTTAACTCCTATTAACGATATCTTCACTTATTGTTTAGATTATTTTGGCTAAAAATCGACCGATCTAAAATTCAGATTTCGGGTTGTGCACTTCTATGCTAAATCTTAGAAAAATCACAACTTCCTCATACGAAGTCAGATTTGGATGTTCTTTTTATGAACACTATCGGTTTAACATATACTATGACTTTCGTTTAGATAGCTAAGGCTAAATCTCGCTCTATCGTAAATTCACTATTTACGCCTCCCGGTATCGTGTCGGTTTCGTCACGAAACTTCGACGGGTCATAACTTCTTCGTTATAACTCGGATTTCGACGCTCTTTATATGTACGGAAACCTTGTAACATATACTAAAACTTGGTTGAGATTATTTATTCTTAATAATCTTTTGTGGAAAAGTTGTTTTCGACCCCTATTGCCTCTAAATTGAGTAGCCCGGATCTACGGGCGTTACGGTTACTTAAACCCATAAAATCATATTTTAAGGAACAAAATATTGAATAAGAGGAAGACAAGGTAATACTAGAAACCCCAATGAGAAGAGAGATAACTAAGAAAACAAGAATTAACCTTTGATATTTTCTCGTCTATAATCAATTTTAAACTTAAAGCCGAAATTACAACATCTGATTTACAGAAAACCCCTTAAACTTACAGCGATCTTAATGATTTTTTGATTAATGACATGGTAGTGCGTCACTTGAGAAGGATGGGGGTGTTTTGCTCTGCAGGGAGCGGGGTTACACAGATCGCATACTTTTATTTATACTATGCGCCAACACTGACTCAAACCTTTCGATTTCTAAATGTTATTATTTATTTATTTATTTTAAACAAAACTTTAAAAATTGTCATGTGTACGTATTTTTTCTTAGGTTAGTTTAAACTTTAATTTTTTGGTTTTATGGTTGTTTTGATCTAGTTTACGTGGATTTTGTCTATTTTAAAACTGAAATAACTAAATTATCCTTATTTTAATTATGATCCATTTTTTCTAAAAATATTTATATCTATTAAATAAAAATAGGGACCTCTCACACACTCTCTCTCTCTCTCTCTCTCACACACACAATTGGTAAAAATAGGTCATTCGGTGGTTAAACCACCACGAACCGATATTTGTAAAAGACCACAATTGTGTGATTTTATGCGTATAATATATACTAAATATAATTGTGACGTTAAGGATCGAGTCAAAAATCACAAAATTGATAATAATTGTGACGTTAAAAATAATTTTTTGCTTCGAGTATACCTAGGACTATGATCAAATTGGATAAACTATGTTTGTAACATCTTGTTTCCCTCTACCGTTTCGGTCTAATATACAGTTTAAAGGTTAAATCTCTCACTCAGGTGTTCAGCAGTCAGTCATACAAGGTGAGTTTTTCTTCCAGTAGGAACGAGTCTAAGACACCAGGGCCGGCCCATTTAAGTAGTAGAGTATGTTGAGTCAAACCCGATGCTGGGGTTAGCCCAATGCAGTTTATATGTTTTCGGACTTCGATGCGATGTCGGGGCTGTCCCGAGAAGTAGTTATGTATGCTTGATATCTTAGTGATTCATGCATGTTTATTGTGCTATATGTTATGTGTTTCGGGGTAAGCTCGATGCCGGGGCAAGCCCGATGTAAGTTAGTCGATATGCCATGTATTATGTGTTTTGGGGTAAGCCCGTTGTATGCTAGTTTATGTGTTATATATATTTGTTCCGGGCTTCGGCCCGATGTCGGGGCAAGCCCAATGTAGAGATTATATGTTAATGGGGTGAGCCCGATGCCCGATGCGGTCGGATGCCGGGGTGAGCCCGATGCCAGACAGGATTCTTGAACCCAGCCATTATGCCAAGACCGCAACGCATGTATTTGTGTCTAAAATTTTCCTAAGGACCCCCCTCAATTCTAAATACTTACAATCCTCATAAACACTTGCCTACTTATTTTGAATAACTCTCATTTTATGCATCCCTCCGAATCCATCCCCAGAAAACTTTCTTAACCTTAAGTCATTTTTGGTTAAATCCCCAAGCACACATACGATAAAACAACCTAGAAAAGAGATTACAAATAAAAGACAAATACAACTTTTGATTGAATCTTTTATACTTTGTAGCTTTTCTTCATGATATTCTTCTTTTGTCTTCATAGCTTTGTAGATTCTTTATTCAAACATTTCATCACTCTTTTTTTTTCAATTTTTTTTCTTTTTTTTTTCAACACACTTTTTCCATTCAAAACTAAAAACCTAGAAAAACATATGCTTAAGAAAGGGAATTTAGCTTCATACTTTATTGGTTAAAGGCATTAGTCTAGTGTGCAATGACTACTTAAGCTTTCCTGGATACATTTCTGGTACACAAAGCTAAACATGTTGCGATCCTCAAACTAAGCGAGGTTGTGTTTTTGTCCCATGATTTCACTAGAATAAAGGGGGCCACAAATGCACTATAACGTATGTAGGCTCAACTAAACATTTGGGTCCTCATAAAATCATCAAACACAATACTAGCATGGAATCTTAATTGCTTTTACCATAATTTTCTAAATTAACCCTAGTACTTTTTATGCAAATTTTTTTCAAACCAAGCAAGGATTCTAATTTTGACTAAATGTAATCAACCCCCTACCCCACTCTTAAGTTATGCAATGTCCCCATTGCATGTTAAAACAATTAAAGAACACAAAAGTAAAGAGAGAATTAGAACATACTCCCCTGGGATAGAAGTTGCGAGGTTGATATTCTTCATATTAAGCTCCATCTTCAGCTGACTTTAGACATGGGAACAGCTCATCCATGCCTTGGGTGTCAAATCTCGTGTGGTACAACTCCAATTATTCAGGAAAAAGCTCTTGGAAATGCTCGGAAAATGATCTCCTTATAGTCTTCAGTGATGAGACTCCTTTTTTTAACCATTTTAAGCATGAAACTCATACCATCACTCAAATCTTCAAATCTTCTCGTCTAGACTCGACCCCTCACTTTATTTCTCTCACACTTATAATTAATTCATCAACTCTCACCCTAACTTCTGCAACATCAAAAACAAATACCAAGTAATAATAATAAAAAAATCAAAATAAAAAATCCTAAATTATCCCTAAATACTAGAAGTTAGAAAAATGAAAAAGAAAAGCAAAACTCAAACGATGGGTTGCCTCCCGCAAGCGCTTCTTTTGTGAGAGTCTTGAGTTGGACTCCTAACTTAATAAACTTCCAATAAACCCAATGCAAATCCATTCATTGCATTGAATATCTTCTTTGGTGGACCAATTTGTAAAATTTGGCTCTTTGCTTCTAAAATTGGCCAAACGAGCTTGAATATATAAAACCCAAGAATCTTGATAAGGGTTGGGACCGATTGGATACTAATCAGAAATGGATCGCGCTTCATAACTTTCTCCAAAGTTGGAATCGTCACCCCATGCTTCGATACACAAACCGGAAATACAGGGGGCCATGTCGTGGTAATGGTCAAACCACAACTTGGTTCCTAAAATCCAGCTTGTTCTTGTTCTTCATCTGACCCCTCTGCCAGCAATCTTTCCAGCTCCTCCAAGTTTCTTTCTGTATTAAATTCTTCATCCTTTAACTCTAGATCTTGTAACTCAGATTTCTCTTGTTTATTAGGCAATATGTCATCTAACCATCTTCTAAATTTCTTCAAATCATCACCTGAGTTATACTCCTCATCTTCTTGCTCAATTTTCTGTACTACTTCCTCAAGAAAAGCATCAAAAGCATCGAGATTTTGAAAATACATAATAAATATTAAAAAAAAAAAAAAACTTGTAACTTTATATGAGATAAATCTCACACAAAGGATCGATAACACTAGCAAATAAAATTAACTATTATAACCGTTCCCCAACAATGGCGCCAAAAACTTGATGTGTGTAAAATGAACTAGTTTTAATCCTATTAACTTAAACACAAAGACAAACACACGAAAGGCAGTGTACCTATCGATTAACAGTTTAGTTCAGGTAAGTAGGGTATCGAACACAGGGAACGATGATAATTAAATTAAATACTAATATTATCTAATTAAAACAAGTAATAAAAGAGGAGGTTTATCTAGTTTTTCAAGACTATAAACTTACATAATCAATTAACACCCAAACAAAGACAATTAACAACTAAGAAGAACAAGAAAGGACAACTAGATTCAATGATAAAAGAGACTTCCGTTCAGATTCGATTCACTTATTCCTATGGTTGATTTCGTGGCAAGTGCAATGGATCAATATGTCAATGGTTACCGATTCCTAATGTGATTGGGTTCATGTTCACTATTACCAATCCTTTAGTAGACAAGTTAATTCAAACAATGGTCAGTTGATTAAACTATCAAGTTTCCTAGTGTTTGGTTCGTATCAAGTAAGACTTGTAATAATAGCTAATCAAATTTGTTCAATTTAACCAACTCATTAGTGGTTGTTCATCACACATGCTCACACATTGATTTACATATTTTCTAATTAACCCTAGTTTCATGTTCACTATTCCTAGGCATACAATCTTGTATTCACAAAACTATATGAATCAAGTAATCAAGAAGATGTTCATGCAACTCAATAACTTGCTTAATAACAGAAAACATTTATCATCAATAGATGAGGATCCTTAACAAGCTTAACAAGATGAATAACCAAATTAATATTAATCTAAACACTCAATCAAACCATGTTCATAAGATCATCTCATCCAAACATAAGTAAAAAGCTTTTAGCTCATATCTAAAGCAAGTAATAACCTAAAATCAAAATCTAATGATTCAAACATGGTTCAAAACAAAGATTAAGAAAAGAACAATGATTATTTGCCTTTGATTCTCTTCTAAATTGCCTCTTATGTTGAATTCTCGAAATCTAGGACTCCAAGAACCCTTCTGGTGTCCAAAAATCGTCCAAAGCCTCCAACATTAGTTAGGGTTCGAATGAGAAGCGTTTCTATATATAGATTTTGAAAACAACGTCAACTCGACGAGTTTTCAAGAATAACTCGTCGAGTTTTTTCGATAATCCGCGTATACAGCGTGTACGGCAAGGCATCGTCGAATCGGGAACATTCTGACCAACTCGTCGGGTTTAGGCCCAACTCGTCGAGTTTTTTCGGAATCAACATTTTCTCAAAACACGGAAATCGTCCGAAACTGTGTGCAGTTTTCAGAACATTTTGAATCTCGTCAATCGGAGTTACGGTTCATGAGATATGGCCAAAACACTGACGATGGGTCAAGCTGTCCAGCAACATCCTTCTTTCTTCAGTCTTCAATCTCCAAGCTTCCAATCACTCAATCCTCTTCCTTTTTCACCCGAGCATGTCTTTTATTGCTGAAATTGAAATATCGAGCTAATTAAGTACCTTTTGTTCATAAAGTGATATAAAATCAACAATAATTAATAAGATAGTGAATGATTTCTATGACTAAATAAACCCATATCAATTCCGATGTCGGGATTCGTCCCAATGCAGTGGGACTAGTCCCAAAGTTATATTATTTGATATATGTGCTTGGTATGGTATGTGGTAGTGTGAGGAAGTTCACTAAGCTTCATGCTTACAGTTTCAATTTTGGTTTCAGGTACTTCAGCCAGTAAAGAGAAGAGCTCGAGCTGATGGCATGACACACACCACTGTTGATTAGCCTGGGAGTCATCTCTGATATTTGTTATGAGACTGTTATATGTTATCAGATTTTATGAGTTTCTGATATACATTTTATTGTTTTACCCTAGGGCAATGATATTTATGTTTGATAAAATGAGTTTGAAAACGAAATTTTTGGCATGTATTTTTGAGATGTTACATTAAAACCCCAAAGCCACAAGTATCTTAAGACTTTCATGGTCAAAATACAATTTTTTAGCAAACTAGACAAAAATACCAAGGAGATAGCCTTACAAAAGAAAACTCAACAAAATCTGTCATTTTATGTAAAAATAGATTTTTAAACAAAAGTGATCATAACAAGTTCAAGACATCATTTTGTGGGGTTTTAACAAAAAAAAATATATGGTTTTAAAACATATCAAGTTAGTTGAGTTAAAAATCCCAAGAGGGGTAAAAATAAGTTTTACAAAGTAATATTTTTTTTTCTAGTTACCGATAAATCTCGTTATAAAGGGGGCAAAAGCTAGAAATAAACTTTTCATACCAATTTTTCATACTTATGTTAGATGATGTTTTTATGATATAATATTTTAAAAACATTTAGACAAGATAACCATTACGTATTTATATAAATAATTAAATAAATAGACTTAACAAAACAATCATTATAAACTATAATTGGTATAGTTTGAGAGTAACAAACACTACTTTATCGCTTCAGACGAAACATATAATTATTTCAAGGTATAATTATTTTTACACTACGTAACCACTATGGAAGAGTGATACTTGCATTTACAAGAAAAAGGGTTTTCATTACACTAGACGTAAACCTGTTAATACAAGGTGTGAGGCACTATCTTCACCGTATCTACCAGAGTACACACTAAAGTCCTGAATTATAACCAGAGTCCCGGTAAGAGAGCATGACACTTGTGTATAGATCTATACAGGACTGAAAACCCCGCACCTAAGCTGTCAGCTACAGTTAGACCGACAAGGTCTAGGGTGACAAATATCTAACATTCTGACACCTGAAGAACGTCGTATCAGGCCACTAGTCGCCAGTATGGTTATAATAATTCACATAGGGTGTTGACAATACATTTGGTTTACGACGTTAACATACATTCAAATAGTTTTGTATAAAGATAAAACTTCATAATACTATTTTCCAGTACAACACTACTTACATTTTTGGTCTTGGGTTTAAGACTTACAGTTCATTTTTAAAGAAAATAATGGATTTTCTGAAAGCGTACTCTATCATCCTTACAAGGAAAAATTACCGATTTTTCGCATACAAAACTCTTATGCACTCACCAACTTAATTGTTGACACTTTTTCAAAACTACTTGTATTATCAAGAAATCAGTAGACAGGTAACCAAAAAGGTTTTGAGGATGGGGTGTCCCAGCGTCACGTCATTTACTTTTGTCATATGTATATGGTATCGAGTAAACAATTTTTGGATACAATGTAAACTCACTATTTATCAATACGGTTGTTGTATGGCTTTGATCACTATTATTCGTTTCTTATGATAGTGTACATGAAGTCATTCACCGCCTGACGTTTCTGTCGTTCTGGTTTGGTGGTGTGAGAGATTGGCATCAGAACATTGTTTATAGTAAACTAAGTATATCAAACCATGTAAGATATACAACTATAAATACAAGGGGGGGGGGGGGGGTAAAACACTCTGACTAAGAAGTATACTTTAAAAATATAATAGTATTTTAATAAAAGTATACATACATGCATACATACCAGGACAGTGCCGTAATAAGAACCATATGAAAAGTATTAAGATACGTTGGACGCTACGATTAAACCTAGATGATGTGAAATCATATATGGGATAAAGGGCCTGATCAACCATATTTATGTGAGATATGACTAACATGTGTTTAAGAATGATCGTGATGGACAACGAATTTAAAACTTACCAACCCTATATACGAAGAAAGTCTAGAATCAAATACGGTTTAAAATACTACATGAGTATTTTAGAGTACTATAGAGTCAAAATACTCTGTTTATGGTCTTGATCTTAAGACACATTAGTGTTGATGTTTCTTCTTCATTCTATTTGTTGTTTAAAACCTTAATATATGTGCCTTCTTTCTTCCTCTGTTTCTTTCTATCTACTGTAGAATTGGGAAGGATGCGATAAGGGATACATACACACACCCTCAGATAGATCTTTATCTTTCCGTATGTTCGCGCGCGCGCACACACACACACACATCTGTCACCCTCTATCCTTTTGATTAAGTTTTTTTTTTTTTTCATTTCTTCGACTTTATCTCTTTCTGATTTAGGTTTTAACTTCAATTTTAGGTATGATTGGGATTTTTTGAAATATAGGGTTTGTGATCATAACATGAAGTTCCCTGTTCAAGCAGTCTTACTAAAATCTTTTAGTTTTTTGAGTTGATTTTCTTTAAATCCCTTTTTACACTAATATTTTTGATCTGGTGCAGAATTCACAGATAGTGAAAAAAGTGGGGCTACATGAATAAACAAAATGTTTTCATTTGTTACATGAGTTTTTTTTGTACCTATAAAAGTCCAAAACTCTAAATGCACAAGTTAAGTATTTGATTTTTTTTGTCATAAGAATGGTATTTTATGGGATTTTAGTATTTTGGTTAATCTTTTTTTTTTGTTGATGCTTGACCGGAAGGTTCAATCTAATTAAGAATCGGACCCAAAGTTTTTCTCTCATTCATTGTTGATGGATGATCATTTGTTTAATTGCTTTTAATTAAATTTTATCAGTTATACTATGTTTTTGTTTCCATTATTTTCTGGAAACAATGTGGAAGAATTTTTTGTTTTAGTCAAAATTGGGTGATCACTTCAGACAATCCAACTTGTGGTAAAGGATTTTTGATCTTATAAGTATTCTTATTGTTGGTATGGATTTAGTTAGTTGTTCAGAAAAATATATTGTTGATATGGAACATCTTTTTACATTTTACTTTCTTCAGGTCTTTTTTTGTTCTCTCAATTTATAAATGTTGATGTTTGATCTTATGTGTTCAACAGCCAGGCTAATGACAATGGATCTCAATCTTAAGTTTACCAGTTGCTGGAAGAATGATATAGACATGGTTAATTTTGGAAGAATGATAATAAACATGATTTTTCAAACCCTTTCCCTCCCTCTTACTCTTTCTCTGTCTCTCCTTCATACTTCAGTAATTGGTCTCCAAGTAACGTTAACCTAACTTTATTTTTCCTTTGTTATCCTTTATAGAGCTGAATTTTAACCCCTATTGGTGCACATACGTGTAAATGCATCATATTGTGCCCACTAACTATTTGAGTTTATTTGTTATAAAACTTGCTCTTATATAATGTACATTTGTTTAGGCCAAATGTAGCCAAGTAACTTCTTTTTTCCTAAAAGATTAATGTTAATTGCATTTTCATGGTTATCATTTGGTTTTACTTCTTTTTCCTAAAAATATTATAATAAGAACCATAAATGTGGTCTCTTTTTGTACCTTAAGAATTGATGGTTTATTATTTTTATTCATAGTCAGTTATTGGGATATTATTAGTGTCATATCCTTCCTAATTATCAATCCTCTTTGTTTATTGAATTTATTGAAGGTGAATGAATATTTGAACTTATTCAACTAGAAAGTTAGTATTAATGAGAAAGGTTGTAATTTTATTCATTTTATTAGATCGGAAGAAACATATATCATATGCAATTAAAAATTGTACTAGATGCAATTTAATTTATCATATACATAAAAAAAACTCATTTCTCTTTCATCAATATTCATAGATTTACGTGTGTTTGTTGTAGTTATCTTAATACTCGGACCAATGTTGAAATCAAAAGAAAATATACAATAATTTTGTGTGAATTTCATGTTGCTATCATGAACCAATAAAGCTTTTCTGACACATTTCTAAAGTTTGTTAGTTTTTTGTATTGTATAGAATACAATTTTCTAAATTTTATGACTTTAAAATTGAACATATAACGTTGTATATAAAAAAATAAAAAAATACACTCATTGAAAAACAAATCATTTATAATATATTGATAAATGGATTTATATAATTTACATATATAGTCTCTGTTTTAATATCTTAATTGTCTTAAATGGTCCCTATTTCATAGTTTTCTATAAAAAAAACCAGTTAAAAATTTACAATTAATTTAATTTTTTCACAACATATGTTATAATACTAATGATTTTCCAATTCATTTGTACTTGTAATAATGGTTTTTCTAATTTGTACAAGTTCTATACCTTATGTTAATATTTTCTTTATGCAACATATTCTATTAAATTATATTTTTTAATTGATATTTAAGAAAATGAAAGTGTTGAACTTAAATTTAAAAATTAAATAAACAATACATAAACGTTTTAATTATTTATTTATTTTAAGTTTAATATACATTATTATTTACAAAATAACTTTTTACTATGATGTTTTTAAATAAACTACTTCAAACCCTTTTAAATATATTCATATTGGACATGGTTTAGGACTTTAGGCCTCTACTTTAAGCCCAGATAGTTTAGGCTCGTTTGGCCTGCTCGATGTCGATGCTAATGACCGGTGACGTGACGTTTACCAGCTATTTTGTCCCAAATTAATATCAATCCACCGATAGTCGACGTCCTGGCGACTGTATTTCATCTCTTTATACTGATTCCTGTTGTTTACTTCACTTAAATTGGTTCGTTTGCAGTTCCAGTGAACTGATTAGCGTTTGTACCTCTTTCTTATCTCCAATCCCCAAAACCCCATTTTGCATGTAAGAATCTTCGTTCCATAAAAAGGGGTTTGATAGTATTCCGATTAGGATATATGATTATTTCAACAACCATGGCTTCGTCGATGCTCTATGGAGGTCAGCATCTTACATTAACCCCGAAAGGGTTAGGGTTTAATGGGTCAGATTTGCATGGTAGGAATTTGCTGAAGATGAATTTGGTTGGTAGAAATTGTAATTTTCGATCTAAAACGCTAGTTGTACCCAAATGCAGTGTGTCTGTACCAAGGCCAGCTTCACAGCCTAGGTTCATACAACATAAAAAAGAGGCATTTTGGTTCTATAGGTTTCTGTCAATTGTTTATGATCATGTGATAAACCCTGGCCATTGGACCGAAGATATGCGAGACGACGCACTGGAACCAGCTGATCTTAATAGCCGCGATTCAATAGTGGTGGATGTTGGTGGAGGCACTGGGTTCACTACTTTAGGTATTGTAAAACATGTCGATGCTAAAAACGTGACAATCTTGGATCAATCGCCTCATCAGCTTGCAAAAGCTAAAGAGAAGGAGCCTTTGAAGGAATGCACGATTATTGAGGGAGATGCTGAAGATCTTCCTTTCAAAACTGATTATGCCGATAGATATGTGTCAGCCGGAAGGTATAGCCTCTAATAAATGTTCATTTCTATGTGATTACTGCTATTTGTGTAATCATTAGATAATCATATCATATAATTAATTGCTTGAGGGGGTCTTTGGATGTGTGATTAAACCTATGATCGTGACAATCGAGTGTCTCTATAAATTGATTATATGATTTCTGAAATGGTGAATACAATAAGTTATGAATAGTCAATGAAAGAATTGGCAAAAGAAAGATGATTATTGAGATACATGTAATTGCCCAATTATCCATATTATCTTATTCCCCAAATGGTGAAAAGAATTGCCATATGCCCAGAAAGATGCATGTTTAGTATCCAATTATATGTCCTTTGGAAACATATGACTTGAAAGTGGGTAGATGTAAGTATCACCCCTGTCCAATTCAAACACAGTACAACTTGTTATGTCATGTCAGTCAGTCCAATTCAAATCCAAAAAACAATACAACCTGTTACGTCATGTCATTATTCTGACCATATTTCTTTTCAGCATCGAGTACTGGCCAGACCCACAACGAGGCATCAAAGAAGCATACAGGGTTTTGAAGATGGGAGGGAAGGCTTGTTTAATCGGACCTGTTTATCCAACATTTTGGTTGTCACGTTTCTTTGCGGACATGTGGATGCTTTTTCCTAAAGAGGAAGAATACATGGAGTGGTTTGAAAAGGCGGGATTCAAAGATGTTGAGATTAAAAGGATTGGCCCAAAATGGTATCGTGGGGTCCGCCGACACGGTCTCATCATGGGATGCTCTGTGACAGGTGTCAAACCCTCATCAGGGGACTCCCCTTTGCAGGTAACCAACCTCTTCTTCCTCATTACCAATAATAATGATATTGATATGGTTAAAAAGTGAATAATAATTTCAAAAAAGGGGTTTTTGTAATTTTTGTTGCAGCTTGGACCAAAGGTAGAGGACATAGAGAAGCCTGTAAATCCATTTGTGTTCTTTTTACGTTTCCTTCTTGGGGCATCAGCTGGAGTGTATTATGTTTTGGTTCCTGTTTACATGTGGATCAAGGACCAGATTGTGCCAAAAGGTCAACCAATATAAGAGACTGTTTTTAGTTTGTGTGCAATGTTGTTTTGTTTGAACTGCAATCTTTAAACTTTCTAGAATCGAGATTATCAAGCATTTGTTTTATGAAAACTGAAAAGAGAATCTAGTCTTTTGGCCATGAATTATAAGTTGCGACACTCACAGAAATGCACACATGGACTCCACATCACAGCCTATATGGACAAAGTTGCCACATTTTATTATTAAGAATAAAACATAAACAAGATACCCAGATTCTTTCAAACTCAAAGCCCTCCATCTGTAGCGATTTCACCATTGTATGAGATTAGTTTTGTCGATTTTTGTAACTAAGAATATGTCTTTGTATTCTTGATTTCGTTGGTTTGAATTCAACTTGGAAATTCGTTTTGGAGGGTCACCATGTTGGACAGCTTTTTGAATACTGTCTAAGATGTGAATGTGTATCATCACTTTGGATACTTAATAAATAAAATCGGTAGACATTCTCTCTTTACTCCTACTAGTTTGCATTTGAAGCACATGCTTAGGGATTAAGATAAAATTTTGTCGATTTTCTTAAGTACTTAGTGTGTTGGTACGTATGCGCTATATGATATGAGATCCGAGTATTCAAAAAGTTGGATAGATGGCCACCTTTAAACAAATAATAGGGTTCATATATCATGCATACATCACAATAACATATTCTCATAATTATACTATAATGTTTCTTTAATCTAACTTTTATGTATAAAACATAATCTAACATTTTTTTTAGATAAACACAAGGTAATTAGTCATGTATTTAATATACACATAGTCTAGCTTTTATTAATGAAATGGTTATGTTAGTGAAATAGTTATGATGATTGATACAAGTTAAAATACAAAAATCGGAGGTCTTCA
Organism: Lactuca saligna; assembly: GCF_052625555.1. Lineage (NCBI taxonomy): Eukaryota > Viridiplantae > Streptophyta > Magnoliopsida > Asterales > Asteraceae > Lactuca > Lactuca saligna. The sequence goes on from NC_136421.1 coordinate 312,150,538, forward strand.
TATTTCTTGAATCGTCGTGGCAAATTTAAGGATATTGTCAAGAAACATGTTGACAATAAAAGCAAAATGTGTTGCCCATATACAAGTTGTTGTATATGGTTTATGCCCACATATATGATTGTAGGTTTCTAGAATCATATAAGACATGAATTTACTGCTTAACAAAAATTATTCAGTTTCAACGACATTTTTGGGTCTAATAAGAAGTATTGCAACAACGATTGAAATGTTTGATGTACTTGATGATGTTATTGCGCAGTAAAACACAAATTAAGGAAATATAGATGGATAAAGAATTGGTTTAGACTCAGAAATTTGATGCGTTGTTAAACAAGCTGAAAAGCGAGTTATGCAATCATTGTAGTTCCATGTTCTCCCTTAAATTTCCAGCAAAATTGGGTTAGTATCGACATCAATAAAAAAAAGTGTCGTGTCTCGATGATCCTTCTCCAAACGGTAATTGGAAGGTTGTGGAAGAATTTAACAATCGTAAAAATAGGGATCGATTACATCATCGGATGTTAACGTTACTATTGAGATAGATTTCAACATATGCTCATCTAATTATGAGTTGGTTGTCGAGTTAGGTCGCTTAACCTTTGTGACAACTTTAAGTGAAGTAAGTCAATTAAGTGTGGTTGTGAGAGTTGTGATCCCCCTTTTATGGACAATGAAAGGCAAGCTTTATTATCGATGATAATGAATACATTGAAACATACACTCTATATGATGAGGAAGAATTAATTGATGATGTAAATGATGATCTTGTTGACATGTATTGTCCAAGTGACAAATTTGATTTAAAGTATCATATGGTTGTTTTAATTAGCAATTCTAATGAATGACCGAAGTTTCTTGACGCCACAACTTGAGTCATATAAGTTATTTATTCCATTTAAATAAGTCTTTATATTGAACATATTTTTTTCGCAAACTTTTCAATTCCATCTGTTGATATAACACGACAACATGAACTCACAGGGATGGAACAAACTTGAATCTCCATGATGAAATGAAAATGTCTCTCGGTCCTGAAACTCAAGTAGCAAAATGTAACCTTTAAAAAAAGTCAGAAACTTATATAACATTTCACAAAAGAAAAACTATGACTTATTTCTAAACAGTATCATAAATATATCATATAGATAAAAAATGTATAATACCTTCTGATTTTCGACACTGTAAGACAATTTAAAATTAGAAACTTTTAAACCTCAAAGTTGAATTAAAAATGGATAGATTGTTGCTTCAGTCTTATGAATTCGAGAAAACAGAATCAGCAAGAATGAAAAAAAACTGATTTACTTTACATAACATTATAAATGTATCATATAGATAAAAAAAAATGTATAATACTTTGTGATTTTCGTCCCTAGACCAAGTCCCAATTTCTGATTTTCGAAACCTCACTTCTGATTTCAAACTGCATCATATTTTCGAAACCTCACTCCTGATTTTATTTTTTTTAGATTTTCTAAGCCTCATTTCCGATTTTGATTTATGATTTTTTAAGATTTATGATCAAATAAGTATGAACCGAAACCTCTGATTCAACGATTTCCTCTTGATTATTGTGGATTATGGATTTTCTTTAGAATGATTTCTTCTGGATTTAAGCAAATAAGAACTAAGAAGAGTAGAGGACCATTGTTGCTAGCCATCATTAATTGGTTCTCACTCCTCTAATTTTTAATAAGAACCGAGAAACCAATTGCACGATCTATAATACATTGATATTTAGCAGAAAAATTGACATCAAGATTGACCTCATTGCCACTTTAATTCTTCTCTTTCTTACAAACTTTCTATTGTTTCTCTTATCGATTCATTTGCAGTCTTGGTAAACTAGTAGACCTTCTTATCTCCGACTCAATATATAAATTAACACCATTGGCATATAATAATATTTAGCTCAACATAGAGTTCTAGTTCATATAAATATTCCTATTAGGTTTCTTGTACGTTTATATCAGGAATCATGGCTTCTTCAATACTCTACAAAGCTCTGATAGAAAATCGGGGTGTTTAGAATACTTGAAAAACTTAGAGTCATGAATTACACTTTCAGATCAAAGTATTTTGATGGTACTCTCGAAATCTTTAGATCGGATAAAACTCGGTGTATATCAAGAAAAAAATGAAAAGATGTTATGATCTTGTGATGTACGGAAGAAAAAACGAGAATGAATAATATTAGGAGATAACTCCTTTGTTTGAAAACTACATTGTCTGAAAACTGCCAAAAAAACACCATATGGCCGTTTCATAACCATCGCAAACTATCAACAAACTGTCACAACAATCGGGTTCAAGATTAGGATAAAAAATCGAGTCATTTTTCCAAATTCGGATTTTAATGCATTTTCCACAAAAGCAATATTAAACTAAATAAAAAAATTCCATTGCAAAAGCTAAAGAGAAGGAGTCTTTGAAGGAATGTAAGATTATGGAGGGAGATGATGAAGATCTTCCTTTTGAAACTTATTATGTCGAAGATTTGTGTCTCCAGGAAGGTATATATAGCAACCTCTTTCTTGACTATGTGATTTTTTCCACTTACAAGGCATTCTGACCATTTTTTTGTAACATTAAGTACTGGCCAAACCCACAACGAGGCATCAACGAAGCATTGATGATTTTTTTTGGAAATGGAACTTCCCTAACGAGGGTTTCCAGGTCAGCTTTCGTGCACCGACTAATACCCTGCTGCAAACATGAAGCTTTGCCTCATGCCTTGGAGTCACTGCAGGCGAACCTCCATGGCCACAAGGGCTGAGTGGTGCAAGGATTTGAACATGGGTCAATAGGTTATCCATCGTATCTTCCACATGACTTACCAAATCACCATAACCCAAGTGGATTTTGAAAAGAGGATGGAAGGCTTGTTTAATCGGTACTGTTTATCCAACATGTTGGTTGTCTAAATTATTTGTTGACATGTGGATGTTGTTTCCTAAGGTAGAAGTGTAGCATTCTGTTTCGAGAAGTTTACTATTTCGGGATTATGGACAATAAATGGACCAAGTAAAGGCCTTAATGTAACATCCCCACAATCACGATAAAATTTTCATTTTTAAATCAAGAGAAACCATTATCTTAAGATAAAACCCAAATCAAAACCAATCATTTACAAAACATTGTTCTCAATAATAGAAACCATAAATCAGAGTGTCCTAAATTAGTATCATCATAAATCTCCAAAATTTATATTGTCGAAGAATGTGTACAATCATGTCTTTGCTTTCCTACGATCATATGAAGTACCTGAAACATAAAACTTAAAGCGTCAGCTCGAAGATTAGTGAGTTCCCGGTATAAGTGGTTCTCTCTGGACGTTGGGTCTTATACTTCTGGTTACGGTTAAGCATTTTCAAGTTATTGGGTTGTTTGTTGGCAATTGCGGTTTTCCGATTGGTTTCTCAAGTTTTCTTTATATGAAGCCTTGACTTTGAAGTGGTTAAAGGGAGTTGTGGAATATGTCAGCGTTGTGTGTGTGTCTTTCTCTACAACGGCTTTTTAGCAGAGACTCGTGTTGGGAGTCGCTTCGTTTTCAAGTGGAGGGTTTAACAACAGTGAGTAGTTAGTCAAGGCATTGGATTTTTGGATTTTGGGCAGAGTAGTAATGTTTATTCTTCAAGGATTAAATATAGTGGGTCAAGGATTCACTATTAGCCAGGATATGTAGTTCTTCTAAGACTGGGTTTCGATTGTTGTATAGAAAGGCAGTCACTTGTAGGAGTCGTATTCTCAGTTCGGATCGAGGTTGTGGAGAATTGTCCAATGTTGGGTATGTCTGATGAGTAGTAAGGAGTGACTTCGAGGAAGAAGTCTGATTTGAGTGGGAGAGAATTGTAACATCTCGATTTCCAGGAATTTTTGTTTTCACCCTTGGTATGAGAATTATTTGCAATTTGGTCCTAAATGGCCTTTGTGTAATTTTTGGAGCTGCTTATGTATGTTGGGCATACCCAAGTGTACGTGGAGCGTACATGGCATGGACCTAAAACCTAATACTTAGGGTTTATGCACTATTTATTCATCCTTAACTTTCAAGCCTCCTTTCATCCATAATCCTCCAGCCCCATTCCGACCCCTATGCAAACCCTAATTCATTTGAGAGCATTTTTGTGTCTTGAGTGTACATTTTGGTGTTCTTGAAGGAGGAATAAGGAATAAGAACCCATCCTAGAAGAGTGGAGCATTTTAGGTCCAGAATCACATCACCATTTGACATCATTTGAAGGTAAAAAGCTCTAAACTTGAATGGAGTATTGATTAGATCTTGTTTAGCCATGGATTTGTATTCTTTTAGTCTCATAAGCTTAGTATTATGAGTACGGGTCACTCTATATCATATAAGCTATCCTTTTAGATGTTTTGTTGGTCTTGGTCATTAGTTCCCTTCCATGCAAGAACTAGGATCTCTTAATGGGTTATCAAGTTAGGGTTTTTGGTATTGAGCACTTAATAGCCATGCAAGACCATAAACTTGGAAAATTTATGGTTAAGGACATCATTTCAGGACTAGATATGAATTTTGTGCGAAAGGGTTTAAGGATTAAGCTCTTAATCGAAGGTGCGGCTAGATGACGCGTACATTAGGCGTACGCTAGAGTATGCAGCGTGTACGTGGTCAACATCCCGACTTTAGTCAATCCTTATGTACAATGAGCATACAAGCTGAGTATGCTGGGCGTACTCAACTGAGTCAACTCCAATGATTTTGTTGACTTTCTACTTTGACCTAGTTTGACTTGGGGTATTTTAAGTATTTAGAATTTTAACTGAGTTTGGTCATTTTTCATGAATAGGTGACCAATAGAGCTGATAGTCGGAGCAGTGTTGTAACATCTCGATATCGATGTATTTTCATTTTAAACCGTAAGTATGAGAAATTATTTCATTCTAGACCCTGGATGTGAATTGATTGTAAAATGGGGCTAAAATGGCATTTTTGTAATTTTAGGAGTTGGGCACGTATACTAGGCGTTGGTGGCAAGAGTGAAAACCCTAACTTTTAGGGTTTGAACCATATTTAAATAACCTTATGTCCCATGATCCCCTCATTTCTCAGCCTCCATTACCCTTTGAGCCTCATTTCGAAACCCTAACTCATTTAGAGAAGATTTGGCCTCTTTGTGTATGTTTTAGTGTGTGTTGGTGAACCTTGAGGAAGAAGAAACTTGAAGAAGGAGCTTTGATCAAGGGAGAGCTTGTATATCTAGATTCCACTCATCATTTTCAGCTTCATTGAGGTAAAAATCTTGGACCTTGCTTATTGTATGCTTAGATCTAGTTACTATGAAGTACTGGACACTTTTTAGTCCTATGAATGAGATATAGTGGGATTCTTCCACTCTAGAAGTTTGGAGTTGCTTCTCTTGATGTTTCTGAGGTCCCTAGTCCATAATGTTAGCATCTTGATGGTTGAGGATCAACCATGCATGTGTTTATGTTTATTTGGTGAAAGTAGGATGCTAAATCTAGATTTTGAGTTCATTTGAGCCATGTAAAGGCTCCAAGTTAGTAACTTTATGGATTAAGACGTTTCGTAATGCTCGGATCTAAAGTTTGGATGTCTAATTGTAAGCATTAAGTGCTTAATGGGTGTATACCATGGGCATTCGAGTATGTACGATGTGCGTACACGTTCGAGTCCCCGATCAAGCGTAGCCACTTTCAACGTTGGGCGTACATTTGTAATGCTTAGCATTCATGACTTGGTCATGTGCTTTTGTTTTTTCGGCCATTGTTGGAATTTGGGGTTTTGGGCCTTTGTTGGGCCACTATCCTTTCTGAATTTGGTCCATTGTTAAGCTTTGGGCCTTCTTGGGTTTGGTCCATATTGGGCTATGGGTTCCCTTTATGAATTGGGCCACTATTGGGCTTTTAGTGCCATTGAGTTTGAGCCTTGGTTTTTAGGCCAAGTGAGGAAAGGGTAAAATTGTCTTTTACCTTCGGTATTGGATAAATGAACTAGATTGTTGATTATGGTATATGGACCAATTATTAATTGGGGTTTTATTTGATTGGTTAACACGGGGGATTTTCCGGTACAACAGCCCGAGCTTCTATTTGACTTACAGTAGACTGAGGTGAGTTTTCTCACTATACTATAGGCCACCAGGATATGTTGTGTGCTTGTAGTCTTTGTGACTCCTGTTATATATGCTATATGCTTATGTGTTTGTTTACTATACGTATGTGGGGTGAAATAGACCGGATACAACCTTGTGCTGACATATGAGTTGAAATAGACCTAGGGATGAAATAGACACGAAGGTGAAATTGACCTGGTACGACTTGGGCCGACAAATGAGTTGAAATAGACTCATGGATGAAATAGACCGACACACCTTGAGCTGGCATATATATATATATATATATATATATATATATATATATATATATATATATATATATATATATATATATATATATATATATATATATATGGTATGAGGTATTTTTGGGAACTCACTAAGCTTTGTGCTTACGATTTTCATTTTATGTTTCAGGTACTTCAGGATCGAAGGGGAAGAGCTCGGGATGATCGCATCGTACACACCATGACTTTATGCTTATTGGACTTTGATATGTTTTGGATGATTATGAATACATTATGTTTTTCCTTTGGTTTTAATAAACACGTTTGGTTAATGTTATATTTAATATAAAAACAAAAAAATGTTGGTTTTGAGTTTTGGGACGTTACAAGTGTCCTGTTCAGCGATCGTTTCCGACTGAGAGGTGAGTTTTCCTCATTGTACTTGTGGGTCGAAGGCACCAATGTCGACACACTAGGTTATGTATCCTGGTATATAAGATGTTGATATGTTGTAGTGATCTGTTAGATCTGTATCATGGTATATAGGATGTTGCTATGATGAAGTGATCTGTTAGATCTGTATCATGGTATATAGGATGTTGCTATGATGTAGTGATCTGTTAGATCTGTATCCTGGTATATAGGATGTTGCAATGTAGTAGGGATCTGTAGATATGTATGATTATTTTTTGTTGGTTATATGTTTATCTATTGCATATGTTGACTTAGTTTGGTTGGATTTGAGGCAACATTGCTTTGTGTGGAAGCCAACAAACCTAAGAGCAAGCCATACATAAGTTATGGGCCGAAAAGGCAAGCCACACTTATGTTGTGGGCTCAAGAGCAAGCCAACCATAATTTGTGGGCCCAACAGGCAAGACGGGCTTATGTTGTACACTCGGGAGTAAGCCAGACATGAGTTGTGGGCCAACAGGCAAGCCAGACTCATGTTATGGACTCTGGGGTAATCTAGTATGTTAAATGTGGACCCAATATGCATGTTTTTATATGTTTCTGTTGTGGTACCGTGGGGGAACTCACTAAGCTTCGTGCTTACGGTTTAAGTTTTATGTTCCAGGTACTTCCTATGATCGTGGGAAAGCAAATGCATGATCGTAAAAATCCTTCGGTGATATATAATTTGGAGATTTATGATGATACTACTTTGGGACACTTTGATTTATGGTTTCTACTTTTGAGAACAATTTTTTGTAAATGATTGGTTTTGATTTGGGTTTTTTCTGAAGACAATGATTTCTCTTGATTTAAAAATGAAAATTTTGTCGTGATTTTAGGGATGTTACAAGTTGGTATCAGAGCCATGGTTTGAGAGAATTGGATGGACATTCGTGTGAATCCAGACTCAAACTTAGGATCTGTGAAAGTTTCAAATTATTTTCAAATTAAATTCAAATTATTTTCAAAAGTAACTCAAGAAGGATGAGATGTATACAATCAGTCGGAGCAATAAAGTATACCCCAAGTTACCACACTATTATTTGTTATGATATGATAGAACTGTATGCTAGTAGTAGGTTAGAGATCTCCAGGAATTGCATGATAGAATTGTCTGATGTATGATGCCTGATAGCCTAGGAGAATATGTTGTATGCTAGATGAAATTGACATTATTACTGCAGTTGCTTGGTGTGTGCATCAAAGTTGTACATAACTAATATTTTATGATATAACAAAAGTTAAGTTGAGAGAGTCTTTTATGCCACAACTAAATGACGTCAGAAGAAACTTTGGAAAGAAGAAAGATATATGGGGCTCCCTTAATTAGTTTAATGTTAAGAGGATACATGTTCCCATTTCGTGGGGAACCAACAAGGATGCACTTGTTGGTATCCATAATCAAACTCTTGGTTTTTGTGAACAAAACCTCATGATCATTGTCACAAAGTTGTGCAACACTGATAAAGTTATGCTTAAGACCATCTACATATGCTACACGTTTAACGGTAAAGTTCCCATTCAATATGTTTCCATGTCCTATAACTTCTCCCTTCACGTTTTTTCCGAAATTAACATACCGACCTGGCGTTATGATCTTGAAATCCCTAAGATATCCTTTGTACCCAATCATGTTCCTGGAGCATCCACAGTCAATGTACCATGTATCGTCGTGCGGTACCCCGACATAAAAAGCCTGCATTTAGAGAGAAGGTTTAGGTACTCATGTTTGTTTGATTCCTTGAGTGTTAGCTTTATTCGGACTTGTTGGAGTTTGGATAATCTTTTCTTGTTTTGCATCAACCTCTTTGGGTTTTGATTGGTTTTTACAGACCTTGGTTTTGGATTTCTTAGAGGTCTTGCTTTGAGGTTTGGTTTGAGAGAAAGATGGAAAGTTGGTGAACAACGTAGGAATTCCTAAAGAAGGAAATACATAGTTCACATGCATTCCAAATTGATCAAACATGGGAAACTGGGAATTTCCCCAAACTGATTGATCATTGGAAACTTACAGTTTCCCCCAAACATGTGGTTCCCTCCCATTGATGGATTAAAACCACGATAAGGACCAAGAATAGAATTCATATGGTAATTACTATTTTGATACATGAATGGGTTGGTTGGAACAAGTCTTGGTCTCATCATTTTAGAAAAGTCTGGAAGATATTTGGATTTGAAACTATTCTGATAGTGGATTCCAGTTTGTTTTGGAAATTCAGAATTTGAGAAAACACGATTTGAATAAGAGGACCTTTGAGCCTGATATGGGCATATTTAGTTATAAAATTCATGCATTATCTTTAATACTTTATGTTGTTTTTGTCTCTTTTAATGAACAAAAGGTGCTTAATTAGTTTATAATTTCATTTTTCAGCAAAAATGACATGCTCGAAAGGAAAGTGAAGCGGAATTGGCGATTGGACGCTTGGATCTTGGATTTTGAAGAAAGAAGGACGTTGCTGGACAGCTTGACCCCTCATCAGTGTTTTGGCCATATCTCATGAACCGTAACTCCGATTGACAAGATTCAAAATGTTCTGAAAACTAGACACAATTTCGGACGACTTTTATGTTTTGAGAAAATGCTAATTCCAAACGTACTCGACGAGTAGGCCATCAACTCGCCGAGTTTGTCAGAAGTTTCGCGATTCTGGACGCGCTGACTTGCCGTACACGGGTTTTAAGTGACGGACTCGCCGAGTAGGTCACTGGACTCGCCAAGTAGCCTCTGTTTTGTGAAAATCTATATAAAGGGACTTTCAGATCGATACCCTAGCATATAGATGAACCCTTGGAGGCCAATTGTCGACTAAAGGTGTTGCTGGAGCGTAGGAAGCAAGGGAATCAAACCTACATTCAATTTTAAGGAGAATCAAGTCAAAATCATGTTTACTCTTACCTAATCTCTTGTTTGAACTATGTTTTTACCAATTGATTTCGGTTTTGAGCTTGTTTCTGCTGTAATTATGAGCTAAAAACTCATAACTTCTGTTTAGGTAGATGAATTTGTGAACATGGATTGATTATTTGATTAGGATTAATTTTAATTGGTGATTATCTTTTATTAAGCTTGTTAAAGAACCTTATGTGTTAACAATAACTATTTTTCTGTTAATAAATCAGTAATTAAGTTGTATGAACATCTCTTAGTTGCTAATTTCATATGATTTACGTGACCACATAGTTGTATGTCTAGGAATAACGAATGTGAAACTAGAATTAACTTGAAGATAGGTAAGTTAATGTGTGAGCTTGTGTGATACACCATCAACAAGAGGTTAATTGAATAACCAGTTTGATTAGCTAATTACAAGTCTTTCTAAACCCGAATCAACAAACTAGGAAATTCATTAATTTAGACAACTGGCCATTGCTTGAATTAATCTGTTTTCTAAGGATTAGCTATAGCGAATGTGAATCTAATCACTTTAGTCGGTAACCAATGAAGAATTAATTCGATATATTTACCATAAAATCATCCATGGGAACAAATGATTCGAACCTAAATAGAAGGCCTTTTTAATCATTGAATTTAGTTGATCTTTTTTTTCTTAGCTATTAAATGCTTAGTTTGCGTGTTAGTAAAGTATTTAAGTTTCTAGTCTTGCAAAACTAGAGAAAACTCTTTTTTTTACTTGTTTTATTTAGATAATATTAGCATTTATTTTAATTGTTTACTGTTCCCTGTGTTCGATACCCTACTTGCTTGAACTATATTACTAATCGATAGGTACACTGCCTTTCGTGTGTTTATTTTGTGTCTAAGTTAGTAGGATTAAAACTAGTTTGTTTCACACACATCAGAGCCTTTGAAGTTTTAGGAGGACTGGAGTGTCTGGTCTTCCCTTGTCCTGGCTTGGTCTTTGGTACTCTCTTGGTCTTTTTTTCCTTGTCATTATTACTAGTCTTAACCATATTGGTTTTGAAGGATGGACTACAGTTGGTCTTTATAGCCATTAATTTTCTCTTTTCCCTTATCTTTAGAGACATTAGTTTTCTTTACAGTTGTCTCTTGTTGTTTATGACTGGGTGAAGTGATTTTATTGGAACGAAAGGTCTCTTGAGTATTTCAACAATAGTTTTGTCATCACTCACAGTCTTCAAGGTTTCATCCTTGCTAACTTGAATTGGAGATTTACCAGTATGTTGTTTCTTAGAATAATTATGTCTCAAGTCCTTTTTTCCAAAGACTGAGGCATTAAGAGATGGAAATGTTTCTTGAATGAAGAATCCAATAGCTTCAGTCTTGGAATATCCTACCGGCTCATATGATTTGGGTTGTTTACCATTAGATTTTGAGCTAGAGATATTCGATTTTTCAGAAGTGGCATCTTCTAAATTGAAATTTTCCATTGTGGGAAATTCAAGGGAATATTCAACTGGAGTGTTAGACTTAGTGTTCAGATCTGGAAGTTCATCGAATGATGTGACTTCCAATGGGATACTTGAGATTGACGTGGTAATTACATCAGGATTGCAAGCTACTACCTCTTCTTGATCCTCATTGTCTCCAGTGAAGAGACTTGGATCACATGACAACAACTCTAGTTGAGTACTGGGACTCATGATTTTTTGTTCGTTTCATCATAATCAAGACCATATTTGATCCATGATGGTTTTGGTCCAGAGAGAATGTCCCGTGAGTTTTCTGCAATAAGTGTTTTGGATGCCTTATAACTATTGATTTTTTTTGTTGTTGGGCGTACATCTCATGATTGTCATTTGCAATGATGTCACGTTGATTCAATACAACTTCATATTGTTCAACTGACGTAAGATATGCCTCAGTTTTGATTTCAAGGTCATTTTCTAACTTATCCATTTTACATTTCAATTCCTCAAATATGAACTTAATGGTGCTCAGCTCGTCTTTGTAGTAACTGATACGATTTTCAACATTGGTGATATATTCTTTGATTATTTCAAAAATATGGTCAATGTCATCAAGAAAAGGATCAATAGTTAAATGATTATCACGAAGCATGAAGTGTGCTTTCTCAACAACTTGTTGATGAATAGGAGAAGGATCTTTGTCATCATCAACCATGAAGCAGAAGTAGTTCTTGTAAGCTTCTGTATCTTCTACTTTATCCACTTCATTGTCTGTTTCCCAGACTTCCACATTTGGAGTTTCCATGATCATGAAGGCTTTGTCATTTGATTTATTCTTGAGTTCTTTAACTTTCTGAAGGTAGTATGCTTCATCTTTGACCGTCTTGTTCTTCATTTTGGAATCCTTGGCAAAATGATTTTCACCTTAACAGTTGTGGCACCTAATTACTTCATTATCATCATAGGACTTCAACTTGTTATCATGAACCCGTGTGTTTGTCCACTGAAAGTTGTAACTTTCAGAATTTGAATTTTGAGAGTTAAAGGTTTCTTGATTGTTGTTTCCTCTATGAAAGTTTCCAGAGTTCTGATGATAATGTTGGCATTGCTGATAACTTTGTTCTTTGAAGTTCCCAGTTGGCTTGTTCACAAACTTCTTGAAGTTTGGATTGAACTTGGTTAGGAGTTCCAATCATTCTTCATACTCATTTTCCTCATTGATTTGAGGTGATTCCATTGTCGTTCCAATGAAAGTTTGATGGTTTTCCATGTAACCATTTGCTATGTGAAAAGGTTGTTGAGTTGGCATGTAAGGATTCTAATTGTACTGTTGATCCATACTCGAACTTTGATATGGATATGCTCTATATCCTTGGTTGGCAAACTGATCAGCAAAGTGGTTTGGGATTGGATCATGATATAAAATCAAGTTTTGAGAATGATTTGCCATGGGTGCTGAATTTCCCAAGGAAAGTCCTTGATTATCAAAGGGAGTTACTTGAGCTAGCTTGTTGACCTTTGTCTCATGTTGTTACAGTTCCTCATAAAGATCAAACAAAGATATGGTGTCTAATTTGGTTGTAGTTTGCAATATGATCATGTACATTGTATCCAATTGAGGAGATAGTCTGTTCAAGAATTTCTGATTGAAATTCTCTTGCAATCTTTCACCCTTGAGCTTCTTCACCTTGTTGAAAATAATGTTGTTCCTGGAGTATGCATCAAAGAGATTTTCATAAGGTAAGATTTTGAAGTTTTCCATATATATCAATGCGGCTTTCTTCCTGTTTGAAAAAATCTTGTTTGTTCCCTCAAATTGTTTCTTGAGTGTGTTCCATACGTTGAATGGAGAAATCTTATCTTCATTAGGAAGTTGCTTATAGATGTCATGAGGAATTCCAGATAAGAGCTCTTGCATTGCCTTAGCCTCAAACTTCTTGATTTTTCTATCACGAAGTTGAGCAATAGTGGAAACAAATCCAAAAATAACTTTACAGGCTTCAGGAGAGACATTAGCTTCAGGAACGTTGATATCCTTCAGAAATTCTAAAGTATGTTTCCCAGTGGAAATGAAGGTCCAGATGTCAGAGTCATGACGTTCCAGACAGTACTTGATGCGATCTGCCTATGAAGAGTATTCACTTGGCACAAGGATAGGTGCACGATTTCCTACGCCAAGACTGTTTGCAACTGAAACTGAATAGAGAACATTTGGTTTTGATTCACACTTGCCATTGAGAACAAATGATACTAGTTTGAAACTTAAAAAAATTGTGAAAAAATTCTAAGTCTCAAAGTCGATCAGACAAGCTCTGATACCAACTGAAGAATTGAGAAAAATCCAGTAAACCTAGACTAGAAGAGTCCAGGTGTTGAAAATACTGAAACAAAGTTTTAGAATCGTCAAATGACAAGTAATGCGGAAAGTAAATAGTTTTGGATCAACCAAGTTAATGATAAAAACATTTTTTATGCTTAAATTGTATGATTCAAATGTGTCTCATATTCATCATAATTCAGTTACACGTGTTTGAATGTAAAACACACTAAAACACTCAAATGGATCTCTAAACACCAGTATAAACAACAATTGAGCAGAATAAACAGGGAATGAGTAGAATGATCAGAATCGAGAAACTGTATAATGGATCCTAATGAGACTATTTGTAGGATTTGGAAAAGCCCATTACATGGTTTGACGAATCAGGTGTTGACACATCATCATGAATTAGTCATCAGTTGACACCTTTGCCCTACTTAATGGAGAATGGATGGAATATTCCAATTCCACTAGTATTCCGTTAGGGTTCCATCCAAGTTTTGAGTCTTCATATTTCTTGATCCTTCTGGATCATCATTGAAAATGTGATGAGCAACATGAGCATCATGTCGCTCGATGGTCTTCTAAGATGTCATCAACTTCTAGAAGTGGCATTGATTAAGTTGAGTTGTTTCTTGAATGTTGGAATGTGTCTTGAACTTGAGGTGTACAACCACGTGCTCATGATGGACCATGAACGAAATGCATGTGCCATTGAGTATTTGGATGTGCCTTCCTTGTACATGATGTACCATGTGCAATCTTATTGAGCCATCAATATGATCATGTTGATCCATTGACTTGAGATGAGCCACCAAGTATTCATGTTGAGCAATCAATGTCTTGATGCTCCACATATGATCTAGATGTGCCATCTAAGATCATGATGGTACAACTTGCTTTCAGCAAGTGCTCCATGAAAGCTGCAAGTGCTCCATATCAACAACAAGTGCTCCATGTAAACTTCAAGTGCTCCAACATCTGATTCTTCAAACACTTGTTGAATCCTTAGGATCTTTCCAACCTGAAACATTATGATAATGTTTTTTAGAAAATGTAAATCAATACTCAACTTCTTTCAAGTGACAATCACATAAAAATATTTCCAACATATGGCATGCTCCAGCCCATATAAGTTGTCCTTTCAGGCGTTTTGATATGTCTAGAAGCATAAAAATATGATCTTGGATCTTAGTTCTTCCCCATGCATGTGCTAGGATGTCCTAATGGATTAAGAAGTTAGAGTTTGTAGGTATTAAGCAATTCTAGCCATGCAAAGTCATAAAATTGGAAACTTTATGACTTATAACGTTATTTTGGGCTTAGATGTGGAATTGGATGTGAAGACATGATTTATTAAGCTCTTAATAAAAAGGTGTGTGTGCTGAGCGTACCTAATGGTATGTTGTGTGTACATAGTCAAGCTCCTGACTTCTTGGTCAAGGGAAGTATGCCCCACATTTAGCTAGGAAATCCCAACGTACTCGGTTGGGTTGAATCGACTGGTTTGTTGACTTTGACCTTTGAACTAGTTGACATAAGGATATTTTGGGTAGTTTGAGTAGGTTTTGAGATTGGTAATTATTTTGGTGTATAGGTGACAAGTTGAGCTGACATTCGGAGTTGTGTTCTTGTAACATCCCCAAAAATACGACTTGAAAATTTCATTTTTAAGTTTACCAAATCACAAACATAAAAACATCATTGATTTCGAGATCACAAAAACATAAAATAGTTATAGTGTATAGTCAAGACAATTCATGGAAAAATATTATCAGAGCATAAGTCACCAAATCCCTACTACAGAAAATCATAGTGTGATGCATTGCGATCAAGTTGGCCCCTTCCCCTTTAAGTTGAAAGAACCTGAAACACAAACTAAAACAGTAAGCACAAAGCTTAGTGAGTTTCCCCCCACCATACCACATCTAAGAAAAACATATTGCCAGACATATCTGGGTGCCTAACCTACCCTCCCAAGCATATATGGGTGCTTGACCTACCTTGTGAGGCATATCTAGGTGCCTAACCTTTTCATTCATATATATATATATATATATATATATATATATATATATATATATATATATATATATATATATATATATATATATATGGGTTCCCAACCTACCTCCGGTTTATTTCAACCAGTTATGGGGTCTATTTCACCCCTATCACTACCACATAATAACATACATAAATCACATAACCATTAAGCAATACGTGAACCATGATAATTATCACGCAAAAAACCATCATATAATACAATAAATAGAGGGCCAACCTTGGTGCCTTCAACCTATAACATTCACAAAGGGAGAGTCGCCTCAACTATGAATGTCAAATCGTAATCCTCAGACGACGCGTTACTCCTCTCCCTATATCACAATAAATCTTCTAATTAGACATTAGATCCAATCCAGTCCCCGAGGCTCAACCTTAATTCATGACATAAGGCAAAAGTTCCTTAACCTTTACCTTATTGAGCCTTTTCCTTCCAAGGCCCAATTTTCAAATTAAAATGTACATGTCCATCTAATTAAGATTTAAGCCCAATAAGGCCCAATACCAAAAATCCTAGGCCTAGGCCTAAAGGCCTTAATCCAGAGGTGGGCTTGAGGCCCAACTAATCCAGGCCCAAATTCCTAAGTCCTAAAAACCACATTTAACCCACTGCATGTGTACGCGCGTCGTACTTGGCACGTACGCCCATCATACACTGGCCTTAACCAATTACGGGGAGGTTGACCCAGTACGCGTAACGTATTAGAGGTACACCCATCGTACTAGCCAGCCACCTTAGAAGCTTCATTGTGACTTAACCATCTAAGTCGTAATGTCTAGAACATAGATCCAAGCCCTAAAAGACATCCTAAACCATAAAGTTATAAGCGATATACTTTTACATGCATGGATGGGGATTAAAACATGATTTAAGTCCATAAACACACTTTGTGGCCATCTAACACTTGAATGGTTGAGACTAAACCATCAAGGCTTGATTTTTATGGCTCCAAACACTTCTAAGAGCCTAAAAGGACAGTTCTTAGGGATTGGAACTTCTAGAACATAAGAAACCTCAACTATGGAGGGAAAATGTAACATAAAACAACCCAAAACTAGATCTAAGCATGCAATGATCAAGGTTAAAGCTTTATACCTCAAATGAGTTAGAAATGATGCTAAACTTCTGGATCTACAAGCCCTCGTCACATTCTTACTCCTTCTTCACTCTCATTCTTCTTCGAAATCACAAAATAACACCAAAAATACTCAAGATTAGCTCAAAATGCATGCAAGAGGCTTGGACTTCGAGTTTAACACTTTAGGGATAGTGGAGGCTGAGAGAATGAAGGTTGGGACGAACTTAAGGTGTTTATATAAGGTGAAAACCCAAAATTTTAGGATTTGCATTTGGCCAGCTTACGCCCTGCGTAGGGGCTTCCCCCGCTTCGCGCCTCACCTTTGTACGCCATGCGTACACTATGTACACCCAATGTATGACCATCCACCCAAAAATATAAAATCAACACTTGAATAAGCAACAAAAGGAATACCTGGCACTTGGGAATTATAAATATCCCCCCACTTGATTTAGACTTCTTCCTCAAAGTCTGCTACTACTGGGAATAACTCCGGGTAATGCTCTCTCATCTCGTCTCCTGGCTCCCACGTCCATTTTGAGCCCTTGTGGTACTGCCACTGCACCTTCACCAGCTCGACCCTTTTGTTCCTCGGCTCCTTCGTCTTCTTGTCGAGAATTACCACTGGCCTCTCTATGTAGTTTAGGTGGTCATCCAACTGAATGTCCGCCAAATGAACCACCGCAAAATCATCAACGTCTGACTGAGCTCCTCTAGGAGGTCTAGTCGATACGCCACCTTGCCAACCCGAGCTATAATCCTGAAGGGTCCGATACACCTAGGGCCCAATTTTCCCCGCGTCCTGAAGTGAATGACACGTTTCCAAGGTGATACTTTCAGGAGGACCATGTCCCCAACTTGAAACTCTAGGTCCAATCGGCGTCTGTCAACTTAGCTCTTCTGCTGACTCTAAGCTGTCTGGAGTCTACTCCGGACCTGCTGGATCATCTCGGACATCTTGAGTACCACCTTGCCATTACCGACTGACCGACCTCACCCCAACATATCTGGGTCCTGCACTTCTTCCCATAAAGCATCTCAAAGGGGGTCCGGTCAATGCTAGCATAGTAGCTATTGTTATAAAATAACTTAGTCAATAGGAGGTATGTATCCCAGTTACCACCGAAATTCAGAACGCACGCCCGCAACTTATCCTCCAATTCCTAAATGGTCCGCTCATTCTGACCATCTGTCTGTGGGTGGAAAGTTGTACTGAAGTGCAGACGAGTGCCCATCTCGTCATGAAATTTCTTCCAAAAACTGGAAGTAAACCACACATCTCTGTCGGAAATCACTGAGACTGGCACTCTGTGTCGAGCCACAACCTCTCGGATATAGATATCTGCCAGCCTCTCAGTAGAAATACTCTCCTAGATTGGGATGAAATAGGAACTCTTGGTCAATCGATCCATGATGACCCATATCACATCGACTCCCCATGCTTTCTGTGGCAGCTTAGTGATGAAATCCATTGTAATCTCCTCCCACTTCCACACGGGGATGTCCAACGGCTGCATCTTGTCGTGCGGTCTCAGATGTTTGGCCTTGATCTTCCTAAAAATTAAGCACCTCTTGACATACCAAGCTACATCCTGCTTCATGCAGGGTCACCAATAGTCAGGACGAAGATCTTTATACATCTTCGTCGCCCCAGGATGGATGGAAGATCTGGATTTGTGTGACTCCTCCATCAGGATTTGGCGCACTCTGCCCGAGTATTGGGCACATACTATATGATGAAGTGTTAATAACCTGCAACTATCATAATTGAAGGAGGGAATCTAACCCACGATGCGCTCAATCTTCTTGTGCTCTTCCTTCATAGCCTCTTGTTGAGCCTCTCGAATCCACTCTAAAAGCAGAGTCACCACTATCATCCGCAGACAGATGTCCCTGATTGGGTCCGCAACTACCTTGCGGGTAAGAGCATCGGCCACTACATTGGCCTTCCCAGGGTGGTAAATGATCTTGTAATCGTATATTCATATTCCTTCACCGCATCTAACCATCAAGCGCTGCCTCATGTTCATATTTGGCCGATCCACCAAGTACCTAAAACTCTTGTGATCCGTGTAAATAGTACAACGGATCCCATAAAGGTAGTGTCACCAAATCTTGAGGGTGAAAACCACTACCCCCAAATCCAAATCGTGTGTCAGTTAATTTGCCTTGCGAGGCTTCAACTGCCTTGAGGCGTAATCAATGACATGCCCCCTCTGCATCAAGGTCACGCCCAATCCCGAAATAGACGCATCACAATAAACTACAAAATCCTCGACACCCTCAGGCAGAGTCAAAATTGGTGCCTCACATAACTTCTGACTCAAAGTCTTAAATGCTACCTGCTGCTCAGGTACCCACCGGAACACAACAGTCTTCTTCGTCAGTCGAGTTAGGGGTACTGCTATCTTGGAGAAGTCTTGGATAAATCTCTTATAGTATCCAGTTAGTCCAAGGAAGCTCCGAATCTCTGATGGAGACTTCGGGACCTCCTATCTCATCATGGCCTCCACTTTGGCCAAGACGATTAAGAATACCATCATGGTTGACAATTTTCCCTAGAAACTGCACCTCGTATAACCCGAACTTGCACTTGGAGAACTTCGCGTATAACCTCTCCCTACAAAGGGTATCCAACACTTCATACAGATGCTCCTCATGCTGCTCTTGGGTCTTGGAATAGACCAATATATCATCAATAAATACTATCACCGACCGATCCAACATCGGTCTGCACACGCGGTTCATGAGGTCCATGAACGTAGCTGAGGTGTTGGTGAGCCCAAAAGGCATCACCACGAACTCGTAATAGCCATATCGAGTCCGAAAGGTTGTCTTCTACACATCATCCTCCCTGACGCTCATCTGGTGGTATCCCAAGTGCAGACCAATCTTGGAAAACCAAGATGCCTCCTGAAGCTGGTCAAACAAATCATCATTCCTTGGGAGTGGATAACGGTTCTTCACCATTAGCTTGTTAAACTCCCTGTAGTCAATACACATCCAGTGTGACCTATCATTCTTCTCACAAACAGGATCAGTGCACCCCAAGGTGAACTACTCGGCCTGACAAATCCCGTGTCTACCAGCTCCTACAACTGCGTAGACAACTCCTACATCTCTGGTGGGGCCAATCGGTATGGTGTCTTGGCTATAGAGGCTGCACTAGGAACCAGATCAATTCGGAACTCCACCTGCCTCTCTGTAGGCACACCGGGTAAATCCTCCGGAAACACATCCGGGTACTCTCGAATAACTGGCACTCCATCAACCATCACTCTATCCTACTATCGAATATCCATAACGTAAGTGAGAAACCCAGAGCAATCCTAATGGAGATAATGTCTGACTCTAGAAGTTGAACATAAAATGGGGCTGTGCAGAGTCCCTTCTCCCTGGACCACCATCTCTCCTCTACTTGGGCTCCACAAACATACTAGCTAGTGCTTGCAATCAATCACTTCCCCATTGGGGCTTAGCCAATCGCTCCCTAGTATGACCTTGTTCCCATGCAAAGGGATGGGAACCAAGTCAATAGCGTAACTCTCGTCGCTAATACTTAAAACACAATCTCGATGGACCCTTGATGCTCAAGCGGACAAATCATCTGCAATCTTAACCTCTAATGGGTAGTCTAGCACACTCGGAGATCCGAAAAACATCTTGTTGAGTGCAAGAGATACGATAGATCGGGTGGCCCCGATTCGAACAACACCAAAACAGGAACATCGTTCACATGGAACGATCCTATAAGTAAACTCATAAATATAAGCATCAAGATCAACATAAAAATAAAAGTAAAGAGAAGGAAACATTCTCGTCACCACATCTAGCGCGGTCAACTAAAAATCTTGGCTCCTTACCACTGGATGACGACCATTTGTAATCCGCAGTGTCGCTGGAGCTGGCACCACCATTGCTGCTCCTAAGGCTATACTTGGGCAATGGACCTTCTTGTGGCCCCTCTGATTGTAATAAAATCAAACCAGGTCTGATTTCTAAAGGGTGAGAGTAGGGGCAATACAATCCCTACTAAAGTCTCCAATCTTGCCACACTTATAGCAACCTAAGCCCCCTAACCTACAAGCTCCCTCATGAGGTTTGCTGCATTTCCTACAGTGGCTCCGGCCCTACTGGTCCTTCGACCTTGGGTCGAATCCCTTGGGTTACTTCATTGAAACCCCAACATTTTAACTAGGCTCTGCATTCCTTTTCCCAATGTGCTCTATATCAATCTCTTGATCTCGTGCCCTGACAATCATATCATCCAGAGTTGGGCATGTTGAATAACTAACAAACTCCTTGATGTTTCCTCTTAACATCTTGTGATACCGGGTTTTGTTTATCTACTCTTCAGCTGCATACTGAGGCACCAACAAAGCCCTATCCCTAAATTTTGGTGGTAATCTCCACCACAGTCTCTTCCGTCTACCTCATGTCCAAAAACTCCCTGGCCACCTGCTGGATCTCCATTATTGATGCGAACTCTGCCCAGAACCTGGTCACAATATCCATCTAGGTCATGGTCTCAATGGTCATTCCTCCCAAATCAAAGCCAACCTCCTCCAACCAGTCCCTAGCTCGCTCCCTCAAACACCCACAACAAATCTGAGCTTCGACCCCTCAGGGCAGAAGCTGGTCAGCCGAGCAGACTCGATGTTTGCTATCCACCTTCTAGATGCGATGGGGTCCTTCACCCTTAAGAAGTTTGGTGCTCCATACTTTGTGAAATCATTGAAGAAGAGTGTGTGAGCCCCACACTGGACATGCGCCATATCACTCCCGAAAGCTCTGAGGTGATCCTCCATCAGCTCGATAATACCCTCCTTGATCGACCCGAAAATCACCGGGGTTGCATCAAGAATTCCTCTAGTAATCTCAGATGCAATAAACTCCCACAGACCATCATCAAACAGCTCGGAACCCATACCCAAACCAGACCCATATCCAGAAGTTCCTTCTCCTTGATGTGTTATCACCATTCTGAAAAAAAAACCATACAATCATCAGGATCATGAATACAAATTGCGGGAATTCACATTCTACAAGCTCCCATGGCTTCCCCATAGCACTCCCAGAATTGAGTACGGATCCTTTGCTTTCACTAGTACGGACACATACTACCTTCCACATCTATCCGTACTTTCCTCGAGGATTGCTTTGGATCTTCCAGGTCACTTCCTATCCAACATATAATTGAAACTAGATGAGACTCTTGGCATTAACCTCTTCCTAGACACTCTCTAGGGCACAAATCTTTGTCCACGAACTGCCCTCAGCTACCGAAAGGATTTCCCACGAACTTCCACTAACTAGCGCATGGATATAGTTACATATTACTAAAACCAGATAATTCTTCGAATGAGAGATCTTACTTTACAACGGTTGGAATCAAACAAGATCTATTGTAACATACACGCTTTCAAATCGTGTTTTAAGTAAATAATATTATAAAATATTATGTGAATTTGAATGTTGAGTTCTAACAGATAGTTTTTAATAGAAATAAAGTAAAACTATGTTTAGAATCACTCATAAAATATTGGAAGTCTTATGAGATCTCAATCAAAAGTCAAATAGTGAAATATAGTGAAAATATAAAATTTGAAATAAGTAAAATTTTATTATTGAAAATTTTAGATAATCTTGTTAGAAACACGTAGGCGAAAACCTCATCGAAATCCGAGTTATAACGAAAAAGTTATGACCAATCGAAGATCCACGACAAAACCGGCACGTCGCCGAATGACGTAAAAAGTGAGTTTTTAATAAACTACTTTTTAGCCTTAGTAATCTAAATGAAAGTCTTAGTATTTTTTAAACCGAGAAGTTCAATAAAAAGAACACCAAAATCTGACTTCGTATGAGGAAGTTATGATTTTTTGAAGTTTTAGTTCAGCAGTAGACAGCTAAAAACTTGAAGTTTAGATCGAGTATTTTTAGCCGACACACCCTAAATGAGAATCAAAGGTCTCGTCATTAGTAGTACAACGGTAAAAAGTCTGACGAAAACGGATGTTGGATGAAGAAGTTATGAATTTTTAATGGATTTTCTTGTCCCGGTCTGTTAAAAATAATAATATTAAAATTAAAGTCAAAATTAGCCGATGAAGTCTAAATGAAAGTTGTATAGCATAATTTTAGCTACGTGTGCATATAAAGAACGTCAAAAACGGAGGTCGTATGTGAAAGTTATGGATTTTAGAAGTTCGGGGCACAAAAATCAAAATTTGCAAAATTCGAGAAAACTCACAAGGCTCAGGTTCGGCCACGTCACCCTCGTCCGGAACTCTCCACATGACTGAAGCAGCTGTGTCAGCAGAGGGTTTGGTCCACTTGCGAACCGATGCATGTTTCCTTCCGATTGGACCGAAGCCGCGGCCCAACCAGCTTCCGACGCGCCTCGCATTGCTGGAGCCATCCGAGCCTCGCTGCCGCTTGTCGCGTGTCTCTCTCCCTCGCTGCCACCGAGCTTCTTCGCTACTGACTCCTCCTCTCGGCCGACCTCGGATCTTCCCTATAAATAGAGGGCTTGCGAGCATTCTCGGGTAATTTTGTAAAATTGCCATCTTTGATCCCTTTTTCCATTTTTATTCATCTTAACATTCCCCGAAGCCCCGGTATCGATTATAACCCCCGGAATACGCCACGAAGTGCCCGAGAAGCCTGAAAAAATTATCTTTTCGGTTTTGAAGCTATACCTTCGCAGAGCCCGGTTTTCAAGAAAACTCCCGGTTTTCAACGACGAAAGTCATATTTAGAGCCGAAGTACTGCCCAAATTAATATTTTAGCCCCCGGTTATTTCACGGTGAGTTCAATATATAGGAACAACTGTATGTTATGTGTTATATGTGCTATGTTCTTTTCAGTGTTATTATTCCGGGTCATTTTCCCGGGTTATTTTTATTGGCTATTTCTAATGGCAAAGAAATACCTTTGACCATGTGATCAGTGAAAGGACCTAGATTCACGTTGGTACTGATATGTAGTCTCTGGCCATGTAGAACATGTCTCCGTAAGAGAATGATTTCTATTCTATGGTATTGGCAGAAGGTTAGACAGGGCTATAAGCCAGAAATCTACCAAAATGTTAATCCGAAGTTGTATGTCTTCTGTGTCGTTTGGGCCAAAGCTTTATTGATGTATATCAAGCATGGAAATTGTTATGTCTCATCGATTGTATATATTTAAATCAAATCAATGATTGATATGGAATGTTTGTCACATGATTCACATATGCCCTTGTTGTTCCTTGTTTCTCTTTGCTTCTGCCATATTGAAGTATATATATGGCATAACGTTATATTGTATCTATTCTTGAACTCACTAAGCGTCACCACTTACCCTCTCAATGTTTAACAAATTGCAAGAGATAAGCATCCAGTATAGTTATATACTGGTAGAAGATTTTTGAAAAGTTTGAAACTATTGTATCGATAAGAGCTTATGAATAGTTTGAAACTATTGTATTTTGCATTCCCATATGTATAAAACTATAGAATCCTGGGAAGTAATGTAATATATAACACTTTAAAATAGTCGATTTGTATCCAGTAGTTTGTAACCTCTTTATCAATGTAAAATATTGTTTTTATGAATATGCAAGTAGCATGTTTTGGGGTAACTATATTGTTAAGTATGAAAGTTTGGGTCTTTCATAAATATGAAAGTTAGGGTCTTTCATCTATACAATAGAGCCAAACCTAACCTTCTAAAATTATTTGGTTCGCATAACATGTAACTTGGCGCATTCGCCCACTAGTTAGCCAAGGTTCGTAAGAACCCCTCAAAGCACAAAGCAAGCAACATTCGGATTTCAGGTAACAAAGCAAACAAACCCTAATCAGGACATCCTATCACTGAAGGTTAAACGCTAGCATGTAAGTCTTACAAGCTCGTACAACAGGCATTTAAGGCATCTCTCCTAGGATTCTATCATGCAAAAATGGAGCAAATCCCTAGCCCTAGCTAGCATGCAATTCACATATTCATAATTAATTCATAGCAGATAACATATATGGATATCTTGGGGAAACTTACTTGAGTCTGGATGATTGCACGCATCACACATCTTGTTTTTTTATTAAAGTTATAAATTAAAAAAATGATTTTCGTATGAAAATATATCAACCCTCGATTTGAGTTCAAACACACCAGAGAGTATGTCCGAATCCCTCAAACCAAGGCTTTGATACCAACTTGTAACATCCCCAAAAATATGAGTTGAAATTTTCATTTTTAAGTTTACCAAATCAGAAACATAAAAACATCGTTGATTTTGAGATCACAAAAACATTAAATAGTTATAGTGTATAGTCAAGACAATTTGTGGAAAAATATTATCAGAGCATAAGTCCCAAAATCCCTACTGCAGAAAATCATAGTGTGATGCACCACAATCAAGCCGACCCCTTCCCCTTTGAGATGGAAGTACCTGAAACACAAACTAAAAGAGTAAACACAAAGCTTAGTGAGTTTCCCTCACCATACCATATCTAACACAAACATATTGTGTAATATCCATAAAATTCAAGCTAATTTATAACTTTTTCAACAAATTGAAACCATTAATAATTACAAAGAGTTTTCAAAATAGTTTCATGTCAGATTATCCCAGAAGTCAAAATCATAAAAAATGTGAGGAGCTATACGATCACGCCTTTGCCTTCCCGCGATCATTCGAAGCACCTGAAACCAAAACTGAAATTGTAACCCCTAATCCTAGTGAGTTCCCCCAAAATACTGATACACAACAAATAACACATATACAAATAACAAAATGTAATAGGTCTACAACTTTATAGAATGGATTACCCCTAGGCCCACAGTATGAGACTGGCTTTCCTTCCGGACCCACAACTCACATCTGGCTTGCCCTTGAGCCCACAGTACGAGTCTGGCATGCCCTATCCGAGCCTCAACTCATATCTGGAATGCCCTTGAGCCCACATTACCAGTCCGACATGCCTTGCCCGACCCCCATCTCGTATCTGAACTGCTCCTGAGTCCTCAATATGACTCTGACATGCCCTGCCCAGCCCTCAACTCATATTTAGAATACTTCAGGGTTTGTTGGCTACTGCACGGAGTAGTACAACCTTAACCCATCCCACATAGCATGTCGACATATAACATAACTAATGCACATACAGATAATCAGATAGTAACTTAGTTAGTCTTACAGATCTACCAAATTGGCATAACAACTAGCACGCATAACTAATCCATACTCAACATATCACAAACTACTAGGATATCAGACCCTTAGTATAGTGAGGATAACTCACCTCACACTACTGAAGTCCCGCAGATAAAACTCCAACTGTTGGATAACAAATTCCCGAACTGTCACTATTAAACAACACCTGATTAATAATTGGGTTCCAATACATAACCACAAGTCCAGGCTTGGGGTAAAATACCAATTTACCCCAAACCTAGCTTGATTCAAGTCCAAGGTCCAACTCACACTCCAAAGGCCCAAAAGTCAAGTAATGAGCCAAAGCCCAACATATGGACCAAGTTTCCAAATTGGGACCAGACCTCTACATGGTTTTTCCTTAAGGCCCATCCATTTATTCTAGTCCAAACTCTTGGTACTCTAATGACCCGACATCTCATAATCATCAAGGCCTAATTATGGCCCACCTATGGCCCAATTTTCCAAAATTGGGCCCAAGCATTTCCAATAGGCCTTATCCTAAAGCCTATATAAATATTCTAATCTATATGCTTGTTTTTGGATGTCCCATCAATAACCCAATCACCAAAGCCCAAAAGAGAGGCCCAAATCAAGGCCCAAGTGAAATTAGGGTTTTCACATGAAATGACTTTCCTACTTAATCCATTAAGTCAAATATTGACTTAGGTTAATTGCAAATGATTATTAATTAATATTTTAAGTATAGTGAATAATTCAAGTGCGGGTCCCGATCAAATCCCTAAAATTAGGGTTTCAAGACATTAGGGTTTTCCAAACCCTAATTAGGGTTTCCAACCCAAATACTAGCCTATTAGTCACATGGTTGGTACCTTGGGGGAACCCACTAAGATTTCGCTTATAGTTTTAGTTTATTGTTTTCGGTTCTTTAGATGATTGTGTCAAGGCGAAGGCGTGATCATGTACATCTTCCTGTTTTTATGATATTGGATCTTGAATTCTAATTTTTTTTTTTATCATACTTTTGAAACTATGGATTTGTAAACGCTTTATGGATAACATGGGTTGTTTTCGAAAATTTTAAATTTCTATGATTTTTGTGATGTTACATGACTCCTTTAAACCCTAATTCGATTCATCTAGGAAAACAGGTGTTACACGAAGTAAAAAATCACAAAGAAGAGAGATTTGCTTATTTCTCCATTCATTGAAGTAACCTACACCCCGTTTAATAATCTTACACAAACTTGTATACTATAAAACTTGTCCTTTTAACCATCTGATCAACTGGTCTAAACAAAAATAATATACTCACATGTATCACGTGGTTGAATTTTAAAGTTAAGATTCTCAAATATGATTGTAGATTTCATAGCCCCAACATCTCCCCTAAACGAACATCGACTTTTGTGCTGATACATGGTTTCGTCATTTACCATCCATAAAAATCATGCCAAATTTAAACTTTTTAAAACATTTTCAAAATCAACTATTATTACAAAACTTGTTTTCAAAATATTATAATGTCAGAGTATCCCATAATCAAACATAAAATCATGAAATATGAGGAGTTGTACGATCACGACTTCGCCTTCCCACGATCATCAGAGGTACCTGAAACATAATCAACAACTGTAAGCCCAAAGCTTAGTGAGTTCCCCCAAAATACCAATGACATATAGATATAACCATATCATATAAACAAATACAATATGCATAATGAGCCACCAGTCTGAATGGACCGTCTCACATGCCATTAGTCTATTTGGACCGCTATCAGAGCCTTCGGCACGTCTGGACCGCCTCTCAGCGCCTTTAGCATATCCGAACTGCTTGTCGGGCCTTCATCCTGACTATATGCCCTCTTGGGTTTGCAATCTATCCAGTCTGCCCTAGGTTCCTTGGCCTATAGCATAAAGCAGGACCTGCCTCAACCTAATCCCCCAAACCGACAAACATGTGCACATACATATAAACAAATAGTCATGCAGATCTAACAGATCACCAACATAACAGCTATCATATAACCACGATACTGATCTAACCGATCTCTAACATAGCAACCATCTTATAACCAGGATACTGATCTAACCGATCACTAGCATAGCAACCCTCTTATAACCAGGATACTAATCTAACTGATCTCTAACATAGCAACCATAACATATCATAAAGCATAACGTGCAATAAACCCGGATACAAATTGAAACATCCCAAAAATACAGTCCAAATTTTTCATTTTTGAAACATCATTAAAACTATAGTAATCATCACCATAGTATAAACCCATAAAACATGTATCTCAATATATATATATATATATATATATATATATATATATATATATATATATATATATATATATATCTGTCAATCATATCGAAATCTCATATCAAATATCAGAGTAATCTTGTAGGCTAGAAAACTATGGTGTGTGCCATGCGATCATCTTGGTCAGTGGCGGAACCAGAAATTTTGATACGGGGTGCAAACATTATCAATATATAATATATAGTTATCCAATGTAAAACATTTAAAAACATGTTATAATCTATTTAGTTGGGGGTACAATAACATTAAAAATATTTACAAATAATATTATATATATATATATATATATATATATATATATATATATATATATAACAATTTTTTGGGGGTATTGTAGTACCCCCAACGCCCCATCTAGCTCCGTCACTGATCTTGGTGTGTACCATGCGATCATCTTGAGCCCTTCCCTTTGCTAGCTGAAGTACTTGAAACCAAACTGAAAACTGTAAGCAAGAAGCTTAGTGAGCTCCCCCAAACTACCACATACCATACAATAATCACAAAATAAGATATAACATAACTTTGGGACTACTCCCTGCTGCATCGGGATGAACCCGACATCGGACTGTTGTCCGGCATCAGACCACGCCTGGCATGGGGCATACCCCGACATACAGACTGCATAAAATATATCATAAACACATAACATATAAACTAGCATACATCGGGCTTACCCCGACATCAGACCTAGGCCCAAAACACATAGCGCATAACATGCATAAATCACAAAGACATCAAGCATACATAGCTACTTCTTGGGAATGCTCCGCCATCGGACCGAAGTCCGGAACACATAATCTACATCAGGTTATCCCCGATATTGGACCTAAGTTTGGCACATGCTAACATACATAAACATGTCGGCATTGGTGCCTTCGACCCGTTTCTACTGAAGGAACACTCACCTATCAAACTGGATGCTGATCTCGTGCATGAGGAATCTTTGTTCGCTACTCCCAAGACTCACATGCTAACTTTATACAATAATACTTAGTTAGAAAACTGAAAAACCATCTAAGGGTAAAATGACCATTTTACCCCTGGTCAAAGTCAACCTTCTGGTCAAAGAAAACCTTCTGGGTTAACCAACTCACCGAGTCAACCCTTCAACTCGTCGAGTTCTATAACTCAGAAATCATGGAACCGCGACTCAACTCGCCGAGTCATTCCCCCGAATCGTTGAGTCCTATCGAGCTGCTCGGTCGCAATTTGGCAAATCAACTCGATGAGTCCATCTACAGACTCGTCGATATCTACTAACAAAAAATCGAGACAACACGACTCTACTCGTCGAGTTCCCTTATGGACTCGTCGAGTTCCCTTATGGACTCGACAAGTACCTCTGTCTCCTTGGCCATCTTAATAGATTAATCCCCTGTATTCTAGATCCAAGGTCCTTAGTTCGTTTGCTTACTGGAATGGCCTTTCTAAGGGTAAAGTTTCCAACTTTACCCGTTCATAACTCTTCTTAAAGGATTTAGAGAAAATCCTAATCCATTTAGGACATGGATCTTGTCTAAAAAGCCTTAAATCTCAAATCCACGCATGCAAACCCAGATCTAGGGCCTAGTTATCAGACAACCACGAAAAGTCTCAAGCTTGCTTCCATGCATGGCCTTTTTGAGCTCAAAAGGCTATAAATACGTCTTTAGCATTTGCATGGGGGCTCTAAGGGCATAAAGTTTGCACCTATATGTCCTCACAGCCTTTCAAGGCACTAGATCTAGAAGAGCAACTCTTGGGTTGATCCTTACCCACAAGTTAGCAAATCTTGGACCAAAAACCCACAAAAGAGCTCATAAATAGATCTAAGAAGAGAATGATCAAGTTTGAGGCTTTATTACTAGAAAATGCAGCTAAGGGGATGAAACTTCTGGATCTACTATCTTTCTCTTGAGTCCTCTAATCAAAAGGCACAAATAACACTCAAAAGTGACTCACACACACTTAAAAAGCACTCTAGGGTTTTGTAGCTAAGGGTTTGGGACAAGGAGGCTGCAAATGAGGCTAAGGGGTAGCGGTTAAGGTGTTTAAATAGGGTGCACAAACCCGAAATTAGGGTTTCACCCTAACTGAGCTACTCACCAATTCAGGGACTTGACTTGCCGAGTAGATAACTTAATCCCCATGCATAGTTCGCCTTCTACTTGACGATTTGGGGCTACCAACTCGTCGAGTCCTTCTCTCAAAATAAATAAATAAATAAATTAAATGCGTACCAGGGAACCGGGCATTGCACAAATCCGAAAAAAGGTCGGCATTGGTGCCTTCGATCCTGTTACTATAGTAGGGAAAACTCACCTCTCAAGTAGCTAGGAATGATAATATAAACCTCCTCCAAATACAGCTCCAACACCAGCACCTTCACCCATCAATGATCCAAATCCATAAATTCCCAATTTACCAAAATAACCCCAGAAGTCAAACTGGTCAACCCTTGGTCAAAGGCAAAGTTAACAGTCAATGTCAACAGTCCATGTTGACCCAAATCGTCGAGTGTAGCTCACTAACTTGTTGAGTCCTTCAAGAACTCGAGGAATCGTGAAGATCCTAGTTGACTCGCCGAGTTCCCAAGCAACTCGTCAAGTTCATGCGTGTCCAATTGTCGGGAAAACCCTAACTGACTTGCCGAGTTAATACAGAAACCCTCAAAGGTTAATCTTCATCGGACTCACCAAGTTGACCATGCAACTCGTCGATTCCCTTCAGTCCTTTCTCCATTCAAATGTGTATAAACCACCCCAAAGCTCCATATTGCAGATCTAAGTTCCTAGGGCATACTTCCTACGTAAAGTTGCAAACTTTACGTACATGCAAGCTGGTAAGGGCCAAAATCAAGCTAAAGAAGATGTTCTAGGTGAGGAATTTCTTGCTAAAGGCTGAAGCTTTATGACTATATGGACCAAGATGGGCCTAGATTTGAAGTTGCGACTTTAGATCATGCCCAATACCCGAAATAAATAACCAACATGCTAAAATGGCCCTAATCTCAAGCATGAAGAGATCTAGCTAGAAGGAAGTCAAGGTAACGACTTGTTACCTTCAAAATAATTCCATGATGAAGTAGACACTGGATCCACACGCTGCGTTTCATCCCAATCCGCTAGCTCCTCAAATCTCTTCAAAGAATGCACCAACAAAGCACTTTTAGCCTCACAATACTCAAGAACAAGATCTACACTGGTTAGGGTTTCTCTCAGCCGTCAAGGGGGTGGTGAAGGACTGCAGGAAGGGACTTAAGGTCCTTTAAATAGGGTGCAAATCCTAAAAATTAGGGTTTCATCCTCCAGCTCCAACTCGTCGAGTTGGTCACTTAAGACATGTGGCCAAGTTCGTTCCCACTCGATGATTCAGGGCATCCAAAATTTAAACGAACATCATGAATGGGGTTTGAATCTATAAGAAGTTGAAGGAGTTTTGGTGGATGCTTGTAGGTTGTTATTATGGGGGGGGGGGGGGGGGGTCTAAGAGTATGTATTAGGGTACAGGGGATGAAATTTTTCGTAACCATTCTAGCCTTACCATGACATAAACCATTCTTGAGTAAAGATACAACTTTATTAAACCTAACTACTACATCCCCTGTTTGTATCATTATCTTTTGTAGTGAACTTGATCTTATGGTTGACCTAAAAGGCTGAGGATTTTATGGCAGCTCTCAACACCAACTTTATTAGTAGATTTAGCCTCTTATCTCTGCTCAAAATAAAATAAAAAATACAAGAAACTCAAACTTTAATGTAAAGTACTAAAAACCCATAATAAACTGCAAATTTAAAGATCATAAATCATAGAAAGGACAAGTAAAAGTTTTTTAAGATGAAAGTTAAACTATATGTGCCCTCTTTTTCTATGATTAAGGGTGAAATAGGAACAAATTGTTGGTAAGATAAGAAAAAAAGGAAGAAAACACATACAAACAATTCCATTTAAGAAAATATGAGAAATAATTTTATAATCTTGGCAAAGAACAGCCCTTCTTCAAAAGGATTGTAAAAATCCTATAACAAAATTCTTTAAATCATCACCATATGGGGATCTGGTTTTAAGAGTGGAAGAGAAGACTTTTGTTGCTTCACGGAGAGAATTCACACACCCAAAAGAAAGAAAAATGACATGTTATTATTTTAAAATATGGATTTTTGATTTTGAGATAGGGGGAGCGCTTCAAACATAGTAGTCGATGCCTTATAGGAAAATTAGAGTTCACAAAGGAGTTTCAAAATAAAGTGAAATTCCACAAATTAAAGTTAAAATCAAATCCCAACATAACATATAACATGAACTTCGTTACTTACCTTCATCGATTTTCGGTGACTCTAAGAGGAATGAAACGGAAGCATAGAACCCTTATTTACATGTATGGTAGGGAAAGTACACCGAAAAGTGAGTTTTTATATTGTTTGCTGATGAATCGACTGCCAATAACTTGGAAAGACAAAAGGGGGAAGTGGAGATGTTAGTTGACCTGCGGTTAAAGGCACCATCTGATGTTAGGGCATATTAAAATTATGACCCCCAAGCTCTCGTCTGTTCGACTCAAACTGATACTATAACAAGGATGATCACCGAAACTCACATAAAACACACCTTTTCAAACCGAACAATGGGATATTATTGGGTTTATGAGGCAACGATCTGGGCCACAAAATGAAGTAGGAGGTGGCAGCAAAGAGAAAACATGTGAGATAAGAGAGAGTGAATCATCGTAAGGTAGTTAATTGAGGCGACATACAACTTTGGGGGGAAATGCTAGTATGGAAGCAATTAAGCAAACCCACCTTTGAAGTCTTCTTTGTCAACTAGATGCAATGATGACCGGAAACAACTAGGCAGGTTGTTGATGCATGCAACCAAGTAGGTAGAGGACATAGGAGGTGTCGTATGGGAGGAAAAGTGGTGTAACCTAGATCTATTGAGAAATCAACACGTTTTGACATGGCACGTAAAACCAAGCAAGAGATGGTGAGCAACTTCGAGGAAAACACAGACAAAAAAGAAAAACACGTTTTGACATGGCACATAAAACCAAGCAAGAGATGGTGAGAAGCTTCGAGGAAAACACAGACAAAAAAGAAAACCTCGCGGCTAAGGAGATGCGATCGTGAGAGAAGCCTGAGGTCAAGGAAGATAACGTGAGGTATTAGACTAGACATTTATAATAGTTTATGGTACTAAAGTGTAATATTATCTAGTGTGTGTGTGTGTGTGTGTGTATATATATATATATCCCTATGTAATTTGTATTGGATTAGTGTCTAAGTCCATAACTATTTTGGTATGTACTTGACTCGATGGTGCATAGTCCTTTTGGGTTGCCTTCACCAAAACAACTTGATAGGATGACTTATGGAGAGAAAGGATTAAATATGATTTATTAATATATTATGAGAATAATATATTAAAGGAGAAATCATATTGTTTAATTAATATTAGTCAAGAATTAATAAGAATTAAGTGTGTGGCTAAAAGAGATTAATTAAACTTAAGGGACTGGAATTGTAATTATAAGATAATTGCAATTGGGCTATGGATTACCTTATAATATAAGGTTGGACGAATTCTATGGGGAAACCCATTAGAAATCGTCCAAGGCTTATTAAAGAAGGGTTCATGGGTTGCTTAGGGCCTAAGCATCCAATTAGGGTTTCCTAGTTAAAAACCCTAATAGCCTACATGTATATATATATAGTACCCTTAAGCCCTAAAAACGTGGTGAACTTGTTCTCTAGGGTTTCCACACGTTTTGAGTAGCCTCCTCTCTCCTTATTCTTCATCCTCTTGCTCTTGGTGTTTGTGAACCATTAGAGGAGTGACATTTGTGACTCTAAGCTTTCTAAAGTCATTACAAGGAGGAATTGTGATTGTTATTGCTACATAACAATCAAGGTAATATCTTAAACCCATTATTATGTTAATATTGATTATCATATGCTAGATTTAGGGTTTAAAGTCTTGGATGAATAGCATGTACAATAGAGAAACCTAGATCCAAGCATTAGGGTTTGTATGAGCACATAGGATGTTCTTTTGGGCAAAACCCATCAATGGTATCAAAGCCTAGATTGCTTTCTATTGTATTGATGAATATTTGATCGAAATCAGCACTGAAAATCGAAATTTTTTACTTCTGAGTGTTTGACTCGCCGAGTCACTTGGTGAACTCGCCGAGTCAGCTATACTCGATGAGTCCAGGTCCAGACTCGACGAGTCAAAGCATCTGATAGCTCATATTCGCGATTTTCTTCCTGTTTTGGCTTTGGATAATTACCATAAACATGTTTTTGTTATAAAATCCGAATTTTATTAATATTTGGTGATTATCCTTACCTAAATAGAAGATAATTGTCAAAATTTAGATAATCATTTGTTTTATTAGATAAAGTTTGATTATTTGTAATTTAGATTTGAATTATCTTGTGAAAAAGTTTTAATTTTTCCCCTTTAGGTTTTATAATTTAAATTCGAACTTAATAGTTTTGTTTTTGAAATTTAAATAGTTAAAACCCTAATGTTTTGAAATGTTTCAAAACTTTCCCTCAAGTTTTGAATTTAAAAGTTAATTTAGAAATGTTAAATTCTAAAACCCTGGTATTGTTTTGAAAAGTTCATAACACATCCTTATGGTTTTATTAATTAATTAAGTTGTATAATTAAATGAGATTTAATAAATCCATATAGTTTTTTGGTTTACAATTGAATTAAAAGTATAATTATTAAATTTAACCACATAGTATTTTAAAAGTGTAAAATACACCCTATACTATATATAACATTAAAAGTTTAACATTATATATATGAGTAAAAGTTAGTCTTACCGTTAGTAGGTCTCATTCACGAAGCTGGTCTATAAGGGGTGTTTAAGGAAATTGCTTATAAAATGGCGATTGAATGGGTATCCACTCTTACCCACCGCACTCTTGACTAGTGGAGGGTCGTTAGCCGAATGGGTAGGATAGGACAGAAACCTTCCATTATAAGTATAATGAAGTATAAAAGTAACTAAATGCTTTCATAAAATTCCCAATCTTAGTTACTTTAGGCAAAAGTGAATTGATGCAATTCCATGAAATTACACTTTGTGCCCTTGCAAAGATGTTAGTGGAGCGTGTGTGGTTAAGCGGCACACTAAATGGTTCTAAGCAAAGGTAGAAAAGGGTGACTCAATGTTTGTCATAGTTCGGTGGAGCGTGTGTGGTTAACCGGCACATCGAATAGGTGACTGTAACATGTGGGGGCACCATGTAAGTTTGCATGGTTATTCACACCCGCTTTGTGATCATCGGCATCCCAGTCACAAACTAGAGGGGCATATCGAGATTTAAACATGCCATTGAAATGTTCAATGAATCTCAAGGATCTAGGAGTTTTCATAGATTTAAAACTTAAATTTCTTTTTCGTTCTTAATGGTGGAAATTAGTGAATCGTCATTCACTTACCTTCAAATATTCTGCAACTAGATGATGGCAACTTCGTGCCAACCTATCAAAAGCTTATCCTATGCCTACACCGATTAGCATTAACGCCAACCTTGGCCTTAGCGATAGTCCTCCACTTGATGACCCATTTCAATGTCGTCGTATTGTTAGTGCTCTCCAATATGTTACCTTGTTAAGACCTGATATTACATATGTTGTCAACAAAGTCTGTCAATTCATGCATTCGCCCACTGTTAATCATTGGTCCACTGTCAAGCGAATTTTGTGATATCAAAAGGGTACTTCAACATATGGTCTCCACATTCATCACAACTCTGGCACCTCTCTTCATGCGTACCCTGATTCGGTTTTTCACAACCTCACCGCTTTTTTTGATGCGGATTGGGCTGGTTTCCTAGATGACTGTCGATCCACCGGGGGATATGCTATATACATTGGATCGAATCTTATATCTTGGTCAGCACAAAAACAAAAGACTGTCTCTCATAGCAAAGGCGTGACAAAGGCGTCCCACATGGCCTGCTATATCCTCAAACTTAATGGGACTAATTGATTTTTTAACGAAAATGACAAAATTGATACACAAATTAAGAGTTTGGTGACCTATTGTACAAAAAAGACTTCAGTGACGAAGTCGAGCCAAATGCAATAGTTTGTTGTGCTAAAATGTCATTTGCCTTTTTTTTTTTTTTTTTTTTTTTTTTACATCTGTTCGAGTTTTTTCGCCTCTGTTTTTAAAAATGATGATGTGATTGTGTTGTACTATTGACCTGCTACTGTTGTATGACTGACCCTTATTGTTAATTGTTATGTTACAATGTGATGTATGTTAGTGATTTGTTTCACCGATTAATGTTCAGTTTTTTAACATCATGAATTTAGATTTAGATGGTCGTTTAATGTTCACTATTACAATGCAAATAATTGAGCTTGAATCTGTTATTTGTTTTTATAAATTTGATATTGTGTTTGCTTTCATGATTCCGAGATTTTTTTAATTCATAATATGATATTGATATTTGTTTTCATAATCTGGTATTGTGTTTAGGTTTATTACATTTTCTGGAAAATGGCTTTAAACCCAAAACTTGTGAACCCATGTGGGTTGAACTTAAAAACTGACAAACCGAACTCATTGGGTTCTAAAACCCGAAAATTGAAAACCACAGGTTGGGTTCGGGTTTACCTCAGAACTGACCCAGGGTTGGGGGTAGCTTGGCATAATATCAAAGTGTTTCCATTCGATTCATCATGTTTTTTTCTTTGCTATTAGGTTTTTTTTGGTTTTATTGTTATGTTTTCGTTAGGTCTTTACTTCCCTTATCTCTAAATTTTAAAATAGATTACTATACGTATGTAATAGTTGTGAGATCTATGTATTACATGGGTTAATTTAAAAAATAAATAAATAAATATAAATGTCTAAATATTTGAGAACTTTGAATTTATATGAAAATAAGAAAAATAATGAATTATTATAATAAAAATGTTTTTTATCTTTTAAATTTAAACAAAAAACTTAATGAAATAAACAAAAAAACTAATGAACTTTAATTTTGAGAATTTTGAAATTAAAAAATAAGTTTATTAATGATATTGATATCTATTTTATTACTACATTTATTGTAATTATTATATTAAAACATTATGTAGAATTAAAAAAATAAAAAACATATTAAATGAGAATGTGATAAGTAATAAAAATAAATCTGAGAACCTTATGATCTTGATTTTCACAGTTGCTGGTATGCTCTCTCTCTCTCGCTCTCTCTCTCTCTCTCTCTATATATATATATATCCCTAAATGTTAAATGTTTATATCAGGTATCTTCTCAAAATTTTATTAGGATAGTATCAATCAAATGCTACATGTGTTCATTTAAAAGGTTATGCTTTCCTAAAAAACACTATGGTTTTTGATGAGAAAAATGATGGATTTGAATTTTTCCAATTTAAAGTTTTTAATGTGATTTTATAAAAAGTACATATTCAATTTTCATTTTATCCCCTAACTAGAACAGCATATTTTAAAAAACCTAATGGGGGTATATGCGTAAATTAATCTCAGCATACCCTACATATATTCACGTTTGAAACGGCGTACAGATTTTGCCGGCAGAAAAGCCGCCACGTACGGTGGCCGATAAACGACGAAATGTCCATTAATACAGACGACTACTCACCGGCGGAAACCCTAATTACCTTCGACCACCCAATACCTCTCATCCGACGACCCATACCAGCCGGAACCGGAATCGGAATAGACGATTCCGTCGTCCTCGGTTTCAAAGACCCTCAATCTTGGGCATCCGCATACAAATCGTGTGAGTCAAATATCATACAACAATGCGAGGCCGGTGTTCGGATCGGTTGCTCCGTGAGCGCGTCCAGCAAATGCGCCCCGCCATGGTGGAAATCTCTAATCGGCGGTGGTGTATCCAAAGAAGAATTAATCGAGAGAGAAAAGTGCGAAGAACGAGAAATGGCGGAATGTTTCGAAACTTCGAGAATGAATTGTCGTAAATTTGCGGAAGATAAGTGTTTGCCGGCGTTTAGAGATGCTCGAGTCATGGTGAAAGCTGGTAGTGGTGATGAAGAAGTGAAGAAATGTGTGTCGGAGTTGATTGGTAGGGTTTGTATGGGGGAAAATCAAAAGAGGGTTGGTGGTGTTGAATTGTGGACATTGAAAGGTTCTTGGACAGAATTCAAATCTAGAATTGGATTTACGATTCTTAGAGGAAGTGATCTGCTTGAGAAGCAGTTCTGAAGAGAAACTTTGGGAGCAGAATTTGCAAAGGATTCATCCAAATCTAAGAGACCTTATACAATGGTAATTTTGTTGTTAATTAGTTAGAATCAACAGTTGTAATGCCTTGAAAGTTTTCTTGATAAATATGCTTACATGATCCAATACACACCTTGTGTTTGCGATAGTTTATGTTAGGACTTTGTTAAACATGTGTTACTAGCCTTTATTCCTAGGTCTACTGTTATGGTGCTAATTATACAAGCTTGGTCTATAACTAAATACTAAAAAAAAAACAAATAAAAAACTTATATATACAAAATTAACTTGTAAAAGTCCATTTAGAAATAATATGAGGCACTAAAAGATAGTTGGTGACAGTGAGGATTTTGGGTTTAATGTGGTTAGAATTTGCATTTTCTGGTTGGAGTGTAGAGACGACTTTGATCATATAATGTGTTTGTTAGAAAAAGAATCGGGGACATGCTTCTATCTAATGTTGCTCATTGGAGTTGTCGCCAAGTCTTTTGTGGGGATTACTTTTTCTTTCAAACAACTGGAAACAATAAATCATGCAAACAATAAAAAGTCTTGTGCTAGTTTGTCCAAGTATAAGTCTTGACTTTTGTCACTAGTTTAATAGGTCTTCATTAACATTACCTGTCATCTTATCTTGACATATAATGGGATATTTACCTGTCATCTTATTTTGACATATAATGGGATATTTTCATCCAAGCAACAAGTTTCGTGACTATGAGCTTGTTTGAATTGCATCTAGTCAGACAAGTCTTCTTCACTAAAGTTACAGATTTGTTTGTTTGTCATCTTGACAATAGAGTGTGTGGGAGACTGTATAAGGGTTAATGATTAGGAGGGTAATAAGGTTTTAACTTTGTACACATTAGGTATTTAACGGTCCCGAGTTCTACTTAAAGGAGAAAAATGGGAGGATACGGAAGGAAAGTGAGGGGTGTCGAAGGAAAATCGTGTTCCCGAGTTTTATTAACGGAAGGAAAGTGAGGGGAGGGAAAAGATTTTGGAGCCATATTTTCCTTCCAAATTGGATGGATTTGGGAAGAAAGTGAGGGTAAGGAAATTTTAAGTTTTATTTTCTTTTTCCTTCTAACTCGGGAACACAAAAATTTAAAATTTTCCATTCACCTCTCATTCTTTCTGTCAAAATTTTTCTTCCCTTTTCTTTAATGAATTTACAAAAGAAATTGGGGAACAATGCGTTTTTTGTATATTTTACATCAATATGGTTGTTATAACCGTTTAAAAATGTTAATAAAGTTTTAATTTTGTCCACATTAGATCCCTATTTTTAATTTTTTTATCACTTTATCTAACTCTTTTACAATTTATATTAGTATCTAGTTAGATGGTTTAATCATTTCAAATTCTCATTTTAATCGCCCATTCACCACAACCACGGTTTCAATTGAAAGGTTTCATAACAATTTTTTGTCATTTTTACAAAAAAAAAAAAAAAAAAAAAGAAGAAAAACTAATAATAATCAAAGTCTTAATGATTAAGGTTATGTTTGGCGTCACAACTAACTGATAAACTATTTTATTTTGTCGACTTTTTTTTTTAAGTTGTAATGTTTGATAAACTAAAAAATAGCTTATAAGTTAGCGTTTTAAAAAACTGTTTAAACTAGTTTTTTAAAAGTTTTTTTATTTTTATTTATTTATTTATTTATTATTATTTTTTTTAATTTCCAAATATCCCCTTAATTAGTTAAGAAAACATATTTTTTTTAAACGCCCTTTTATGTCATTATATAAATTTCAGATAGCTTATAAGCCAGAGCCAGACTCAACTTAAAAGAGTATCCCGACAAGTAATGAGGTATCCCCGATAAGTAATGGTGTATCGGGGATACCCCAGTGCCAGAGCCATTACTTATCGGGGATATCCAATTCTTTATAATATGGACGACAGTGAGTCTAAAACCATCGTCCAAATCTCAATCGTTCAAATTCCTCTCATGTTTAAACCTGACCGTAATAACTCAAGAATTATGGTTTCTTTCTTGGCTTGCACAATTGCTACCAGCGGTTCCCTATCGACCTGCGCCTTCTCCGACTTCTTCTCCCCACTTCTCAACTACAACAACGGTTCCTATTGGTTTTTCATTCGTGCACGTCTCCTATTCTTTAACCTCTCCATCTGTTATATATTGCATTCACCACTTCCAAAACAAATTTTAGTTCTTTTCTACATAATTTTCCTATGCATCGGTTGATTATTGACCCTTTTTCCATTAAGAAGATACTAGGATCGACAATTTCACTTCGGAAATTGGCTTCAAACTTTTCCTGACAAATCGGCATGGATACAAAGCGATATTTCTTCTGGAACTCATTTATTTCTCGCGTTGTAAGGAACCAAATTGAAGAACTTTTCCTTCCAAATCACATTTATTTCCTTCTTCCGAATCACAGGTAATTGAAATCTCTTTCTTTTGCTAATTTATACCCTTTGGTGTTTCTGCCCATGGAAATCAACAATTCGCCCGGGTATATACTAAAAATTGAAACCTATTTCGATTTTATGTCTTAATCTATATCGATTGAACTAGTTTTTTTTTTGGTATTTTTATTTTGGAATCACATAAGAAGAAGACCTGCAAATGTTTTAAGGAGCTCGGGTTTGAAATAGATCAGTGGATGCATTAAATCTTGAGGTTTGTTGACATTCTTGACTTTTATGTTAGTTTTGGTTATATAAATGACTCTCAGTTCATATGTTCAATTATATATGATTTATTTCTCACAATTTGTTGTTGAGTTTCATAGCTTCCGTAATTTACTATCATCGTGTTATATATGATTTATATATCTAACCACATTTTGACATTTTGAATGGTTCTTTCTTAGTCATCATCGTGTCCCTGTTGTATTTTCTCATGGAAAAAGGTCAGCTATTTGAGATCCAAAAGGAAAAAATATATCGACTTTCTTGAAACCCACTCTGTAGTTAATCAGGTAAGATACACATGAGGTTTAATTTAAATAGTTATCTGTTGACATAAGTTCTTGATCAACGGGCATAATTGGTTTTTTGCTACAGGGGCATTTTCACCCAAAGATCTTGATAACCTTAATTGACTAGGCATAAACCCTACATTTTAAGAGTTTTTAGTCATTTTTTGTTTTTGTACCATAGTTGTTTTGGGTTGGTTCTACATAAATTTGGGATTTGGAGTTGCTTTGCTCATTTTGTCCATCTTCTGGTGTTCTTTGACAAAGGTGTCTCCTCCTACAAGCTGGCTTTTAGGAGTGAGTTCTACACTTGGGCTTATGGTATGATACGGGCCTAGTATGGGATAGGTCCGTATCAATTGGTATCAAAGTCGTCCCCATCTTTCGAGGTGCCAACACTTGGAGTGGTGGCTTGGACCCTAAAAGAGGGGTGCCAGCCGTGACCAACAATGACTCGGAGTGGTGGCTTGGACCGAAAGGGGGTGCCAACCGTGACCAACTAGGACGTTGGCTCTTCAAAGCGTGGGGTATTGTTATGATCCCACATCGGCTGAAAGTATTATAAGTTGGTGGCTTATAAGTTTAGGTGTCCCCTCCTCCTACAAGCTGACTTTTGGGGGTGAGTTCTACACTTGGGCTTATGGCATGATACATCTTTGATACCAATTGATACGGACCCATCCCATAACAATACCTTTCCTAGCCTTTAGTAATTTACAAGATATGTGAATTAGTGATTTTCATGTTATCCCATGTTACCGACAAGAGCAAATTTTATGGTACATTGCTATTTCTAACGCCCCTGTATATATGTCACATTTTTTCTTATTAGTACTTTATTTTCTTACCAACATTTTCTCTTTTGGCAAATAATTATGTATTTATGCCAAAATTTCATCATTTAGATTATGGTACTGTTTTCAAATAACAGGTTCCTATGTTTGGAAGGAATGAGAAAGATAAGAAAAAGATATTGACTGGATCACATTTCAAGGAACTAACCTTCCTTTTGCATTTATAAGGAAGAAACCATTTGGCAGAATTTTTTTATGGTGACTGAAAAGTTTTTCTTATTCAATTCTCAACTTTTGGCATTTTTACACTTAACTATAAATGCTCTTTTGATTATCAACCAAAAGACAAGTTGTGTTTTGAGTTTTTTACTTTTCGCAACCAAGCTGACAACAATGAGGGAAATTTTGTAAAAAAATGAGGACTTAATGTGAAAAATTGCATTTCCTTCACTTTATCTATCACTTGCTTCTTTCTATATTAAGTCAACAAATGGATATACACTGTTGTATCTTGCTTTTAGCCCATGATGGGGCCAAATGCAAGAAATAGCAAAGTACTTTTATGATCCAGTGGTGTTTTCAAGAAATCGAACGGTAATGCAAAACCAATCATGGGAATTGTCTTTAGATATTTCCTTGGGGTTTCTTTTCCATCTGTTTTTCTAAACAAGGTAACTTCCAAATCTTGGATATTATGTACTTATATTACAAAAAACTTGTATTTGATTTATTGTGATATGTTGCATGTTATCATACTTTCAAGCATTTAATCACTATTTGATGTGACAATGCCTGAAGATCAATATATCTCTCTTGAACATAGGTTCCCTAACAATCTTGGTTATGGTAATACACCTACAACACTCATGATATATTTTTTGAAAATAATTTAGAAAGAATGGTTAATATTTAATAGTCAAACATTTTTGTTAAGTTATTGCTCCTTGGTTCTAGATAAATGTTCCATTAAATCCATGTGGACGTGGTGTTGATTCATTGCCACTAGGAATGTATTTTGATAGTTTATTTTAATAAATTTATCATTTGATAGTGGTTTTCTTGTCATTTTCCTATCAATTATTACGGATATCTAATGTAAGCATTGTTAAAAGCCTTAATTTAATTTATGATTTACGGATATCTATGTTTTATGCAAATATGTAATAACAATATCAGTACACGTGTTCCAACACGTATGAATAGAAGAAGTCATGGTCAATTTGTAATACCTGGTCTATAGCTTGTAATTAGGAATCCGTTGTATTTTGTTGTATGAATTCCTTCTTCTACTCAGTTGTAAAGTGAAATCAATACATAGAAAATTACCTTTGCACTCTTTCTGTCTTTATGGTATCCAGAGCATATTTTTTTTTCTTTCTTCTTCCTCCTTTTCACCAACGATGGCACAAAATTAGCATATCCTAGGTCTCGCAACTAATTCTTCCTTCGAAATCCCCCCTTAAGCATCAAACTTGAGATTGAAAACTATTGCCTCTGGTGGTCTACAATAATTTTTGCCCTAGAAACATTTGACCTCGAACTGTAAAGACCAGAAAGAGTGCAAAGGTAATTTTCTGTGTATTGATTTCACTTTACAACTGAGTACAAGAAGGAATTTATACAGCAAAATACAACAAATTCCTAATTACAAGCTATAGACCAGGTATTACAAATTGACCATGACTTCTTCTATTCACACGTGTTGGAACACATTATTGATATTGTTATTACCCCCCGACAAGCTCAAATGCGGGACAGACTTGAAGCTTGTGTCTTAAAGTAACCAATCTTTCCTTGTGCAATGGTTTGGTAAAAATGTCCGCTAACTGATCCACGGAAGAGATGGGGCTGACTGTGAGATCCTTAGCTTCAACTTGTTCTCTGATGAAGTGAAAGTCTAAGGCAATATGTTTGGACCTGGTGTGAATCACATGATTCTTTGTCATGAAAATGGCCCCGATATTATCACACACTAACAATGGAGAATGTAGGAGCGGAGCATGTAAGTCAGCCAGTAATTGTTTTACCCAAATTAACTTAGCTGCTGTATATGCTAATGATCAATATTATGCTTTTGTGCTGGATCAAGCTACAACTTTATGTTTTCTGGAGGTCCAGCTGACTAGATTTGTGCCATGAAAGATCGCGAATCCATATTGAGAGCGGCTGTCATCATTGTCGGAGATCCAACCGGAATCCGAGTAAGCAGGGAGAGAGGTGCTGGTTGTCGGTTTGAAGTGTAAGCAATGATGAAATGTCCCTTTTAGATACCTTAAAATTTGTTTGACAGTCTGCCAGTGAAGAACAGTCGGAGAGTGCATGTATTGACAAACCCGATTCATAGTGAATGCAATGTTAGGTCTAGTAATGGTCACATATTGGAGTGAGCCAACAACTTGACGGTAGACGGTTGGGTCAGAAAAAGGGTCACCATCAAGAATTAGCCAAGAATGGTTGTCAGCCGGTGTAGATATTGGAGTTGCATCTACCATGTTGGTACGAGTAAGTATGTCACTGATGTAGCTAGCTTTGACTGAGAGTGAGTCCGTTGGGGGTGTCGTTTGATTTGAATACCAAGGAAAAGGTGAAAGGAACCCAAGTCTTTAAGAGCGAAGACATCATTGAGACGAGTAATGAATTTCTGAACTAGGGCCTCATTTGTACCTGTGATTATCAAGTCATCAACATAAACCAAAATGTAAATTGTAGCTGATGATGATTGATGAACAAACAAAGATGTATCAGATTG
Organism: Lactuca saligna; assembly: GCF_052625555.1. Taxonomy (NCBI): domain Eukaryota; kingdom Viridiplantae; phylum Streptophyta; class Magnoliopsida; order Asterales; family Asteraceae; genus Lactuca; species Lactuca saligna. Next base: position 312,195,332 of record NC_136421.1, read on the forward strand.
GCAAGCCCGAAATCCTTGTTGTATAAGATATGTTTTGAGTTTAGTAAACCATGCTCTTGGATCTTGTTTCAGACCGTAGATGGCTTTGTGAAGACGACAAACATGTGTTGGTTTGGTTGGATCTTCAAACCCACGTGTTTGTTTCATGTATATGGCTTCTTGTAAATCACCGTTTAAAAAAGCATTGTTAATGTCGAGTTGGCGCACACACCAGCCTTTGGAAATTGCAATAGATAGAACCAATCGGATGGTGGTAGGTTTGATAATAGGGTTGAAGGTGTCAAAGTAATCAATACCATCCTCTTGACTATATCCTTGCGCTACTAGTCGTTCCTTGTGTTGTTCAATACTACCATCTGATTTGCGTTTGATCCTAAAAATCCATTTGCAGCCTACAAGATTAACATTAGGAGGATAAGAGACAAATGACCAAGTGTTATTTCTCATAAGAGCATCATATTCGTTTTTCAATCCATCTTGCCAACATGGATATTGAATTGCTTGTTTGAAAGTGTGTGGTTCAAACAGAGATGGTGAGGTAATGGTGGAGGAAAGAGCTTTTGCTTTTAGGGAGTGTGTGCGAGATCGTGTAACCATGGGATGCTGATTATTGGAAGCTGGACGATAGTGAGTGGTAAGAGATGGATTTTGATTGGCACGTGAGATAATAGTAGAATTATGGTACGAATGATCAGGAGATGGTGAATTATAGGTGGAGGTAGACGGTAATGTAGATGTTGATGGGTTATATACAAACAATCCTATGTGTGCATGCAACCCTAGATTTGGATATATGTTTTCAATATTAGATACACAACATTATGAGCACGAGAAGAACCCTAGCATGCATCTAGGTATTTCGAAATTTAGATGGTAGAAAGAATTACATACCTCTTGTTGTTATATTGTAATAACAATTCAAGTCTTCAATCGCCTTATCTTTGAAAGCAAGTACCACAAGTGTAGTACCTCTAATGGCTCACAAACACCAAAAGCAAATGGAGAGGCAAGAGAGAGAGAGAGAGAGGGGGATGAGGGAGGAAAAAAATCGGCTCTAGGTCTTTTAGGGATCAAGTGGCCGGTTTTCCTAGGCCTAAGGGGTCTTTATATAGGGTAGAGATTAGGGTTTCAGTCATTATCCTTATCTGGTTGCTTGCCCACCAAGCAGTCCATAAGATAAGTCTAGAAGCCTTATCCTTGGATGAATTGTAGGGCCTTATCCCCTTGAATTCGTCCACCCTATCCATAGGGCATCCATTGCCCTATCTTGCAACTATCACATAATTACAATTCAACCCCTCTAGTTTAATTAATTACATTTGATTACAAAATTAATTCTTAATTAGTTATTGACCAATATTAATTATACAAATATGATTTCTATTTTAATATATCATTCTTATAATATATTAATAAATCATAATAACCTCTTTCTCTATTATTTCTCCAGTCAAGTTGCTTTGGTGAAGGCAACCCAAAAGGACTACGCACAATCGGGTCAACTACTTACCAAATATGGTTACGGGCTTAGACACTAATCCAACAGTCTCCCACTTGGATAAGTCTAGTAACCATAAATTCAAGCATAACTCGATTAGCAATCGTAGCTCTCAAAGATGCTGTCGAAATCTGATCTTATCAGCAACCTGTCCTTTAGATAAGGGATCGTATAGTCCTCCGTTTTAGATATCGTGCAGACAATCTCATGGAACATAGTCATACTTATTGTCCAGCAGTTTGTTTCTCGACTCAGATTCATTTGACATAGAACGTAATTGAACACATCAAATCAGTTTTGATCGGGCCCGACACATAAGCCAAATCAAATCATCGAGGGACCATGATATCGCTTTTACCCTCTTAGGATAAAAGGAACATACAAACTTCGACTTATATGCATTTAGTATCCACTAATCAAATTATACACAACAATGTGTTTTATGACATCAAGTTACTGATGCGTTTTCGCATTATCAATGCACAATCAATTATCAAACAATAAACCGTATATCTTGGTTTTAATACCATATGATTTTATCGTCTTGCGATCACTCGTGATAAATCCCATGAAGTGATTCCAGCAAGCGCGAGTTTATTCCAATGCTCAAAACTTATTCATAAGCACTCATGAACATTATAGCAAACCTTTGTTATGTCTAATACCTTTCAAACAATCTACACACCAATTCATGATAGTCTTCATTCATACCTACTTCCAACATATGAACGATTCTGGACCGTTTGAATAATTCGATTATTCTTAATTAACTCAATTATTCAGGAAGTCAAAACATGCAAAGTGAAATAATAGTTAAACACTTAACATAAGACAGTGAATTTACTTATAAATAATACTCCTTTATTTAATCATCAAATGTCAATTACATTTATCTATTACACGTTTCTAAACTATCTAATCCAAACTAATATCGTCCTTCAGCCCAGTGCTCCCAGTGTGCTGCAAGTGCTTAACCCTACTCAGTTCCTTCGTAAGCAGATCTGCTGGGTTATCCTCTGACGATACCCTATTTACTACGAGGAGTCCTTATTCCACCCGATGTCTAATAAAGTGATATTTTCTCTCGATATGTCGAGATCTACCATGATCCCTCGGTTCCTTGGTCAAGGCAACCGCTCCTTCATTATCACAGAAAATTTCCATAGGATCTTTTATGGCAAGTACAACTCCAAGGTCTCCAATGAAGTTCTTCAACCATATCACCTCCTTTGACACTTCGCTCGCTGCAATGTACTCTGATTCGCACGTTGAATCAACTATGGTTTCTTGCTTGGAACTATTCCAAGTCACTGCTCCTCCATTAAGGGTAAAGACCCAGCCCGACTGTGAACGGTAGTTGTCCCTGTTGGTCTGGAAACTGGCGTCAATATACCCTCGCACCTTTAAGTCATCACTCCCTCCAAGGACTAGAAACTATTCCTTTGTCCTTCGAAGGTACTTAAGAATATTCTTAACTGCAGTCCAATGTGCTTTGCCAGGGTTCCCTTGATATCTACTGATCATGCTCAAAGTGAAGGCCACATCAGGGCGAGTACAAGTCATTACATACATGATCGAGCCAACTGCAGAAGTGTAAGGTACTCGACTCATCTCTGCTATCTCGGCTTTGGTACTCATATTTTGAGTCTTACTCAACTTGGCATTACTTTGGATTGGTACTTATTCCATTTTTGAGTTTTCCATACTAAAATGTTTCAGCACCTTGTCCAAGTAAGTATTCTGACTAAGTCCTATTAGTCTCTTACTTCGGTCTCTCACTATCCTTATTCCCAAAATATAGGAAGCCTCTCCGAGGTCCTTCATAGTGAATCACTTCTCGAGCCAGGACTTAACTTCCTACAGTGTCGGGATATCGTTTCCTATGAGTAGTATGTCATCGACATACAATACAAGGAAGCTAAATATACTCCACTGGCTTTGACATATACACATGATTCATCTTCGCTTCGTACAAACCCAAACTCTTTGACTTTCTCATCGAATCAAAGATTCTATCTGTGAGATGCTTGCTTAAGTCCATAAATGGACTTTTCAAGCTTGCACAGTCTATTGGGATGCTTCGCATTAACAAAACCCTCTGGCTGAGCCATGTAAACATCCTCAGCCAACTTCCCATTAAGGAAGGCGGTTTTGACATCCATTTGCCATATTTCATAATCATGAAAAGCAGCAATTGCTAGCATCACCCTCACAGACTTTATTTTGGCAACTGGTGAGAAGGTCTCATCATAGTCAACTCCGGGAGTTTGAGTAAAGCCCTTCGCAACCAATCGCGCCTTATACGTGTGCACATTCTCATCCATGTCGTTCTTCTTCTTGAAGATCCACTTGCACCCAACCGTCTTACGTCCGGCACATGGTCAACCAAATTCCAAACTTGGTTGTCGTACATGGACTAAATCTCGCTGTCCATCGCCTTTTTCCATTTTGCAGACTCCGGGCCTGCATGCCATGGCTTCCTTATAGGAGTTTTTTTTTGTAAAAATGGGTTGAAAATAGGAACCCTTTGCAAAAATGGGTTGATTTTTATTTCATTTGCAAAAATGGGTTCTTTTTTGTGGCCCCACATAAAAATCAAACATATTAATATATAATTTTACATTTTGGTCCCTTCAACTCTTATAATTACCCAATAACTTATCTATTATTTACTTTTTATATCTTTAATTTGTTAAGTGGATATTTTAATCTTTATTACATATAAGATATAAGTTTATTATTCAAATTACATAATCAGAATTTATGTGAATATCAAATATTTCTTTTTAATCTAATATATATATATATATATATATATATATATATATATATATATATATATATATATATATATATATATATATAATTTTTAAGTCAAATTATTTGTAGAAAAAAACAAAAGCCATTGAATTGTCATTCTTTATCTGCAAAGTAGATGCCTCAGTTGTCACTATCCATATGCAAAAGTAGGTGTCTTAATTGTCACTATCCATATGCAAAAGTAAAAGTATGAATTGTCATTTTCATCTGAAAATATGTAAGTAAAGTTAAAAAAATAATTATCAATTTGTTTACGTTCAATTCATTTTCTGATGTATATATTGAATTCACCATTTTAGTTTCCATCATAATTTTCATAAACCATAGTTCTCAAAATTTGAAATCCCAACTTTTCTTCTTTAATTCTTCAGTCACGTTTGTAACTTCATATACGAATCCTCCTTCGCAACTAAATTGTAAGGTACATACTCTTGTCGAAATTTCAAATATCTAACGTGAAACATTATGTAAAATATGATAATTTATATATTTTATCTTATTGGTTATTTTGCAGTTACAAAAAATGTGGTCTGCGAATACTAGTCTTGTAGATCTTCTTAACAATTATGGAGTATCACAGCCAGTTCAGCCTATTGATTTTGTCACCAACCCCTCCGAGGTACAATTTCCTTTACCTAATGGAGCTAGATGTGAGACAAATAATGACTTTGGGTTTGATGAACCCAACTCCCAATTTAGTGAAGATAGTGTTAGTGAATCATTAAGTGATGTTAGGGATGATTCTGACAATAATGTGAATGAAACTCCGATTGTGAGTAAAAGTCCAATTATGAACTTTATGAACGATATTGGAGACGAAGGCGACGATGACGTAGTGGATATCCAAGACAAAATTCATTTAGATTTTTGGAATGAATCTGCAAACAAAATAATGTTAGGAATGTTGTTTGAAAATAAGGCTCAGGTGAAAAAGGCAGTAAGACTTTGGTCGATCAAGCAAAATAGAGAGTTTAAGGTTTGTGAAAGTAAAAGTAGTTTTTGGATAGCAAAGTGTAAAACTCTTGGCGGTGAAGAAGGAAGTTCTAATACCGACCCATATACACCGTAGTGTGCATGGTATGTTCGTGCAATGAAAAAGAAAAACCATCATATGTGGAAGATCACATGTTGGGTGGATGCACACAATTGTTTTGGATCTTGTAGAGGCAATGACAACAGAAGTTTAAACTCTACAACTATAGCCTTTTACATCATCCACTCAGTTGAAAAAGATATTGCTTATCAAGTGAAACATATACAAGCGGATATTAAAAATATTCTAAATGTCGACATTTCTTATTGGAATGCATGGCATGGTAGCAGAAAAGTCATAGAGAACATTTATGGAACTTGGGAAAGTAACTTTGCAAACCTACCCAAGTACATTGCAACTTTGCAAACTTCAAATCATAATACCGTTGTGAAATGGTTTCGTAATCCAAATGGCTCATCACATGTGGCAACATTTAAGTATATTTTTTGGGCTTTTAGACCTGCAATTAATGCATTTCATCTATGTCGACCTGTTATTTCCATTGATGCTTTTCGTTTGAGAGGTTCGTACACGGGTAAAATGCTTATTGATGTTACAAAAGATGCCAACAATAATATATTACCAATTTCTTATGCCATTGTTGATGAGGAAACTACACACAGTTGGAGTTGGTTTTTGTATCGGTTCAGACATTTTGTTGCTCAAGACAGTCAATTGTGTGTTATTTTAGAGCAACATCAAGGAATAAGTCATGCAATGGAAAATCTAGAGGAATGGAAAGAGCCATTAGGATACCATCGATTTTGTCTTCGACACATCAGAAGCAATCTCATGAAAAAGTACAAGAACGTGAGGCTTAAATCATTTTGTTGGGATATTGGAAGCACAACACAAAAAAAAAGATTGTGAAGTATAAGAAACAAATCAAATCAATCAATCTTGAAGCTTGGCAGTATTTATACCAAATTGATAAAAGTCAATGGTGTCTTTTTTATGATGAAAATCGTCAATGGGGGTCGTTAACGACAAATATATCTGAGAGTATGAATAAAACGCTAGCAAGACAACTACCTATTAGGGCGTGTATTAATCTTACATTCAATAGAACTGTACAACTTTTTAGAAAACACAGTGATGCTGCAATGATTTGCAATACACCTCTACCATCACGTATGTGGCGTCCTTTCATAAACGTGACACTTCTGCACAAAATCATACTTTAACTGAGTTCAACTATAATGAAGGTGTCTATAGAATTGTCACCAAGTTACGAATAAATGAAAATGGAGGAAATACCCACACTGTCAGTTATCATCAACATACATGCACATGTGGTAAGTGGCAGATGGAAAGATTCCCTTGTTCACATGCTCTTGCAGTTTGTCGTTTTAGAGGGGATAACCCTTTTTTCCATTATCAATCATGTTTACACAACTGTGACGTACAAGCAACAATATAATGACGGGTTTTCACCACTTCCTCATGTTGATTATTGGTTAAAGGCTGATTAGAGTATTCAAGCAGATAACTCAAAATGTGCAGTCGGTCGAGGTCGGAGGCGTGCAAATCGATTTCGTAACGAGATGGATGTTCGCCATCGTGATGAACCTCATAAATGTGGACTATGCCATCAACCTGGTCATAACAGGAGAAATTGTTCAAATTTTCAACCAAGATTCAATGCGATGTGAACCATGTAACTTTTATTATTCTTGTAATTTTATGTTTAATTTACTTTTTAGTTCATGTTTAATTTCTTTTGTAGTTGTGTCTTTAATTATCTTGTAATTTTGTAATTTCGTAACATGTAATATATTCGATATTGGTATCAATTAGAATGTGTTTATTAAAATTTTCTAATGATGTAAATCGCAATAACATAATAGACATATTTCGGTTATATGTTTTTAATATATACAAATTTACATTTGCTGTAAAAAAGCTAAAAAAAATAATTCTTTTATAAAAAAATATATAAAATAAATATAACATATAAGTTGTAAGGTTATTATGAAAGTTGAAGGGGTCAAAATATAAAATTATACATAAATAGTTGATTTTTATGTGGGGACACAAAAAAAACAACCCATTTTTGCAAATGAAATAAAAATCAACCCATTTTTGCAAAAGGTTCCTATTTTCAACCCTTTTTTTTTGCAAAAAACTCGCTTCCTTATAGCTGTTAGGTTCATCAAGATTTATTAGTATACTATCACTAATATACATGTCCCCTTCTGTAGTAATATGAAAACCATATAACTGGGGTTGAACTCTAACTCTTTTGGAACGTCTAAGAGGTAAGAATTCGTCAATCGGTTCAACCGGAGTTTCCTCCTTGGGTTGAGCGCCAACGTTAGAGGTTTCTACATCGCTCGACTCTTGAATCTCTTCAAGATCGATTTGCCTCCCACTTTCCCCTTGGCATATGAGTTCTCGCTCTTGGAAAACCCCTCTCCTTGCAATGAAGACAACATTGTCATTCAGTCTACAGAAGAGATATCCAAAGGATTTCTGCGGGTAGCCGATGAAAATACACCGCTCACTACAAGGTTTGAGCTTGTCGTGAGTCTCTCGTCTGACGAAAGCCTCACAACCCCAAACCTTGATATGTGCCAATGAGGGAGCTTTCCCTGTCCACATCTCGTGAGGTGTTATGGCAACCTTCTTTGTAGGGACAAAGTTAAGGATATGGGCGATAATCTCTAAGGCATACCCCCAAAATAAGATAGGTAGTGAAGCACGACTCATCATGGAACGAACCATGTCCAACAGGGTTCGATTATGCTTCTCAACCATACCATTCAACTGCGGTGTCCTAGGTGGCGTCAATTGCGAAACTATTCCGCATTCCTTAAGATAGTCGTGGAATTCAAGACTTAGGTACTCTCCTCCTCGATCGAATCGAAGCATCTTGATTTTCCTGCCTAATTGATTCTCCACTTCTTGTTCAAATTCCTTGAACTTTTCAAAGGTTTCTGACTTGTGATTGATTAAATAAATATACTCATATCTACTATAATCATCGGTGAAAGTCACATAGAAATGGTTCACGTCCGTTGTGGTGGATCTAAAGGGCTCACACACATCGGTGTGTATGAGATCCAATAGACCCTCACCCCTTTCACAAGTGCTAGTGAAGGGTGACTTGGTCATCTTTCCAAGTAAACAAGACTCGCACACTTCATCGTACCTAAGGTCGAATGACTCCAACATTCCATCCTTTTGGAGTTGGGTTATGCGTTTCTAGTTAACATGTCCAAGACGACCATGCCACAAGCATGCTTTATCCATACTATTGGAAGAATCCACACACAAACATAATTTCCTAGGTTATCTACAACCATAACACTTTCATAAATTCCATTACAAGGCAATGCTTCAAAATATAAAACACCATTTAGATAAGCATAAATCGACCCTTTCTCGTTATCAAACGAATATCTAAATCCTTGTCTAAACAAACCACGAAATGAAATGATGTTTCTTGCCATATCTGGCGAATAGCAACAATTATTTAAATCTAAACCTAATCCATTACTAAGCGCTAAAGAATACACTCCAATCTTAGTGACAGGTGACAATCTTCTATTCCCCATGACTAGATTTATTCTTCCACGCTCCACATCCCTATCTCTTCTTAGTCCCTACAAATCAAAACATATGTGAAAACCACATCCTGTATCAAGAACCCAAGAAATAGCATGTGATGAATCATTAGATTTAATTGTGTAAATACCTGCGAAAGATGGCTTTATCTTCCCATCCTTGATGGCTTGTAGATATTCCGGGCAGCTTCTCTTCCAGTGCCCTATTTTGTGGCAGTGGTGGCACTCTGCCTCCTTTGGGTTTGAGTTGGGCTTAACAGAACCAACTTTGGTTCCAATAGAAGAGGTACCATCTTGGGGCTTTCCCTTGTGGTGGATCTTTGAAGGAGTGTTCCTCTTCTTGCCCCTCCCTTGCCCAATGGCCAAAACAGGAGCAACGGGTGGAGTGGAAGTTGATGCAACAGACTTGTCCTTGAGATTTCTCTCAGCAGTCCTTAGGATCCCTTGGGAGTTTGCTTAAGGTGACCTCTTATTTTTTTATATGGTAGGTCATCCTAAATTGGTTGTAGCACGAGGGCAAGGAGTGGAGAATGATGTCGATAGCCAAATCTTCCCCAAAGTTAACATTTAACTTGTGAAGACGATCAACATACCTTTGCATCTTTTGCAAATGTGAGGTTAGGGACTCTCCACTTCCCATCTTAGCGGTGATCATGTTGGTGATGATCTCATAGCGATCTTGCCTTGCGCTTTGGTGGTACCTCTCCAGAAAATCTTGGTGCATTTCGTATGGATACATGTCCTCATAGGACTTTTGGAGTTCAAGATTCATAGTGGCCAGCATAATGCAATGAAATTTCGTTGCATCACGCTCGTGGGCCTCAAAGACGGCCATTTCTTCGAGAGTAGCGATTTCTGAATTGATCTTTTCAAGCTTCTCTTCGAGGGCATATTCTTTTTCCTCGTAACGAGCAATCATGCGAATGTATCTAATCCATTCGTTGAAATTCGATCCATTAAACGTCACTTTTTGACATAGGTTCATTAGCGAGAATGAACCAGGAGCAACTTTGTTTGTGTTTGCGTTAGACATCTGCAAATAGAAAGGAACAAAGTTTGATTAGAATTGAATCCCTAATTAAACACCCAAAATGAGAAATTAGGGCTAGGATCCAACAACATTATTTACACATTAGAAAAGGGATGCCGTAATCCAACATGCGAATAATTTGGAGGTAAGTGAATGACGATTCACTAATTCTTCACCATGAAAAACATAAAAGGCTTAAGTTTTAAATGTATTGAGAATTCCTAGATTCCTTTGAGATTCATTGAACTTTTCAATGGCATGTTTAAATCTCGATATGCTCCTCTAGTTTGTGACTGGGATGCCGAGGATCACAAAGCGGGTGTGAATAACCATGAAAATGTACATGGTGCCCTCATTGTTACAGTCACCTATTCGATGTGCTAGCTAACCACACACGCTCCATCAAAGTATGACAAACAATGAGTCACCCTTTGCCACCCTTGCTTAGAACCAATTAGTGTGCCGGTTAACCACACACGCTCCACTAACTTCTTAGCAATGGTGCAAAGTGTAATTTCATGGGATTGCATCAATTCACTTTGCCTAAAGTAACTAAGATTAAGAATTTTGTAAAACGTTTAGTTACTTTATATAGATTCATTATACTTATTAACGAGGAGAGGATTGCCCTAACCTACCCGTTCGGCTAACGACCCTCCACCAATCAAGGAAACGGTGGGTGAGAGTGGACACCCATTAAATGACCATCTTGGGGATGAGGCTAATTTCGAAATTCAAGGGTTGGCAAACCCTAGAATTCGAAATCTTGGGCACAAAGGAAAGGGTTTGAAAACCCTTATCAAAATTTTCGAAAAACATGGTTCAAGAACCCTAATTTTCGAAATCCTTGCCTCCTAGTGTTTATTGGCCATAAACCCTAAAGCTTCAAATTCATACAATTGTATAATTCTAATTGAAAACAAATAACCATATGCTCTGATACCACTGATGGGTTATATACAAACAATTCTATGAGTGCATGCAACCAAAGATTTGGATCTATGTTTTCACTATTAGATACACAACATTATCAACACAAGAAGAACCCTAGAATGCATCTAGGTATTTCGAAATTTAGATGGTAGAAAGAATTACATACCTCTTGTTGTTACATTGTAATAACAACTCAAGTCTTCAATCTCCTTGTCTTTGAAAGCAAGTACCACAAGTGTAGTACCTCTAATGGCTCACAAACACCAAAAGCAAATGGAGAGGCAAGAGAGAGAGAGGAGGGAGGCAAAAATCGGCTCTAGGTCTTCTAGGGATCAAGTGGCCGATTTTCCTAGGCCTAAGGGGTCTTTATATAGGTTAAAGATTAGGGTTTCAGTCCTTATCCTTATATGGTTGCTTGCCCACCAAGCAGCCCATAAGATAAGTCTAGAAGCCTTATCCTTAGAAGAATTCTAGGCCCTTATCCCCTTGAATTCGTCCACCCTATCCATAGGGCATCCACTGCCCTATCTTGCAACTATCACATAATTACAATTCAGCCCCTCTAGTTTAATTAATTACATTTGATCACAAAATTAATCCTTAATTAATTATTGACCAATGTTAATTAAACAAATATGATTTCTCTTTTAATATATCATTCTCATAATATATTAATAAATCATAATAACCTCTTTCTATATTATTTCTCCAGATAAGTTGCTTTGGTGAAGGCAACCCAAAAGGACCATGCACAACCGGGTCAAGTACTTACCAAATATGGTTATGGGCTTAGACACTAATCCAACAGATGTAGAGGAAGGTTTAATTGGGGTATGTGGAGAAGAGGGTGGGGGAAGAATGGTTAGATCGACAATAGTTTGTAAAAGGGTGGAAGTAGTAGGAGGAGGATCAGATGATGACGGAGTAGGTAAGGATGTGACATAGTAGGGAAATATGTCTTCATTAAAGACCACATGACGAGCGATGTATATTCGTGAGGAAGGTTGATGGTAGCATAAGTAGCCTTTATGAGAAGCACTATAGCCAATGAATACACATGGTAAGGACCTGAAGTCAATTTTATGATGGTTGTAAGGTCTAAGAAATGGATAACATAAGCAGCCAAATGTCTTTAGAAAGCTATAATCTGGGATTTTAGAATAGAGTTTTTGATATGGTGAGTGATAGTTAAGGGCAAGGGTAATAGTACGATTATGGAGATAAGTTGTTGTTTTGAATGCATGTTCCCAAAAGGTATGAGGAAGAGAAGAGTGTGCAAGTAAAGTGAGACCCTTTTCAACAATCACACAGTTTCGTCACTCAATAGCCCCATTTTGTTCTTGTGTATATGGACACGAGAGACGATGGGTAATTCCATGGTTGGTGAGGTAATTAGAGACATTTCTATACTCACCTCCCCAATCAGATTGTAAGGTTTTGATATTGGTTTGAAATTGTGTTTTAACCATTTGATGAAATTGCAAAAACAATGAAAATACTTGAGATTTGTGAGACATAAAGTAAATCCACATAAATTTTGTGCAATCATCAACAAACAAAAGAAAGTATCGATTTCCATTGATTGAAAAATAAGGGGATGGTTCCCAAACATCTGAATAAACTAAATAAAAGGGATTTGTAGAAGCAACATGTGAAGTAGGAAGGGGAAACCAATGACTCTTCCCAAGTTGACATGAGTCACAAATATTGGGAAGGTTATTTGATGAAACATGAAGCTGAAATTAAGATATAAGTCGCTTTAGAAGAGGAGCATGTGGATGTGCAAGCCTCTTGTGCTGTCTATTGACAGAAGTACGAACTCTTGTAAGAGCCATGGTAGGTGAAAATTTATTTGATGTGTGTGTTGATAGATGGAGGAATGCGATAAAGCCCCTGTTTAACATCCCCGTGGAGTAGGAGTTTGCCCTGCAAAGACTTAACAGAACAATGTGAAGGCTAGAATTCCAAGTAAACATTGTTGTCTTGAGTCAATTTAGAGACACTTAAAAGACGTTTGGTAGTTTTAGGAACAATAAGGACGGATGACAATTTTAGAGAATGAAATGAAGATGAGTCGATATGAGAGATATGAAGATGGTTACCATTGCCTACTTGAACCTTGTCAGTGCCATGGTATTCGTCAGCTAAAGTCATCTTTTGAAGGTATGGAGCAATATGATTGGTCGCCCCTGTATCAAAGTACCAATTCGGATCGACAACAGTAGATGGATTATGGTGGTGAGCAACATGGGATTGGCGAGAGTGGGATTCACGTGGATTGGGTCTGCGGGATGGATAGTCCGTTTGATTGGATCTTTGCTAACAGTACATCGCCTCGTGGCCTAGTTTGTTGCATAATTGGCACTGAATGCGACGACGTCGAGGGTCAGATGAACGAGACCCAGAGTTGGAACCAGAAGGAGCACCAGAGACAGAAAAATTGTTCCGAGTTGAATGGCGATTGGTGGTAAGGGCTAAGGGGACATTAGAATTTGGATTTGTAGGAGCCACAACTTGTTGACGAAGATGCTCCTGCTCAAGCCTTGCTTCCTCTAGAAGAAGGAATCCAATGAGATCATCGACAGTAGATGTATCACCTTTCATCATAAAGGCAGCGGTAAATGGGCCATAAGATGAGTCAAGGACACTAAGAATATAACACATGTTGGAACACGTGTACTGATATTGTTATTAATATGTAAATATTGTTAAAAGTTATACAAGAAGGTTACTATTTCAAGATTATCTAGTGATGCCCAATTCCTTTAAATTTAACGCTTTTATAACCGTTTTCTGGTGTTCTTTACTTGTTGCTCTATTTTTGGCTTAGTCTGCTCCCATGTACTTCAAACTATTGCAATTATGGTTGTTGCGTAGAAGTTTGTTGTAATTTTTATAAAACATTGAATAACAAAGACCAATGTTCAAAACTGGTTCCTGGTTAATGATAATCGTTTGCATCTGTGATGTGAAGGAAATGAGTAAAATTATATACCATTTGATGTTTACCGGAAGGGCAATTTAGATAATGTAAGAAATTGTCGTAGAATTGATGTCATTGCATGAACGCACACACAATATAAGGATTTTTTTTAAATGGAGTTGAACTTGTTTGTATTTGTTTAGTGAATATTTATGTGATGTGTAGTTTGGAATGGTTATAAAGCACATGATGTATTTGTATTAGAGAGGTCTCCTTATATAAAGCCTTATTGTTTAATCTATTTTATTTATTTATTTATTTATTTATTTTTAATGTGTCATACAAACTCTAGGTGTTTTATTCAATAACATCATACTTGACTAGTTTTTTTTACAACAATTTCTTACAATTTCAATTGAAATGTTACATAACAATTGTTATTATTATGAGTTTTATTTATTTATTTATAAAAATGACAATTGTTATGTAACCTTGTAATTGAAACCGTTGTGGTGAATGGACGATTAAAATGAAAAGATGAAATAATGAAGCCATCTAACTAGATAGTAGATACTAATATAAATTATAAAAGAGTTAGATGAAATGATAAAAATATTAAACATAGAGATTTAATGTCGATAAAATAAAAACCTTATTATCTTTTTTTTAAACGGTTATAACAACCATTTTGGTGTAATAAGTATAAAAAGCATCTTAAGAACTTAATGTGGACAAAACTAAAACCTTATTAATTTTTTAAACGATTATAACAGCCATATTGGTATAATGTGTATAAAAAAAACTTAAGAACCTAATATGGACAAAGTTAAAATCTTATTACCCTCCTAAGTCATTAACGCATTGTATAATTTACACTCCAAATTACTTATTATTCATTTTTTTTATAGTGTGAAATATATTTGGGTTGGAGTATTTTAATGTAACGACAAAAATAAGAAGAGGACTAGAGACGCTCTAATGCAATAGCAACCATCGAGGTGTAAAATACTAATACTATACAACAAAGAAACAACTCCAAAATTGTAAATAGAGAAACTCAAATTAATCCAATGAAAAAAAATATATTAAGATTTGATTTGAACTAAGAATAACTTAATTCCTATGAGAGACCATTTCTAAAATAAATAATACATTAATATTTGATTTGAACTAAGAATAACTAAATTTTGACATTGTATCCTCTTGAATAAAATCAAAGCAAATAAGTTCAAGTATATTCACGTAAATATAAATTCCACTTGTGCTCATGCATTACACATTACATGGGTAGTGATTCCATTGAAGTTGGAAACAGTCATCATCATGCTATTATTGATTATTAATGATCATCCTCCATGAAACTCATTACAAGGAAGAGTAAACTAAAAAGATTGGACATGGACATGCTATTGATTTCTGGTCTGGCTATGCAAATGACGGAAATATCTCTCATCCTCCTCGTTGAAAATAGTCTCTGCAAAAAGGCATTTGGAGGAAATTTCCACTTTGTGGGGTTTTACATTTTTTGGGTCATAAATTACAATTTGTGATTGAAGTGGAGAGATGAAGCCTTTAAATATGTCTATTATATTGCAACAAATTAAGAAATCACCTAGCAACCTTAAGGTTTTCGGTTTTTTTAAATACTATTGCTGTGCATTTTTGTAAAATTTAAAGTTCATTATGATTATTTTATTATGCTAAAATACAGTGAAGAACCTTGTTCAAATGTAGTAGTGTTCTGTTTGTTTGTTTGTTTTTTCCCCACAAATTTATGGTTGTGGTAGAATAATGGGTTTAACTTTTTTCCTTTATTTTCTCCTTTTCAATCTTTTAGGGCCTTTTATTCAAACTAATGACAAAAGTCAAGACTTATACTTGGACAAACTAGCACATGACTTTTAAATGTTTGCTTGATTTATTGTTTCCAGTTGTTTGAAAGAAAAAATAATCCCCGCAAAAAAAGACTTGGCGACAACTCCAATGCGCAACGCAAGATAGAAGCATGCACACATGTCCCCGATTCTTTTTCTAACAAACAAATTATATGATCAAAGTCGTCTCCACACTGCAACCAGAAAATGCAAATTCTAACCACATTAAACCTAAAATCCCCACTGTCACCAACTATCTTTTAGTGCCTCATATTATTTCTATTAAGCTACTTGCTACTAAGAAATCCATCCACAAATGGGACCCATTAACTAGGACTCAACAAGAAAAGTATTTACAAGGTTCATTCCTGTTTTTAAATGTATTTTTTACAAGTTAATTTTGTATCTATAAATATTTAGTTATGAACCATGCCTTGTATAATTAACACCATAATGTTAGTAACCACCAAGAAACACCAAAAGGCTAGTAACACATGTTTAAGCAAATCCTAACATAAACTATCGCAAACACAATGCCACCAAGATTTTAAACACAACGAAAGCACCAGGTGTGTATTGGATCATATAAGCATATTAATCTAGAAAATTGTCTCTTGGATTGATCCTTTGCAAATTCTGCTCCGAAATCTGAATTCATGGCCGATTTTTCTCTTCAGAGCTGCTTGTCAAGCAGATCACTTCCTCTAAGAATCGTAAATCCAATTCTAGATTTGATATCTGACCAAGAACCTTTCAGTCTCCACAATTCAACGCCACCAACTCTCTTTTGATTTCCCCCCATACAAACCCTACCAATCAACGACACACACTTCTTCACTATTGGGTCTATCCCACTGTATTAATTACAATTTTTGATTAATACTTTTGGGTCTATCCCACTTCTTCACTATTGGGTCTATCTTTTGGGTCTATCCTACCAAAAGAGTATTAATTACAATATCTTGTTTAATAAAAAGTAATAGGACATGTTTTTTGGATTAATACTTTTGAATTTTGATTAATACTTTTGAATTATTCTTATTATTTTTTTATTAAACAAGATATTGTAATTAATACTTTTGAATTTTGGTATGGGTTACCTATGTAAATGTTTGTAGTGGATTTGTTGGATTTTGAAAGTAATTCTTTTAGCTTAAACAATTTTATATACAAAGTGAGAAACCCTTCTACCTTAAATTATTTATAAATAATTTTACAAACATGCAACTTTTTTTAAATTGTTAAGTATTAATATTCAGAATTGAAACAATAATAACAAATGTGAAATTACCATATACAAAGTAAAAATATACAAGCAAACATTTGTGATTTCAATGCTAAAAGCATCACCATCTCCTCCACCTCCACCCTTAAACAATGTCATTAATATTATTTTTTCAATTAAATGCATTGATATGTATTAGTAACAATATTAATAATAACAGTTCAAAAAATAGTATTCTTATTTATAATAATAATAATAATAATAATAATAATAATAATAATAATAATAATAATAATAATAATAAGGGTTTTGTTTTAGAAGATTCCTAATATTTTTGTTTACAGAAAAGTCCTAATATTTTTTGTTTCCAGAAAAGTCCCAATATTTTTTGTTAGTTTACGAAATAGTCCCAAATTAATTTGGTATCTGTTTCAACCGGTCAAAAAGGGTCAAACTGTAAATTTTTGCCGGTTTTCAGGACTTTTTTTGTTCAAAAAAACTAATATTGGGACTAAAGTGTAACTTTTTCGTAAATGTTGGGACTTTTCTGAAGATTTCCCCCAGAAACCTGAAGAATACAATAAACAGGTAGCAAGACGAATCGGAAAATGTGAGAAGCAGACTCGAGGAATGAAGTAGACCAAACTTCATATATAATGGGTTATGCTTTTCTGATTTCTTAAGTTTTAAGGAAAGGGGTAGAAATTCAAACCTAGATGAGGAAGGAAACTTCGTCAGGGGGGTAATAGGTAAGGACAACCTCTTCAAACCCCATCAAGTTCTTTAAAACCTGCCAAATGACGTATGTCGGGAATCAAAACAGAGAAACTACCGGCCAAACCATGTATGTGGAAACAAAAGGAGGAACCTGACCGATTCTTAAATCGAATTGAGTAATGGTGGTGGCGAGAGATAACGATCAAGATAGAGTAGAAAAATCAAACGTCTGATGGTGGGGGTAAGTGGTTCGATGATGGGAGATGAAATAAACTTTTTGGCGATAATGATGGAGTGTTAGGCAAAGGTCGAAGAAGTTGTGGATGACACTGAAAGATATAGAATGGTCATCGGCTCCAAACCTAATGATCGAGACGGTGGGGACGAATGAAAAGTCCGATGGTGGAGGAAAGAAATCAGAGTAAAGGAAATGGGAGGTCGATGATGGAAAGGAAATTAGAGGTCTATGAGAAGTTAGAAGCAGAGTGGTGGCAAACCATCTGTTGTTGTCGGTATGTAATTGGAAGGAGTGGGAGGTAGGAGCATACCATAACACGTAGCAAGGTGGTTCTAGCCATCAAAAGACCTAGAAACCACTGAAGAACGGAAAAAGAAAAGAAATAATAACAAACCCACCAAACAAAAAAAACAAAAAAAAAATCCCACCAATAGGAACAAAGTACTGTTCGAGGGCTTTTAATTTTATATAATATAGAATTATTCAAAATGTTAAAAAAGAACCAATGAACTAAAACACTCTTGTATTATTTTTATAATGAACACCTCCAACCACCTCAAATCACGATTAACACCAACCTTATATGGCAAAACCAAGGTTGTTAAGATCAAGATTCTACGTTGGATTGTTTTTGGGTTTGCAAAAGATCGGGATTCTACGTTGAATTGTTTTTGGGTTTTCAAAATCGAGATCCTAACATCCTACGAAAACAATGTAATTTTATGTTTACCACATAAAAAATATATCTTCAACCATCACTTGATTGTCCACAAGCTCAAATTTTTTAATACATTTGTGATAGCTAATATATATATATATATATAGAGAGAGAGAGAGAGGGAGGACGGTTCACTTGCAGTAGATGACGCCAGAGAGAGATTTGTCAAAGCATGGATAGGAGCTCTACCATAATATGATCTCTCTCGTTGAGAACTTCAGTGATGAGCTCTAAGAAACAAATCTTATGTCTTTTTCCCATATCAAAATTTCTTTCTACTGGAATAAGTCCGTTGCGAGCCTAACGGAAAAAATGACTCAACCGAGCCGAGACAGTTAGATCCTTGAAGGGAAAGGACTTGGCTTCATCTTCCACATTGGTTAGCAACCGAGATAAGAGTGAAACTAAAGCAGGAAAGAGATGAGGATCCGAAGTCTATATTCCATTTTTTTTGTTTGGGAGATTAAAAAAATAGAGATCTTGAGATTGAGTACCAGCAACAACCGGGTATGCCTAATATTAAATGATTCTATGGCACAGAAGTGTAGTCATATATGATTATATATGTTTATATGTATATGCCTAATCATAAATGATTATGCATATATGTATGTTCACAGATTGAGTAATAATATACGATTATAACAGTTGGTGGCAAAAAAGGTAGTGGTGGTATAAGTGACGGAGGTGGCAGTGGTGAGGTCGGCTGGTGACAGAGGTGGTGATAATGGTGATGGTGATGTCGATGATGGTTGTGGTTGTGGGGAAGGAGGCGGAAGTGAAAGTAACGGGCGGCGCTACATAATTATTTATGATTATAATTGACCCACCGCCCCAGTACGCCAGAGGGTTAGATCGACAAATCTGAAATATGCGGATGAGGTTGAATCTCAAAATCTCTAATTTATTTTGAATCTCAACCGAACCTACCCCCCCTCTCTCTCTCTCTCTCTACAAAAATACTCCTAATAAAAATGGTTCTTAACTTTTTGTGGTTATCATTTGAACATTTATATATATATATATATATATATATATATATATATATATATATATGTGTGTGTGTGTGTGTGTGTGTGTGTGTGTGTGTGTGTGTGGAAAAAGTGAATATACCGTAAAAGATATATAAGCTTAGGTATCCAAACTCAATATATTATGTTGTTTTTGAAATATATGTATTATAATCATCCAAAGTTTTTAAAATTCAACACTTAACATAATTTACTTCCAAATTTTTTTAGAAATTTCACCATTATCTTCCTATTATATAATTTCCATTTGCAACTATAATATATAACCTGCTAGGTGTTTGACATAAAGATGTGATGCAAGAGAAACACAATACTTAAATTTTGAAAATCTTGGAAGCATGTTAAGTTAGGGGTTGAAGTATAACGCTCGTAGATCCGGGCTAGTCAATTTACAGGCAATAAGTGTCGAAAATGACTTTTCAACAAAATATTATTTAAAATAAATAATCTTAACCATGTTGTAGTATATGTTACAAGGTTTCCGTACATATAAACACCGTCGAGATCCGAGTTATAGCGAAGAAGTTATGACCCGTCGAAGTTTCGCGACGGAACCAGCACGATACTGGGAAACGTAAATAGTGAATATACAATAGAGCGAGATTTAGTCTTAGCGATCTAAACGAAAGTCGTATAATACGTTAAACCGAAAGCGTCCATAAAAAGAACGCCCAAATCTGACTTCGTATGAGGAAGTTATGATTTTTCGAAGTTTCGGATTAATAGTGTACAGCCCGAAATTCAAATATTAGATCGAGCGTTTTTTAGCCGACACAACCTAGACGAGAATGGACATCGAATGAAGAAGTTATGAGATTTTAACGGACCAATTCTATCCCGGCCTGTTAAAAATATAACTTTAAAAATAAAGTATAAATCATATATATGTACACACACACACACACATATATATATATATATATATATATATATATATATATATATATATATATATACACATATGTATATATCATTAGAAATGTATCGATGATGCGGTCATTATAAGACTAATGTTGAGTTCTTTCGATATTAGTTTAGTACAAATACCATTAAATCCATTTAAAATAGTATTATAGAGAGGTATTTGGTTGTTTATATAACTAAAATGTCATTAAGTAATTATGGAGGGTAGTTTTTGAAAATTTAATTAGTATAAATAAGAGCCTTGGGCTCTCATATTTCTTCCACCATTCTCTTGATTCAAGAGTATTTCTCCCCTTATCCCCCGAATATTTCGGTCCCTCGTGATTCGACTTCTCTTTCTATAGTTTTAGTATAGTAAGGTGAGCGCTGAAGCGCTGCACGAATCTTTCTTAGAAAGATTCAGCGACGAAGTTCTGCCCCTGCAGAGCCTGACTCCTAGCTAAAATCCACTTGTAAGTAAGTTATGCTTACCCTATTTTAAATATAGTTTATATTTAAAATTAGTATTGTTATTATAAATTTATAATAAATATTTGAACTATTATTATGACTTATATAAGTGTCGTTATAAAATATTTTTAACTACTCGCGGTACGAAGAATCTGGTTTAAAGGGCCACATAGGGTTGTTAGATTTCAGAAGTGCTATACGCCAAAATGGTCCTGCCCTCCGGTGTTTTATCTCTGGCCCCTGTCTGTACATAGTGATTGGAAAGTATTGTTTAAACGCTTATATAATAATAATAATAATAATAATAATAATAATAATAATAATAATAATAAGACTAATAATTAGTCACAGTAAATATTAGACTAAAATCTAGTGGTAATAATACTAGGTTTGGTCGAAGGAAATTATTTTAAAGTAAACGAATCGTTGTCAGAATACCGAGTCACCACATTCTCAAGTGAGTGCATAGTTACTTTCATCTTACACATAGATATGAAGTATTTTGTATAAACTACGTGCTATGTGTGCATATTATCTGAATACCTGATGTCTATGCTTGATGAACATTTTTATACATGTTTTAAATGATTTAAACTGTATACATATTTTATATATATACAAATATGTTGTGCATAACATGGGTAGATGAATGATGAGAGATAAAAGATGATGTGAGTAAATATTGGCAGCTATAGACTTAGTGCCTAACGAATAACATCGGAAACTATGGACTTAGTGCCTATTGGACAAACACTTGTAGCTATAGACTTAGTACCTATTAGGAATCGGTAGCTATGAACTTAGTACCTATTAGATAAACATTGGTAGCTATGGATTTAGTACCCTATAAATAAACTATAGTAGCTATGGAATTAGTGCTTTACGAACGAGCATTGGTAGCTATGGATTTAGTGCGAGTCCTATAACCCTGGAAACAAGGGACTTCGGAATAAATGAATGCATGATAGATGACTCTTAGGATAGATCCTTAAGAGTAAAGAAGATAATGATGATGAGTAATTGGGTTGATTGTTTGATTTTTTAAACATAATAATTATATTTTTGTGGGTTGAAAACCATATGTACTCACTAAGTTTCCCAACCTGACCCACTCAGTTTATTGATATCACATGTGTTGATATGAAGTCACATTACATTGAGAGATTAAAGAGATGTAGATCACTAGTGTAAATAAAATGTAAGTTCCGTTTATGCTTATGTTTCTGTATTGACGATGACATCCCAAACGTTTTAAAATGAATAAAATATGTTTCTTCGAAAATGTTTTGATAACGTATTTAGCGTATTTTTCTGGGAACAAATTCCGCAACATTTTTATGAAAAGAAGTACTCTGATTTTTACAAAGCATAAACAAAATCGGTCTTTTCTGGCCGTGAAAATATGGATGTCACATGAAGTTTAAGAACACTATAATGCATAAATGATACAAAACGATTTCGTAGGGTGAGTTTGAGTATCTAAACTTATATAGCTTGTAGATTATATTCACTGTTATATATATATATATATATATATATATATATATATATATATATATATATATATATATATATATATATATATATTTAAATGAGAACCACAAAAAAATTAAGAACCATTAAGAACCATTTTTTTTATATATATATATATATATATATATATATATATATATATATATATATATATATATATTTAAATGAGAACCACAAAAAAATTAAGAACCATTAAGAACCATTTTTATTCAGAGTATTTTTGTCCATTTCAAAATCACCTTTAGAAAAATGAACCCACTTAATTTTAATCATTCATTTTATCTCTCATATTTCAAGATCTGTTCATCTTTTCTAAAAGCTCCAAGACCACAACCACCACTAGAGATCAAGACCACCATCGGAGATCGCCACCACCACCAGAGACCACTGTCTCCTTCGTTGCACCAAATCTGAAGTCCTCCTGCTCTACATTTTCCGCTTCTTCTCTTTTTGTCAAACACCTCCATCAGACACCGTTGTATCACCATCGCTGCTTTAGATTTGCTCTGGCAAGGATCCACTAAAAACTGTTGGATTTTGACTTAGATCTGGAATCTATTAGCTTACTCAGATCTGGTTGACTTCCACTCTTCGCCTCTAGATCTAAGTTTAAACTACTGTCTTTGTCTCAACCGACTACATATCGTCTCTAGCCACTGACCGTCACCACCTCTGAAGTCAACAAATCCCTGTATTTTAACTTAGATTTGATCTGTTTTGGTTTGTGATGCTCATGGATCAGAAGCTAATGTAAACGACACTCTTAGATCTACTTTACTACCACTGATAACCTTGATCCTCATCATGCATATTAAAAATCTCAGATGTGATGTTTAATACAAAATTCACTTTTGCAAAACTGAAAAAGATATAAAGGACGACAGGCATGCTTGCTTCTTTTGTAGGTACTTTTCTACACACATTTGAATTACTTATTTGAATTGGTTAAAGTATAGTTTAATTATAGATATAATAGATAGTCAATGTATTAGTTTCAAAAATAGATATGCATAAATATAATTTACCTGTTGGAGTTATACTGGACTTATACATGTACTTTTTGTATTCACACTTTAATTACTCATTTTATAGTTATTGCACCCTAGTTTTAATTAAATAGGTCGAATATATATAAATATAATAAAGGAAATATATTAACATACAATGCACTGGATCTATGTTTATATAATGCAAGTATATTATATATACTTATATATGAAGTAACTTTGTTAGTGATAATTATATGTATACGTTACTTTGTGTGTGTATATATATATATATATATATATATATATATATATATATATATATATTATATGAGGATGTGTATTATTTAAAAGTTGTAATTAAAACCAAAGTTGAGATTATGTGTTAAAAATATATGAAGTATATATAATATGGTTGGCTCATTCTCTCTATTTTTTGTCCACTCACCGGAAAAAAATAAAGCAACTTCAAAGCTCGTGTATTGCAAGAGAAGGATGTTTCATGTTGGTTAATTAGTGCTTTTGCTAGTAAAAAACCAAGTCAATAGCTTGTATTTTAGAGAGAGAAAGGTAATTTTTAATTTACTGCTTTCTTTTCTTTAATTTTCTATCATTGTTAACATGAATTAAGTAATAGTCTACTACTGTGTTACTATGTATTAGGTACTAGCTTACTATTAGCTTTATACATGTTTTTGTTTTTATCACTCAACCTAGGACCCTTAAAATATAAAGAAGGAAATGTAACTCTTTTGATAATACTCTATATTTTTTTTTTATAATAAGATAAAAAATTAAGATACATAGTTTATTAAATAATTATCAAAGCATAGAATTATATTTTACAAAGTCGTCATTTATAAAGAACAATACATATAATTATGTACTACTTTTGCTTCTTATATTCTTTTAGTTTTATTTTTGTTTTATTGTTTGTTTCGTTAAGAATTTAACTATTTTTAATGTTCAAATTTTGAACTATTAATTATACATATTTTGAGTTTGATTTTTCAAGAATATATATAAAAAAGCCTTGCCCCGCCTTTGATCCACTACGTGATAAAAATAGTTTTATTTTGATCGTTTTTTTCTTTTGCTAAAGTGTGAATTTTTAATATTCAAATCTCTAATCTGTTGTTTGCTTTTGTGAATCTTAGTTTTATCTGCTATTACGTTGTGAATCTAAGTTTATTTTCTTCTTTTTTTATAATATTTGCTTAAAATACTAAGTTGTGAATCAACTGTTATTAAGTTGTGAATCCAAGTTTGTTTTCTTAGTTGCTATTATTTGTATAAAATTGTTATTCATAATTTATGTTATATGTATTTTATGTTGTGAATTGAGTTTAGAAAGTGTGTTAAAGTTAGTTTTAACAATGAATGAGTAAATTAATATCTTTTTAAGTTCTGAATACTATGAATGAGAGCCCTAAACTATTTTATTAAACTTTGAATGAGAATCTTGAATTACTATATTAAAATGTGAATTTGTGTGGTGCATATAAGGTATTTGAAGAAATGCTTCAACAAAATCAATTATATTTTTAAGCTTCAAATATCATGAATGAGAGACCTAACCTAATTTATTAAATTGTGAATTAAAGTCTAGAAGTGTAGGTTTTAAGTTGAAAATGTGATTGTGAATGTATAATTTTTGTATTAAACTTTGAATTTACTATATTAAGTTATGAATTTTGTGTATTAAATTATGATGTGACTGTATTAAGTAGTGAAATGACTGTATTAAATTGTGAATTGACTGTATTAAACTATATTTTTTTGTATTAATTCTTTGTTTGCTAAAGTATGTAAAATTTAATCTAATTATAAATAAAGTAAGCAAAATTTAAATTGTGAATATCTGTTTAATTAAACTGTGAAAGAAGCACCAGTGTATATATCTGAAGGTATATATGTAATTTTAAATTGAGAATATAGGTGTGAGTGTATATTTTTTTTATGCATTAAACTGTGAATTTTTTATATTTAATTGTGAAGTTTGTGTACTGAACTGTAAATTGATTGTATTAAATTGTGAAATGATTGTATTAAGCTGTGAAATAATTGTATTAAGCTATGAATTTTTAGTGATTTTTTTATTAAAATATGAATGAATTATGTATGAATGTTTGTATTAATTTTTCTTGAAAATATATATAATTTTTTTGTTGTATAATATGTAAGAATGTATTAGTTTTTTAAATTAGTTTGCATTAAAGTTTAAATAAGATAATTAATTAGTTTATTAGTTGATGGTTGTAAAGTTTAGGTTTTGACTTTTTTGAATATGTGAATTAGTGTATAATGAATTGTATTATGCTATGAATTTTACGTATTAAACTAATAAAGAATTGTGTTAAGTTGTATATTTTATATAATATTTAAGTTAGAATATGAATAAATGTATGCATGAAAATATTAAGTTTTATATTAGTGAATTAGTATGTTTATTAAACTGTGAATTTAAAATGGTGATTATGTTTTATAAACGATATATTTTTTAAAGAAATATTCCATTTAGAAAAGATAAAAGTGAATTTGTCAAGACAATTCTATTTTTTTTTTATTAAAATTTGGATATTTGGTTGCAAAAAATGAAATATTTGTGTTATAAAGTATTACCAATCAAATAAGAGCACAACATTTGATCTATTAAACTGTGAATCCAACCAAAAAAATTTCACTGAATTTATGTTAGTCCGACGGAGATCCGATGACGGTCCGACTGTGGTCCGACAACAAGTTTAACTAGTTGTAAGATAGGGAATGAAATTTTTTGATTAATACAATATAAATGTTGGATTTGTTCAAAATATCATGTATGATAACATTTAAAAAAATTGGTTCTTATGGTTTTTAACATTTTTGAGTTTTTATTTGAACCACTCCATATATATATATATATATAGAGAGAGAGAGAGAGAGAGATTCAACCACAACCACTTGAATACGAATTTGTGAATATAAAGATCATTAAAATCATAATACATATGAAGAAGTTATAGTCATCTGAAGTTGGAAGGTAAGATGCATTGCTCAAATGGGAAAAACAAGGGAATTGTAAAATCGGAACAATTTTACAATTCTATGAATCGATTTTATGATCCTACTATGGTTTTAGTTAATAAGACCGGGATTGATATTCACGTGTAGGATCGTAAAATCGTGCGATTTTACAGTTAAAAACACGATTGGACAACCTTTGGCCAAATCTACAAATCTCGGCCTAGAAGTTCTTTTATATATATATATATATATATATATATATATATATATATATATATATATATATATATATATATATATATATATATATATATAAATAATTGAGGATCACCTTCATTAGTTTTTATATTCAAAGAAAATTATGAGTTTTTAACGATAAATTTATTAATGTAAGCAATTATGAATTTTTTTATTATGATTATGAATTTTTTTATTTAATGTAATTGTACGGCAAATTTCACAACTTTTTCCCAGTTTACAAAAAAAAAAAAAATGATATTGCGTTACTCTTTGTCTCAGTTTCTTCTCAATTTGTTTCAATGTTTAGCATTCACTTGGTTACCAGATTAAAAACTGACGTGACTATCTTTGGTGACATCATATTATGGGTGTCAAAATTGAATATATATATATATATATATATATATATATATATATATATATATATATATATATATATATATATATATATAAAAGGACATTTGTGCATAATGTCATTCTAGTGAATATATTATGTACCATTATTACTTACATGATAGTACTAAACTGTATAAAAATCCTTATATTTTAGATAATTATTACAAATGTCATTATTTTTAATTTTGTTTTTTTATTTTGATATCCACCAAAAAAATACAATGTTAGCATGTCATGTCAACTCTCATCTCATTAAAATTTGTCACATTGGCTGGCAAACGACATATCAGATAAATGCTCAACAAAGAAACTAATTCATAAAAAAAACTCTTAATCGAGATAAAAAATAACAATGTTCAAATATAACTTTGTGTAATATAACTTTGTGTAAAGTTCATTACTTTCATGAGTTTGCCCTATAATTTAGTGATAATGTCTATAATGTTTATTATTAAAGAATTGGCACCGGGTCTCATTAATAATGTTGACTAAGCTTCGGCTGGACAAAACTGTTTTGGGCCTCTGGTCCGGTCCATGTGCAACTGAGCTAACAATGTAAAATAATTGCACCAAAAGTCGTATTTTTATAGCCAACTCGTTATTCAATCCCATTGTTGATAGCTATTCGCGGAGGCTAATTTATTACCATATTTAAGAAGAACAAGTATTTTGACTTATTCGCAATAATATCTTTAATAGAATGAAAGCGGCATCTGAGTTGAATTGAAAATGAAAAAAAGTAATGTAGTGGTAATTTCAATTGTGACAACATTTGAAAATGATAACTTTTTACACAACAAAATTGACAAACAATGTTCATATACTAACTTATTAGCTGATTCAGTCCCCGCTTTTATTTCGTTTTTCTATGTATCTTGAACTATGTCCAAACTACACAAATTGATGCACATAATCAACTCTATCTTTTGCTATATATTCTTAATAAAGCTCTTATTATGGTTTGTTGAACTTTTTGATGGAGCAACTTGTCCATTTTGTTTTAAATAAATGAATGAAACGTCTACTTATCTTACATACATATTCATGTGGCTCTACTTTAGTCTCTTGAAGATATTGAAAGGTTAGTGGAAGGAAAATTCACAATATTTTTTGTTCATGTGAATGTGCATGATTTGATATTTCACCATTGCTTACGAGTCACCCAAAGTCTTTTATTATAATGACTTTGTTTTTCCACAAATTAATAAATCACAATCAAACAAGAAATGTAATAGAAAGTTGATAGAAAGTGAAAGAGAGTTTATTTTAGAAGTAGTAAAAAGTATTGTAAGTCTATATCTTGACTTTGTTTTCAAGTTACATAGGTCTTCATCCCCAATTTCCCATAATGTTGAGGGGTTTGTTTGTCATCTTGATGTCATGAAATGAACGAAGTAATGACATAAGAAAGGTAATGGAATAACTCACTACATACAGTTATCAAGCTTAATAACTTCCAAGAATGAAATGATATGGATTTCCCAAATGAATTGTTCGTTCTATTTCATTAGATAAAACAAACATTTTTTTTTCCAATGATACAAACCATCCCATTCCCGCTTTGATTCTATCATAGTAAACACTAAAATGGAATGGACATTAAGAAATGTAATTATACAATGAAAATATTAGGATAAGGTTCGGTGAAATTACCAATGTGAAGCAACATACAAGTTTCATTGCAAGATGCATACGATTCATGCCGGATTTGGTGGTTTGAACAAGGATTTCTCAAATATAGTTGTTAACGACTTCATAGAATAATTAAATGAGTTAGTGAATCAAGTGGGGTTTTAGGTTTTGAAACTTTGCAGTTTTTGGGGCAAGTGCATATATATATATATATATATATATATATATATATATATATATATATATATATATATATATATATATATATATATATATATATATATATATATATATATATATATATATATATATATATACTATCTTATAAAACAAATCTCACTATTTCTAAAATAGATTGAATAAAATAATAATATTTTTTAAAAACATCCAAATCATTAAACTAATTGTACAACTAATCACTAATAAAATAATATTAAAATTTAAACAAACTTCTATAAATCTTCTCTTCCAAGGTTTTAACCAGATCTTTTTTCATCCAAATAAATACTCAACACCATATGATTTGGTCATTTCATGAATTTTCTTAATTTTTAATATGATATGTTTCCTAAAACAAACTAATTATTGAATTGAAAATAATCATTCTCCATCGAAAAGAAATTAATTGTCGAAACAAACTATTTGTCGCCCGCCGCTTTGCGCAGGTAAACGGCTAGTGTGTGTCTATATATATATATATAACTTTTTAATGTCCACTTGTGAGAAATCACCTACTAATTCCAAAGTTTTTCTAATTTGGACTTCGCAAAAATTAGTGTTACTTATAATAGATATCGTTACTAAAGAAATTTCATGCAATTTCATTTCAAAGAAAAGTTGATCAACGAAAATATGTCGAAGTCGATCAACACCTAAATAGGAAGATATGTTTAATTCGCTAAGTAGTTCCTAACAACACTCGATGGGAAGAACTTTTAAGAGGTCTATTAACTGGTCTTAACCTTTTTACTTGCGTTGGTGTATAATCATGAGGCCTGTTTAGACAGGTGGTGGACATGCATGTCTTCAACATAAATGAGAGATTGAATAGTTAACAGTGTTCAATTTTGTTTTATATTTTCTTGTGAGACAAACAGTTGCACCTTGTATCCTATTGACGTTGGTTTAAATCCAATACATACAAAAAAGAAAAATACAAAATTTTGAGGTTATATAAGATGCGGGGTATTAGGGACATGCTATGTGGTGTGTCAAGCGTTGGGGTTTATATAATTAAATATTCATAGTCCAGATGTGAATAAACGAACATCAAAAAGAACGAAAACAAGAAGAGTCAACACCGAATGAAATATCAATATATTGATATGGTGTAAAACCCACTAAATTGTCCCTCTAATGTGATTTTGATGTGTTTCCGAACCCACTACATCAAATCAATTTGCTTTAACTAAAAATAATCTAGAATTAATCATTAATATAACAAGGATCGGAGTACTCAAAACCTTTTAAAAAGTTGTGTATTTTTCATGTGTCTTAACCTATAAGGGATGTCATTTATTTATAAGAGTTTAAGAAACCCAAAGTTACTTTCCGACTAAACCAACATAATCGACAATTTGCTTGTTGTATTAAATCGTTTCCTTAAGTAACTTCTTCTTGGAAGTATGTGCAATGTCATTAACTAATTGGTGATATTTTTTATAATGGTATGGTTCTTTTGGTTGCTCTCAAGACCCAAATTAAGTAGAATAAATAAATAAGGAATTAATTTATTAATTAATTATGGTTTAATAATTAATTAGAAACTAATTGGAAAACAATTTGGGAATTAATTAACAATTTAATTAATAGAAGGGTTGAATAACAATTAATCAATAGTTGGTTAATCAGGAACATTCCATAACCCTCAAAGGAATGGTGTGGACGAAAATTCCTTTTGGATAAAGGAAATTTCGTTCTAGGGCTATCCCATCCCACATGGGCTTGGGGATAAAACCCTAGGAGGTATTCAATGCTATAAATAGGGTTTTAGGGATTGACTTGAGTTATTTGCCACATTCTTTCTCCCTCCATGTGGAAGAACTTTCTTTATAGTTCATCCCCTCCTAGTTTATATTTTTTTATTATACTCTTTTGAGTTCATTGGGTGTGAACCAAGAGAGGGATTCTGGTTTGGATCCTTATCATCCAAACAATGTGGCACGCACAAGAAGTTAAGCGCGAAGATCTCTAGCTGCAAAAGAGGTTAGTATTCTTTGTATTTTTGGATTTCATAAGGCAGAATTAATAATATGAAAACATAGATCCATAGGTTGCATGTACACTTAGGTATATCGTTTTGTAGCTTTGATTTTTCTGCTACCTAGTTTTAGAGTGTATTTGATGTCTAAAAAACCTAACAGTGGTATCAGAACCATTGGTTCATGGTTACTTTCACCCTAGATCCATGTTTCCTGAAAATTCTAGTTTGAAATTGAATGATAGAACAATAATTAAAAAATTTGTAATGGTTAAAACCTTAGTCGAAGCTCATGACATGAGAGCTATGAGCTCGCGACGTGAGATCGGCAGAATTAGGGCTTTTGGATTTTCCTTTAAGTTTCAAATATGAAGTTTTGTTAAATATGGATAAATCCGAATTTAAATTGTTTTTTAATCTGGAAAATTAATAAATATTATTTAAATAGGTTTATTTGAATTTGAATATATAATATTATTTATGATAGAGATTTATAAATTTGAAATTAACCCCTCATGTTTTATTAATTGTTACATTGCATCCTTGTAATTAATTTGAACTAATAATAAACAACTAAATTTAAAGAGTTTTAAATTTATCCCTTATATATATATATATATATATATATATATATATATATATATATATATATATATATATATATATATATATATATATATATATAGTAAGATTCATATCTATTGTATGTATAAGAGAATTACAATATGCGTCCTAGCATATTTTAAATATTGACATTGTCAGTCTTACCTCGACTAAGCTCACCCGTTCTGATGTAGGGATTTAAGGAGGTCTTTATGATTCCTAATGAGGTCGGTTTTTAATATGATTCGCGCTTACCACCCTCACCGCCCTATTGCATTTTGAGAATGGAGTTACCGAAAGGGTTTGATAGTGATAATGGTCAACTTAAAATTATTCTAAATACAAGTATAAAACAAAATCTTTATTTATTTAATTAAAAGTGAATATTATATTATCCATAAAAATTGCACATTCTCTTTATAACTTGTTGATGTAGCTCGTATGGTTAACTGACACGTCAATTTGAGAATATAGGTAGAGAGTGATATGAGACTCATGAATCTTAAGCGTAACTTGAGCTGGGGACCACACAATTTTGTATAGATGATTCACAATCTGTTCAATGATCCGCGATATCCCCATCAATGATGTTGAGATGAACATAATCTGAGATTAACATGCCATTGATAGTCAATGAATCTCAAAGATCTAGGAATTTCATAATGATTGAAATTGACAAAGAGCCTTGTCTACCTAAATAACTTTGTGGTGTGTTTACAACATCCCTTTACACATCATGAAGCCAAATATGGATCTTAGCCTTAATCTAATAATTTATTTTTGGAATGTTCCTATTTATGGTGGTTATCGTTGTGTTTTTAGGGTCTTCCAGTTGGCAAGAGTAAGGTAGTTGTTTTAGTTCTCAGGTAGGGCGGCTAGACTTCCTTCTTTGGGCTAATGCAACAACAGGTCCGAGACCTTGAGAGGCAACATGGGCATCGATCTGAAGAGGAGATTGAGACCAATTTCGGCATCTGGTATGACCTGTATGATCAACATAACCTTTTCTCATGCGAACCCCGGTGAAATCGGTTCAAACAAAGGGAACAAAGACCGGACTCACTCTGAAATCTAGGTCTCAAGGTTAATATTTGATAGTAAGAATGACTTTGACACGTTCTTGGATTTGCTACAAACAGTCGAGCGTGTTTTCGACCTACGTAACATTCCGGAGAATCTCAAGGAAAAACTGGTAGCCCTTAAACTTCATAAATATGCCTTGTTGTGGTGGGACAATATGAAGAAGAAACAAGCCCATGAAAGAAAATTACTAGTCACCACATGGAAGAAAATGAAGAAGCTCCTTAGAAAGAAGTTCCTTGCTCCTACATTCCGTCAAGACACCTTCTTAGAGTACCAAATTGTTTCCCATAAGTCATTGACAGTAGAAGAAGTGATAAGTGAATTTGACAGACTGCGTATGAGATGTGGGGTGGAAGAAGAACAACAACAAGTAATTGCTAGATTTTTTGGGGCTCTGAAACCTAAATTGCGAATGTGGTACAACTTCAGCACTATTGGTCTTTTAATGATGCGTGCTAGCTAGCACGAGGAGCACCTGAGAGTGGTGCAAGAGACGTTGAGGAGGGAGAGACTTTTCGCAAAATTCTACAAGTGCAAGTTCTTGTTGCGCGAGGTGCACTTCCTTGGACACCTCGTCAACCAGAAGGGTATACTAGTAGATCCGGCCAAGATAGAGGTTGTGATGCAGTGGGAGGTCTCGAGGTCTCCATCTGAGATTCGAAGCTTACTAGGGTTGGCAGGGTACTACAGGAGATTCATCCAGGATTTCTCCAAGATAGCAGTTCCGCTCACTCGACTGACCAGGAAGTCAGTGGTGTTTCGTTGGGGGCCTGAGCAGCAGGTAACATTTGAGACCCTCAGACATAGATTGTGTGAGGCGCCGATTCTTAACCTGCCAGTGGGAGTGGATGACTTCTTAATCTACTGTGATGCTTTGACCACAGGTATGGGAGTAGTGTTGATGCAGCGAGGGCATGCGATAGCTTATGCCTCTAGACAGTTGAAGCCTCACGAGGCTAACTATCCAATACATGAATTAGAGTTGGGGGCAGTAGTGTTTGCCCTCAAGATTTGGCAGCATTGCCTTTATGGAGTCCATTGTACCATTTATACGGATCATAAGAGTTTGGGGTACCTCATGGATCAGCCGAATCTAAACATGAGGCATCACCGATGGTTAGCCGTAGTAAAGGATTATGACTGTGAGATCCTTTATCATCCGGGCAAGGCCAACATAGTGGCCGACGCCCTGAGCTGCAAGGCGGTAGCAGCCATGATCAGGGATATATGTTCAAGGATTACAATGATTACTCCATTGTTGGAGTAGATTAGAGAGGCATAGGTTGAAGTCCTGAAGGAGGAGAGGCAGAAGTTGATGGGTTTTGGTCATAAGACATCCTATGTGCTCATACAAACCCTAATGCTTGGATCTAGGTTTCTCTATTGTACATGTAGGTTATCCAAGACTATAAACCCTAATTCTAGCATTCAAGTAATCATATTAATATGTAATTAGGTTTAAGATCATACCTTGATTGTTATGTATCAATAACAATCCCAAATCTCCTTGTAATGACTTTGGAAGGCTTAGAGTCACAAGTGTCACTCCTCTAATGGTTCACAAACACCATAAGCAAATGGAGAAGGTATAAAGAGAGAGGAGAGAGGTTAGAATTCGTCCTTAGGACTCCTTGGGAACAAGTACATGAATTCTAAGGCCTTAGGGTCTTTATATAGGTGTAGAGATAGGGTTTCAGTCATTATCCTTATCTAGTTGCTTATCCACAAAGCAACCCATAAGATAAGTCTTAAAATTCTCTTATCCTTTATCCTTTGGAAGATTTCAAGGATCCTTATCTCCTTGAATTCGTTCAACCCATATTTAGGATAACCATTACCATATTTTGTAACTATCACATAATTACAATTCAGCCCCTCTAGTTTAATTAATACACTTGATCACAAAATTAATTCTTAATTAATTATTGACCAATATTAATTAAGCAAATATGACTTCTCCTTTAATATATTATTCTTATAACATATTACTAAATCATAATAACCTTTCTCTCTTTATTTATTTCTCCAATCAAGTTGCTTTGGTGAAGGCAACCCAAAAGGACCATGCACCATCGGGTCAAGTACATACCAAAATAGTTATGGACTTAGACACTAATCCAACAGAAGTGTGAGAGGATTGTGGGGCCAGTAGCTTCCTTTGACTATGATAGTCGAGGATTGTTGACCCTTCATGGGAGAGTTTGGGTCCCGTACTGAGGCGGGGTACAGCAAGTGTTGATGGACGAGGCTCACAAGTCTCAGTTACCCATCCACCCAGGGGCGACGAAGATGTACATAGATCTTCGACCCGATTATTGGTGGCCCTGCATGAAGCGGGACGTAGCTTGGTACGTAGAGAGATGCGTGACCTGCAGGAAGGTCAAGGTGGGGCATCAGATACCCCACGTCAAGATGCAACCGTTAGACATTCCCGTGTGGAAATGGGAGGATATCACTATGGATTTCATCACTAAGCTTCCTAGGACCGCACGTGGAGTTGATTCGATTTGTGTCATAGTGGATCGGCTGACCAAGAGTGCGCATTTCATACCTATTCAGGAGAGCATATCGGCCGAGAATCTAGTCGTTATTTATGTGTGCGAGCTAGTGGCACGACATGGAGTGCTTGTATCAGTAGTATCAGATCGAGACGTACGGTTCACTTCCAGGTTTTGGAAGCAGTTACATGATAAAATGGGGACTCGTCTTCACTTCAGCACTGCTTTCCACCTTCAGATGGACGGGCAGAGCGAGAGGATGATTCAGACTCTCAAGGACATGCTCTGAGCATGCGTCCTAGACTTCGGTGGCAGTTGGGATATGTATCTTCTGTTAACGGAATTTTTGTATAACAAAAGTTACCACGCCGACATTGACCTCCCTCCCTTCGAGATGCTCTACGGGAGGAAGTGTAGGACCCTGATTTGTTGGGGAGAGGTCGGTCAGAGAGTCAGCAGGAGTACTGAGGTGGTGCTCAAGACCACAGAGTTGATCCAGCAGGTCCGTAGCAGACTACAGACTGCGCAGAGTCGACAAAAGAGTTACATCGAGAGGAGGCGTTCCAACTCGGAGTTTCAGATGGGCGATATGGTCCTCCTGAAAGTGTCACCCTGGAAGGGTGTCATCAGGTTTCGAGATAGGGGCAATTTGGGCCCCAGGTTCATTGGTCCCTTTAGGGTTTTGGCCCGGGTGGGTCGAGTTACTTATCGTATTTCTCAGTTACGGAAGTGTTTGTTGGATAAGTCAATAGTGGTACCATTGGAATATGTTCAGGTTGATAGTAGCCTGAATTATATCGAGAGACTAGTTGCGATCCTAGATCGGAAGACGAAGACCTTGAGGAGCAAGGTGGTTCAGTTGGTGAAGGTGCAGTGGCAGCACCGGAAGGGTTTAGAGTGGACGTTTTAGACCGAGGAAGAGATGAGGGAGCACTATCCGGAGTTATTTTAAGGATCAATATCAGCAGACTTTGAGGATGAAGTTTAAGATAAATGGGGGAGAATTGTAACTCCCCAATTTCTAGTATGTAATTTAAATATGGTAATTCCCTTTCTTAAGAGGTACTCGACGGGTCAGTAGCCCGACTCGTCGAGTAGAGACAGGATTTGCACGCGTTTTAGCAGGCAACTCGACACGTGTGACATCCCCATTTTCACAGCCAGAAAAGACCGATTTTGTTTATGCTTTATAAAAATCAGAGTTCTTCTTTTAATAAAAATGTTGCAGAATTTGTTCCCAGAAAAACATGATAAATACGTTATTAAAACATTATCGAAGAAACGTATTTTATTCATTTCAAAACGTTTGGGATGTCATCGTTAATACAGAAACATAAGCATAAACAGAACTTACATTTATTTACACTAGTGATCTACATCTCTTTAAATCTCTCAGTGTAATGTGACTTCGTATCAACACCTGTGATATAAATAAACTGAGTGGGTCAGGTTGGGAAACCTGGTGAGTACATAGGGTTGTCAACCCACAATAATATAATTATTATGTTTAAACAATCAAACAATCAACCCAATTACACATCTCCATTATCTTCTTTATTCTTAAGGATCTACCCTAAGAATCAACTATTTCTCATTCATTCATTCCTAAGGATCATCATGAGGAAATAACATGAAGTCCATTGTTGCCAATGACACATTGGTCAAGCGCAGCTGCTAATCTGGTCACTTAGGCGCAGCTGCCGGAATTGGGACATTTTCTATGAGGCGCTTCTGCCGGTATTGACCTTTAAACGCTACTGTCATGGTCATAAGGCTCCCTATTAGGCGCAGCTGCCGATACTGTCCTTAGAGCGCAGCTGCTAGGACGTTTACCGTAGATCTGAAACATCTACGGGTTGTGGTGCAGCTGCCAGTGCTCATCTATAGGGTACTAGGTCCACTGCTGCCAATGTATACCTATAGGGCACTAGGTCCATGCTACTAATGTTCCTCTATTTCAGCTTTTATCCCTCATCATTCATCTACCCATGTTTTACCCAACATATTTTGTAGATATAAAATACTTTATACAGTTTACATCATTTAAAACATGTATAAAAATCTTTCACCAGCATAAACAGCAAGTATTCAGACAATATGCGCACATAGCACGTAATTTATAATAAAATACTTCATATATATGTGTAAGATGAAAGGGACAATGCACTCACCTGAAAGGTGGTGACTTAGTACTCGAACAACGCTTCGATACTCTCAAAACAATTTCCTTTGATAAAACCTAGTACCAATACCACTAGGGTTTAGTCTAACGATAACCGCAACAAATTAATTAGTCTCACTATTATTATTATTATTATATAAGCGTTAATAACACTCAATATAACTCATAATAATAGCCCAAATAGTTATTTTAAGGACCTAATAACATTCCTATAATTATTTGAAAGCTATATTAAAAGTTGTGTAAGTGTAGCACACTTACATCGAGTTTTATCGAAAACCGGAACTTAATTGGAGCAGCGTTTCGAAACCGAAAGACTCCTTTTTCTCAGGACTCCAGGAGCCTCGAGGCTTCCCTCGGGAGCTAAGGGGTTTAACTAGGGCTTAGGGGGGTTTATAGCACTTAGAGAGAGAAAGTTCGTAGAGAGAGAAGTGAAAAATGGTGTGAAGAATGAAGAAATATCGGCCCCCTTTTATAGCCTTGCAAGGCCTTGGTACGTTGGGCGTACCTCGGACCTACGCTGGGCGTAATGGTTCGGATAAGAGTGCCAACAAGTTTCGTACGAGCCACGTGTTGGATGAAGACCGGAGCTACGCGGCTGCTTGTGGACCGAGGGGTGAAGTTGTACGCTGGGCGTACTGAGCTTCGGACGCTGGGCGTAGCGAGGGGCGATGCCTCACTCATCCGAGGCGGGTACTGAGTCAGCGATGGAGGGTCCATATTGCGCCACGTCATCGGATTTGCAACAGACTTCGCAATTTCGAGTTACAACTTCAAAAATTTGTAACTTTCACGTACAACCTCCGTTTTTAACGTTCTTTGTATACACGCGAAGGTGGGAACGTACTCTACAACTTTCATTTAGACTCTGTCAGCTAATTTTGACTCGATTTTAAATTTTATATTATTAACGGGCCAGGATAGGATTGGTCCGTTAAATCCTCATAACTTCTTCATCCGACATCCGTTTTCGCCCATCTTTTTCTCGTTACACTACTTTTAACGAGATCTTCGATTCTCGTTTAGGTTGTGTTGGCTAAAAACCTCTCAATCTAATATTCGAATTCCAGGTTGTATACTGCTAATCCGAAACTTCAAAAAATCATAACTTCTTCATACGAAGTCAGATTTGGGCGTTCTTTTTATCGATGTTCTTAGTTTAACATATTCTACTACTTTCGTTTAGATCGCTAAGGCTAAATCTCTCTCTATCATAAATTCACTATTTACGCTTCCAGGTATCGTACCGGTTCCGTCGCGAAACTTCGACGGGTCATAACTTCTTCGTTATAACTCGGATTTCGGCGTTCTTTATACGTACAGAAACCTTGTGACATATCCTACAACTTGGTTAAGATTATTTATTCTAAATAATCTTTTTTTGAAAAGTCATTTTCGACCCCTATTGCCTCTAAGTTGACTAGCCCGGTTCTACGGGCGTTACAACAGGTCTATATTCCAGACTCGGCGAGTCCGCTAGTCTGGATGAAGCCTTAAATCTCAGGGTTTGTACCCTATTTAAATGTCATTATAGCCTCGTATTCTAGCCTCCAGTACCTCTAGAGCATTTACCCTGTAAACCCTAGTCCTCATTGTTAAGCTTGAGTGTTTTTGTGCTAGCTTGGAAGTTTTGGAAGAGAAGAAAGGAAAGAAGATAAAGAGAAGAGAAAGGAGATCCAGAATCTAGTTTCCATTTGCTACATATTTTGGTAATAAAGTTAACACCTTTCTTATTCTTCCATTAAACCCTCTTTTATGATTATTTATTCTTTTCTTGGAACTTTATATGATTCAAACTCGAGATTTGAACTCTCCTTTGGAAGGAAACCATATATCTGGATGTTATTGAGCTCTAGGAGCTCAATATAGCTACCTTTATGAAAATATAGCCTTTTTCCAAACCCTAAGTGCTTATTGTTGAATGGCATTGTTGTTTAAGCCCCATTCTCTTGTGTATGCACGTAAAATTGGAAACTTTACGTGTAAAACCAGCCCTAGGAGCCCAGATCTATGAATTGGATGCCCTGAAATCGACTAGAATCGTTTGTATAGTAATGGCATGCATGAGACTCGACGAGTTGGTTCATGCCACCAAAACAGAGTCGACGAGTTGTTCATACAACTCGGCGAGTGACAGACTGGAAATGTTCGTATGTTGAAGGAGAACTCGACGAGTTGTTTATACAACTTGGCGAGGCGGATGAAGTTAGACTCGATGTTGGTATCGAAGAAGAATGATATGGGCTTATTTAGTCATAGAAATCATTCATTATCTTATTAATTATTCTTGATTTTATATCATTTTATAAAAAAAAGGTACTTAATTAGATTAATATTTCAATTTCAGAAATAAAAGACATGCTCGGGTGAAAAAGGAAGAGGATTGAGTGATTGGAAGCTTGGAGATTGCAGACTGAAGAAAGAAGGATGTTGCTGGACAGCTTGACCCCTCGTCAATGTTTTGGCCATATCTCATGAACCGTAACTCCGATTGACGAAATTCAAAATGTTCAGAAAACTAGACACAATTTCAGACGACTTTCGTGTTTTGAGAAAATGTTGATTCCAAGAGAACTCGACGAGTTGGTCAGAATGTTCCCGATTTGAAGAT
This sequence comes from Lactuca saligna, assembly GCF_052625555.1. Classification (NCBI taxonomy): domain Eukaryota; kingdom Viridiplantae; phylum Streptophyta; class Magnoliopsida; order Asterales; family Asteraceae; genus Lactuca; species Lactuca saligna. The sequence goes on from NC_136421.1 coordinate 312,235,282, forward strand.
ACATTGTCGTACACGCTGTATACGCGGATTATCGAAAAAACACAACGAGTTGGTGGTGAAAACTCGTCGAGTTGGCCTTGTTTTCAGAATTTAGATATATAAACACTTCTCATTCGAATCCTACCTTTTGTTGGAGGCTAGGTTCGATTATTGAAGACCAGAAGGGTTCTTGAAGCTTCAGTATTCGAGATCGCAACCTAAGAGACAATATAGAAGAGAATCAAAGGCAAATAACAATTCTTCTTTTCTTAATATTTGTTTTGAACCATGTTTGAATCATTAGATTTTGATTTTAGGTAATTAATTGCTTTAGATATGAGCTAAAAGATTTTTTACTTCTATTTGGATGAGATGATCTTATGAACATAGTTTGATTTTTTTACTTCCAAATTATGAACATAATTTGGTTATTCATCTTGTTAAGCTTGTTAATGATCCTCATATATTGATGAAAAATATATTATGTTAATAAGTGAGTTATTAAGTTGCATGAACATCTTATTGATTACGTGATTCATATAGTTTTGTGAGTACAAGATTGTATGCCTAGGAATAATGAATATGAAACTAGGGTTATCTCTGAAATATGTATATTAATGTGTGAGCATGTATGATGAACAACCATATATGAGTAGATTGAATTGAACAAATTTGATTAGCTATTATTACAAGACTTACTTGATACAAACTAAACACTAGGAAACTTCTTAGTTTAATCACTTGATCAATGTTTAAATTAACTTGTCTACTAAAGGATTGGTAATAATGAACATGAACCCAATCACATTAGGAATCGATAACCATTGACATATTGATTTGTTGCACTTGCCACGAAATCAACCATAGGAATAAGTGAATCGAATCTGAATAGAAGTCTCTTTTATTATTGAATCTAGTTGTCCTTTCTTGGTCTTCTTAGTGGTTAATTGTCTTTGTTTAAGTGTTAATTGATTGTTTATTTTCTAGTCTTGCAAAACTAGATAAACCCCCTTCTTTTATTAATTGTTTTAATTAGATAATATTAGTATTTAATTTAATTATCACCGTTCCCTGTGTTCGATATCCTACTTACTTGAACTAAACTGCTAATCGATAGGTACACTGCCTTTCGAGTGTTTATCTTTGTGTTTAAGTTAGTAGGATTAAAAGTAGTTTGTTTTACACACATCAAGTTTTTGGCATTGTTGCTGGGGAACGGCTCTAATAGTGAATTTTATTTGCTAGTGTTATCGATCATTTGTGTGATATTTATCTCATATAAAGTTAAATGTTTTCTGTTTTAATTGTTATTATCATATTATGTATTTTCCAAATCTCGATGCTTTTGATACTTTTCTTGAGGAAGTAGTACAGGAAATTGAGCAAGAAGATGAGGAATATGAATCAGATGATGATTTAAAGGAATTTGGAAGATGGTTAGATAACATCTTGCCTAATTAACAAGAGCAATCTGAGTTACAAGAGCTAGAGTTAAAAGTTGAAGACTTTAATCCAGAAAGAGATTTGGAGAAGCTGGAAAGATTGCTAGCAAAAGGGTCAGATGAAGAATAAGAACAAGCTGAGTTGCAGGAACCAAGTCATGGTTTGACCATTACCACGACGTGGTCCCCTATTTTTCCGGTTTGTGTTTCAAAGCATGGGGTGACGACTCAAACTTTGGAGAAAGTTCTGAAGCGCGATCCATTTCTGATTAGTATCCAACCGGTCCCAACCCTTATCAAGATTCTTGGGTTTTGTATATTCAATCTCGTTGGGCCAATTTTAGAAGCAAATAGCCATATTTTACAAATTGGTCCAAAGAAAATATTCAATGCAATGGACGAGTCTATTGGAAGTTTATTAAGTTGAGAGTCCAGCTAAAGACTCGCACAAAAAGAAGCGCCTGCGGGAAGCAACCCGTCGTTAGAGTTTGCTTTTCTTTTTCTTTCTAAACTTCTAGTATTTAGGGATAATTTAGGATGTTTTATTTTGATGTTTATTATTATTATTATTATTATTACTTGGTATTTGTTTTTGATCTTGTAGAAGTTAGGGTGAGAGTTGATCAATTAATTAAAAGCGTGAGAGAAATAAAATGAGGGGTCGAGTCTAGACGAGAAGATTTGAAGATTTGTGTGATGGTATGAATCTGATGCTTAAAATGGTTAAAAGGGAGTCTCGTCACTAAAGAGTATAAGGAGATTAATTTCCAAGCATTTCCAAGAGCTTTTTCCTGAATAATTGGAGTTGTACCACACGAGATTTGACATCCAAGGAGTGGATGAGTTGTTCCCATGTCTAAAGTTAGCTGAAGATGGAGCTTAATATGAAGAATATCAACCTTGCAACTTCTATCCCAGGAGATTCTGTTCCAATTCTCTCTTTACTTTTGTATTATTTAATTGTTTTAACATGCAATGGGGACATTGCATAACTTAAGTGTGGGGTAGGGGGTTGATTACATTTAGTCCAAATTAGAATCCTTGCTTGGTTTGAAAAAAAAATTGCATAAAAATTGGTAGGATTAATTCAAAAAAAAATGGTAAAAGCAATTAGGATTCCATGCTAGTATTGTGTTTGATGATTCCTTGAGAACCCAAATGTTTAGTTGAGCCTATATACGTTATAATGCATTTGTGACCCCCTTTATTCTAGTGAAATCATGGGACAAAAACACAACCTCGCTTAGTTTAAGGATCGCAACATGTTTAGCATCGTGTACCATAAATGTATCCAGGAGAGCTTAAGTAGTCATTCCACACTAGACTAATATCTTTAACTAATAAAGGATGAAGTTAAATCCCCTTGCGTAAGCATATTTTTTTTTTCTCTAGGTTTTTAGTTTGAGTGAAAAAAAAAAGTGAAAAAAAATAAGAAAAAGAAAGAAAGAAAGAAAGAAAGAAAAAAGGAAAAAGGAAAAAAATAGAAAAAGAGAAAAAGAGAGAGAGAGAGAGAGAGAGAGAGAGAGAGAGAGAGTGATGAAATGTTTGAAAGGAATAATCTACAAATCTTTGAAGACAAAGAAGAAACACATTGAAGAAAACCTACAAATTATTGAAGACATAAAGTATCAAGTATTTTTATTGCAATGTTCTTTTCTAGGTTATTTTACCAAAGAACTCGTCGAGTCTTTGCCAAAATCGATGAGTAGAAGTGGGCATAGCATTAGAAAGAATGATAGGGACTCGACGAGTTGGCGGCCAAACTCGGCGAGTCCGGTCAACTAAAAGTTGACTTTGACCAGAATGTTGACTTTAACCAGGGGTAAAATAATCATTTTACCCTAAGATTAGTTATCAGTATTTGATTTAGTGTTTATGGGATTTGTAGATGGGGAGTTCCGGAGCAGCAGTCAGACAGTTTCAGATTTAGTATCTCAACAGCCAGTGTTACGAGTGAGTTCCCTTCCAGTAGGAACGGGTCTACGACCACAATGTCGACCCGTTTAGATAGCAGTAGTATGTATGTTTGATGTCTTCATGATTCATGCATGTTTTTTATGTGTAGTATGTCGGGCAAGCCCGATACAGTATGTGATTATTCTATATGTTCATGATATGTTATATCCAGTTTATTCCGGACTTCGGTCCGATGCCGGGCAGGGCCCGATGCAGTGGGGCAGGGCCAAAGTTATTCCAGACTTCGGTCTGATGTCGGGCGGGGCCCGATGCAGTGGGTGGGGCCTAATATGTGTTATCTGTATTATGGTATGGTATGTGGTAGTTTGGGGGAGCTCACTAAGCTTTGCGCTAACAATTTCAGTTTTTGGTTTCAGGTACATCCGCAAGTAAGGGGAAGAGCTCGAGTTGATGGCATGGTACACACTACAACTTCAGTTTATCCTGGGAGTTTTTACTTCGATGTTTTGATATGTATTGACATCGGTTGATTTGATACATTCGCTTTTATAATTGAGACATGTGTTTGTGGTTTTTATTATATGATGGTTAACTTCATGGTTTTAGTAATGGTTAAAATAAAAATAAAAATTTAGGTTGTATTTTGTAATGTTACAATTTTTCAGACTCGTTGTACAATCAAAGGAAAGGTATGCACCATCGTAGTGGACGGAGGTAGCTGTGAACACATGGTGGCGGAGGTCATGGTTGAAAAACTAGTGTAACGACCCGTTCCCGGTATGTTAATTTATTAGTAATTGTTTTAAAGATTTGCAAGAGGGACTCGGCGAGTTCATAGCCTGACTCGCCGAGTAGGGTCGCGACTTCGAGCACGTGTTAGCTGGAGACTCGGCGAGTCCATATCCCGGACTCGGCGAGTCCATCCGTCTAGGTGAAACCCTAAATCCCCGGGTTGCCCACTATTTAAGTCACCTTATAGCCCCCATTCTCGCCTCCTTCACCCTCTAAAGCTGTGAGAAAACCCTAGTTCATCCTTGAGAGTTTGTAAGTGATTTTGTGTGATTTTGTGAAGGCTTGAAGAAGGAGAAGAAGAAAGGAGCAAGGAGAAGAGGTGGAGTGCCAAGATCCAAGGGCAAATCTGAGTTATTTGAGGTATTTTCGGATTTCCCCTCTTGTTTTATGCTTTAAACCTCCATTAGAACTCTTCTAAGATCTAGTTGATGCTTGTTCCAAGCCTTGTGCTTTCATGAACGCCCTAATAAGCCGAGATAACCTTGGATCTATTCATTGAGAAGTCCCATAGTCCAGATCTATTGCCTTTATGAGGATACTTTGCATATTAACCCTAGATCTATCCCTTTTATGCATCTTTTAGTCTTATTTTCCCTTATTCATGTGTTGTACACGTAAAGTTGGAAACTTTACGTGGTAAACCATCTTATTGGACTCAGATCTATCATTTGTATGTGTTGGATTCAAGCAAAATCGGGTGAAAAACAGTTGCATGGCGGCAACTCGGCGAGTCGGGAAGAACGACTCGGTGAGTTGAGTCGCGAGTCCCCGATTCCTTCATTTTTTTAGCAGTGTTGAGTGGAACCAGTGAGTTAGAGAGTGGACTCTGCGAGTTGAAGGTAGACTCAGTAATGGAGGGACTCGGCGAGTTGTTCATACAACTCGGCGAGTCCAAGGCAATCTTCTTAAGATCAAGAACAACTCGTCGAGTATGTTCATACGGCTCGGCGAGTCGGATGAAGATTGTCTGAGTTCTTGGATCAAGAGGGTACTCGTCGAGTCGATGCCATACTCGACGAGTAGCAGCAAGTAGGATTGAAAAGTGAGAATAGGACTCGGCGAGTTGGGTGGCCCAGCTCGGCGAGTCAGTCCATATGAGAGTAACTTTGACCAAGGGTTAAAAAGTCATTTTACCCAAGTGCAGTGTTTAGTATTTTATTGAGTGTGTTTATGGACTTGTAGCCGGGGAGATACAGGAGCAGCAGCCGTTAGCTTCCAGAGCCACACACTCAGCAGCCAGTTTACGAGGTGAGTTTCCTTCCAGTAGGGACGGGTCTAAGGCCACAATGCCGGCCCGTTCAGTTAGCAGTAGTTTCCGGACTTTGATCCGATGCAGTAGCTAGTATGTTTGATGCCTTCGTGGCTCAGACAGGATTTGCGTGCTATGTTTTATGTGTTATGTATTATGTGTTCCGGGCTACGGCCCGATGTAGTATGCAGTATATGTGTTCATGCTAGTTGTTATGTTATGCTACACTATGCTCAGTCAGTTAGTTCCGGACCTCAGTCCGATGCAGGGGACAAGGTCCCAGTCGGTTCCGGACTTTGGTCCGATGCAGTTAGTTCCGGACTTCGGTCCGATGCAGTTAGTTCCGGACTTCGGTCCGATGCAGTTAGTTCCGGACTTCGGTCCGATGCAGATAGTTCCGGACTTCGGTCCGATGCATGGGACAAGGTCCCAGTCAGTTCCGGACTTCGGTCCGATGCAGTTGCCAGGCTTCGTCCCGATGCAGTGGGCCAGGCCCAATATGTGTTTATATGTTATTGTATGGTATGTGGTAGTTTGGGGGAGCTCACTAAGCTTCGTGCTTACAGTTTCAGTTTTGGTTTCAGGTACTTCCGCAAGCAAAGGGAAGAGCTCGGGGTGACGGCATCGCACACACCACAGCTTTAGCTTTTAGCCTGGGATTGATTTAGTTTGTTTTGAATACATCACGTATGGTTTTATTATATGACACTCTGATTATGGTTTTGATTATATCGAAAAACGAAATTTTTGGGTCGTATTTTTGGGTTGTTTCAACTAGGATTAAAATTACACAAACACCCCAAACCATATCAGCTAACGTAGTTCAAAAAGGGTAACGTGGTCAAGGTTAGACACAAATGCTTAATCGAATTCAACATTGGGACCCGTTACTCGGATGAGGTATGGTGTTAGTTCATTCCTATAGACGTGTGTCATATCCAAATAGGAAGACCATGGCAGTTTATGTAGCACCTGGTTTCCGGTATGTGAATTTTATTTGAGCATTTCCCTATTTTAGCCTTAGACTCGGCGAGTCATAAGGTCCGACTCGCCGAGTAGGGACGAGACTCAGGACACGTTTAAGTGGGCGACTCGGCGAGTCCATATCCTGGACTCGGCGAGTCACCGCTGCTGGATGAAACCCTAAGTTTCAAGGGTTTGCACCCTATTTAAACCCTCATTCCGCCCCCAACTCGTCCCCATTCACCCCCAGAACTCCCCCAACATCGTTTTCCCTTATTTCCTTGAAGGATTGAAGTGTTCTTAGTGTGTTCTTGAAGGTTTTGAGGAGAAAGAGGAGTAGATCAAGAAGAGGAGAAGGAGATCAGCCATCTTTGTGTCATTTCAACATTTTCCTTGAGGTATATCTCGTTTTTCCCCTGTTTCTATGCTTAGGGTTTCATTTGGGACACTCTTGAGCAATTCTTCAAGCTTTTTTGTGCTTAATGTTTCGTAATAAGTGGATTAACCTTTAGATCTAGGCAAGATTGAGCTCCAGGAGCTCAGATCTGTGAGCTTTATGGCCCCATGTGGCTTGTTCATCCTAGATCTACCCTTTTGAGGCATTTTGCACCCTAAAATCCACATTAGTGAATATCCACACGTAAAGTTGGAAACTGTACGTGTGATTTGTGTCCTAGAAGTCCAGATCTATGAATGGCATGGACTGAAATCGAGTAAATCTGTGTATTTGGTGGATGCATGGCGACGACTCAGCGAGTCTGGTCGCGAGTCACCGATTTGGTCCCTTCATGATGTGTCGAGTTGATCCGTGAGTCACATGGGGGTGACTCGGTGAGTTGGGAGCTGAACTCACCCATGATAGGACTCGGCGAGTCAATGCCTTGACTCGGCGAGTCCAAGGCAATCTTCATAGATCAAGAACAGACTCGGCGAGTTGTTCATGCAACTCGGCGAGTCTTGGCATAAAGTGTTCTTCGGATGAAGATGAACTCGACGAGTTGTTCATACAACTCGGCGAGTAGGATGAAGGAGTTGAATGACAGTTAGAAGGTGAACTCGTCGAGTCATAGCCCGACTCGACGAGTAGAACCAGGGACCCAGGGCAATGGTTTTCTAGGGACTCGGCGAGTGGTGATCCACTCGGCGAGTCGGGTCAACTGAAAGTTGACTCTAGCATTGGCTTAGAGCTGGACCAGGGGTAAAATGGTCATTTTACCTAAAGGACAGTTAGCAGTGTTTGATTGAGTATGTTGTGGGAATTGCAGCCGGAGGACTCCCAGAGCAGCAGCAGTCAGTTAGTTACCGATCAGTTCAGCAGCTGCTTTGAGGTGAGTTACCTTCCAGTAGTGGTGGGTCTAAGGCCACACTGCCGGTCCACCAATAGGAGATGTATGGTAGATGATTGTCTTTGTGATATCATCTAGGTTTGCTATTACCTGTTATGTTACATGCTATCATGATACGTTATATGCAATAGTAGTAGAGTTCGGTTGTTAGGACCGCTGGGTAGTCAGACACCCCAGAATTATCTGACTGTATTTGATGGTATGCTTGTATGTTGGTCTATTATGTTATGCGATAGAGGTAGCGGGAGGGGACCAGTCCCCGAGGATCGGTTGTTAGGACCGATGGGTAGTCAGCACCCCAGAATGGCTTGAGATGGGTAGTCAGCACCCCAGGATGGCTTGACACGGGTAAGACGGCACCCCAGAATGGCCGTATGGGTAGGTCGGCACCCCAGAATGGCCGTACCGGGTAGTCAGGCACCCCAGAATAGCCTGGCGGTACGTATGTTATGTGTTTGTATGGTATGTGGTACGTTGGGGGAACTCACTAAGCTTTGTGCTTACGTTTACAGTTTTGTTTTCAGGTACCTCTGCATCGAAGGGGAAGGAGCCGGCGCGGTAGCAGCACGTCATACACACACTCTTCGGTTTCCGCATTTACGAGATTTACTGGGATTGTACTCTGATATTTTGATGGGATGTATGGTTTGACCTTTTAGAACATGGTTACGATGTGTTATGGTGTGATCAAACAATGTTTTTATTTATTAATGTTTTCTAGAGTAATATTTTAAAATGAAATTTTCGAACGTAAAAATTGGGTCGTTACAGTTTAATAGGTACACCAAGCACGATGATACTTGAACACATATATGCTCAAGAAAGTGGGAGTGAATGTACAATTGGTTCCACCTGATATACGAGAAACAAGGACGGAGGATCTCGTTCTCACAAAGTCCGTATACAGGGATTTCACAAGAACCACAAAGCCATCTCTCATGTTTGAACTTGTTATTGCTAAAGCCAATACCCCGACTTTCGAGCCACCATCGGAGATCCGACCCCTCCTCCACGAGTTTGAAGAAGTCCTACCGACATACATTCCTGCAGGACTACCTCTAGTGCGTGAAATACAACACTGCATTGACTTTATGTTTAGAGAGGTCATTCCAAATAAACCCGCATATAGAACGAATCCAACTGAATACGAAGAACTGCAATGACAAGTTACCCAGCTCATAGACAAGAGGATGATCTGAGAAAGTATGAGCCCATGCGTCCTCCCTGCCCTCTTGGTTCTCAAATCAAATGGTGCATGTTGTATGTGCATTGATATTCTTGCCGTGAATAAAATCATGATTAAGTACCGATTCCCCATTCCACGATTGGATGATCTCTTGGATCAACTGTACGGGTCCAACATATTCTCGAAAGTTAATTTAAGTAGCGGATATCGTTAGATCTGATTGCGGCCAGGTGATGAATGGAAGATTGCGTTTAAAATGAGAGATGGGCTTTATGAATGGATGGTGATTCCGTTTGGACTCTCGAATGTGCCAAGCACATTCATGAGGCTGATGAACCACATTTTCAAACCCCTTATTGTCGATGTGTGGTCGTGTACTTCGATGACATTCTTGTTTTTAGTCACAACGTTCCTCAGCACCTAGAACATCTCTGCATGGTCTTCGAGATGCTAAGGGCACAAAAGTTGTACGCAAATGGAGAAAAGTATTATTTCATGTCATCGGAAGTGTTTTTTTAGGTTACTTGATCTTGGGTAACAGAATGCGGATGGACAAGTCTAAAATCAACGCCATCTCCTCATGGCCTGTCCCGACCACTATACAAGAAGTGTGAAGCTTCCTTGGCCTCACTTTGTTTTATAGACGATTCATCCGGAATTTCAGTGTCGTAGCCACGCCCATATTTTATTGCCTTAAGGGAAAATTGTTCATGTGGACGCCCGTTGTTACCACCACCTTTGAAGAACTCAAACACTGCCTTACTAGCGCCCTAGTATTTGTCTTGCCCAATTTCTCTAGCACGTTTCAGGTTGAGTGTGATGCATCAGGTCTGAGAATCGGGGGTATTCTAAGTCAAGAAGGGAGACCGGTTGCATTCTTCAGTAAAAAATTAAATGAGGCTAAACAGAAATACATCACCTACGACAAGGAATTTTACGTGATCATCTGAAGCTTAGAATTCTTGCGCCATTATCTACTACACATTAAATTCATTATTTTTTTAGATCACCAAGCCTTTCCAAGGACAGAATAAGTTGAATACTCGTCATGCTAAGTGGGACGATTTGTTACAAGAATTTTCCTATAAGATACAAATATGGAGCTATGAACATGGTGGCGACGCCCTAATCCACCATTGGGGGTTACTTACTTCACTCCAAGTGTAAGTGGAGGCGTTCGAACGCTTTACAACATTGTATGTGGATAACCCTAATTTTTCACAAATTTGGGCAACATGTCAGAACACACCATACCAAGGGTATGCATTAAATGATTAATTTTTGTTTAAAGGTATACGCCTATGTGTGCCTTAGTGTTAGTTGCATGATGCAATTATATTATAGGGTCATCAAGGGGCCCCAACGGGTCACTTTGGGACGGATAAAATGTTGAAACTCATCAAGGAACACTTCTTCTGGCCTAAGATGAGTATGGCGGTTACACAAGTTGTTGATCGATGTCATACTTTCCACATTACAAAGATACACCAGTCTAATGCAGGGTTGTACACGTCATTATCGGTGTCAGAAGGACCTTGTGAAGATGTTAGTCTTGATTTAGTGGTTGTGCTTCCCCGAACGCATCGACAAAAAGATTCTGTCGTGGTGGTGGTGGACAAATATTCCAAAATGAGTCACTTTGTGCCATGTGCTAAAACCTACGATGCCAATCAGGTGGCCTTCCTGTATTTTGTGGAGATTGTCCCACTACATGGTGTGCCCAAGACTATTACTTCTGATCGAGATGTTAAGTTCGTGAGTCACTTTTGGCATACATTGTGGAAACGTTTGGCTTCCCATCTCTATTTTAGTAGCGCCCACCACCCGCAAAGTGATGGATAGACTAAAGTGACAAATTGAAGCCTTGGCAACTTGTTGTGTAGTCTTATGGGTTCTAATCTGAGGCAGTGGGATTTGGTCCTTCCTCAGGCGGAATTTGCATATATCTGGTCTACACATCGCTCCACAAGCATGAGTCCCTTTCAACTGGTGTATGGTCGGAACCCGTTCACACCGTTGGACTTGGCCCCGTTGCGTACGACAGAATATTTCAGTGCTGAAGGTGATGATAGGGCTGAGCAAATTAAGTGCGAGCAGGTGCGTGAACAAATCACTAACAACAACATAGTATACCAAAGATGGGCCAATGTGCGTAGGAAGAAGGTGGTGTTCCAGGAAGGTGGTCTCGTATGGATTCACCTCAGCAAGCATAGGTTTCCAGGTGGATTAGCTAGCAAGTTGCAACCACAGGTAGATGACCATTTCAAGGTGTTTAAACAGATCAATGACAATGCTTACAAAATAGATCTTTCGGGTAATTATAATGTGTTAGCCACTTTCAATGTTATTGATCTGTCTCCGTTTCTTCCTAAGGTTGATGATCCATTGGACGCGGGGACGAGTCCTTTTGAAGTGGGGGAGGATGATGCAATCAAGCCCGATTAAGATCAAGACCCGGGGTCGTCTGTGCTGGGTATGGGATCCGATTGATTTTGGAATTGAACGGGAATCAAATAGGATTATCTTATCTTTGTTTTTAAACTTTAGTATTTTATCTTTTATTCTAGATAGTTATCATATTAGGTTAGTTCATCTTTTAGTGGCAAACTTAGTTTATTTATTAGGGTTTTCTCCAATGTTGCTTTAGTTTTTTGTTTTTGAGTTATAAATTAAAATTGATTCCCTTCTTCATCTTGTGTTTTGTATTCACGTGCAATTAACATGCTTAATTGCATCATTTATCCTCCTAATCATATTAGGTAATGATATGTGAAATCCATTAATTCTTTCTTTTATTGTATCTTTTAATTTTAACATTTATCTTGATCTAATAAATAGAAAAATAAATAGAAACAAAAAAGTAAGAAAATACTTGATTTCTCTTTTAATTTTAAATCTTTAATACAGAATCAAACGAATTCAATAAAATCTTAATCAACGTCTTAATTATTAATTATTGACTATACATATCCATATTTTGAAAACAAATATAAATATATAGTTGTTTTTACTATGTAAAACATCTACTTTTTTTTTTGTTACAATTAGGATTTTTTTTTCTTCCTTCCTTTTTTTTACATTAATTCATGATATTTTTATATCTATAAAAAAAAAAATCAAAAGACCGTTTATTTGTTAACCATCTCGTAACACAATATATATTGGTCTGTATTAATTCAAAAGTTATAAGGTCATGCGTTATACCTACTACTAACCTCTATAGTGATGTGTGTCACCTCATCACCACATTCAACCACTAAACCTATGAGATACCCACCACTATATGCTTTTTATTTTTTTATTTTTAAATTAAAAAATATTTTTTTTATTAATTAAAATGTAGAGAGAGGTAGAGAGAGATAGAGAGACATGGAGAGAGAAAAAAAATATTTGGATGTTATCCGTTCTTCCAACCAAATTTGATCTCAAATTTTTGCACCAATAGCCACCACTAAGAGTATGAAGTGGTGTTCATATTTTTTATTGGTGACTACATTCACCACGAACATGCTCATTATGAGTATACCATAAGACCTAATGATAGATATGTATTAATTATAATGATTACCAACTAAAATTTTAAAAAAGTCCATCATAAAAATTGATAGTCTACCAATTTTTCCCAAATCAAATGTATCACAATCCACGGATATTGGTCAAACATGCTATTCTCACACAAGTCGCTTCATCACAAGTCTTCCGTACTTGTCGTACATATATATAACCATTCATTCCCCATTAAACAAAAACGGAGTCGTGGGACCACATGCGTGGGCGAGGGAATCCCTTTTTCATTTGGATTTTATTTTTACGCATCACTAGAGTCTTCAGTCTTGTGCGGTGCATTGCATTCTATGGATTATTTGCGCCCCACGCGAACCATGTGTATCATCATATGCATTTGTATCCTAATTGGTTTCAATCTACTTGTTGACTTTTTGACTTGTGGTAAATGACAAAAATTGAAAAATACCAATTTGCTAACCAATTTAACTTTTCATTCATCACTTCACTAATAATGTGTTCCACGTGTTACAAAAAGTTCCAAATACATGGAATCAAGAAAATTCTACAATTCTACCAAAATTGTTAATATGAGAAAAAAAAATGGAACATCATTTTATGTGTCCCTACCAAGTTTATATATTCCATTTACCAAGACCAAATTAAAAGTAAGGTATTAAAATCATGTAGCCGAATAAATAATATCATTTTTAAAACCCAATTCTTTTGTAATTATTTATTGGTTTTTTCCCTACCTCATTATACTAAAGGATAGATCACCACTAACCCACTAAAAAAAATATTAACACCCATGTGTCACGTCAACTTCACTACATATCTACCGCAAACCCACAATCTATTGGAAATGGATACCATTTCTTTATATATTTTTTTACATTAAAATAAATTAAAAAATAATTATTAAACAAAAATAAAAACATAAATAGTAATTAAAAGTATTTTACATTGATTAGAAAAACAAAAATTTAAATTCTAAATTACTTAAAAAAACATAAACATTTAAAACCTAAATTACTAAAAAAACATAGAAAATACTACTCGTCGTCGTTGTCGTCCGCATTGCCACCGCCTCGTTTTCATCATTCTCGTCCTCATCCTCGTTGTCCTCTTTGACATTGTGTTGTCGGAATTGCATTTGTCATATATGCTCAGTCAAATCATAACGTAGATTGTGATGTGTTTTACTGTTTTGTATTTTCAAAAGTCTTGTGAAGTATGTCGGGCTACCAACTTATATTAATACAGGTGGATTAAGCATATCGTCCGGAGTATACATACAAATAGTCATACCCTCTTCTTCTATTATCATGTTATGTAAAATAACACAAACAGTCAACACCTTCGTCAATTTTTCCTTATCCCATGATCGTATCGGATGTTTGATAATGTGTCACTTTTGTTTGAGGACCCCAAATGCCCGTTCCACATCTTTCTTTGTCAATTCTTGTGCTAACTTGAATAGTTTTCGTTTTTCATTGGCTGAAAATGAGTACGACTTGACAAATGTAGCGTACTCTGGATATATCTCATCACCAAGGTAATACCCACAATTATATTGATGTTCATTCAGAATGAACGACATTTTTGGTGCTTTACCCTACAAAATGTCGTTAAATATCGGAGACGCTCCAAGCACATTCAGGTCGTTGTTTGACCCTGCCATACCAAAGAATGCATGTTGATGTGTGTTTAACCAACTAGTTTTATTCCTACTTCTAAATTATAAATTAATCACACAAAAGGCAGTGGAACAACAATTAAAGTAATTACTAAAGTTATCTAAAAACAAATAACAATTAATAAAAGAGGGGTTTTCTCTAGTTTTACAAGACTAGAAACTTACTAACAATTAAACTAAATAACTAACTAACAACTAAATTCAATATCTAAGGGACTTCTGTTCAGGTTCGACTCAATTGATCCTATGGTTGATTTAATGGTAATAGTGCAATGGATTAATCTTTTATTGGATACCGATTCAGGTGATTAGATTCACATTCGCTATGCTAATCCTTAGAAAATAAACTAATTCAAGCAGTGGCCAGTTGTCTAAATTAATTAATTCTCTAGGTTATTTATTCGGGTTAAATAAGATTTGTAATGGTTAATCAATTTGTCAATTCAATTAGCCTCTTGTTGTTGGTTTATCAAACAATCTTACACATTAACTTACCCACTCTCTAATTAATCCTAGTTTCATATTCACTAATCCTAGGCACATAATAAAGTGTTCACATAAATCACATGAGGTAAACAATTAAGAGATGTTCATGCAACCTAATTGTCTTCCTATTACAGAAAATAGTTATGGTTAATGCATAAGGATCTTTAACAAACTTAATTCAACAAAATCACCAATTAAAAGTTAATCCTACCATTAATCAAACCATAGTCTCAAAATTGTCTTACCCAAACAGAAGCTAGCAATTTTAGCTCATGATTAAGGTAGTAGAAAACTCAAAAACGAAATTCAATAACATAAACATGGTTTAAGTACTAGATCTAGTTAAAAGAAATCAATGTATGCCTTAGTTATCCTTCAAAACATGAATTGGGTTGAATCTTCACTCTTCCAGATGTCTCTCTTCGCTCTGAATCACAACTCCTCCTCCTAGGGTTCTCAGAAGTCTCATCTATCGATCTAGAGGGTTTCTTTTATAGATTCGACTCGACTCGTCGAGTCCAAGACCGACTTGTCGAGTCCGTCATTAAATTCCCGTGTACGGCAAGTCAAGGACTCTTCTGCTTCACGAATCTTCATGGGAACTTGTTGAGTAGACGTCCCTACTCGCCGATTCCTTTGTGTTTTTTGGTCCTTTCTTCTTTTGTTCACTCCAAAGCTTCACGATAGCTGCTCTTGCTTCCTTTTGCTTCCGAGCACTTCTTTTGGACTGAAAATATAATTTAAACATAATTAAGTACCTTTTTTCCATAATATGCAATTAGTTAGCTAATAAATGATAAAACTCTATACTAAATATAGGGCTCACATGCACATATCATATGCCAAAACCATAGGTCATGTGAAACAACAACCTCTACTATAATAGTAGGCACACAATGATCACCTCATATGAATTGACCTCGCCATACATTGGGGTAATTTTCCCACTCCCAATGTGTATAATCAATGATGCCAATCATTCCTAGGAAGCCATGTTTAGCTTCATGTGCGTCATACAACTGTTCGACATTATTTATACTTGGTTGTCGTAAGTGTATGTCACCATAAAGCTCTATAACATACTCACAAAAAAGATATGCACATTCTCGACCAGTCCTCTAAGACATTTTCAGATACTCATCTGATGCATCTGCGGCTATGCCGTATACCAATTGTCTAAGAGTTGTTGTACATTTTTTATTGTACTAGAACCATGTTTACCTCTAGCTGTCTTGCATCCCATCTTAATTGGAAAAACTCATAATTGTTTTCCAAATCTCTAGCTATACATAAAAATAAATTTCTACTAATACGGAATTGTTCCTCAAATTCTGATAGGTCGTATAAATTGTCAGGGGCAAAGTAATCACGTACCAAAAGTTCGTGTGCAATGATACGATCCCGATTTATCGAAATCCTATGCTTCCTCTCGCCATTTGAACTTTCGCCTCTTTGAAGCACACTTTCGCATGCCACAGTGTAACACTCGGCTTCAGATTTGTTTCTTTCTTTGGGGTTGCGGCCAAACCATTAGCTGTCATGAGGATTAGAGCCTTGGAGAAGAAGGAATTTGGCTCTTTTCGGATGTGGCTATTATGGTTTAAGCGATCCAAGTGCTCGATGGTGTCTTTGGAGGCCCAGAGTATAATCATAATTTGATAACTTGGTGTTTCATGGATTTTGGGGTTTGGTTGGGAGGTTTTAAGGCTTGAGTGTGTTGTTACAAGAATAGGGATTCTCACCACCTTTCTGTGGATATAAGGTTTTTTAGAAACAGACTTAAGATGAGGAAGTTATGGTATTTTGAAGATTTTAGCTTAAATGACCCTTATTGGAAAAGGCTTGCGTTTCAGTCTCATCCGTGCATGGCGGAAGGCACGTGCCTGGGTGAGTACGCCCAGTGTAATGATTAGAGTCCCAAACCCTAATTTTTAGGGATTGGTCACTATTTAAACATCCTTAAGAACTCAAGGTTCTTTCATTTCTCAGCCTTCTTTGTCTTTGAGCCCCATTTCGAACCCTAATCCCATTTGGTGGTGCATTCATAAGCTTATAGGTGATTTTGAAGTTCCTTAGTGTTATTTCAAGGAGGTGAATATTGGTGATCAATTTTGGTGTAGCCTTGGGGGCTATAGATCCAGAATCTTCACACTCTTGGGAAGCTTCAAGAGGTAAAAAGTTTTCATCTTGATTTCTTATTGTGATAGTTTGAGTTTAGGGAAAGATTAAGGGTTTTATGGTGTATTAAGTTCTCATTAAGTTCTCTAGTTCATAAAAATGCTTGCTTGATGTTTACGAATGGCCCATGCATGTTCTAGTTGGATTATGTTGAGTCTTAATGGATTAAGTTGGTTGTTGGGTCCCATTGAGTCATGTAAATGCATAAAGGTGCCGAATTTATGCATTAAGAGCTTTGTTTAAAGGTATTATGAGGTTTTGATGTGAGGACTTAAAGGATTAAGACATGTTTTGAGTTTTGGAGAAGTTCCGGTTACGCCCCGCGTAACTGATGGTACGCCCAGCATGCCTTCTTTTCGCCGCAATCCGAAATTCGTCGAGTACGTGTAACGCTTTGTCTAGGAATGAATTAATTCTAAATTTCTTTTAAATATAGGAAGGAACTCGACGAGTTGGGAGGCTCCAACTCGACGAGCAGAAATCTTTCTAGCCGCGTAGATTGAAGGATCTACTTGACGAGTTGGAAAGCCCCAACTCGGCGAGTAAATGCTGGGGGGGTAAAAACCGTGTTTTTGGGAATTGTACCCTATTTAAATAACCTTAACTCCTAGGACTAGCCTCCTTACCAGCCCCCTTGCCTAGAGAAACCCTAAAATCACGTTCCTTCTTGCTCATTGATTTTTGTGAGTGTTTGAGATTTTGAAGGAGGTTTTTGAAGAGAGAAGTATCATGATTGGAGGAGTAAACTTGGATCCAAATACTCTACTTCAGAGGTTTCATCTTGGAGGTATAAAGTCACAACCTTGACATGTAGCTTAGATATAATCTTTTGTAGTTTAGGGCTTGGTTTGGGACTATGGCTTGGATGTCAAAAAGAAAGAGGGTTCCAGAGGCTGAGAGTGTGGACCGGACCTCTATAAGACCTTATGAGGATTAAAGTTGCAAAATTTAATAGCCTCCATGTCCCATTCATGCAATATGTTCATTTTAAGCCTAAAATGGACCGTTGAGTGTGTTTTAAGCATGCATAGATGTAAAGTTAGAAACTTTACGTGCTTTGTCCACCATTGGACATCATATATGTGTTTTGGGTCGATGGGATGAGAGTTTAAGGGCTTAATGGCTCAATACCCTCCTCAAAGGAACTAGGGTTGGGTCTAAAAGCTTATTAGATGATATTTGGGGGTAAAGTTGGAAACTTTACCCTTCTAGACGTATCTATGGTTAGGGATCTGAAGTTTGGAACCTTTGGATTCGAGAAAAAGGGCTTAATGCATTAAGTGAGTTGACAGATTAGGGAACTCGACGAGTTCGCAGAGGAACTCAACGAGTTGGGTTGGGGTTACCTTGATTCTGTTTGGAAACAGAGAAACTCGATGAGTTATAGGACAACTCGACGATTTGGATCGCGATATCACAATTCTAACTTTGGGCTGGACTCGACGAGTTAGAGGGGTGACTCGACGAGTTAGATAAAGTCGGAGCGTTGACTTTGACTTGACTTTGACCTTAACTAGGGTTGAATTTTAAGGTTTGAAGGGTTGAGTTGTATTTAAGGAGTTGTTTATGATTAGGGAGGTGATAGAGCTGATACTCGAATTTTGGACCTACTCAGCTATAGTTCACATTTAAGGTGAGTCTGCTAACCATACCAATGGGTCGAAGGCACCAAGGCCGACCCATTCAGTTAGTTTTTTATGTGATATGTGGCATGCTAGTTATTTATGTGGTATGTGATATGCTAGTTGTCTTTATGATACTTGCATGGAAGACCCCGGGGGGAGCCCATGACACTTTTTAAGGAGCCCGTGGAATTCCAGGTAAAGACCATGGGAGAGCCCATGACACTTGGACTTCAGACCATGTGGGGGAGCCCATCGCATTCCAAGTAAGACCATAGGGGGAGCCCATGGTATCCTGGAGTAAGGCCCTAAAGGGAGTCCATGGCATCCGTATATGTTATATGCATGGCTTGTATGCTTGATATGGTTGTATGATTATGCGGATTGTGCGGGGTATGTTATAGGGAACGCACTAAGCGTTAGCTTACATTTTGTTGGTTGTTTCAAGTACTTCAGGATCTAAGGGCAAGAGCCCGACGTGATAGTGTGGCATACACTCTTTAGCATTTTGTTTGGGGCCACTCTGATTTCATGAATAATTTTATCTGATGTTGTGGATTTTTGCAAACAGTTGTGATTAGAATTTCATAATTAATGAACACTATTTAGTATTTTAAATGAAAAGTTTAATTGAAAATTTGGGTTGTTACAGTACGCCCATCATAGCTGAGCGTATGCCTCGCGTTCATTGTTCAGATGGGCTTTGGGTTTGTTGCGTTTCGGGCTTGGGCCTCAGTTTTGGTTCATGTTGGGTCAAGGATAAAATGGTCATTTTACCCTAAGTATGGACGATGGATCATAGTTTGGAACCCAATTGCTAATTGGGTGTTATATTGGTATTAATAGCACGGATGAGTCGTTCGGGCAACAACTAGAGATTTCTTTTAGTGAGCTTCTGCATTCGAGGTGAGTCGCCTCACTGTTCTATGGGCCAAAGGAACCAATGATGACCCATTTGATTTATGTATTGTAGAAAGACTCGGGGGTAACCTTTGGCAGTTTGTTTGAAAGACCAGGAGGCGGCTCCTAGAAAAACTGTACGCAAGACCAGAGTCTGAACTCTGGCAGTTAATTAGTTAAGTAGTGTAGATTTTATGCTAGTTGTCTTTGTGATGCTTGCATGGAAGACCCAGAGGTGGCTCCTAACACTTGTCTGTAAGACCTAGGGTTTTGGACCCCTGCCTAGCAATGAAGACCATGAGGCAGCTCGTGGCATAATGGCAAGAATATGTTTGGCACATAACACTTTTATTGATTGTTTGGATATGTATGATATGTTTGGCTCATTTGATATGTTTGGTATGTGGTATTTGGGGAACTCACTAAGCTTTGTGCTTACAGTTTGTGGTTTATGGTTTCAGGTACTTCCGGTTCGAAAGGGAAGGGCTCGGCTTGATCACAGCGCATGCACCCGTGATTTCCACAATATGTGATTTTGGGAAGGAACTATGATAATTATAATAAAAATGAAGTTACACTAGTGTTTTGATTATAATAAAAATGAAATTTTTACCCTTGATTTTCGGGATGTTACAAGTTGGTATCATAGCCTTGGTTTGAGGGATTCATGTATACTCTCGGGTATGCCTGGACTCAAGATGAGGGTTTGGTGATTTTTTTTTTATAAAATAAACATGATTAAAAAGAAATTTCTAATCAAAGAAAGGGGTGTGATGCGTGCAATCGGCCTAGCTCAAGTAAGTGGTTCCTAGAATACAAATACATGTTTATTATGACATATACTATGATTATGAGAACTGCATGCTAGATTAGGGCTAATGATTTGCTCAGTATTATATGATAGGAGAGATGCATTTTTATGCCTAATTGTATGAGCTTTAGGATTGCATGTTAGTATGGATTCCAGATGAGTGGATAAAATGACTTGGTTAGTGTAAGCTGGTTAGATATTTCTGTAGTCTGAATGATACTTGCTTAGTGATTCATGGACTCTTAGTGATGTAAATTGTCTATTGAGTGAATATGCTAAGTCACAAGTGACACAAGTTAAATAATCTTAAAGTGGTGGATTTGACCCTATTCCGCAACTCTTGTTTGAGTCCAACCGTTCAAGGGTTGAGTCTTTTACTCGAAGGATTATCTTATCTCTGTTGCATGTGACTATATTCATGAGGAAGCTAGTTGACATTAGTGAGAGTCCTTCAACAGCTGAGGGCTGGGTGAGGTTGGGAACCTAAGAGAGCCTTGGATATGCTTCAATGAGTTTAGTGGTGCGGTTTAGTGAGTTTTGGTGCATTGGTTTGAGGAAGTGACTTAGAGGATTTGGGATGACTACTGAGGGAAGTATGGATAAGTGTGGAAGGTAGTATTGGGACCGTAGTACTAAAAGCACAAGATCCATACTCGAATCGGTGAGAGTCGTGAAAAATCTAAGAAGCTTATGGGAGGAGGATTCTGATGGGTTTTGAGCATTCTAACACTTCCTAAGTGTACATGCAACCCTAATAACCTTGGATCTATGTTTGTCTAATTATCATGCAAAGTTGAATTCCAAGGCTATATTCCTAACTAGCATACATGGGGAACAATTTTAACTTGAATGATAGATAGAATAACTTACCTTGTTGTTGCTTATGTTCCTTGAAACCTTATGAGCCTAGCACCCCAAGTGTGATGCCTCAAATGCTTCACACAACACCAAATGCTCTTGGAAAGACTTTTGAGAGAATGCACACTTCTTGAATCGGCCTAGCCCTCTTGTTTCCTTAGTGTAGCCGATTTTAGTGGAGACTATGATTCTTATATAGTGTTGACACATCTAGAGTTACACCATGTAAACCTTAATGTGTCATGACTCTTCATTTCCATGACCCATGGGTTTGTAACACCCATGGAGCATCCATGGAGCATCCTATGGGTGGAACCCAACTTGATAATCCATGGAGCCTCTTAGCTCACTATACAAGATATGGATGATTTACATAATCAACCCATATATTTAATTAGTTCTCTTTTGATCACTTAATTAATTCTAAATTAATTATTGATCAAACTAATCAAATAATATTATTAATATATTAGAACTTATAATATATTAATAATCTCCAAGTGTTATTTCTCTCATTTAGTCTCTCCAATTGCATGGTGCCATGCAACCCAAATGGACCATGTCGGGTCGGGTCAAGTACATACCAGAAATAGTTATGGACTTAGACACCTTATCCAACAGATTCTTGGACATGTTTTTACCTTTGGCATGTTGTATTTCAGTTTGGCGATGAGCACTTAGGGAGGAGGTTCTGGTTATGATACGGGTTCCGAATCAGGTGTAGGTGTTGAGCCAATTAGCGAGCAGATGTGAGAGTTCATCTCATCGGAGATTTCACATAGAATTTCAGAGATCTTTGATGAGCGCTTAGGCGTGTTCTGTGATGAGATTATGGTCATCATTGAAGCTCACACTCTTTCTTTCCAAGAGTTTTATGCTTGTGGAGGTCCTACGTTCCATGGGGATAGGGACCCCATTGTCAGTAGGAGGTGGTTAGTAGATATGGCTAACGCGTTTAGGACAAGTTTATGCCCCGATGAGGTGAAGGTCAAATATGCTTCATACCTATTGAAGGACAGGGCACGAGATTGATGGGAAGAGGTTAGTAGTGAGTAGAGTGATGATTCTGTTGATGTTATGTCATGGGATGAGTTCTCGACCAGGTTTCGAGCTGAGTTTGCACCGACGATTGAGGTGCAGCAGTTGGCACGAGAGTTTATGGATCTCCACCAGAATATTGAGACTAGGGATGAGCATAGGCGGGTACCGGTGGTTCTTAGAAAGTTAGAACCGGAACCGAAACCACTCTAGGCGGTTCTTAAGTTTTTGGAACCAGTCCCGGAACCAGGGGTTCTAGTTCCGGGAGCGGGTAACCCGGTTACATTAACTTTGTTAACTTTTGTCGATAAAACCGCAACTTAGTTTGATCCAAATCGTATCAGTTCGGACCAAAGAGGGACAGAATCGGATCAATATATTGTAAACCGGTCTAAGTAACACATACACACACATATACATATACACATATATATATATATATATATATATATATATAAACCGTTTTTGGCGGGTACCCAGCGGGTAGCGGTTCCGAAAAAATGAGAATAGGAACCGAACCGCATAAGGTGGTTCCATGACTTTAGGAACCGGAACCAGAATCGCTTAAGGTAGATCCAGCTCCAGAACCGGCAGTTCTGAGGCGGTTCTAGTTCCAAAAGCGGGTACCGGGTTCTGATGCTCATCCCTAAGTGAGACTGTAGCAGAGATCACTGTCAAGTTCTGGGAGAGGGCTTTATTGGTACCGCAGTATGCAATAGATGTGGAAATGAAGAAGGTGAGTTATCATGATATGATGCGGGATGATATCAGGGATTTCGTAAGTATTTCACGGTGCGAGACCATGAATGATATGGTTTCTAGAGCCCAAGAGTGGGAGATCGATTTGGAGCACCTTGGGAAGAAGGGATCAGATCAGGTGAATAGGAGAGTCCCAGAAAGAGACCCAAGACATTTGATCAATGTTTGAGAGGCCAGCAGGGTCGGGGTTAGTGTAGCACGTGCGGGAAAAAGTGAGTTACATGTTAAAAAAAAAGGAGAGAATTACAAGAAAAAGTTTGAAGAATTTTTGGAGCATCAAAGTTAAATTATGAAGTTCAAAGATCAAAAATTCTGAAGAAATTCAAAAGTTGAAGAAACCTGAAAATTAAAGATCAAATGTCAAAGAAGTGAAGAATTCCAAAAGAACTCCATAGTGGTATCATAAATTGTAATTATCTAGATTATGTATGCTTGGGTTGCTCAACCAAAAATACCTTGAGGTTAGGAGGTTTTCTGCGGATTGATTCGGAGGGATGCATAAAATGAGCATTGTTCGGAAAAAAGTGAGCGGATGTTTATGAGGATTGTGACTATTTACAGTATGGGGGGTTCCTCAGGAAAATTTTAGACACAAATGCATGCATTGCGGTCTTGGCATAATGGCTGGGTTCGATTGGAGTTGTCTTATGTAATATTAGTGTACTAAAATTCAGTTTTGCTTGGGGGCAAGCAAAAGTCAAGTGTGGGGTATTTTGATACTGGCATATTTAGTTATAAAATTCATGCATTATCTTAGTACTTTATGTTGTTTTTGTCTCATCTAATGAACAAAAGGTGCTTAATTAGTTTATAATTTCATTTTTCAGCAACAATTACATACTCGGATGGAAAAGGAAGTGGAACTAGCGATTGGAAGCTTGGATCTTGGATTTTGAAGAAAGAAGGATGTTGGTGGACAGCTTGACCCCTCGTCAGTGTTTTGCCCATATCTCATGAACCGTAACTCTGATTGACGAGATTCAAAATGTTCTGTAAAACAGACACAATTTCGGACGACTTTCGTATTTTGAGAAAATGTTGATTCCAAATGGACTCGACAAGTAGGCCATCAACTCGATGAGTTGGTAAGAAGTTTCGCGATTCTTGATTTTGCCTTGCCGCACTAGGGATTTTAAGTGATGGACTCGTCGAGTAGGTCACTATACTCGCTGAGTAGCCCCTGTTTTCATAAAATATAAATAGAAATGCTTCTCATTCGAACCCTAACGAATGGGGGAAGTTTGGGACGATTTTTGGAGACCAGAAAGGTTCTTAGAAGCTGTGGTTTTCAAGATTTCAACTTAGATATATCAATTTGGAAGAAGATCAAAGGCAATAACACACTAATTTTATCTTAATCTTTTGCATAAACCATGTTTCAATCATTAGATTATGTTTTTAGTTTGTTATTTGCTGTAGATATGAGCCACAAACTCATAACTTCTGTTTAGGAGAGATGATTTTGTGATTATGGTTTGATTTTATGGTAGGATTGATTTAATATTGGTGATTTTGTTGATTTTAGCTTGTTAAAGAACCTTATGTGTGATTGAAAACTATTTTTCTGTTATTAGGAAGTTAATTAAGTTGTATGAACATCTCTTAATTGCTACCTCATATAATTTATGTGACCACTTTGTTATATGACTAGGATAAATGACTGTGAAACTAGAATTAATAGAAAAATAGGTAAAATCATGTGTGAGCTTGTGTGATGACCATCAACAAGAGGTTAACTAAAGGACCAAATTAGTTAACCATTACAAGTCTACATTAACCCGAATAAATAACCTAGTGAATTGAATTAAATTAGACAACTGGCCACTGTTTGAGTTAGTTTGTTCTCTAAGGATTAGTCCAGCGAACGTGAATCTAATCACTTGAATCGGTAGCCAATAGAAGAATTAATCCATTGCACTATTACCATAATATCAACCATAGGAGCAATTGAGTTGAACTAAACAGAAGTTCCCTTCGTTATTGAATTTAGTTGAATCTTGCTTATCTAGTTTTTAGTTAAGTAGTCTAAGTATTAGTTGGTAAGTTTCTAGTCTTGCAAAACTAGAGAAACCCCATTTTTATTACTTGTTTTATTGAGATAATATTAGAATTTATTTTAATTGTTTACCGTTTCCTGTGTTCGATATCCTACTTGCTTGAACTATATTACTAATCGATAAGTACACTGCCTTTCGTGTGTTTATTTTGTGTCTAAGTTAGTAGGATGAAAACTAGTTGGTTTTTACACACATCAAGTTTTTGGCGCCGTTGCCGGGGAACAGTTTAAATAATTAATTTTATTTGTTAATTCTTATCATTTTTTTAATTTGTTGATTAATTTTTTTATATAGTTTAATTTTTATTTGTTATGTATTTGTCAAATCTCGATGCTTTTGATGCTTTTCTTGAGGAAGTAGTGCAGGTAAATGAGCAAGAAGATGAGGACTATGACTCAGATGATGATTTAAAAAAATTTGGAAGATGGTTAGATAACTTCTTGACTAACGAACAAGAGCAATCTAAGTCACAAGAGGTAAAGTTACAAGATGATGAATTTAATCCAAAAAGAGATTTGGTGGAGCTGGAAAGGTTGCTAGCAGAGAGGTCAGACGAAGAACAAGAACAAGCTGAATTGCAGGAACCAAGTTGTGGTTTGACCATTACCACGACATGCCCCCCCCCCCCCCCCTATAGTTCCGGTTTGTGTTTCAAAGCATGGGGTGACACTTCCAACTTTGGAGAAAGTTCTGAAGCGCGATCCATTTTTTATTAGTATCCGACCGGTTCCAACCCTTGTCAAGATTCTTGGGTTTCATAAATTCAAGCTCGTTTGGCCAATTTTAGAAGAAATGAGCCAAATTTTACAAATTGGTCAAAAGAAAATATTTAATGCAATGGATGGAATGGCATTGATTTTATTAGAAGTTTATTAAGTTGGGAGTCCAGCTAAAGACTCGCACAAAAAGAAGCGCTTGCGGGAGGCAACCCACCATTAGATTTTGCTTTTCTTTTTCTTTCTAAACTTCTAGTATTTAGGGATAATTTAGGATTTTTATTTTGATTTATTTTTATTATTACTTGGTATTTGTTTTTGATATTTTCAGAATATAGGGTGAAGGATAGAATGAACGAATAAAGCGTGAGGAAATCAAGTGAGGGGTCAAGTCCTAGACAAGAAGATTAGAAGATTTAAGTGATTTTATAAGTCCGATGGTTTTAATGGTTAAAAAGGAGTTCCGTTACTGAAGAATATAAGGAGGTGTATTACCTTAATACCCTCTTTGATCTCAAAAACAGACCCAAGGCAGAAAGAAGAATTTGCACGATCAGATCCAAAAACTCGTCGAGTACACCCGTATAACTCGACGAGTTCCAGCGAAAATTCACGATTTATATGACGATTCAACTCGACGAGTCTCCACATAAAACTTGACGAGTTGCTCATTATTTTATCTTTGAGTCGACGATTTGATTCAATTCAAGGCGGCAATTGGCTATATTTTTGAAGATCATTTCCGAGCATTTCCAAGAATCTTTTTCCTTGATATTTTCGAGTTATCAACCACACGAGAGTAATGACACCCAAGACATGGATGAGATGTTCCCATGTCTAAAGTCAATTGAACATGGAGCTTAAATACGAAATATCAACTTCGCACTACTATCCCAGGGGAGTTTGTTCCAATTCTCTCTTTCCTTTTATGTTTTTTTTTTTATCATGCATAATATGCAATGGGGACATTGCATAAATTAAGTGTGGGGTAGGGGGTTGGTTATATTAGTTAAAATTTTAGTTAATTTATGATAAATTTTGAAAATTTTGCATTAAAATTTATAGGGCTAATTTAGAAAATTTTGGTAAATCAACTAGGATTCTATGCTAGTGTTAAGTTTGATGATTGCATGAGGACCCAAATGCTTAGTTGAGCATATACACGTTACAATACATTTGTCGCTTCCTTATTCTAGTGAAATCATGGGACAAAAACACGACCTCGCTTAGTTTGAAGGATGTAATATGTTTAGCATCGTGTACCAGAAATGTATCCGGGAAAATTATTATCGTTAACCAATAAAGGTTGAAGTTGAGCGCCCCTGCTTAAGCATGTAGGGTTTTGAGTGGAAAAAGTGAGTTACATGTTAAAAAAAGGAGAGAATTATAAGAAAAAGTTTGAAGAATTTTTGGAGCATCAAAGTTAAAGTATGAAGTTCAAAGATCAAAAATTCTGAAGAAATTCAAAAGTTGAAGATACCCGAAAATTAAAGATCAAATGTCAAAGAAGTGAAGAATTCCAAAAGAGCTCCATAGTGGTATCATAAATTGTAATTATCTAGATTATGTATGCTTGGGTTGCTCAACCAAAAATACCTTCAGGTTAGGAGGTTTTCTGCGGATGGATTCGGAGGGATGCATAAAATGAGAATTGCTCGGAAAAAGTGAGCGAATGTTTATGAGGATTGTGAGTATTTAGAGTATGGGGGGTTCCTCAGGAAAATTTTAGACACAAATGCATGCGTTGCGGTCTTGGCATAATGGTTGGGTTCGATTGGAATTATCTTATATAATATTAGTGTACGGGCATATTTAGTTATAAAATTCATGCATTATCTTAATACTTTATGTTGTTTTTGTCTCATCTAATGAACAAAAGGTGCTTAATTAGTTTATAATTTCATTTTTCGGCAACAGTTACATACTCGGATGGAAAAGGAAGTGGAACTAGCGATTGGAAGCTTGGATCTTGGATTTTGAAGAAAGAAGTATGTTGGTGGACAGCTTGACCCCTTGTCAGTGTTTTGGCCATATCTCACGAACCGTAACTTCGATTGATGAGATTTAAAATGTTCTGAAAACAAGACACAATTTCGGACGACTTTCGTGTTTTGAGAAAATGTTGATTCCAAATGGACTCGACGAGTAGGCCATCAACTCCATGAGTTGGTAAGGAGTTTCGCGATTCTTGATTTTGCCTTGCCACACACGGGATTTTAAGTGATGGACTCGCCGAGTAGGTCACTGTACTCGCCGAGTAGCCCCTGTTTTCATAAAATATATATAGAAACGCTTCTCAATCGAACCCTAACGAATGGGGGAAGTTTAGGACGATTTTTGGAGGCCAGAAGGGTTCTTAGAAGCTGTGGTTTTCAAGATTTCAACTTAGATATCAATTTGGAAGAAGATCAAAGGCAATAACACGCTACTTTTATCTTAATATTTTGCATAAACCATGTTTCAATCATTAGATTGTGTTTTTATATAAGCTAAAAACTCATAACTTCTGTTTAGGATAGATGATTTTGTGATTATGGTTTGATTTTTTGGTAGGATTGATTTAATATTGGTGATTTTGTTGATTTTAGCTTGTTAAAGAACCTTATGCGTGATTGAAAACTATTTTTCTGTTATTAGGAAGTTAATTAAGCTGTATGAACATCTCTTAATTGCTACCTCATATAATTTATGTGACCACTTTATTATATGACTAGGATTAACGACTGTGAAACTAGAATTAATAGAAAAATAGGTAAAATCATGTGTGAGCTTGTGTGATGACCATCAACAATAGGTTAACTAAAGGACCAAATTAGTTAACCATTACAAGTCTAAATTAACCCGAATAAATAACCTAGTGAATTGAATTAAATTAGACAACTGGCCACTGTTTGAATTAGTTTGTTCTCTAAGGATTAGTGCAGCAAACGTGAATCTAACCACTTGAATCGGTAGCCAATAGAAGAATTAATCCATTGCACTATTACCATAATATAAACCATAGGATCAATTGAGTTGAACTAAACAGAAGTTCCCTTCGTTATTGAATTTAGTTGAATCTTTGCTTATCTAGTTTTTAGTTAAGTAGTCTAAGTATTAGTTGGTAAGTTTTTAGTTTGCAAAACTAGAGAAACCCCTTTTTTATTACTTGTTTTATTTAGATAATATTAACATTTATTTTAATTGTTTACCGTTCCCTATGTTCGATACCCTACTTGCTTGAACTATATTACTAATCGATAGGTAGACTGCCTTTCATTTGTTTATTTTGTGTCTAAGTTATTAGGATTAAAACTAGTTGGTTTTTACACACATCAGCATGCTCAACTTTGGATGTGTTCGAATTGATAGATTAGCAGTAAGGCATTGGGCGGCAGTTGTAGGAAGGTGTAAATGATATAAGATTATGGAGTAGCCCATAGCATTCACTAGTTAGTAGTTAGTATGGAAGTTTTGTAAGATTGTGGAGTTGCCCGTAGCATTCACTAGCGGTCAGTTAGCATGGGAAGTGTTGTAAGACTGCGAGGTGACCCATAGCATTTACTAACAGTCAGTTAGTGTGGGAAGTATTGTAAGACTATGGGTGACCCGTAGCATTCACCGATCCCTATGCAATGATGAGATTACGGCAAACCTGTGATTTGCTCATGGATTTCTTCAGATGGTTTAGGCCAAGGTGGGTCTGTTTGCAAGGCTGTGGGAGAGCCACAATATTTTTGGAATCAAGAATTGGTAGGTCGTGGGAGACTAGGTATGAGGTAAGACTATAGTTGGTCCTGTAACATTTAGTTTAGCATCGGGTTGGTGTCGAGAGGGTTCGGGTAATTATTGCTAGTTGAGGTTTTCTTTCGAAAGTCGTGTGGGGCAACAATGTGAGTGACTTTTGGCTCAGTAACTGAGCGTGAGTCAGGTATTTCAGATAGTTAGCAGACAATTTAGGACCAGGGAGTTCTCGACCACTTATGGAAAGCATCTAGAAGGCAGTGTGATGTTTCAGGCAGTAGTAGTGATATGAGGTTCTTGTGTGTGGGGTAGCTTGTTGATCGGAAAATGATAAAGTCTCTTGCAATTGGATTAAATAATCTAAGAGTAATTGTTTTGACTCTGTTGAATATCTCTTTTGATTCTAACCGTTGCAGGGATGGATCTTCTACTCGAAGGATTGTTTGGGCCATCTATTTAGTATGGGTGTTCTACATTTGGTTATGGTCAGTGAATTTGTTATGTTAGTTGCATCGAGATGATCTGGGTGTAACACCCCAAAAATTTCAAAATTTTTTCAAGCTATGGTTTTAAAAACATTCGGGTATTAACCCACATTTAAAAAAAATTGGTCCCACAAAAACCTTTATAAATTAAAACATTGGGTGTTACCATTAAGCATAAATAAATCCATAGCAAGCAAATAAGAATTACATCAATACAAAATAATAAGGAACTTATCAAGTTCCATTCCATTCTCTATAACTTGTATTTTAACTTCCATCTATCATCCTCTCTCCTTAAATGTAACCTAAGATACATGGCATTAAAAAGGGATACATAAGACAATAATCTCTCGTGAGCTACGCAGGTTTGTGACCCAAAAATTTATCATTTTTTCATCAAAAACGTTTCATCTTTGCAGAACATAGTTTTAGACCATAACTAAGTTTCTAGAATTTTCAAGGAAAACTTGTTTCGTATGTATCATAAATATCATTTCATTTCTGAAGACATATTTCCATATACCATTTTACTTTATCATTAATGGCTAATTCTGGTATTAAGCCTTTGCCATTTTTAGACTTAGGTCTACGTCCAACAAAAGGAACCACTCCCAAGTCTAGACCAAGGTGGAAAGAACAAATCAATCCACCAAGGCATCATTTCCATTAGGACATATATATCGTGAAAGGGAGGTGCCACCCTGATAGATTCCTCTATTGCCTCTTACGAGGTATCATGGCCCAGGTAGTTTTCATTTCATTACTTTCCATTCATTTTCATTACTTTACATTTCTTGTCATTATTTTCCATGCTTTATACATTTCATACATCTGTGTCATAAACTCGTTTCAAAAGCAAAGCATATATATTTCAAACACATTTTCAAAATATTCTATCTTCCAAAACATTATGTACTTTTAAAAACATTCTTGCCTTCAAGGGTTTCTTTCAAAAAATTATTTTCAAAAGCATTTAATACATTCATTTAAAAAACATTTATTATATCAAATAATTAATATTTCTTTATCATAAAAATCATTTTCCATGTACCCCAAAGTGGGAAATACCAACATGTACTCAATTAATCACACGTAGGTTAGCTAATGCTCTTATAGGTCCTTACCCTAGACCAATCCTCTTCAAACACTACCTACACTACATATAGACATAAGTCATTAGAATGACCAAAACACACCTCATAGATTCTGTAACGCCCCATTTATGGTATGTATTCTAAATAAAGTATCTTTCAATTTTTAGGGGGGGGGGGGCACTCGACGAGTCTGTAGCCCGACTCGTCGAGTTGAGATGGGATAATCGCGCATTTGGGGTTGGCTACTCGATGAGTCCATACGTTGGGACTCGGCGAGTTCGCCTGTCTAAATGAAGCCCTAATTTCAAGGGTGTGTACCCTATTTAAATGTCCTTATAGCCTCCCACCCCAGCCTCCAGCACCTTTAAAGCATATCCCCTGTACACCCTAGCCCCATTGTTGAGATTGAGTGTGATTATGTTAGATTGGAAGCTTTGGAAGAGAAGGAAGGAGAGAAGGTCCATAGAAGAGAAAATAGATCCAGGAGTTAGCTTCCATCTAATTCTCATTCAGTTAATGAAGTTATGACCTTGTGTATTCCTCCATTTAAAACCCCTTTTATGCTTGTCATGTCTTCCTTTGAACCTTTTAAGATTCAAAACTTGAGATATGGACTCTCTTTTGGAATGGAAACCTTAGATCTGGACGTTATTGAACCCAGGAACTTATTAGAACCACCTTTATGCGATTTTGGCCTTGTTCCAACCCTAAGTGCTTAGTATTTGTTGATTTTGGGTATTTTAGCCTCATACTCTTGTGCATGCACGTAAAGTTAGAAACTTTACGTGCAAAACCAGTCCTAGAAGCTCAGATCTATGTTTTGGAAGCACTGGAACCGATTAGAATCGACTGTGTAGTAATAGCATGCTTGGAACTCGACGAGTTGTTCTTCAACTCGACGAGTTGTTCTTCAGACTCGAAGAGTTGTTCTTCAACTCGGCAAGTCACAGTCTGGGCGTGTTCATATGTTGAAGGAGAACTCGACGAGTTGTTCATGCAAATCGGCGAGTCGGATGAAGTTAGACTTAATGTTTGCATCGAAGAACTCATCGAGTCTTTGCCAAACTCGACGAGTAGAAGGGGATAGAGGACTAGCATAGATGATAAGGACTCAACGAGTTGACGATCCAACTCGGTGAGTCCGATCAACTGAAAGATGACTTTGACCAGGAGTAAAATAGTCATTTTACCCTAAGGGCGTTTATCAGTACCTGACCTAGTGTTTTGTGGGATTTGTAGCCAGATAGTTTCGAAGCAGCAACCAGCCAGCGTTAGAGTCTGCATCTTAGCAGCCAGCGTTACGAGGTGAGTGTTCCTTCCAGTAGGAATGGGTCTACGGCCACAATGCCGTCCCGTTTAGTTAGCAGTAGTTCCGGACTTCGGTCTGATGCAATAGTTCAGTGTGCTTGATGTCTTTGTGATTCAAGCATGTCTTTGTGTTATGTGTTACGGACTTCGGTACGATGTAGTATGTAGGATATGTGTTTATGCCAGTTGATATGTCTATGCTATGCTATGTTCTTCCCAGTCGGTTCCAGACTTCGGTCCGATGCAGTTAGTTCTAGACTTCGGTCCGATGCAGGGGACAAGGTCCCAGTAAGTTCCTGACTTCGGTTCGATGCAATTTCCGGACTTCGGTCCGATGCAGTGGGCAAGGCCCTGGTTAGTTCCGGACTTCGGTCCGATGCAGTGGGCTAGGCCCAATAGTTGTTATGTGTTATTGTATGATATGTGGTAGTTTGGGGGATCTCACTAAGCATCGTGCTTACAGTTTTATTTTGGTTTTAGGTACTTCCACAAGCAAAGGGAAGATCTCGGGTTGATGGCATCGCACACACCACAACTTCAGTTTATCCTGGGAGGTTATTTTGGTTGTTACTATGATTGATATTGATTTGTTTGACACTGTATTATGACATTTGAGTTGCTCATTCCGTGGTTTTATTATATATGATGTGATTTTATTATTATTAAAACAAAAAATTTTGGGTCGTATTTTGGTTTGTTTCAAGTTGGTATCAGAGCCTTGGTTTGAGGGATTCAGGCACACTTATGGGTATGACTGAACTCAAAAGATTTTTGAAAGAAAAAAGTGTTTTCAAAAGAATTTTTGAAAAAAGAGACTTAAAAAGAAAAGGATTTTGAAAACGAGAAAAGGGTGTGGTGCATGCAATTAGCTAAGCTCAAGTAAGTACTCCCAAATTACTTATACAAGTTTACATTATGATTATTTGTTCCAGTTACAGTAGAACATCATGCTAGAATAGGACTAAGAATCTAAGGAGATGCCTTATGTGCCTGCTATATGTGTTTCAGCTTTATGAGAACTGCATGCTAGTATAAGTAGACAGCAGTAGGATAGCCTGATTAGGTTATGCCTAATATTGTGAGCCTAGCATTGTATGCTAGTACAGTTTCTTGTTATAAGAAGAGAGTTGCTTGATTTGTTCCTATGTCTGAATGTTTCTTGCTTTGTGATTTGTGGTTCTACAAGTTATGGGAGTTAGTCATTAGGTGAATACATCACATCACATGTGATCAGGGTTGGATAATATCAGAGTGTTGGATTTGGCCCTACTGCGCAACTCTTGTTTGAGTCCAACCGTTGTGGGACGAGTCTTTTACTCGAAAGATTATCTAAGCCTCGTCACATGTGGTGGTATTCAGATGATGACTAATTAGCATTACAAGGGGGCCTTCAGCAACTAAGGACTGGTTTTTGGTTGAGTCAGAGATTTCCCTAGGGCGAGCCTAGGATGAGAGTAGCAGTAGCAGTGACATGGTGGAGTCGAGGCAGTTCATGAGGAAAGTACGGATAGATGTGGAAAGTAGTAGGGGCCCATACTACTGGAAGCATAGGATCTGTACTTGAATCGAGGAAGGCTGAGAAGAGACCAGGAAACCTATAGTAGTAGCGATCCCTCAAGATATATCAGTGTTTCTGAAGTTTATCATGATGTGTTTTCAGAATGGTGGTTCTACGTCCTACACTAGCAGGCGGCAGTTCAGGTGCCAGGGAGGGATCAAGATCAGGCTTGGGGGCTGAGCATTTGGATAAGCAGACTAGGGAGTTTTTCACTTCAGAGGTTACTCGTATCATACTTGAGCAGACTCCTGTGAT
The DNA here is from genome assembly GCF_052625555.1 of Lactuca saligna. Lineage (NCBI taxonomy): Eukaryota > Viridiplantae > Streptophyta > Magnoliopsida > Asterales > Asteraceae > Lactuca > Lactuca saligna. The sequence goes on from NC_136421.1 coordinate 312,269,207, forward strand.
CTTTGGTTCGATCAAGGAGCGTATTTTAGAGTTGATGGATGAGAAGTTAAGCACGTTCCGTGCTGAGATGGCGGCCATGATGGGGTCGCGCACACTCACCTTCAGGGAGTTCAGAGCTTGTGGAGCTCTAGACTACCATGGGGCGCGAGACCCCATTGCGAGTACTAGGTGGTTAGCAGATATCGCTAATGCTTTTCGCACCAGCTGATGTCCTGATGGGGACAAGGTTAGATTAGCATCTTGTCTTCTGAAGGATAGAGCACGAGATTGGTGGGAGGAGATTGGGCATGTCATCGGGGATGATGCAACACTTGATGCTATGACTTGGGCTGATTTTACTACCAGGTTCAGAGCCGAGTTTGCACCGGTCATTGAGGTGCAACAGTTAGCCAGGGAGTTTCAGGATCTTACTCAGACTCCAGAGACGCTGGCGGAGATTACCGCCAAGTTCAGGGAGAGGGCTCTTCTCGTTCCTCGGTATGCAGCTGATGAGTAAATGAAGAAGGCCCGATATCATGAGATGTTGCGAAGTGATATCCGCCAGTTTGTGAGCCAGTCCAGCTGTAAAACGTTGGATGACATGATTACTAGCCCCATTGTTGAGATTGAGTGTGATTGTGTTATATTGGAAGCTTTGGAAGAGAAGGAAGGAGAGAAGGTCCATAGAAGAGAAAGGAGATCCAGGAGTTAGCTTCCATCTATTTCTCATTCAGGTAATGAACTTGTGACCTTGTGTATTCCTCCATTTAAAACCCCTTTTATGCTTGTCATGTCTTCTTTGGAACCTTTTATGATTCAAAACTTGAGATATGGACTCTCTTTTGGAATGGAAACCTTAGATCTGGACGTTATTGAACCCCAGGAACTCATTAGAACCACCTTTAAGCGATTTTGGCCTTGTTCCAACCCTAAGTGCTTAGTATTTGTTGATTTTGGGTATTTTAGCCTCATACTCTTGTGCATGCACGTAAAGTTGGAAACTTTACGTGCAAAACCAATCCTAGAAGCTCAGATCTATGTTTTGGAAGCACTGGAACCGATTAGAACCGACTGTGTGGTAATAGCATGCTTGGAACTCGACGAGTTGTTCTTCAGACTCGACAAGTTGTTCTTCAACTCGACAAGTCACAGTCTGGGCGTTTTCATATGTTGAAGGAGAACTCGACGAGTTGTTCATGTAACTCGGCGAGTCGGATGAAGTTAGACTTGATGTTTGCATCAAAGAAGAACTCATCGAGTCTTTGCCAAACTCGAAGAGTAGAAGGGGGTAGAGGATTAGAATGGATGATAAGGACTCAGCGAGTTGACGATCCAACTCGGCGAGTCCGATCAACTGAAAGATGACTTTGACCAGGTAAAATAGTTATTTTACCCTAAGGGCATTTATCAGTACCTAACCTAGTGTTTTGTGGGATTTGTAGCCAGACAGTTTCGGAGCAGCAACTAGCCAGCGTTAGAGTTTGCATCTCATCATCCAGCGTTACGAGGTGAGTGTTCCTTCAAGTAGGAATGGGTCTACGGCCACAATGTCGGCCCGTTTAGTTAGCAGTAGTTCCGGACTTCGGTCTGATGCAGTAGTTCAGTGTGCTTGATGTCTTTGTCATTCAAGCATGTCTTTGTGTTATGTGTTCCGGACTTTGATCCGATGCAGTATGCAGTATATGTGTTTATGCTAGTTGATATGTCTATGTTATGCTATGTTATTCCCAGTAAGTTCCAAACTTCGGTCCGATGCAGTTAGTTCCGGAATTCGATCCGATGCAGGGGACAACGTCCCAGTTAGTTCCGGACTTTAGTTTGATGCAGTTTCCAGACATTGGTCCAATGCAGAGGGCAAGGCCCTGTTTAGTTTCGCACTTCGGTCCGATGCAGTTTCTGAACTTCGGTCCGATGCAGTTTTCGGACTCCGGTCCGATGCAGTGGGCTAGGCCCAATAGTTGTTATGTGTTATTGTATGGTATGTGGTAGTTTGGGGGGCTCACTAAGCTTCGTGCTTACAGTTTTAGTTTTGGTTTCAGGTACTTCTGCAAGCAAATGGAAGATCTCGGGTTGATAGTATCGCACACACCACAGCTTCAGTTTATCCTGGGAGTTTATTTTGGTTGTTACTATGATTGATACAGATTTGTTTGACACAGTACAATGACATTTGAGTTGCTCATTCCGTGGTTTTATTATATATGATGTGATTTTAGTATTATTAAAACAAAAAAATTTGGGTCGTATTTTGGGTTGTTTCAGATTCCATTACTAAATTTTATTGTTCCAAATCATTCCTCATGAAAAAATATGAATATAGGTGAAATTCATGCGTAAATCTGAGTCCGTATGCAAAATTTATGAAGAAAACAAGAAAATCTCCAAATCAGGGATTTACGCGGGCCATTTAAATTAAAGCATGTATTTACAAAGACCATGGTTTCATGTCTGTACACACCCAAAACTCAGTTGTTCTCAAAATAACACACTACTTTGCATAGTTCTTGAAGACCTTTTTTTCCATTCACTTTGTACAATTTATTTAGGTTCTCACACATGTTTAAGAGGTGTTTTATCATCTTAAAACACTCCACTTAATCCATTAAGTGTTCATTGAAACCATTAGATCATGATGATCCTCAAGTGTTTAAAAGAAGGGTAAGCTAGTCCGTTTTTCACTTGAACATTCCAAAGCTCACAAGGCTTGTTCCCAACTTATTGAACATCCACATAAATGTTGTCAAGCATATAAAACCTTAATTAATCTCATTGTAAGTACATAAACTAACCATGGAATCCTCAATTCTATTCCATGTTTCCCAAATTACCCTTTAGGCTAAAACAATGACTAGAACCACTTATATCTCAAGAGATACTTTGTGTTTATGTTCCAATTCCATCTCTAAAGTGTCAATTCATGTTCATGAATGTCATTCACTTGTAATATGTCAATCATCATATACTGATCCCTAGATTTCTCAAAATACCCTTATGGCCAATTATTCCATATATTAATCTAGGAATCAAACAACACCTCATGTTTGGAATTTAAATCATTCCAATAACATACATTCATTATTATGAACTTCATTTGCTTAACTATTGTACCAAATTGCATAAAATCCATTGATTTCCTCATATCTTTCCTTAAGTCACCTAACATTTATGTTTGTGCTTGATTCTACCATCATGGATGAATTTGAGCATTCTAATTGGTTTTATTACTATCAAATATCATCTAGGTCATCGAATCCAATCTCATTTCACCATCAATTGCAATATCCCCAACTTGGGTTTTCTTGGGTTCATGGAGCTTTTTACCCAAATCATCAAATACATCAATAGGATAACTGGATTGAGATTAGAACCATTGAAACCAATCAATGGAGGTTAGAAAACCAAACACTAATCATTTTGAAAGCCAAATTCGACATTTAGGTTAAACCCTAACGTATGAATTCTAAAATAGGGCTAGAGGGGAAGGATTTATACCTTCTTAGCCTTTAGTTACATCCATTCTTGTTTGAATGCTTCAAAACTCCACCTGAATCAAACCCTAACTATCACTTCAACATAAAATCGGTTTTAGACTATACTTCCAACATGAAACCCGAAATCAAGGTATAAGGGGGGGGGGGGGTAGAGTTATACCTTAGAATCATAGTTTTCTTCACACTTGATGCCAAATGAACCCTAGCAACCTTGGGATCGAATCTAGGAGGTAATCATTATGAAAATCGCCATTCCCTCCTTGTTATTCCTCTCTAATCGGTCAAAATTCTTAAATGAGAAGAGATTGTGTTCTTATTTCCTAATTCTACAACTCCTACCCTATAATTTTACATTTCTTTGCAAAAATTGTCCCCTCTTTCAATATGTGTAACTTTTCTTTAAGAAAGGACATACTACGTCCCTTTCCATCCATTTCATAACTTTGGTAGTCCCTTCCATTAATTGATTCAACCCTTTAGTCAACTCATTTTGCCAACTTGATAGTTTTGGCCCTTTAACTTTTAAAATGTTATTATTTCCCACTTTGAACTTTCTAAAATTCATATCAATTAATGATATGATTAACCCAATATTATTTAACTCTACAAATCATATTACATTTATTTATGTATTAATTTAAGAACCTAGTCTTAAATTTTTAGGATGTTCCAATTATCTACCCCTTAAAAGGATTCCATCCTCGGAATTACCTCGTCATCCATCTCATTAGAATTTCACCCCATCAATTTTCAATTCCCTCCATGTTCACATCACTTTGATCATTTATCACAATTGCAATCTGTTTAATAATAAATAATATGGAACAGAGGATGTAGAAGGGTAATAGGACTAGATGGTAGTTTCTTGAATGGGTAGTTTAAGGGGGGGGGGGGGGGATTTTAACTGCTATTGTGAGGGATGCAAACAACCATGTCTACCCAATAGCATGGGCAGTTGTGAATGCTGAGAATAAGGACAATTGGACCTGGTTCATTGAGAATTGGTTGCTAATTTGGATCTTGGTGCTGGCAATGAACTGGTTGTTATATCATACCAACACAAGGTACCACAACATACACTATTATACAATATATATTTCTATGTTACACTCATTAATTTTTACATGTGTTGTGTTTGTTTGTTAATTATAGGGACTTCTACAGGCTGTGGCAGACCTACTCCCCCATGTTGAGCACAGACAATGTGCAAGACACATCTTTGCAAACTTTAGGAAGAAATACACATGATTAGAGCTAAAGAATTTATTCTGGGAAGCTGCTATGAGTACAGTGGAAGGGGATTTTCTTACTATAATGGAGAAGATAAAGAAGATAACAGAAATAGGATACACCTATCTTATGGCAACGAAACCTGAAACATGGTGCAAAGCATTCTTTTCTCATGGGTATGCTTGTGAAGCAGTAGAGAATGGGGTTGCAGAATGTTTCAATGGCATGATCAAAGAAATAAGGAAGAAGCCTCTACTCACAATGCTTGAGGAAATGTGGATTCTCCTTATGAAAAGGTTTTGTCATCAAGGTCAAGAAGTAGCCAAATGTAGGGGTAATTATGGGCCTAACATACAACTGAAGCTTGATGAATTTGGAAAAGATATGAGGTAATATAAGTTTTTATGGGCATGTATCCAAACATATTAAGTATTTATTGTTTATATGTGTACTTTGTTTGTTTTGTGTGTAGGTTGTGGACAGTGATGCCAAGTGGTGGTGATGTGCTTGAGACTAGGTATGACTACAATAGATACAAGGTTGATTTAGCTACTCACACTTGCACCTGTAACTTGTGGATATTGTCGGGCATACCATGTGTGCATAGTCAAGCTGCAATCAACTATACCCACAAAGATCCAAGTAAATTCCTTTCTTCTTGGTTCCACATGGACAAATATGTTGCAACATACAGTCAGAACATACAACCTGTATGTGGAAGAAACATATGGACAATGAATGAATTTATTAAACCATTACCACCCCCAGTTAAAAGGATGTCTGGAAGACCCAAAGTAAATAGAGTGAAGCATGCATCTGAATCACAAGATTCCAAATACCCCTCACAAAGGTTAAGGATTCCTAGGACTGTAAGGTGTGGAAAGGGCCAACAACTTGGGCATAATAAGATTTCATGCACAAATAATGAGGTACCTAAGCCCCTTGTCCCAAAAAGAAAGATTGGAAGAACTAGGAAAGATGGGGGAAGCCAACCTATCTTTGACCAATTCCCCCCAGTTGGGCCTACTATACAAAGAAGGGATGTTGCTCCTCCCCCGATTTCAGAATCTGGTGATCAAGCAGGTGGTCCTGCTGTTAGTCCTGTGAAAAGGACTAAGATGATGGAAAGGAGAGGAGGGAAAACTAAAGTGTCTAGATCTAGGAACAAAACACCAAAGAAAACACCTAATGGTAATAAACATAAGATTCAAGCAAAGGAGGATGTGTCCCTAACCTGTTATGAGGATTTTGATGATCTTTTTACCCTTACACCTGATGGTAAGCAACCTATGAGTCAAGCAAAAGAGGATGTTCAGGAATAAGAGAACGACAATGAGGTGAAGGTGAGTAAAAGACTTACTTTAAAGGAGTTGCTATTTTTTGTATATACACATGCTAATGTAATGGCTGCTATGAAAGAGGTATGTGTTGTTACACTATTTTTGGCTTTTATATTGTAGCTTAACTAACTAGCTTTCCATATTGTAGGTTTATGGAGAAGTTGAGGAAACAGATGTTGATAAAAGAGATGTTCAGAAAAAAGATGTTCAGGAAAAAGAGATTAAAGAAAGAGAGGCTGAGGAAGAAGAAGTTGAAGAGAGAGAGGTTGAGGAAGAAGAAGTTGAAGAGAGAGAGGTTGAGGAAGAAGAAGTTAAAGGCAGAGTGATTGAGGAAGAAGAAGTTGAAAAGAGAGAGAGGGAGAGAGAGAGAGAGAGAGAGAGAGAGAGAGAGAGAGAGGTTGGAGAAAGAATTATACCCTTGGGTCCTAGTTCTTACAATTTCCATTGGGAGAAAAAGAGGAAACCCTCTGAAAGAATTAGGAAATTGAAGCTCAGGAAAATGGTTGAAGATGCTGATGGTGGTGGTTCTTCCAAAACCCATTGTGTTTTAGATTAAGAATGTGCATTAGTAAATAGGTTGCCCTTTTTGTAAACATCTACTTTTGGTACACTTGTCTTTTGGTAACAAGCTTCCAATTCTTATCCATAATGTTTGGTAGAATTGGAAGTTTGGTTCTAACTAGGTTACATGGCATGGTAGTGGTTTATGGGAAGCTTTGTAAAGTACATTCCCTTTTTTGGGTTGTTAACTGACATTGATATTTGGGAAGCTTTGTAAACGGCATGGTATGATTGTTAAGTTATCAATATATATGCCTTGATCACTATAATTGTTGTTACCTTCCATGTTTTGGTTAGTTTGGTAAGTAGGTTAATACATATGTATGTGTTAAAGGACTTAATTGTTGTTACCTTCCATGATTTGGTTATTTTTATACATATGTATGTGTTAAAGGACTTAATACATTGTTATCATTAAGACATAATAAGTTGTTGTCATTGTCATCTCTTACAAAACCAAAATATTACCATACATAACACATACATCTACTTACTGCCTAACTTGACCAAAATACCCTTACACCTAACTACTACTACTACCATTCCACCTAAACCTAACTAATGCCCACAACTTCACAGTGCTTTAACCACAACATTGTGAACCATAAACCCTATTACAATCACCACCACCAAAATCATGACCATCATAAGTAGCTCCACCTTCAACATGTTTAAAATATTCACTTGAACTGCTTTGTTGTTCTTGGCCTCCTCCGAAAGCTTCAAAATCTCCATTCCTAATGCTTTATTGTTCTTAGCCTCCTCCAAATCCATATGGAACTTCCACATAGTTTCCTTGTAGTAAGTGTTTGACAGTGGTGGATCAAGCCATTAAAAAATCGCATTTTTTTTGGATTCCTGCACAACAACCACTTCTTCATAGTGGTTCAACAAGACCACAAAAAGTAGGAAACGTAATATTACCTGATAGTTTGGACACCCCCTAAATTTCCTCCATGGATTATCGAAAGTTTCGGAGATCGAGAGTGTCGCAGGTTCCTCACATTCGCATCTCAAATCTTTAGACCGACGACTCCTTAAAGCCCATTCTCTGTACCCTTGTGTGTGTGTTAGAGGAGCTTACCATCTTTTTGGTTTGACGTTGGAGAGAAGAATCGACCAAAACCTAGCTAACAACTACCTCTAACGTTCGACTAAACTATGCAATCTGCTGAAACCAGTGAAATCGGCACTTTGCCCTTTTGCCATAATTCCACGAAAATATCGTGGTCACAATAAATGAAATTTTAAATTCATGGTTTTTTCTAATTTAGTACTAAAAACATGGGACTTTAGTTATATTAGTCATTTTAATTCCCTACAAATAGAATATAATATTAATATAAAATATATTTAAAAAATAAATAAAAGGTTTTGGAAAGTTAAATATGATATTTTTGGATTTTGAAGGATGGGAGGAAAATTAATTAGTGTTGATGAGACAACCAAAAATAAAGGACGGATACATCTCGGTCTTGGTCCTTATTAATATGAGTTTAAAAAATAAGTACGTGTCACAAATGAGCATATGCAATCTCTAAAAAAAATTAATTCACCTGAGAAGAAGATTACGTGGCATTCCTGCTTCTCGAATTTATCAGTCAAATATAATTTTGATTTTTCCTACTAAAAAAAAAAAAAAAAAAAAAAAAAAAATCAAACGTACGTAACCTAACTAACAACCATGCATACAAATTGATACCAAAAGGACACCACCTGCAATACTTCGAATTTCCCCAAAAATCACCTCTCTTTTACTTTGTATGGAAAAAGGTTTAGTTACAGTGTGAACGTTATCCTCTCATATACATATATTAAATGCATTACACGTTTGGATAGTTAGGACACGACATGTCACGTTGCATCTTTATCACTTTAATTAGATAGATGAGGATAGAGCCTATATATATATATATATATATATATATATATATATATATATATATATATATATATATATATATATATATATATATATATATATATATATATATATATATATATATATATATATATATATAGGGTTAGGTTCATTTGAGACCACCTATATTTTGTGAGACCGTGAGACGCATTTTTTTATTTTTTTTAAAATTTTTTTTAGTTAATTCATGTTCCGAAAATAATATTTAAAAAAAGAATTTTTAGATTTTTCCATTTATTTTGCATTTTAAAATTATTTTTAGAATATGTACAGTGTAATATTCTATTTAGAATATTTCACGTATTTTTAAAAAAAAATAGAATTTTTTTTTATTTTTTTTTTATTTTTTTTAGTTAATTCAAGTTCCGAAAATAATATTTAAAAAAAGAATTTTTAGATTTTTCCATTTATTTTTGCATTTTAAAATTATTTTTTAGAATATGTCAGTGTAATATTCTATTTAGAATATTTCACGTATTTTTTCAAAAAAAAAACGGAATTTTTTTTTTTTTTTAATTTTTTTATATTTTTTTATATTTTTTTTAGTTAATTCAAGTTCCGAAAATAATATTTAAATAAAGAATTTTTGGATTTTTCCATTTATTTTGCATTTTAAAATTATTTTTAGATTTGGTCTCACGGTCTCACAAAATTAGAATGGTCTCAAATGAACCTGAACCTATAAATATATATATATATATATATATATATATATATATATATATATATATATATATATATATATATATATATATATATATATATATATATATATATATATATATATGGAAAAGTGAATATACCCTTAAAGGTATATAAACATAGGTATCCAAACCCACCATAATATATCGTTTTACATCATGTATATAAATTGTAATTGTCCAATATTCTTATAATTTAACTTCTAACTTGATTTACGTCCAAGATTTTTATAAATTTCACATTTATCTTCCTCTATATAATTTTCATTTTCAACTATAATATATATAGCCTAGTAGGCGGGGATTAGACCGTTCGAGGGGTACGCGACTTCTTTGCTTACTTACGAGGTGAGTCTTCTCACTATATTTACCATGGGTGGTAACTTTGTGTGACCAAAGTACGTGCTGAGTACGTGCTGGGTAGGAGTATCTAGTAGGAATCTCTTAGAAAGAGTTCTGAATCGACGGATAATCTAAGAGAGATACCTAGATGAGCATATGAGGAGCCTAATGAGAAAGTAGTTTGATATTCGTGAGAGATGGAGTACTTATGAATTGGGATCCTAGGAGGAGGACTTGGGGTGACTACAGATTGGTGTGGAAGGTAGTATTGGGCTCGTACTACTAAAAGCATCAGATCTATATGCTACCCAAGTAAGAGTCCTTAGGATACTAAGGAGAATGCAGGGACGGGTAATCGAGTGTGAGTATGCTCAAGCTAGTCTCTGATGATTTTTGTGTTGTGTTTCAGAGACATTATAGTGGGTACACGCCACAACCCCTGGAGCAGTGGGACCAGTGATGAAGATATCCACAGGATCATTGCGGAGGAGGTGGCCACATCCATTCGGGAGGCCATACCGGAGATGTTTGGGTCTATTAAGACCACACTGATTGAGATATTCGATGAGCAATATATTGTTGTTATTGAGGTTGTTGCTGCTACAGCCACCACAACCATCGCCGCTGCTAGGCTACAGGGAGGTGACTTGTTATTGCTACGAGAGTTCAACAACACGGAGCCACCAGAGTTTGATGGGACACAAGCAGCGATCGTTGAGATAGATCTTCGACATTAAGGGGTGTTTTTACATGTGTTCATGCCCCGAGCACATGAGAGTTCGGTTTGCACTGAACCAGCTTCGCTTTGGAGCGAAGGACTGGTGGAAGTTTGTGACCGCCAGCTTTACTCCTGCAGATCATGTTGCAGTGACATGGGAGAGGTTTACATGGTTGTTCTGAGATGACTATGCTCCCCAGGTGGAGAGGGAACGGTTAGCCCAAGAGTTTCTGTCTCTCAAACAGAAGACAAAAACTGTGACCGAGATCACGAGGATGTTCCATGAGAGGGCGTTGTTTTGCCCTAAGCATGTGCCTACTAAGCAGACATGCGTGAGCCGATATTTGAGCATATTGAGGAGGGATATACGATAGTTCGTGGTGAACTCGTCATACCAGACATTGGTTGAGCTTCATACCAATGCCAGGTGGAAGGAGATTGAGCTAAAGTTATACACTAGGGAGGAGGGAGAGTCCCAGGAGAGGGACCGGAGACCAGTGCAGTCGCAGCCGGCAACGAAGCGGGCTAAGCCCGCTGATACGAGAGTTGGGGGCCAGAATGGCCGCACTTGTGGCAAGTGTGGCAAGAGTAATGAGGGATCATGTCGGATAGGGATTTGCTACAAATATGGCAAAGAGGGGCATATGGTGAAGGATTTCCCTAAGGGGTTTGCAGTTTGCTTTTACTGCAACCAGACCAACCATTGGAAGGCCGAGTGCCCTCAGCTTATTCAGGGGTCAGCCTAGGGTTCTGCTCCTGCTGTTTTACATGCTACTGATAGTCGGCCAACGAAGGTCGAGACACCGAGAGCTTGTGGGAGAGCTTTTCAACTGATAGCGGTGGAGGTCCTTGCAGCATCTAATGTCATGGCTGGTACATATTTTCTTAATCCTATTATTTTGAGATTTTTATATGCTTATATTGTGTTGTATATAGGTACTTTTCTTATGTGCTCTGTACATGCTTTGGTGTTATTTGACTCGAGTGTGAATCGATCCTTCGTGTCTTTAGCTTTTAGTCGTCACATTAGCATCCGATGTGAGGCATTGAGTCGACCTCTACGGGTTTCTATAGCTAGAGAGCACGCAATTTTTGCTACTGATGTATTCTTGGGATGTGTATTAGATATTTTCGTGTTGATTTACCAATAGATCTGGTGCCGATACCGATGGGTGATGTCTGTGTCATAGTGGGCATGGATTGGTTGAATCGGTTTGAAACTATGATCGACTGTTACCGTCAGATGGTGACCATATTAGTGTTGGATAAGGTGTCTAAGTCCATAACTATTTCTGGTAAGTACTTGACCCGACCTGGCATGGTCCATTTGGGTTGCATGGCACCATGCAATTGGATAGACTAAATGAGAGAAATAACACTTGTGGTTATTAATATATTATAAGTTCTAATATATTAATAATATTATTTAATTAGTTTGATCATGAATTAATTTAGAATTAATTAAGATAACTAATTAAACATATGGGTTGATTATGTAAATCATCCATATCTTGTATAGTAGGCTAAGAGGCTCCATGGATAATCAAGTTGGGTTAAACCCATTGGATGCTCCATGGAGGATCCATGGGAGTTACAAACCCATTGGTCATGGAAATGAAGAGTCATGACACATTAGGGTTTACATGGTGTAACCCTAGATGTGTCAACACTATATAAAGTTCATGTTTCTCCCAAAATCGGCTATGCATGCATACTTGAGGGCTAGAGCCGATTCTTAGAGTGTTATACTTTCTCTCCAAGTTTACTCCATAGCATTTGGTGTTATGTGAAGCATTTGAGGCATCACACTTGGGGTCCTAGGCTCACAAGGTTTCAATGATCAAAATCAAACAATAAGGTATGTAGTTCTATCATTTATTCAAGTTAAAATTGTTCCCCATGTATGCTAGATAGGATCATAACCTTGGAAATCAACTTTGCATGATAATTAGACAAACATAGATCCAAGGTTATTAGGGTTGCATGTACACTTAGGAAGTGTTAGAATGCTCAAAACCCTTTAGTGGTATCAGAGCCTAGGCTTGTTTGTTGATTATTTGTGCAAAATGTTGAAAAAATCGAGTTTTTTGTTTTCTGCTCGAATGAACTCGATGAGTCCACGACCAAATGCAAGCTATGCATCGAGTTTGTACATGCACTCGACGAGTAGAAGCTGCAGTTTTCAGAATTTCGATTTTAGTTGCTGGAAATTGACTAGAAACATTACCCTAAATTGTTTTGGTTTTTGTAAACATGTTTTAGTTGGTGTAATGTTTATGCTAATCCATTTACAATGACAATTATCAAAATTACAAGTTTTAAGTGTAATTTTTTGATTCATGAAAGTGTTCATATTCATGTTCTTGTTCTTATGATGTTTAGATGATCATAGGAATTGTTTGTAACCTATGTAGTAGATTAATTCATGATCATTATGTGTTATTAATGGAGTCCATAACTTGTCCTCAAGTTATGGAAAAACCAAAAGTCACTTTGTTAAAAACCATTAAAATAACACATGAGTTATAAAAATGAAGAGTCTTCATTTTTAATACTCTATTAACTCATAAGTTACAAGAAATGAAAAGTTTTGAAAGTTTACAAAACTTTCCCTCAAGTTTTGGAATAAGTAAAGTCTTGATTAAACTTTAGATCCAACCCTTAGAATTTTAAAATTAAAATTCAACCCTTATACTTATAATATTATAAGTTAATAATAATATTTATATATGTATAAGATCAAAGTCGTCTTACCGCAAGTACGCCTCATTCACGAAGTCAGTCTATAAGGTGGGTATAAGGTTTTTGCCTATAAAATGGTAACTTAATGGGTGTCCACTCTCACCCACCGCTTGCTTGACTGGTGGAGGGTTGTTAGTCGAACGGGTAGGACAATAACTTAAAAAATTCTCATTAAAAGCATAATGATTATTATAAAGTAACTAAATATTTTATAAATTCTCAATCTTAGTTACTTTAGGAAAAATGTGAATAAGGTGCTAATCCATGAAATTACACTTTGCACCTTGTTTAAGTTGTTGGTGGAGCATGTGTGGTTTACCGGCACACTAACTTGGACTTAACAAGGAAGGAAAAGGGTGACTTAAGGTTTTTCATGAGGTCAGAAGGAGCGTGTGTGGTTTATCGGCACTACGTTTAAGTGAAAAACATTAAGGGTACCAAGTAATTTATATGGTTACTTCACACCTTGTTTTGTGATCCTCGGTATCCCAGTCACAAAACATGAAGGGCGCACTCGAGATTGAAACATGCCATTGAAAAGTTCAATGAATCTCAAAGAATCTAGGAATTTCTAAAAGCCAAATAAAACCTAATAATTAATGTTTCGTTTTCATGGTGGAAATTGGTGAATCATCATTCACCTACCTTTCAAATATGTTATAACTTGGATTACGACATCCCACTTCTAGGTTATAATATATTGTGATTGGATCCTAGCCTTAATATTACATTTGAGTGTTTTATGAAGGACTATCCCTATATCTAAACTAAACTTACTTTCTTCCTTTCAGATGTCTTCCAACAATGTTACTCCTGGCTCAAACCCTACTGGCTCCTTCTCTCTCATGAACCTTTGTGGGAGAGTCATCTTTGATGGATCCAACTTTACTGATTGGATTAGAAACATCAGATGGTCACTCGTTACGAGAACAAGGGATATGTTCTTGACAAGGAGCTTAAGGTGTCTGAGCCAACTGCTACTCCTGAGGAGCTTGCTGAATATGAGAACCATGAAAGAGATACTACAAAAGTGGCATGCATCATGATGGCCACCATGGCAGCCGAGCTCCAAAAGTCCAATGAGGACTACTATCCTTTTGAGATGCACCAGGATTTGATGGATCGCTACCATCAGAGTGCTCGTCAAGAGCGATATGAAATCATCTCCTCTATGATCATAACCCGAATGAAAGATGGTGAACCCATCACAAGCCACATGCAGAAAATGCAAAGGTATGTGGATCGATTGATGAAGTTGAATGTGAACTTCCCTGAGGAGTTAGCAATAGATATTATTTTGCACTCCTTACCTTCGTGTTATGATCAATTCCACATGACATACCACATGAATAAGGAGGAAGTTACACTTAGCAAACTTCAGGGACCCCTAAAGATCGCAGAATCAGGTCTTAAAGGTAAGTCAGTTGTGACCACTCCTACTTCTACTCCAAACTCAACACCTGTCCTGGAAATCGGGAAAGGTAGAGGGAAGAAGAGAAAGAACGCTTCGAAGGGTACCAAGGGTAAGACCCTTGATGGCTCCTCTTCTAGCGGAACCAAGAAAGGTTTTGTTACACCTTCTTCTGATCCCAAAGAGGATGAATGCTTCTACTGCCACGAAAAGGTGCACTGGAAGCGTAACTGTCCAAAGTACCTGCAAGATTTGAAGGATGGGAAAGTTAAACCCAACCATGCAGGTATTTACACTATCTCATCTAATAATTCACTCTATTCTAACTCTTGGGTCCTTGATACCGGTTGCAGTATTCATATTTGTTCTGAATTGCAGGGACTAAGAAGAAGTGAAAATTTGGAGCATGGAAAGATAAACTTGATCATGGGGAATAGGAAAGTTTCACCTGTCACCAAGATTGGAGTTTATACTTTGTTGCTTAGTAGTGGATTTACTTTAGATTTTAATAAATGTTGTTATTCGCCAGAAATGGCAAGAAATGTTATTTCCTTTCATGCTTTGTATAAACAAGGTTTTACCTTTTCTTTTGATAATGGAATTGGTGGAATAAATGCTTACTTTAATAATGTGTTTTATTTTAAAGCATTACCTTGTGATGGTGAATGAAGCTATGTCTGTTGTAGATAATTTAGGAAATAATGTGTTGTGTATTGATATGGGCATATTTAGTTATAAAATTCATGCATTATCTTAATACTTTATGTTGATTTTATCTTATTTAATGAAAAAAGGTGCTTAATTAGTTTAGAATCTCATTTTTCAGCAATAATGACATGCTCGGAAGGAAAAGGAAGCGGAACTAGCGATTGGATGCTTGGATCTTTGATTTTGAAGAAAGAAGGATGTTGCTGGACATCTTGACCCCTCGTCAGTGTTTTGGCCATATCTCATGAACCGTAACTCCGATTGATTAGATTCAAAATGTCCTGAAAACTAGACACAATTTCGGACGACTTTCGTGTTTTGAGAAAATGTTGATTCCAAATAGACTCGGCGAGTAGGCCATCAAATCGGCGAGTTGGTCAGAAGTTTCGCGATTCTTGACTTTGCCTTGCCGTACACGGGATTTTAAGTGATGGACTCACCGAGTAGGTCACTGGACTCGCCGAGTAGCCCATGTTTTCATAATATATATATATATATATATATATATATATATATATATATATATATATATATAAACGCTTCTCATTCGAACCCTAACGAATGGGGGAAGTTTCGGATGATTTTTGGAGGCCAGAAGGGTTCTTAGAAGCTGTGGTTTTCGAGATTTCAACCTAGATATCAACTTGGAAGACGATCAAAGGCAATAACACACTAATTTCATCTTAATATTTTGCATAAACCATGTTTCAATCATTAGATTATGCTTTTAGTTTGTTATTTGCTATAGATTTGAGCTAAAAACTCATAACTTCTATTTACAATAGATGATTTTGTGATTATGGTTTGATTTTATGGTAGGATTAATTTAATATTGGTGATTTTGTTGATTCTAGCTTGTTAAAGAACCTTATGTGTGATTGAAAACTATTTTTACTGTTATTAGGAAGTTAATTAAGCTGTATGAACATCTCTTAATTGCTACCTCATATAATTTATGTGACCACTTTCTTATATGACTAGGATTAACGACTGTGAAACTAGAATTAATAGAAAAATAGGTAAAATCATGTGTGAGCTTGTGTGATGACCATCAACAAGAGGTTAATTAAATGACCAAATTAGTTAACCATTACAAGTCTAAATTAACCCGAATAAATAACCTAGTGAATTTAATTAAATTAGACAACTGACCACTGTTTGAGTTAGTTTGTTCTCTAAGGATTAGTGCAGCGAACGTGAATCTAATCACTTGAATCGGTAGCCAATAGAAGAAATAATCCATTTCACTATTACCATAATATCAACCATAGGATCAATTGAGTTTAACTAAACAGAAGTTCCCTTCGTTATTGAATTTAGTTGAATCTTTGCTTATCTAGTTTTTAGTTAAGTAGTCTAAGTATTAGTTGGTAAGTTTCTAGTCTTGCAAAACTAGAGAAACCCCCTTTTTATTACTTGTTTTATTTAGATAATATTAGCATTTATTTTAATTGTTTACCGTTCCCTGTGTTCGATACCCTACTTGCTTGAACTATATTAATAATCGATAGGTACACTGCCTTTCGTGTGTTTATTTTGTGTCTAAGTTAGTAGGATTAAAACTAGTTTGTTTTACACACATCAAGTTTTTGGCGCCGTTGCCGGGGAACGGTTGAAATAGTTAATTTATTTGCTAATTGTTATCATTTTTATTTTATTGATTAGTTTTTTATTTTAATTTTAATTCTTATTTATTATGTATTTTCCAAATCTCGATGCTTTTGAAAATTTCTTGAGGAAGTAGTACAGGAATTTGCGCAAGAAGATGAGGAGTGTGGATCGGATGAAGATTTGAAGAAATTTGATAGATGGTTAGATAACATCTTGCCCAACACACAAGAGCAATCTGAGTTACAAGAGCTTAAGTTACAAGATGAAGAATTTAATCCAGAAAAAGATTTGGAGGAGCTGGAAAGGTTGTTAGCAGAGAGGTCAAACGAAGAACAAGAAAAACATGAGTTGCAGGAACCAAGCCGTGGTTTGACCATTACCACGATGTGGCCCCCTGTTCTTCCGGTTTGTGTTTCGAAGCGTGGGGTGACGAATCCAACTTTGGAGAAAGTTCTGAGGCGCGATCCATTTCAGATTAGTACCCAACCGGCTCCAACCCTTGTCAAGATTCTTGGGTTTATGAATACAAGCTCGTTTGGCAAATTTTTGAAGCAAAGAGCCAAATTTTACAAATTGGTCCACCAAAGAAGACATTCAATGCAACGGATGGATTGACATTGAGTTTATTGGATGTTTATTAAGTTGAGAGTCCAGCTAAAGACTCGCACAAAAAGAAGCGTTTGCGGGAGGCAACCCGTCATTAGAGTTTGCTTTTCTTTTTCTTGTTAAATTTCTAGTTTATTAGGTTAATTTAGGATTTTAATTTTGATGTTTGTTTTTGTTTTTCTATTACTTGTGTGTTGTTTTGATCTTTTCAGTTTAAAGCTTAGGATTGCATGTGAGGGTCTAGAGTCAAGGCTGACGAAGCAAGAAATCGAGTCTAGGCGAGAGAGGAAACGAAGTTTTGAGTCAAGCTATGAGTCTAATTGATAGAAGAGTTATAGAGTCTTTATTACCTAAAGAAAAATGAGGGAAATTATTAGTTTATATAACCCCCATACATCAGAAACGGACTTGGGAAGAATAATTTTTTTTTCCACACAGCGCTCTACTCGTCGAGTGCATCTTATGGACTCGTCGAGTCCATGTGAAAATTCAGGATTCTTCTGCCATTAACGCTTCAACTCGGCAAGTCTACATACTTACTCGACGAGTCGCTCATTCTTCTTACTTTTGAGCTGAAGATTTAATGACATTTGATATGGGCATTGGTTCTATTCTTTGAAGATCATTTTCCGAGCATTTCCAAGAGTCTTTCTCTTATATTTGGAGCTTTTATAAAGACTGTACCACACGAGATTTTAACACCCAAGACATGGATGTGATGTTCCCATGTCTAAAGTCAATTGAAGATGGAGCTGAAGAGAAGAGATATCAACCTCGCCACTACTATCCCAGGGGAGTTTGTTCCAATTCTCTCCTTATTTTTGTTGTTCTTTATCATGCATGATATGCAATGGGGACATTGCATAAATTAAGTGTGGGGTAGGGGGTTGGTTACATTAGTTTAAATTTTAGTTAAATTTTGAAAATTTTACATTAAAATTGCTAGGGCTAAACTAGAAAATTTTGGTAAAGCAATTAGGGATCATGCTAGTATTATATTTGATGATTGCATGAAAACTCAAATGTTTAGTTGAGCCTATATACGTTCTAGTGCATTTGTGGCTTCCCTATTCTAGTGAAATCATGGGACAAAAACACGACCTCGTTTAGTTTGAAGGATGAAATATGTTTAGCATCGTGTACCAGAAATGTATCCAGGAAAATTTTATCTTTAACCAATAAAGGTTGAAGTTGAGCGCCCTTGCTTAAGCATGTAGGATTTGCGTGAAAAAAAAAAGAAAAAAAAGTGAGTTACATGTTAAAAAAAAGAGAAAATTATAATAAAAAGTAGTAAGAATTTTGGAGCAGTCAAAAGTGAAGATTAAAAGATTAAAGTTCTGGAAAAAAAAAAGTTGAAGATACCAAAAATCAAACAAAGAAGGTGGTGAATTCAAAGAAATCAAAGATCAAATTAACAAAGAAGTGAAAAATTCCAAAGAGCTCCATAGTGGTATCAGAAATTGTAATTGTCTAGATTATGTATGCTTGGTTTACTCAACCAAAAATATCATGAGGTTAGAAGGTTTTCTG
The DNA here is from genome assembly GCF_052625555.1 of Lactuca saligna. Taxonomy (NCBI): domain Eukaryota; kingdom Viridiplantae; phylum Streptophyta; class Magnoliopsida; order Asterales; family Asteraceae; genus Lactuca; species Lactuca saligna. The sequence goes on from NC_136421.1 coordinate 312,288,098, forward strand.
CGGATGGATTCGGAGGGATGCATAAAATGAGCATTATTCGGAAAAAGTGGGCGAATGTTTATGAGGATTGTGACTATTTAGAGTATGGGAGGTTCCTTAGGAAAATTTTAGACACAAATGCATGCGTTGCGGTCTTGACATAATGGCTGGGTTCGATTGGAGTTGTCTTATATGATTCGAATGCGTTAAAATTCAGTTTTTCTTGGGGGCAAGCAAAAGTCAAGTGTGGAGTATTTTGATATCGGCATATTTAGTTATAAAATTCATGTATTATCTTAATACTTTATGTTGATTTTATCTCATTTAATGAAAATAAAGGTGCTTAATTAGTTTAGAATCTCATTTTTCAGCAATAATGACATGCTCGGAAGGAAATGGAAGCGGAACTAGCGATTGGATGCTTGGATCTTTGATTTTGAAGAAAGAAGGATATTGTTGGACAGCTTGACCCCTCGTCAGTGTTTTGGCCATATCTCATGAACCGTAACTCCGATTGATTAGATTCAAAATGTTCTGAAAACTATACACAATTTCGGACGACTTTCGTGTTTTGAGAAAATGTTGATTCCAAATAGACTCGGCGAGTAGGCCATCAAATCGGCGAGTTGGTCAGAAGTTTCGCGATTCTTGACTTTGCCTTGCCGTACACGGGATTTTAAGTGATGGACTCACCGAGTAGGTCACTAGATTCGCCGAGTAGCCCCTGTTTTCATAATATATATATATATATATATATATATATATATATATATATATATATATATATATATATATATATATATATATATATATAGAAACGCTTCTCATTCGAACCCTAACGAATGGGGGAAGTTTCGGATGATTTTTGGAGGCCAGAAGGGTTCTTAGAAGTTGTGGTTTTCGAGATTTCAACCTAGATATCAACTTGGAAGAAGATCAAAGGCAATAACACACTAATTTCATCTTAATCTTTTTCATAAACCATGTTTCAATCATTAGATTATGTTTTTAGTTTGTTATTTGCTGTAGATATGAGCTAAAAACTCATAACTTCTATTTACGATAGATGATTTTGTGATTATGGTTTGATTTTATGGTAGGATTAATTTAATATTGGTGATTTTGTTGATTCTAGCTTGTTAAAGAACATTATGTGTGATTGAAAACTATTTTTTCTGTTATTAGGAAGTTAATTAAGCTGTATGAACATCTCTTAATTGCTACCTCATATAATTTATGTGACCACTTTCTTATATGGCTAGGATTAACGATTGTGAAACTAGAATTAATAGAAAAATAGGTAAAATCATGTGTGAGCTTGTGTGATGACCATCAACAAGAGGTTAACTAAAGGACCAAATTAGTTAACCATTACAAGTCTACATTAACCCGAATAAATAACCTAGTGAATTGAATTAAATTAGACAACTGGCCACTGTTTGAGTTAGTTTGTTCTCTAAGGATTAGTGCAGCGAACGTGAATCTAATCACTTGAATCGGTAGCCAATAGAAGAATTAATCCATTGCACTATTACCATAATATCAACCATAGGAGCAATTGAGTTGAACTAAACAGAAGTTCCCTTCGTTATTGAATTTAGTTGAATCTTTGCTTATCTAGTTTTTAGTTAAGTAGTCTAAGTATTAGTTGGTAAGTTTCTAGTCTTGCAAAACTAGAGAAACCCCCTTTTTATTACTTGTTTTATTTAGAGAATATTAGCATTTATTTTAATTGTTTACCGTTCCTTGTGTTCGATACCCTACTTGCTTGAACTATATTAATAATCGATAGGTACATTGTCTTTCGTGTGTTTATTTTGTGTCTAAGTTAGTAGGATTAAAACTAGTTTGTTTTACACACATCAGTATTGATTCTACTAATGATAATAACTTGGATAAAGCCTCATTATGACATTGTCGTCTTGGACATATAAGCAAGAAAAGCATAGGCCAAATCCAAAAGGATGGCGTTTTGGAAACATTTGACCTAGAGTTAGATGATAGTTGTGAATCATGCTTACTTGGAAAAATGACAAAGTCACCCTTCACTAGTTCTTGTGAGAGGGGTGAAGGTTTGTTGGATCTTGTACACACAGATGTATGTGGACCCTTCAAAACTACCACAAGAGATGTTAATCGTTATTATATGACTTTTACAGATGATTATAGTAGATATGGATATGTCTGCTTAATCAAGTATAAGTCAGAGACTTTTGAAAGGTTTAAAGAGTTTAAACAGGAAGTCGAGAATCAATTGGGTAGGAACATTAAGATGCTTCGATCCGACCATGGTGGTGAGTATCTTAGTACTGAGTTCCTCGACTATCTAAGGGAATGTGGGGTTGTCTCACATTTGGCACCTCCTAGGACACCACAGTTGAATGGTGTAGCTTAGAGGCGTAATCGAACCTTGTTGGACATGGTTCATTCCATGATGAGTCGAGCTATGCTACCAATCTCATTTTGGGGGTATGCCTTAGAGACTGCCACCCATATCCTTAATCTGGTCCCTACAAAGAAGCTTGCCAAAACACCTCACGAGATGTGGACTGGAAAAGTTCCTAGTCAAGCCCACATCAAGGTTTGGGGTTGCAAGGCTTTCGCGAGACGCGAGACTCATGACAAGCTCGAACCTCGAAGTGAGAGGTGTATTTTCATCGGTTACCCACAAAAATCCTTTGTTTACTTCTTCTACAGGCCTAGTGAGAATGTGGTCTTTGTAGAAAGGAGGGCTGTCTTTCGAGAAAAAGAGTTCATAAGCCAAGGAGACAATGGGAGGCTAATTGACCTTGAAGAACTTCAAGAGTCAAGTGGTGAAGGAACCTCAAACCCTAGTAGTCAACTTGAGGAGGAACCTCGTGTTGATCCAATTATACCTCTAATTTTACCTCTGAGGCGTTCCACAAGGGTTAGGAATGAACCTGAGCATTACTATGGTTTCCATATTACTACAGAAGGTGAGACACTTATCAGTGATGGGACATTGGTAAATCTGGATGAACCTAACAGCTATGCAGAAGCCATGGCAGGCCCCGAGTATGCTAAATGGAAAGAGGCAATAGATAGCGAGATACAATCCATGTATGACAATCAGGTCTGGGACTTGGTTGACAATGTGCCAGGTCGTAAGACAGTTGGGTGAAGATGGATCTTCAAGAAGAAAACTGACATGGATGGTAATGTACACACTTATAAGGCATGGCTGGTTGCAAAGGGCTTTTCTCAAACTCCAGGAGTTGATTATGATGAGACCTTTTCACCAGTAGCCAAGATTAAGTCTATTAGGGTATTCTTAGCCATAGCTACATTTCATGACTATGAAATATGGAAAATGGATGTCAAAACCGCTTTCCTTAATGGAAAGTTGGCTGAGGATGTTTACATGAATCAGCCAGAGGGTTTTGTCAGCACAGAGTACCCTAATAGAGTGTGTAAGCTTGAGAAATCCATCTATGGATTAAAGCAAGCACCTCGTAGATGGAATCTTTGCTTTGATGAGAAAGTCAAAGAGTTTGGCTTTTCTAGGAGTGAAGATGAATCTTGTGTATATGTCAAGGGTTGTGGGAGTATAGTTAGCTTTTTGGTGTTGTATGTGGATGACATACTACTCATAGGAAATGACATCCCAACTCTGCAGGAAGTTAAGTCCTGGCTTGGGAAGTGTTTCGCTATGAAGGACCTAGGAGAAGCTGCCTATATTCTAGGGATAAGGATCTTGAGAGACCGGAGTAAAAGACTAATTGGACTTAGTCAGAGTACATACTTGGATAAGGTGCTGAAGAGATTCAGCATGCAGGATTCCAAGAAAGGAGAGTTACCCATCCAGAGTAACATTAGACTGAGTAAGACTCAGAGCCTGAATACTGAGTATGAGATAGCAGAAATGAGTTGGGTACCTTATGCTTTGGCAATAGGCTCGATCATGTATGCTATGACATGTACTCGTCCTGATGTAGCCTTTGCGTTAAGCATGGTTAGCAGGTTTCAGGGGAACCCTGGTAAGGCTCACTGGACAGCGGTAAAGAACATTTTCAAGTACCTACAGAGGACTAAGGACTGGGTCCTTACCCTTGGTGGGAGTGATGACTTGAGAGTTGTAGGGTATAGTGATGCTAGCTTCCAAACTGATCGGGATAATTTCCGCTCTCATTCGGGTTGGGTCTTTACCTTAAACGGAGGAGCAATCTCTTGGAAAAGTTCCAAGCAGGAGACAGTGGCTGATTCAACTTGCGAATCAGATTATATAGCGGCAAGCGAGGCGGAAAAAGAGACTATGTGGCTAAAGAACTTCATTGGAGACCTTGGATTTATACCTGCTATATCGCACTCCATAGAGATTTTCTGTGATAGTGAAAGTGCAGTTGCCTTAGCAAAGGAACCAAGGGATCATGGGAGATCCAGACACATTGACAGAAAATATCATTTCATCAGACATCGTATAGAAGAAGGACTCCTCGTGGCAAAGAGGGTATCATCGGATGAGAACCCGGCAGTTCCCATCACGAAAGGACTGGGTAGGGTTAAGCATCTCCAGCATGCTAGGAGCATAGGGCTGAAGGATGATATTAGTCTTAGTAGTTAGATAATTTTGAAATTTGTAAAATGTAATTGACATTTGATGATGAATAAAAGGTGTTTTTATTTATGAGTAAAGTTTTGCTATCCCTTGTCAATCGTTTACTATTATTTCTTTTGCATGTTTTGACTTCCAGAATATTTATGTTGTTTTACATATTATTCAAATTATCCACAGTCAGTCATATGTTGGAAGTAGATATGAAGTAAGACTGTCATGAGTTTGTTGTAGAGGTCTAAGATGTTGGACATGGCCTCAACACTCATGAGTGCTCATAAGTTCTGAGTATTGGATTCAACCCACGCTCGCTGGTATCACTTCATGGAATTTATCTCGAGTGATTGCGAGACGGTAATATCATATAAGTCTTCAAACCTAGATATATGACTTGTTAACTATGAGTTAGTTATGCATTGAGCGTACGAAACCGCATTGGTAACTCGATGCTATAAAACGTGCGTTTGTGTGTAATTTAACAAGTAGTAAAACAAGCATATGAGTCGAAGTTTATTTGTTCCTTCTTGGATTAGAAGCTGATATCTGGTCCCCTCGATGTTTTTTGTTTTGAACTATGTATCGGGCCTGGTCAGAACTAAGTTGATGTGTTCAATTAAGTTCTTTTTCAAACAAGTCAGAAATCGGGAAACAAACTGCTGGACAATAAGTAAGACCATGTTCCATGTATTTGTCCGGCTGATATCTAGAACAGAGGATTATATGATCCCTTATCTAAAATGGCGTACCATCATCTTCTCAGTTCCCAGAAACCTTGAATAGAGCTACGGTTGCTAATCGGTTCCTGAAGTATTACAGTTATAGTTATTAGACTTATCCAAGTGGGAGACTGTTGGATAAGGTGTCTAAGTCCATAACTATTTCTGGTAAGTACTTGACCCGACCCGGCATGGTCCATTTGGGTTGCATGGTACCATGCAATTAGATAGACTAAATGAGAGAAATAACACTTGTGGTTATTAATATATTATAAGTTCTAATATATTAATAATATTATTCAATTAGTTTGATCATGAATTAATTTAGAATTAATTAAGATAACTAATTAAACATATGGGTTGATTATGTAAATCATCCATATCTTGTATAGTGGGCTAAGAGGCTCCATGGATAATCAAGTTGGGTTAAACCCATTGGATGCTCCATGGAGGCTCCATGGGAGTTACAAACCCATGGGTCATGGAAAGAAGAGTCATGACACATTAGGGTTTACATAGTGTAACCCAGGATGTGTCAACACTATATAAAGTTCATGTTTCTCCCAAAATCGGCTATGCATGCATACTTGAGGGCTAGAGCCAATCTTAGAGTGTTATACTTTCTCTCCAAGTTTACTCCATAGCATTTGGTGTTGTGTGAAGAATTTAAGGCATCACACTTGGAGTGCTAGGCTCACAAGGTTTCAAGGATCAAAATCAACAACAAGTTATGTAGTTCTATCTTTTATTCAAGTTAAAATTGTTCCCCATGTATGCTAGATAGGATCATAACCTTGGAAATCAACTTTGCATGATAATTAGAAAAATATAGATCCAAGGTTATTAGGGTTGCATGTACACTTAGGAAGTGTTAGAATGCTCAAAACCCTCCAATTAGACCCTAGTGGGGGAGTGCTTACGATGTACGGTCAAGGTACCAGATCTGGATCAGGTTTCTGCTCTGTTACCAGGGCGAGACAGAGTCTATAGCAGGGTTGTATGGGCGTTTTGGCGTACGTGATGGATACACGGGTTGCTACAGAGGGGCCGAGTTCTATCTCCGAGGTACTAATAGTGTGCGAGTTCCTAGACATTTTCCCCTAGGAATTGTCGGGTGTGCCTCCTGAGAGGCAGGTGGAGTTTCGGATTGATTTGGTTCAGGGTGTGGCGCCTATTTCCAAGGCACCTTATCTCTTTGCTCCACCTGAGATGCAGGAGTTATCCTCACAACTCCAAGAGTTGATGGGGAAGGGTTTTATCAGACCGAGTAGCTCTCCGTGGGGAACGTCGATCCTTTTTGTCAAGAAAAATGATGGTTCACACCGGATGTGCATCGATTACTAGGAGTTGAACAAGCTGACGGTCAAGAAACGTTCTCCACTACCGAGGATCGACGATTTATTCGATCAGTTGCAGAGGGCATCTTGGTTTTCCAAGATTGATTTGAGATTTGGGTATCATCATATGAGAGTTTATGAGGAGGGTATCCAGAAAACTGCCTTTAGAACTTGTTATGGGCACTACAAGTTTGTGTGATGCCTTTTGGACTCACCAACGCACCGGCAACGTTCATGGATCTCAGGAACCGGGTGTGAAGGCCCATATTGGACAGGTCAATGATCATGTTCATCGACGACATTTTGGTTTACTCGAGGTCCAGAGTAGGGGTGAGCAAACCCGAACCAAGAAACTGGGAAACTGACCAAAACCGACGAAACCGAAACCGAAACCGAAGGTTAGGGTTTCAAATTTTTAAAAACCAAAAAATCGGGTTCGGTTTCGGTTTTTGCCCAGAAACCAACCCATCCAACCCGAGAAACTGACCCAACGGTTGAGAGCCATGTTTTTTATATGTAATCATATATATATATATATATATATATATATATATATATATATATATATATATATATATATATATAAGGCGTGAATTAGATATACAAACACCCTTTTGGCCCAGAGGTTGAGCATCTTCCCCTTGAACCTGATGTCAAGGGTTCGAATCTTCATGCTTGCCAAAATTTTCCCCAAGTTTTCTATTTTAATTTGGAACTTGATCTATCCCACATCGATGGTTGTATGAAAGTTACGCATGTTTCACCCTTAATATAAGGAATTGGTACCTCTAACTTGCCCCATATTAGTTTAATTGGTATTAACATTGGGTTCAGGTTTAAACCCGAAACCAACCCATGAAGAAAATGAAAACCGAGAAACCGAACTGACGGTTTGGGTTCTTGGTTTGTTTTTATTTTTTTGAAAACCGATTTTATTGGGCTGGGTTCGATTTTAGGTCAAATTCGTCCCAAACCGACCCATGCTCACCCCTAGTCCAGAGAGCAGCATGAGGAGTATCTTCGAGAGATTCTTGGCGTATTGAGGATGAAGAGACTTTATGCCAAATTCTCCAAGTGTGATTTCTGGTTACGAAAGGTCCAGTTCCTAGGACTCCTCGTTAATCATAATGGGATATTGGTCGACCCGGCCAAGATTGAGGCAGTTATGAGACGGGAGGTGCCGAGATCGCCATCCGAGATCAGAAATTCTCTAGGTTTGGCCGACTTCTATCAGAGGTTTATTAGATATTGCTCCAAGATTGTTATTCCTCTCACCGGATTGACCTAGCAGGGTGTTATTTTTGTTTGGGGGCCTGAGCAGCAGGCGTCATTCGACACTCTTCGCCAGAGATTGTGCGAAGCTCTAGTGTTAGCCCTTCCGGAGGGAGTGGAGGACTGTGTAGTCTATTGTGATGTATATATATCAGGGATGGGTGACATATTGATGCAAAGGGGATACGTGATAGCATATGTGTCGAGGTAGCTGAAGCCTCATGAGACGAGGTATCCCACTCATGACTTGGAGTTGGGGGTGGTGGTGTTCACCCGCAAGATCTAGCGCCACTATTTTTATGGTGTCTGGTGTACCATATACATGGACCATAAGATCCTGAAGTACCTCATGGATCAGCCCCACTTGAATATGAGACAGAGGAGGTGGTTGGATGTAGTGAAAGACTACGACTGCGAGATCTTGTATCACCCGGGAAAGGATAATATGGTAGTCGATGCCTTGAGCCGTAGAGCAGCGAGTGCTCCAATCCGAGATGTGTGTATGAGGATGACGGTGATGACTCCAGTCTTAGATACCCTTCGAGAGGCCTAGGTGGAGTTCGTGAGACCTGAGAACCACAAGATGGAGCGGGTGATCAGACAGGTTTCCGAGTTTGAGATGGATAGTCGGGGACTAATGACTTTCCATGGGCGGATATTGGTGCCATATACAGGTGGAGCTCAGCATATATGATGGAGGAGGCACATAGATCGAGATTCTCGATCCATCCTAGGGCCACTAAGATGTATTTAGATCTGAAGAGCGATTATTGGTGGCCTTGAATGAAGAGAGATGTGGCATGGGTAGTCGAGAGATGCTTGAATAGACGTTGGCTCAAGCCAGAGCACCAGCATCCCCATGGTCAGTTGCATCATTTAGAGGTTCCCCAGTGGAAGTGGGAGCAGATCTCCATGGATTTTATCACCAAGTTACCGAGGATTGCGCGTGTGGTTGACGCGATACGGGTGATTGTGGACATGTTGACGAAGATTGCTCACTTCCTGGCTAAAAGTGAGAGCTCTTCTGTTGAGAAATTGGCCGAGATCTACATTCGAGAGGTGGTGGCACGACACAGGGTGCCAACATCGATAGTATCAGATCGGGATGTACGATTTACTTCCAGGTTCTGGAAGAAATTTCATGAGGATTTGGGTACCCAACTGCATTTTTGTACAACCTACCACCCACAGACAAACGGGCAGAGTGAGCGGATGATTCAAACGCTCGAGGATATGCTACGTGCCTGTATTATGGACTTCGGTGGAAATTGGGATACTTATCTGCCCTTGGCTGAGTTTTCATACAACAACAACCATCATTCCAACATTGATATGCCTCCCTTCGAGCTCTTATACGGGAGGAGATATCAGACTCCCATTTGTTGGGGAGAGGTAAGATAGAGAGTGATTGTAAGCATTGAGATAGTTCTCAAGACGACTGAGTAGATTTAGCAGGTCAGAAAGAGGTTACTGACAACTCAAAGTCGTCTGAAGAGTTACGCAGACCGGAGACGATCCGAGCTAGAGTTCCAGGTCGGAGATTTTTTCCTCCTAAAGTATCCTTGTGGAAAGGGATGATCTGATTCAGGAAGCGGGGAAAGTTGGGTCCTAAGATATATCAGTCCTTTCAGAGTGATCGCTCTAGTGGGGAAGGTAGCTTATCGGTTAGAGTTTCCTACAGAGTTAAGACATATTCATAACACCTTTCATGTGTCTTAGTTGAGGAAGTGCGTAGCTGATGAGACAACAGTGGTCCCTTTAGAGGACATTCATGTTGATGATTTCCTAAACTATATTGAGAGGCCGATATCGATCTTGTATTGAAAGGTAAACGTCCTGAGGAATAAAAGGTGCCCTTAGTTCAGGTTCAGTGGCAGCATCGGAAGGGATCTGATTGGACTTGGGAGCCGCAGTGTGAGATGCGAGAGCAATACCCCAAGTTGTTTCCATAGAATGACTTCGAGCTCCCTTATCTGCCCTTGGCTGAGTTTTCATACAACAACAACCATCATTCCAACATTGGTATGCCTCCCTTCGAGCTCTTATACGGGAGGAGATATCAGACTCCCATTTGTTGGGGAGAGGTAAGATAGAGAGTGATTGTAAGCATTGAGATAGTTCTCAAGACGACTGAGTAGATTTAGCAGGTCAGAAAGAGGTTACTGACAACTCAAAGTCGTCTGAAGAGTTATGCAGACCGGAGACGATCCGAGCTAGAGTTCCAGGTCGGAGATTTTTTCCTCCTAAAGTATCCTCGTGGAAAGGGATGATCCGATTCAGGAAGCGGGGAAAGTTGGGTCCTAAGATATATCAGTCCTTTCAGAGTGATCGCTCTAGTGGGGAAGGTAGTTTATCGGTTAGAGTTTCCTACAGAGTTAAGACATATTCATAACACCTTTCATGTGTCCCAGTTGAGGAAGTGCGTAGCTGATGAGACAACAGTGGTCCCTTTAGAGGACATTCATGTTGATGATTTCCTAAACTATATTGAGAGGCCGATATCGATCTTGTATTGAAAGGTAAACGTCCTGAGGAATAAAAGGTGCCCTTAGTTCAGGTTCAGTGGCAGCATCGGAAGGGATCTGATTGGACTTGGGAGCCGCAGTGTGAGATGCGAGAGCAATACCCCAAGTTGTTTCCATAGAATGACTTCGAGGGCAAAGTCTGATTCTAGTGGGTGAGAATTGTAACATCCTGACTCCTAGGTATGACACTTAATTATTTTATTCATTTTTTACCGGACAACTCGACGAGTTGGGGAGCACCAACTCGTCGAGTAGAGACTATTATGGCCGTGGGATTTTTAGATTCTACTCGTCGAGTCAGAGGACCCCGACTCGACGAGTAGGAATTGTGTGAGGAAACCCTAATTTTTCGAGTTTGTTTCCTATTTAAAGGACCTTAAGCCCTCATTTCTGCCTCCCTTATCACCCTACTACACTGTGAGAAACCCTAATTGAGCTACAACCTTGTGTGAGAGAAAAAGAGGCTAATATTGTGGGTTTTAGTGCATTCTTGGAGGAAAGTTGAAGGGCAAGAGAACTTGGATGAGAATGAGCTTTTGGATCTAGTGTTCATTCATTTATAGCTTCTGTTTGAAGGTAAAAAGTCATTATCTTGCTCATTGTTTGGTTAGATCTCGTTTTTAGGGAGTGTAGAGCCTTTTCCCATCCTTCTTTGAGTTCTAGAGTATTATGAGCTTGTCATGGAGTGGAGACTCCAGATCTGGACATATTAAGGTCTCATGAGCCCAAAGATCCAAGCTTTATCAAGCTTTGGACAAGTTTCCATGCATGAGACCCCTTATGGAGCTTGTTTTGGAATTTTGAGCCATAGATGTCATGCATAAACGTAAAGCTTGCAACTTTACGTGATAAGTGATCCTGGGAAGGCTAGATCCAGAGTACGAGACACCATTTCTGTCTAAAATCGTCTGAATGAGAAAATGGGCTGAAGGGACTCGATGAGTCAGTGAGTGGACTCGACAAGTCGGCTAGGGTTTTCCCCAATGAGTTTGGACACATTGTAACTCGACGAGTTTATGAGACAACTCAACGAGTTGAGTTGGACTTTCATGATATTTCTGAGAAAACAAAGCGACTCAACGATTCGCATAGATGCACTCGACGAGTTGGGTCAACATGGATTGTTGACTTCTTTTGATTTTTAGGGTTTGGTCAAGACACGAGTTATGGAGACCATGGAGGGGTAAACTGGTCTTTTACCCATCCCATGAGTTAGAGAGAGAGCATAGCTTGGTTTATTTAGAGTTGTGATTTTAAGTGTTAATAAGAGATGCTTATGACATGTAGGCGGGGATTAGATCGTTCAAGGGGTACGCGATTTCTTTGCTTACTTACGAGGTGAGTCTTCTCACTATACTTACCATGAGTGGTAACTTTGTGTGACCGGATGGTCTTGTATGCTTATATTGAGTATTGTGACATCCTGCATTATGTCTTTGTGATTTTTGTTGTGTATTATTCTGAGCTTTACTAAGTTAGGACCAGAGGGTCCACTCGAGTTGTGGGACCGAAGGGTCTCCACTGAGACACATTGACCGGAGGGTCTTATTCGAGATATAGCCATGAGAGGCTAATGGGATGTGTTTGGTATTTTGGGAAACTCTCTAAGCTTTGTGTTTACCGTGTTATGTGATATGTGTTTCAGGTACTACTCAGGATCGCGGGAAGGCGTCGGCTTGATTGTACACACGAGATGGAGTTATGTTTATTTGAGGATCCTGGATTTTTAATCAAACAATTATGGATTTGTGTTTTTAATAAATTGATACTTTGGGTTTTGTGAAATGTGTTAATGAGAATTATGTGAATTTAAAATGAAAAAAAAAATGTTTGAAAACTTACGGTGTTAGAAAAGTGGGTACCTATCCATTTATACGTGACAATTGATCCGAATTTGAAATTCTTTGCACAATTATGGTCACTAATAAGAGACTTGATTTGGAAAGACTTATCATCACTCGTCCATGAACCCCAAACCCTAAATGTACATTTTCCATCACAACATTTGGCTAGCAACCGTCTACTATCATTTTTCACAAAACATAATTGATAACCATTTGGAACAACATAGTTACAGAGCATATGTTTCAATTGTTTAGGACTCTCAAACCTCATACCTAACACAGGTTCCTGCTCCTTCCAGTGCAGCTTTTCATTGAAAATATTTGGCAACTCAAAATAAACATCTTCATTGTCATCCATGGCTTCTTCCTAAGGCTCACCCAAACCTCATTCTCACCCATATCGACATTAGGCCCATTATCGTTTTTGAAAAAAATGAGGGTTGCTATAGCCATTCTTACCTTCATCAGCATCCACATCCTCAGCCCCATGGTCATCCTCATCCTCATCCCCATCTTCGTCTTCATCATCATCCTCATCCAAATGGTCTTTCTCAATTTCCTTAATTAGTCATGCATCATCAATCACTTCTTCCACTATGTTATCAACAACCACTTCTTTGTGTTCATCCAACCATTCTTGCATGTTACTATTACCAAAATGGTCAACATACATAAGGAGTATAACACCACATTCATAAGTTATTGCTATAAAATCGGCATAATCCATCTTATTGGAAATTAAGGTCAAACCTTTAGGAAATCAATATCTGGTTGGCAGTATTAGAGCTTCAAACACTTTTCTCCAGTAAACATTTTGAGAAACTCATAACACCCGTTCTTATCCATGCCTGCAAAATCGATGCCCGATAACCTCTGAGTGATCTCCCCAGTGTAGCGTATGAGGTATTTTGCGAAGATCCTTGGAAGTGCACATTGACTTGGATGAATATGGGATCCATGTTTGAGGTTTGAAGAGACGAAAGCAAGTAAGGGTTCATCGAAAGAAATGGAAGTTGTGAACAGTCGACGGAAAAAGATCTCGTTTAAGTAAAGTTATGTAATGAACAGTGAGTGAACAAATTAATATGTGGCATTGTTTAATGAAATGGCAATGGACAATATACACAGTCAGCAGGCCAAGGAGTTTAAGTAACACAGTTGTTATAAATATGACCGGCTGACACCTTCATAAATGAAATAATGACGTAATCGACCAAAAAAAAAAGTTTGTTCCTTCATAAAGTCACTTAAAAAATTAATTGACTAAAAACTAAATCCTAGAAAATTCATAGATCATATGTGTCATTTTCCCTTTTAACAATCATACCGATTATCAATAATAGTGATAAATGTCTCATAATCTAGCAAATTGGCTATGATTGTCAAAGATATAGCTTTTCTAGGTTCATCACCGACTTTTGAATTATTTTATTTGTTACATGATGGAATTGATTTTTTTTTTTTTTTTTTTTTTTTGACATAATGACTAATTAGTCAAGTAATAAGTTACTGGTGTGCCTGATGAAATCATAGAGAACATGCAATTGTTAGGTACGAAAATTATTTGTGTTGTCGATGGAAGAAAAGATGAAGTTGTACTTAACGGATTCGATCCAATGATAAGGCGAGATTTTGGCTTTCGTTGTTATCCTTTGGATGGCGATATTCATAAATGGTATACGATCCTTCTTATTTCAAGATCAAAATAAAGAATCTGAAACAATATGGTTTTCAACCATAGCAATATTTTATTTAAACAAAATAGTTTTCTCATCATAGCAAAAAAAAAAAAAAAAAAATTATAACTTCAATGTTCTAAACTAAAATTTCAATTTCATATAGTAATTGTTCATTTGCATGGAAGTTGCAGTTTTCTTATTGCAATAGTTAACTCCCGTCATCAACTGCATACTTCAAGCCTAAGTATAAGACCCAGTCATGCACGAGGTGTGGAAAGGAGGAGCAAATGTGGGCTGAAAGGTATCTCTTCTCCAATTTCTTGGGGTTAGCTTTTTACGTACGACAAATGTTCAAATGGCTTTTTGTACATAAATAATGATGTTTTCAGATTGACCAAATCGACAACAACATATCCCAAGACTCAAGTAATTAAACCTAGAAAATGAAGAAGAGTCACTAAATTAATACGAGAACTAGGTAAGCAAACGAGCTAAGCTAGCTTGGAGAAGAAAAAAGGTTCTTCATGACTGGTTATATATGTAATAAATTATATGATAATTCGTGAAGATAACTCGTTAAGTCTTCTCCTTGCTTGAAATGAACGAGCAAAGATTTTTCGAATATTGACTCGACCTCTGGGAAGATAAATTAAAATCGTGATATAATTAATGTCTTTATTCTGTAATTTGAGCTGTGTAGGACGCATGCATGCAGCATGCATCACTGCATGCCACCTGAAAAACTTCGTCTTAATTTCCTCTCACAAAATTAAATATAGCTAGAAGCGTTTAATTTATTATATAAGAACCTATTTTGTATTAATTGTTCTTTTTACAAATATCAACATATAGAATCATATTAATTAAGAGATAATCACTTGAAAAGTTAAACCACGACCATCTAATGGAAAAGCTATAGATATACAAGGGGATATAATAAAAAGTAAAACCACGACCATCTAATGGAAAAGCTATAGATATACAAGGGGATATAATAAAAATATAAAATGATCTATCTAGTCCTATATATAGAGCAATTAAAAAGTTTTAATGTAAATTCTAACAACATATGTCACCATTCGCTCACCTAGCTAGCTACCCACTACATATGCGTGTAATTTCTTCTCAACCAATTTACCAAAGGGATGTTTTTTTATATGTTAATGATTTTAAGTTTAAATCTCATATTTGTGTCAACGGATGTGAATACGGTGCATGTATCTAATTAAGATTATCTTTGGCGTACTAATTAAAAGTCAGCTGATAGCTGAAAAACTAGCTGTTAAATAAAAAGCTAGCTGATAGCTGAAAAGTTAGCTAATAAGAAATAACGTTTGTTAAAACTAGCTGAAATATATAACATTATATAAAAGGATATGTGAGAGTAATGTGAGAGTATGCGTTTCTATAATTAATTAAGGGTGTTTGAAAATAAAAAAAAAATAATAAATAAATAAACTCTTAGAAAGCAAGTCTAAATAGTTTTTCAAAAAACTAACTTATAAGCTACTTTTTGGCTTACCAAACACGACAGCATAAAAAAAAAAAACTCGAAAAATAAGTTAGATTATCAATTAGCTGTGGTACGCCAAACACAACCTTAATGTATCTTTGTGTACATTGCATCGTTATATATTCTTTATTTTTTTCAACGGCAGCAATACCGCTGGGGTAGGGACTTTTTCTTCTATTGTTTTTTCATTCTTTATCATATTACACCAAAATTTTGTAAAACTTTAATATTTTTCATATTAACTATTTTGACTAATAACACTTTGTAAATATATCCTTATAAATTCACGAAGTTATTAAAGATTCACTATAGATAACTAAAACTAGTTCAACGGGAGTCATTCATGCACACATGCACACAAATATTTGTACCTTAATGTAATCTAAGTCAATAAAATGATGAACATTATGTAACAAATTTACAATATACAAAAGTATATTATGTATTTTCTTTTTAAAGGAATGGTTTGGGTTTAACGTTGTTTTTTGTTGATTTAAAAGTAAATTAATGTTTTTTTTTTGGAGGGAAATTACAAAACTAACATTTTTTCCTAATTACTTACCAAAAAATAGCTAAAAAAACTCATTTAGCCAAAAATAGCCCACAAAAAAGTAGTCAACGTTCGGTTGACTACGATCAACAGGGGATGACTACGGTCAACGTCCGTTGACTACTCTTTTCCCTTAATGGGCTACTGTTTCAAGGAGTCGTCTACTTTTTCGTGACTCATTAGCTCAAAGTATATAATGAAATTTTTTCAGATTAGATCATTTTTCTATTGTTTTTCTATTATTAGGCTACGGTTTTCTCTCAATGGAGCACCCGAAGAACAATCAGGTTTGTCTACTTTCTTAAAAATTTTACCATGTTTGTGATTAGGAGTAGGTTTTGTTTATGGGGATAATTTTTTTTTTTTGAAAAAAATTGAAAAAAAAATATAAAACCTTAGGTTTCATATGCAACCTACGGTGTACAAGTGCCCAATGCACTGTTTGTGCAGTTTCGACTTGTACACCGTAGGTTTCATATGAAATCGTACGGACATTTTTTTTTTTGTCTTTTTTTTTTAAATGGTATCAATAGAATAGGAATTGAATGTATTTTGTTGTGGTATAATTTTTTTATTAAAAAAAAAAAAAAAAAAAAAAAAAGGAAACCGTAGGTTTATTAGAAACCTACGGTGTACAAGTATTTACTGCACAGTTTGTGCAGTAAACACTTGTACACCGTCGGTTTCACAAACAAACCGTTTTTTTTTAATTAAAATAAATTTAACAGTCAATAAACATTTGTATCCCCTTGTATATATCTTATGATTTTTTTTGGAAAAAAAAATTGTAGGTTTCCTAAAATGTATGGTTTTATATATATTTTTTATTTTCAATTTTATTAAAAAAAAATTGTTTAAACGTATTTGTAACGATTGTATCCCCTTGTATTTATCTTATGATTCACTGTTTTGCATGTTGTTAAAAATGGTGTTATTTTCTATGTCTCAATTATAGCATATAATAGCAATGTAGTATCTATTTGAAGAAGTTTTTATGTGTATAATGTGTAGATACTTTGTATTATACTGTATTGATAAAATAGCATTGTGTTTTGGTAGTTTCGGGTTTGTTATAAAATATGTTTTTGTCACACCATTTTTAAAATACAATACTATTTTTTGTACACATGTAGTATAGAAAAGACAAAATTTTGTGTAAAATAATTTACTTTGGTATTTTATAGAAAGTAAATAGATTATATGAAATATTTAACTGTTTTATTGTGTGATACTCCAACACTTTTTTTTATAAAACCTTATTGAACTTTATTTTTTATTTATTTAGTAGCTTCCTAACAAAAAGATGACATGCAATATATCTGTGAAAGCTTCATGTCACAAGTTGCATGAAGTTTTGAGTCGGTTGATTAGGCCGGTTCGAGAGATATTTTCAAGGACTAGCTTTGGTTACCTCTTGGATCTACCGGCTCAGTCCGGAGATGGACTACTTATTCATACCCTACTACTTCACATGTTGCGTCCTACCCCTGAAAGTGATGCAGCTGAGCGTCTACATTTCATGTTTTCTAGATGTTCTTTATCATTTGGGCCGAAAGAGTTTTGTATTGTCTTGGGACTTTACATGGGGAGTTTTCCTACTTCAGGGATCGAATTTTCAACCATGTATAATCACGAATACGGTGATAATACATTTCGGTCCAGAGTCTTCCCATATCGCACGGACACTGCGTTACCTGTAGAAGATTTAGAGCTACTTATCTTGAACCGACGGTTCAATGAGATATCAACTGACGATGTTGTCCTTGCGATTTTGCTATATATCCCCAATCAAGGTTTTTTGGGAAAAGAACCCAAAGACAAAGTCACGAAGGAATTTATGTGGGTGGTGGAGAACCTGGATGAATGGAACAGGTATTTATCAATTTAATATTATAAAAAAATACTATTTTTTATATGTTTAACTAATAGTGTTGCATATAGTATAGGTTCTTGTAGGGGAGTTACCTATGGAGTAAAACATACCCTAGATTGTCGGGTATGTTTAAGAAATTTGAGGATCATATGTACAAACATCCCACAAAACCTTGTGTGTATACACTATCCGGTTTTGTTATTCTGTTGAAGGTAAAAATATAATTTTTAATTTATTGGTTTTTATTTTTTCATAATCCCTGTTAGTTATTGCTAACTCTTATATATTAATGTATATTTATTACACGATATGGATATGGCAGATGTTCCCACTAGCTCGAGGGAATGATGCGATACGACGAAACAATGTATATCCTCATATGTTGCGGTGGTTTCACCTTACGAGGTTAACATGGGAGAAAGTTTGCAATCTTTTCGATGTTGACTAGGACGAGGCACATCAACCGAAAAGAAAGATGATTGCCTCAGATGTCGAGTTATCTACTCCACATTACTTGACATATATTTCTAGTCTGAATCCTGAATCGCCAGAAGTCCCTTCTTCTGTACTCTTCAACTTTAGAAAAGATGTAAATAAAATACTAAAAGTAGTATCTAGTATAATAAAAAATTGTCAACTATTATTGATATATTAAAAAATTTATGTAGGGAGCATCTTCATCTGATCCATCCTGTGGAAACAGCCGATGACTTCAAAGCTTGGAGGAAGAAATCCAAGGAATAAAATGTAAAGAGGGATTTGAAAAACGGAATGACAATAATGAATTTTTTGACGCAACGTTTGGGGTAAAATATTTCATTTTATAAATTTACTATTAATTCTTAACGAAGGTTTCGAGGTAAAATAATTATTTGTTAAATTATTTTTCGTTTAAATGTAAGGGAATGAAGATGTGGGAGGTAGTTATCGGATGACAAGCCCGGTGAACGAACAATTCGGTAGTCCGCCAAATTCAAATCGAGTAAACGAGGATGATGATGTTGGTCGTAGAAAAAAAAATCGTGAAGGAGGGAAGTGACTTCGAGTATGAGGATGCATGGATCCTACTTAAAAATAACAAATGTTTCATGTAGAAGGCTCTTTTATGTGAAATGTCTTATGTAATGTTTCGTAAGGGTATATCTCGATTTCTATAATGTTTTATGTTTGTGTTTTACTTTTCATGGAATAAAGGAGTTAATAAGTGGAGTACTAGATTTAATTAATAATCTCATAAGTGCTTTTTAATACAAGCAATACAAATTACAAATACGGGAATTCATTGCTTTCCTACATTAATCTAAGGACAATTCAAATTAAATGTACTATTGAAATCAAAAGTAGGGTACACGCTTTTGTTCTGTGACCCGCTCCTAGATGCAAACTCATCAGTCATTATGCCCGTTTGTGTAGATTTTTTCCTCCCCCCAGATCCGCTCCCCGATCCCCTACCCGTACAATCGTTCCTAGTGTGTCCAAATTGACCGCATGTAGAACATTCTTGTCATATGGGACGCTCACCTTGCGACGGAATACGTCCAGTGTTTCTTGGCCTACTCGACTGACGTCTCTCCATAATGGGTGGCTTCACGGTCATCATATCATCGGGGATCTCCCACTCAAATGGACTTGGTAAGGGGTTCACAGACTCCTCGTAAGTTTTCCTCAATGTTTCTGTAAAGTAAGCTTTCAAAGCGAATTCCGAACAATCTTCGTAACGATTCATTGTCAGCACTTTTATAACATGGCCACAAGCTAAGCCATCTATTTGCCACCGCCTACATGTACAGGTTCTTTGTTGGAAATCAACAATGACACTTTTGTGGTTAGAGCTTTTCACTTCAAATCTGCTATTTGAGATAGGGTACACCATCCAATTATTACAAGCATTCTTATTTGCTTGTATAATCGCTTCAACCCATTGGGTGAGTGTTGTTTTAGTTTCAGCTAAAAAAATAGACATATTTTTTCATAAAATTATTACTACACGAGTTAAGAAAATACTCAATCAACAATGTATATAAAATATTAGTATCTGTAACATTACGTTTCTGAAAACTCCATTGTTGCATTGTTGCACGAAAATACTCAATCAACATCAATATTGGAATCTTTTTTGCAAATCGTGACATTGAATTTATCGACTCCGCACTAATTGATATCATAAGAAATACCGATTCCCAGGAAAATGTATCATGGCCCATCTTTCTGGGTTGATGTTTTGTAGGTATTCCCATACACGAATATTTACATTTTTTATTTTTTTCATCCCATTATCAAATTTTTTAATGGTATACACTTTGCATTTCTCCCAAAATAATGTGTGCATTGTATCGCTACTTCCAAATTTTGCTGAAATGTTGAAATACAAATGGATACCATACATTCCATGATAGGCGTGAGGAAATATATTTGCAATTGACGGCGCTATGGATGGAGCCCTATCAGATATGATTGTAAGGTCTTCCAAGTTGCCTATACATTCACGTAGCTTTCGAAGGAACCAGGACCACATCTCAACACATTCACTTTTGCAAATGGCATAAGCAACAGGCATTATTTGGTTTTGACTGTCCATTGTCACTGCGAGCAACATCGTGCCTTTGAATTCACCCTTTAGGTGACCACCATCAATTATTAGGGTCAACCTACAATATTTGATGAACGCTCATACCTACAATTATTTTTTATTGCATTAAGAAATACCAATTAGGATTCATATGTTATATTTGTTATAAAAATTAACATTGCTTACTGAGCAACCCAACGCGATAAACACGAACTCAAACCGATCATCATTGTCTACGCTTATCTGAGTAACAGTTCCTGGATTGTGCTTCACCAAGTTGTGCAGATACACTGGTAGTTTGGTGAATGAATCCTCTTTGGTACCTCTTAACATCAATAACGCATACTGTTTTGCACGCCATGCCTGTTGGTATGAGATATTGATTGGAAATTTTGATTTGATGTCCCTAACAATTTCATTGCCCCGATAAACTCTATTATAGTCTCCGGCCAATACTTCAACGATAAAGTGGTCAAGTACCTTTTTCTTTGATTGTCAATGATTAGACTCCAAATTTGTCACACAGCATGTGTGTTGGTCAACAACGTTTGTGACTTGGAAAGCAGTAGTCGATTGGATTCCCCTTGCCTTAACCATCCATGAGCAATTTTTAACCAAACAAACAACCTCGAACCTTCCTTTGCTCGATCTTGTAGTCTTATACTACTTACCTTGTTCCATGCATTGTCTTCCGATTGCAAGCTTGAGCAACTCTTTGTCATCAAAAATGTCTAAAACGTTAATCTCGTCACTTATATCCACCATCTGACATGGAATGTTCACATCAGCGTTTACAGGACATGAAGGCAAAGGGGGCATACCATGAAACATGGTATATGAATAAATAAGCTTAGATTCGTCATCTAATTCTTCTCCATTAGAATCACTATCTAGGCCGGATATATCTAACTTGTCACAATCCACAAACTCGTCATATCCTTTTAGTTCACCATCATGCAAAAACGGAACTTCTTGTTTTCCAAATTCATTACCAACCTTATTCACCACGACTACTGCTTTTTTTGTCAAATGATTCATTTACACCAACATCATTAACATATGTACCAACATCATTATCACCGATATACTTATAATTCTCCGGTGTAACATACATAATCGGTTCTTGCACTACATTTACATTTTCAGCAACACTATACTAATGACTTTTACTTGAACTTTTAAAATTACATATTGGATTGTTGCTCTCTTTTCAACTTGATAAATTTGCTGCAGATGCCTTTCCGCTATCATCCATTTCGTTCGGCCAAACGCCTTCTTCAACCACCACATACACAGACACATATTTATCTCCAACGCCATTTATTACCTTTATCAGCTTTCTAATATTACGATCATCAACAATACCACAATAATAGAGTTGTTCTGGATGTTGATAGGCCAAACTAACTTTTGATTGTTCGGGAAGACCCATCTTGCACTTGACCAACTGAACAAATTCGGTGAACGTTGTGTTTTCGTAAAATTCAACACCTAAATAAAACATTCTCGGATTGTATCCCAGTGGCCAAACATATGATAATTGGGAATTAACAAACTCTCATCTTCCATCCATAATGAGCAATACAAAATACTCGTTACAACTCATTATCTTAAATTTGACAATTAAGAAGCTAGAGAGAATAAATTTTCCAAAAATATAAAATACCAAATATATAAGATAGATTGAAAACAGTAGTCAAGTTTAACAAAACAATACTCAAATTTAACAACAAAGTAGTCTACTCTTTTCTTCAGAGTTGACTACTGTTAAAATTAAAACAAAATAATTGTTAAAATTTAAACAAAATAATTGTTAAAGTTATTGTACATATTATAAACACTCTTTTTTATACTTTATATTACAAAAATAAATAAATAAATAAATAAATAAATAAAAATTAAAATTAAAACCGTAGTTTTTTTTACCAAAATAATAGATAAAACCCCTCTAAAAAAAACGTTTTTTTTTTGCGAAAACCGTAGCCTACGGTTTGGGAAAACCGTAGATTTTAAAAAACCGTAGGTTTTGAATGTCAAAAATGAAAAAAACAAAAAAAAAATAAAAAACAAAACGCGAAACAGTAAACGAAATGACGAAACAGTAAGCGAATTTCGAAACTTACGGTTTCGTGGACTATTTTTTGGCCATTTACTAATTTTTGGCTAAAAATTGGTAATTACCCTCTTAATTTGGCTAGATTAGTAATTACCCATTTTTTTGCTTAATGTTTAATATTTGTAATTTTTATGAACTTGTAAAAATGTTGAGAACCAAATTTTAAGTTTTAAAAATTAATGTTTGTACATTTGTTTTAGTTATTTGTAATGTTTATTACAATAAAGAATAAAAAACAAATGACATAAAAAGTAATGAAAGATATCATCATTTTTAATTCTTTTATTGCTACAAATTAATATGAAATTAAACTTTTTAATTACTTCGTATTAATTGCAAAATAATATTATATTACAAATTAAGACAAATATATAGAAGTTAGATAGGTGTAATATTAAGATGGGTTTCAATGCAATTAACATAAATAATTATATTAAACAATGAAATTACTAATCTAGACTAAAACATTAATTATCTATCTAAAAATAACCAAAAAAACTCATTAACCAACAGTAGTCCATGAAATAGTAGCTTGGCCAGGGTTGACTATGGTCAACGCAAGTTGATTATGGTCAACAATAGAAAACTATTCTTTGGTGGCAATGAGCTACTGTTTCCCGGCTCATCTACTCTTTCCCGGCTCATTGGCCCATAGTGTATAATGTATAATTTTTCAGATTATGTTACTTTGACTATTATTTTATTGGTTCTATCTACTTTTTCCTCTCAATGGAACACTCGAAGAATAACGAAGTACTTTGATTTTTTATCAAAATTTTACCGTATTATTGATTAGGAATAGTTTTTGTATATTGAGATAACTTTTTTTTTTAAAAAACGAAAAAAAATATATTAAAATTGTAGGTTTCATACGACACCTACGGTGTACAAGTGCACAGTGCACAGATTGTTCAATGTGGACTTGTACACCGTAGGTTTCGTATGAAGCCTACGGTTTTAATATTTTTTTTTTCATTTTTTTTTAATTTTGTTGTAGCCTCGTAAGCCGTCATATATAAGTTACGATTTCATACTGTTTTTTCAAAAAAAAACTTTTAAAAAATTAACAAAACCGTAAGTTTCCAAAAAAATACGGTTTTACAAGTTCAAAATGAAAAAAAAAAAAAAAAAAAATTATACTTATCACAAAACAGTAGACCATTTGGCGAAACAGTAGTCCACTCTAATTACCTACGGTTT
Source organism: Lactuca saligna (assembly GCF_052625555.1). Taxonomy (NCBI): domain Eukaryota; kingdom Viridiplantae; phylum Streptophyta; class Magnoliopsida; order Asterales; family Asteraceae; genus Lactuca; species Lactuca saligna. Next base: position 312,311,844 of record NC_136421.1, read on the forward strand.
CGTGGGATATTTTAGGATAATTCCTAATTTTTGGCTAAAAATAGTTAATTACTTCCTCAGTTAGGCTAGATTAGTAATTGACCCATACGATATTGTCGTCGTAATCAAGATTTAACCGGAACATATATGAACATTACATGTGGACAAATAAGAAGAGAGGAGTCGGCTAACTAGAAATGTTGTACGGATCTAAATCAACATGTGTAGATGATGAGTTATCATGCCAAAACATGAAAACGCAGTTGTGTGAAAAACAAAAAGTTACTTTTTTTTGAAGAAATTATTGAAATGGTCCTTATGGTTTGTTAAAATTTTATGTTTGGTCCTTAATGTTTTTTTTGCACTTAGACTGTCCCTATAGTATGATTTATTGCAAATTTTGTCCCTAATACACCGGAAAAGACTATAATACTCTTTTTTTTTCATTTATTCAATAAAATCAAAAAAAAATGTTTAAGAAAGATTAGGCCCGACTCGCACCCATGTCTCCTATAACGTCCCATTATCAAAATCTCTCCTTCGTTCCACATAAAAAGCATCATGATAACCTATCATCGGTGACGTTCATCTACCACCGGTTACCTTCTCGCTAGACTTTCCATTAAGGCATCTCTCTCAAATAACGGACCACAACGACGAATTTACGAAGGTGGTGGTCTTCAGTAACAACGAATCAGATGAGATCTTCATCGCCAAAATAAGAGTTTTCAGATCTGCAAACAAGATGTTCATAAAAGGTCTACGGATCCTTCTCCCCGTCTCCTTTGGGTTGATCTACCTCCTCACCGCTTTTTACTCCTCCCTCTCGGTCTCTCCAAATCTAAATTGTTTTTATATACAGGGACTTGGAATCCCATAATCAGAAAACGAAAATTTCTATTTATGAACATGCGGTTTCTGTGATTTTGGAGTTTCAAGTGATGATGGAAATTGAATCTCAGGAAAAAACACGATTTCGCAACTTAAATGTTATTGATAGATGGAGGTTGACCAGATACGTACTTGGCACGTACACCCAGTGTACATTGGCCTTGACCAGATACGGGAAGTTGACCCAGTACGCGCAGCGTACTAGGAGTACGCCCGGCGTACCATCCAGCCAACTTAAGCACTTCCATGTGACTTAATTTGTTAATTCCTAACGTCCAAAACATAGATCCAGGCCCCTAAAGACATCCTAAACCATAAAGTTATAAAGTTTATGCTTTTGCATGCATAGATGGGGATTAAGACACAAATTAAGTCCATATGCTCACTTAGTTTCTATCTAGCACTTGCATGGTTGAGGATAAACCATCAAGGTCTGATTTTTATGGTCTCAAACACCTCCAAGACCCTAAAAGGACAGCTCATACATACTGGAACTTCTAAAACTCAAGGAATCTCAACTATGGGACCAAAATATTAGGGTTGTGCATGGGTCGGTTTGGGTCGGTTTTGGACCCAAACCCAACCCAACCCATAAATGGTCGGATTCTGGTTTTTAGAACCCAATAGGATCGGTTTCTGGTCGGTTCGGTTTCTCGGGTTCTGAGGTCGGTTTGAGCGGTTTTTCGGTTTCTTGGGTTCAACCCATACACTCACGGGTTCTGGGTTTAAACCCATGGGTTTTGGGTTTTAACCCATTTTCCATAAATGAAGCAACAAGTTAGATACTTCAAAAAATAACAAATTGAAGTTAACTACTTCAAAAAACATGAGTTTTACAATAAATAATCAGTTACAAGTTACAATTAAAGCCCGAAATAGTCTATTACAACCAAAACACAATCAAGTATGGGTGGTTTCTCGGGTTGGATGGGTCGGTTTCTTGGGACGGTTTGTTGGTTTTAAGTATGGGTCGGTTTCTCGGGTTAAATGGGTCGGTTTCTGGTTAAAAACCGAAACCGAACCCGATTTTTCGGTTTCTAAAAATATCAAACCTAAACCGTCGATTTTGCTTCGATTTCGGTTTTTTCGGTTTCGGTTTTGTCGGTTTTAGTCGGTTTCTCGGTTTTTTGGTTTGGGTTTGCTCACCCCTACAAAATATGACATAAAACACCCCAAAACTAGATCTAAGCATGTAATGGTCAAGGTTAAAGGTTTATACATCAAATGAGTCAGAAATGATGCCAAAATTTTGGATCTACAAGCCCTCTTCACGTTCGTACTCCTTCAAACTCCTTCAAAATCACCAAATATCACCAAAAATGCTCAAAGTTAGCTCAATATGCATGCAAGTGGCTTAGGATTCGCGTTTAACACTTTAGGGACAGTGGAGGCTGAGAGAATGAGGGTTGGGAGGGAATTAAGACGTTTAAATAAGGTGCAAACCCTAAATTTTAGGGTTTGCATCTGGCCAGCGTACCCAGGGGCTTCCCCCGCTTCACGCCTCACCCATGTACGCCGTGCGTACACTATGTACGCCCAACGTATGGCCCTCCTCCCAAAATTATAATATTATTATTATTATTTGAATAAGCAACAAAAGGAAATACCTAACACTCGGGCATTACAGCTGTATTATTTGGGAATGGCCCAAAGCATCCAAGTGGGACTAAATTCTCCAATGCTCCAGGAATATGGTTTATAGGTGGCCCAATTGTGGAAGTGTGATACATAATGTGTACAACTGACTCTTGTTGTGACCTAGTAACCTCATTGGGGATATCAAACAACACACCTGTATTTTGACCGGTTAATACATCATCACGTGTTGACTCGTGAATTGGCCCCAACGGTACATTAATTGGTGACTCTTCGCATCCGATCTCCCCAGTTACCGGTGTTTTGACAGTGATACTACGACCGCTGGAGTGCGGTTGTTATTCAGTCAGCCGCCAATCGCCATTGTGTCGTCTAAGCGTATATCTCCTTCTTTTGGTTCATCTGTCACGTCCTTCATCCATGTTTCAAAAATTCCTTCTTGGTCGTCTTCTTCCTCATTTGATTCTTCTACTTTGTCAAACAAGGTTGGTTTAAATAGAGACCAATCATCCATATACTCCATAACACCGATCTTGAATTCCTGGCCATTAGAGTTGATCGTGATTTCCTCGTTTATCCACCTTCTTGTTGACGTGAGGACTCCGACCTTATCCATGGAGTAGTCTCTCATTGTCACAACCAGCATTTCTAGCGAGGAAATTATGTTATCATGTGAACATCAACTCTTGTAAGACTTGTAATCTAAATAGATATCATGTTCTATGCTCAATCAAAAACATCCATTTAAATCAAAACTCTTGAGTAAAGTCCAAAACCTAATTCAATACAACTCAGATACTCAATTGTGGTTTTGAAACCCTAACAACCCTGCTCAAATGTAGTATGGACTAAGATTCTCTATTGGGACATTATGGGCCGAGAACCCTGAATATGGGCCTCACAATTGAGTGTATAATTGTAGCATATAGTTATAAACAGAGTCTCACGGAGTGAGAACGCAAGTTTGTGTATAGATCTATACGACGGTGACGCCCCACACCTGATTTGTTCGCTATAGTTAAACTAGTCCAGTCTAGGGTGACAAATCGTACCTTAAACGAGTCGACGTATTCCAGACGTCAAGACAGATGAAATTGTCATTTTCAAGTATGGTTATAATGGCTCACTTAAAGGATTTAACGTTATAAAATTTACATAAAGTTTTGCTTTTATGGATAATACGGTAACATGCACGCACTAGTACTCAACCTCGGGTGTTAAGATTCCAACACTCTCTTTCGCAGACAACATCGGGTTGCTTGTGGTCACTCTTTCTATATTCTCTTTTGCAGACAACATCAGGTTGTATGGGGCTTTCCCTCTATATTCTCTATACATTCTCGCAAACATTAGCACACATGCATTAGTACAAGATCAGACACAAACATTATAAAACGATTTTTCAAAAAATATCGGATTTTCTGGTGTTTACAAAATAATACAAAACATTTTCATTCAACATGCTTATGAACTCACCAACATTATATATGTTGACATTTTTAAATTAACTTGTATTCTTAGGGAACCATTGAGCAGGTTGGCTGACAAGAAAACTTGGATATTTTGCTATGTTTTGTTTTCATCATATTTTGGATATTTTGGCATGTAATATTGAAAAACAATACTCAATGTAACCTAATTACAATTGTAATATTACATGTGTGATGATAATGATGTTATGTTTCCATTATATACTCTATGGTGATACTGTAAGTATGAAGTCACCCAAGCCCCCGGATGTTTCCGCCATCTGGTCCGGGGGTGTGACACTCATGTTCGATATCCCATCGAATGGGTTGATAACCTTACCAACCTGCTAGCAATTCTTGAGAAATTGTCTCCATCCCATAGTGGTAGAGGAACACCAATAATCTTTAGCCATGCAACTCTTTCGTAATCTGAATCATATTTATCTGCATTGACCAGCCATTTGAACCAATCATTCCACCTATTTTTGTCCTTTAAGTACTCATTTGCGCCATTTGAACCAATCATTCCACCTATTTTTGTCCTTTAAGTACTCATTTGCGTCTACAGACCATCTAAATCGTATAGCGAGTTTTAGACCTCGAAGGTACTTTGTTTCCTACTTCATGATCCCAGAGGCATGGAGATTAGCCATGTGGTCCAGACTAAGTGTTTCACCGATTAGCACACCTTTATTGAGCCACTCCTTCATGGACGTGTTGGGGTTAAGTGTGATCAATGTGACATATTCATTTGTTTTCTTTCCGTTCATGTTTTTTATAACTTGAGCATATGATCTCTGACCTCTCATTCCTTCGAAATGAGATGGAGCACCATGAAACGTGTTAGATTACATGTTTTGTCGTATTGTAGGTTGGCGACATGTTTCATGGTTGTGATATTGATTATCTTTATGTTGATGTTTTGAAATGTTTACCTCCAAGTTTCTATTTCTGCACTTGATTCCTTGTAGCTTCATCTCTGTATCTTTGGGGTTTTATAATACCAACATATCTAACAAAACCAAAATTCATTTTGAGATAATCTTTCTTTAAACCAAATTATATATCCACCACCTTCCCAAATCTGCTAAAGGGTTCTCTTAGTTCCTCCTTTTTAGTTCTGTGAGGGAACCCCGACACGTAGTAGTTCGTGATTCATGTGTTCCTTTGGGTTGTGTTGTTGGTCTTCCGTCGACGGACCTCCGTCTATTCACTGCTCGTTTGGTGACCTTTCATCTCCACGCGAACTCCTTTGTTTTAAAATATATACTATCTTTTGTCGTTTTAAACTCCTGATTTAATAATAAATAATCTAATTAGAAGTTAGATATTTGTAATATTAAGATGGGTTTCAATGCAATTAACATAAATAATTATATTAAACAATAAGATATTGTTGTAATCAAGATTTAACCAAAACAAATATGGACATTACATGTGGCAAATAAGAACAAGAGGAGTCGGCTAACTAGAAATATTGTACGCATCTAAATCCAACATGTGTAGATGATGAGTTATCATGCCAAAACTTGAAAATGCATTTCATTGTGTGAGAAACAAAAAGTTGATTTTTTTTTTTGAAGAAATTATTGAAATGGTGTCTGTGGTTTGTTAAAATTTAATGTTTGGTCCTTAATGTTTTTTTTTTGCACTTAGATCGTCCCTATAATTTGATTTTATTACGAATTTCATCCCTAACACACCTGAAAAGACTATAATACACTTACATTTTTTCCATTTATTCAATAAAAAAAATGTTTAATAAAGATTGGGACCCACTCGCACCCATCATCTCCTATAACAGCCCCTTATCAAAATCTCTCATTCGTTCCACATAAAAAGCATCATGATAACCCATCATCGGCGACGTACGTCTACCACCAGTTACCTTCTCACCAGACTTCCCACTCAGGCATCTCTCTCACACCGACGAGTTTATGACGGTGGTGGTCTTTAGTGACGAATGGCGAATCAGATGAGATCTTATCACTGAATAGAAGGATTTCCAGATCTGCAAACAAAATGTTCAGACAAGGTCTTCGGATCCTTCTCCCTATCTCGTTCGGGCTGATCTACCTCCTCACCGCTTTCTGCTCCTCCCTCTCGGTCTCTCTAAATCTGAATTGTTTTTATATACAGGGAATTTGAATCCCATAATCAAAAAACAAAATTTTCTATTTATGAACATGTTGTTTCTGTGATTTTGGAGTTACAGGTGATGATGGAAAATGAATCTTAGAAAAAAAAAAAAAAAAAAAAAAGCAATTTTGCAACTTAAATGTTATTCATAGATGGAAGTTCTTAAATAAACATTAATGTCCTTTATTTTGGTGCTTGATCAAGCTTAAATTGTGTGTGTTTTCTCTTGTGTTTTTGAATTTGTTGCTTTCAGTTTGATTTTTATTTCAGTTTTGTTTGAATTTGATGTTGGTGACTTGGTGGTGAGTGGTTGTGTTTAGAAGATGTGACAAGGGAGTATCGACAGTGAATGGTGGAGGCTGCCTGAGGTAAAAGACAGGTGAAAGAGGGTACGAGTGGTGGTGGATTTGATTATTTCGAATATGATTTCAGGTTTCCAAAGGTCGTCAGCGGATTTCGGTTGTTTTCGGAGGTCGTTGGTGGCCTCCGGTGGAATACGATGGGCACCGGTGGTTTTCAATGGTGGTGGTGGGAGTGGGAGTGAATGTGAGATTGGGCCCCACATATCTATAAAATATGTAATTTACTTTTTTTAATTATAAATAAGAAACAAAGACTGAAAAAATATAAAGGGCAAAAAAATGTTTTCATGTTGATCAGGAATAAAAATCGCAATAAAACAAATTATAGGGACTTTCAGAAAGAAAAAAAAATTTAGAGACAAAACACGAAATTTTGACAAACCAAAGAGACAATTTTAATAATTTGTTTTTTTTTTAATCCAAAATCCTTCGAGTTCCAATTTCCAAACAAAAATCCTGACGGAGAACGGATCATCCGATTGCCCTAGTGCCGGTTTTATCCGGATCGTTTAAAATCCATTTTCTTATGCAACTCTACTTCTAGCAATGTTTTAAAACCCAGGTCGACCCGGCCGGTTCAACCGGTTGGACCGTGACCCGGGATAGAAGGCGGGTCAATTGAGACCGGTTTTTTGTAAAAATACGAACCGGATCGAACCGGTCGGGTTTTCCCTAAACCGCGGTTCAACCGCTTATGTCGAACCGGTTAAAACCGGATTGACCTGTTTTAATAGGGTTTGGATAGTTGAAAACAAGTAGCGAACGCCAAAACAACGAGCCGTTTACGGTTTCTTCAATGTTTTTCAATGCTTTTAAATATTTAAACTTTGTGAGCATTAAATTATTGGTTTTATATATTTATGCATTATGCATGAAAGTAAAAATATATAAAAATAGAAAAAAACCATAAACCGGGTTGACCCGGCGGTTGAACCGGTTGACGCGTGAACCGATCATCATATACCGGATCAACCAAAAACCCGGGTTTTAAAACATTGACTTCTAGTTATTTTACATTGTTGTTGTTTAGCATATTAACTTAATTTCTAAAAAATTATAACATACATTATATTATTTTTAATTAAGAGCTTCAAAAATACACTAAAAACCAACATCGCAAGTCCGAAAACGGCAGCACTAATCCAATGGGAAGGCGGTTGTTTTGACGGAGTTAACACACTCCTAAATCTTGCCGAACTGCCCATGGCCGACAACTAAATTATTCCTTTTTCCCTTAAACAATCAGGTAATATTTATTTATGAAAAAAAAAAAAAGACCACGTATTTAACACGTATAAATTGTTAACTTGTCCTTTTAGGTAACCAGGTGTTCATTTTTATTTTATTTATGGATGTCATTTAATAACCAAGAAAACACAGAGATGATAGAAATATTTTAATTTAATGAAAACCAATGTATAAATATCAGAAACACGACTGTTTTCAACAAATGGGTTCTTATGCAGTTTCCTTGTACTTTCGTAAAGCATATATGTATTATAAGAGACGCAAGCTACCGGTACTAAGATTGAAATTCTTCCATCTCATCTCATCATATCCTCAACTGAGCATCCTTTTGGCTTGCATACAAAAACTTCCAAAAAATGGTTTCCGAAATTGAATCCCAATGTGACATTGGAGGGATGCTATATAACATAAACACAATTACACTTACTATAGCCCAAAAAAGATGGCGTCGAGCTTACTTTTCCATTTACTTCTCAAACACTATGCTATCCTTCGCCAAACTTCCCCGCTACCCTATTTCCAGTATAGTCGCAACACCTTCATATACTGCTCTTAAAATCAGCATCCCAAATTCTATCCACCAATTCGCAAGCATTGACCAAACAGACCTCACCGATTTGGTCAAATCCAAAGACTTGGAGATCCTTGGAAAGTTAAACGGTGTCACGGGCTTGGCTGAATCTCTACGGACCAATCTCGAGCATGGAATCAGTGATTCCGAGATGGAAACACGAAAAACCGCATTCGGTTCCAATACTTACAATAAACCACCCCCGAAAGGGTTTGTTTACTTTGTGGTGGAGGCTTTTAAGGACCCCACGATTCTGATATTACTCGCATGTGCAGCACTTTCGCTTGGATTTGGAATCAAAGAAGAAGGGGCCAAGGAAGGGTGGTACGAAGGCGGGAGCATCTTCGTGGCGGTTTTTTTAGTTATTGCTGTTTCAGCGGTTAGTAACTTCCGGCAAGAAAGACAGTTTGACAAGTTATCAAAAATAAGTAATAATATAAAAATCGATGCGATTCGAGATGGAAGGCGACAAAAGATATTGATTTTCGATGTGGTGGTTGGAGACGTTGTGATTCTTAACATCGGAGATCAGATTCCGGCTGACGGATTGTTCATCGATGGTTACTCTTTGCTTGTGGATGAATCGAGCATGACCGGAGAAAGTGATCATATAGACATTGATTCCATCCGGAATCCGTTTTTGATTTCCGGTTCAAAAGTGGCCGACGGGCATGGCCGAATGCTTGTGGTATCGGTCGGAATGAACACCGCTTGGGGAAAGATGATGAGCTCCGTAACCGGTGATTCCGACGAACAAACGCCGCTACAAGCTCGTCTTAATAAACTCACGTCTTCAATCGGGAAAGTCGGTCTTGCGGTTGCTTTCCTTGTTCTCGTGGTCATGTTAATCCGGTATTTCACCGGAAACACAGAAGATGAACACGGGAATCGGGAATACAACGGGAAAAGGACAGATACGAACGATATACTCAATTCCGTTACGCGTATTTTCGCGGCGGCGGTGACGATTGTCGTGGTGGCGATCCCAGAAGGATTACCGCTAGCTGTTACACTCACGCTCGCTTACTCCATGAAACGAATGATGGCGGATCAGGCCATGGTTAGAAAGTTGTCTGCCTGTGAAACCATGGGTTCCGCCACTGTTATATGCACCGATAAAACCGGGACTTTAACCATGAACCAAATGAAAGTTACAAAATTCTGGCTCGGTCTCGATCTCATTGAAGACAATTCCTCCAACTCCAATACAATAGATACGCAAGTTATCGGACTTTACCATCAAGGAGTCGGTTTAAATACAACCGGTACCGTTTACAACTCCGGAACCGGAATCGAGTATTCCGGTAGTCCAACCGAAAAGGCGATTTTGTCATGGGCGGTAACGAATTTGGGTATGGATATGGAGAAACTGAAACGGGATTGTACCGTTTTGCATGTCGAGACGTTTAATTCCGAGAAGAAACGGAGTGGGATTTCGGTTATGAAGAAAGAAGATGACACTGTACTACACGTCCACTGGAAAGGAGCTGCTGAAATCATACTAGCAATGTGTTCGAATTATTATCAGAAAACCGGTGTTCTAAAGCCAATAAATCATGAAGTAAAGACGCGCCTCGAGAACATTATCCAAGGAATGGCAGCAAGCAGCCTGAGATGCATCGCCTTCGCTCATAAACAGATTCCAAACGGTAAGAATCACAAAACACTAAACGAAGAACAATTGACATTGTTAGGAATTGTAGGAATTAAGGACCCGTGTAGACCGGGGGCAAAAGAAGCCATAGATGCGTGCAGGTCTGCTGGGGTGGAGATTAAGATGATAACAGGTGACAATGTGTTCACAGCAAAAGCCATAGCTACAGAATGTGGGATTCTGAAAGGAGGTCAAACGGTCAACAAAGGTGAAGTGATAGAAGGCGAGGAGTTCCGAAACTACACAGACGATGAAAGAATGGAAAAAGTCGATAATATAAAAGTAATGGCAAGATCGTCTCCTTTTGACAAGCTTCTAATGGTGCAGTGTCTTAAAAAGAAAGGCCACGTGGTTGCAGTCACGGGTGATGGAACAAACGATGCACCGGCTCTAAAGGAAGCCGATATCGGGCTTTCAATGGGGATTCAAGGAACCGAAGTGGCTAAAGAAAGTTCAGATATTGTCATTTTAGATGACGATTTCGCTTCTGTTGCAGTTGTTTTAAGGTGGGGTCGGTGTGTGTACAACAACATACAAAAGTTTATTCAATTTCAACTCACTGTGAATGTTGCAGCTCTTGTTATAAACTTCGTTGCAGCTGTATCAGCTGGTGATGTCCCTTTAACAGCAGTCCAACTATTATGGGTCAATCTGATTATGGATACTTTAGGTGCACTAGCACTTGCCACGGAGCGACCCACTAAAGAACTTATGCATAACCCGCCCGTGGGTCGGGTCGCCCCACTTATAACAAATGTGATGTGGAGGAACTTATTGGCACAAGCTATGTATCAGATAACGGTTCTTTTGACGTTTCAGTTTAAAGGTAAATCGATCTTTAATGTTGATGAGAGAGTGAAGAATACGATTATTTTCAATACTTTTGTGTTCTGTCAAGTGTTTAATGAATTCAACTCGAGGAAGCTGGAGAAGAGGAATGTGTTTCAAGGGCTTCATAAGAACAGATTGTTTATGGGGATTATTGTGGTGACTGTTGCTCTTCAGATTGTGATGGTGGAGTTTTTAAAGAACTTTGCAGATACTGAGAAACTGAATTGGGGGCAGTGGGGGATTTGCATAGCAATTGCAGCATTGTCGTGGCCTATTGGTTGGTTTGTGAAGTTGATACCGGTGCCAGATAGACCATTTTTAGACTATATACGACTAATACGAGGGTGAATTTGGTAAAGGTCTGGATGGAATAAGTCCCCTGGAGAGGGGGTGAATTGTCATTCTTTATAAGTATAGGGTTATTTGGCATGATTATTAGTAAAATTTAAAAATTAGTTATTACAATTATGTATGCAGGTTTAGATTTATGAAACTATCATAACATCTTTAATTGATATTATCTTCTGCGACTTCTCCATCTACTGGTTCATTTCCAAAAGAGAGAATAAGAGCAAAACAAGTTAATTATGCAATTTCTTTACTGGCATTACAAACTGAACAGTAATTTATAAGGCATATTAAGTTCAAAACATTACTAATAATCATCATAATAACAACAAAAAAAAAAAAAAACAAAGTTCTCTTTTCCAAGTTGTAATTAAGGGTGAAATTAGTACCTGAAGAAATACAGCTATGTAATTTGGAGGCTCCATGCACCTGTAATCATCCAATGTAAAACAAACATGAAGCTCTGATAATTGGAAGAAAAGTTGCTTCCAGAAACGTTTAATAAAAAGAAAATCAGAAAACCAGTCATCTCAACAGACATCCTTACAGAGCCACTGACAGTTGCTCCATTCCAAGAAAGCTAGGTGCTATTCATTCACCACATCACATCTTCAAGGGGAATGGAATGGATGTGTCATCACTCATTGACAAATATGATGATGACCTGGACAAACAGCTAAGATTTCAGCTTTCATAATAGATATCTGTTATGAAATATTTGGCTATTCAGGAATAGTGAGAAAGCAGCTTCATTCTCTTTGATCATTAGTACCATTGTGTACTATTACTATCCTATCATATGTACTATTGTGTAACAAAATTCAATATCCATTCTCTTCTTTTCATCTCTGCATTCATCAACCGTGAGAACAAAGTTCAGTTTACTAGAGATACATTCTCTCCTTTCTATCTCAAAAAGGTTATAGCTTATAGGTACAACGTTATTAACATCGAAGTTGCTAATTTACTAAGTACCCATAGAACTTAGGTACTCGATATTTCCTTCTGAAACACTTGTGAGATTTCCGATCACATTCAACTCGCGTATTCCTGAACTACGTACCTCAAATTGAGATATAACCTTGTTTTTGATCGAGTAATTCCATGAAATTACGACTAATTTAAATTAGATATGACAAAAACACGTCTCGTTATGTACATGATCTGCAGTTACGGTTATCAAAGTACCACGTATCGATTTTAAGTTGCAAAGTACTACCACGGTTTAGAATCGAACTTCAAACATAACTAAGTTTTCCTTCTGAAACACTTGCGAGATTTCCGATTACGTTCATCTCGCTTATTCGTGAACTCCCTGCCTCCAATTGAGATAAATCTCGTTTATACAAATGTAATTTCATGAGATTACACGTAATTAGTGGTAGATATGTCATAAACATGGTTTCTTATGCGTGTGATTTACACTGTGTGTGTGTGTGATGAAGGAACGATGGCGGATATACCTTTCTGTCACCTTATGCTTCGTGCTGTGAATAACGAATCACACAGCGATCGTAATCTAGAGATGATGCTTGGGTGAAATCAGATAAAGAAGATTGATGCATCGTTTTAGGGCTGATTGCATTCGGGCCTTGGACCATTCGTAGGTGAGATTGTCATGACAGGAAAAACAGATTTAACGCTATGTTTGGGATAAACGAGAGAAGTGAAAGTAATAGGAAGGAATGGGGAAGAAGGATGAGTAACAATTCGTTAATATTTTATTTTTTAATTTAATTTAATTATTACTAGTAATGTTAATGTTGTTTAGTTGAAGGTGATTAATTTTCGATTTAACTCGTTGCACCGGTTTCTATAATTTTTATTTTTTTCCTATTTTTTTTACATATACGTAGATATTTGGAAGTTTAAATATTAAAATGCACATAAATAGAAGTTGAAAATCAATCCAAATAACTTAAAAAAATATATGTAATTTTAAGTTTTATATTAATCTACGTACATCAAAAATAAAATATAATATAATACAGAAACAAAATATAGTTTTAAAAGAATACAAACGCATTAAAAAGTTTTATAGCATTTACCATGTGTATTTATTCAAAGAAATCAAAATATATTAAAAAAAATAAAAAAAAAATAAAAAAAAAAAAAAAACTAAAGTTTAGTATAAAAATGATTCATTTGTACGTGTTTTTATTTAATTTAACCGGTTTAATATAATCGGTTCAACCGGATTTTTGTAAATACCACCGATTCATGCAGGTTCAGAAAGAGACATGAAATCAATGCTAGTTGAACTGTTCATTTATGCGGTTCCCGGACCAACCGGTTCGACCGGCTGGTTCAAACCGGTTTTTAAAACATTGATTACTACACGTTTGGTACATGTATCGATTAGTTGTTATTCTCCTCCGTTAATACCTTCCACGTGATTTGCACACAAGGGTTAATTTTGTCGTTTTATTCAAAAACACTTTATGAATGTTAAGATACCCCCATCCTCTTTGTTATAAAGAAAAACATATCACATATCTATCTTACTATTTTCTTCTCTATAACTTCAAGAAAAACTCTAATAAATCATGATTACTTTAAATGACAAAACAAGTTAAGTGCGGAAGAGTAAACTTATCAGCTGATATATAAAATGATAATGAAAGACCACATGCATAAATAAATAAGCATGATGAACAAAAGAGCAATCAAATATATATCTTAAAAAAATGTCTTAGAAAGATGATGGAAAAGTGTAAGGAGAACCACAAGTCGGTTCTTTTTTTATAGACACATATGTGGTCAATCTTGTAAATAAGTACCGACACAATATTGGCCTAAGATGATCTACAAACGTTAATAGTTAAGCATCTTAACTAAATATAATATAATAATGGATACTATTAAAAGACAAAATACAAAAAATCAACTTCTTCTGATAATTATCTTCAGACAACTCAACTCGTCGGTAATACAAGTCTTCGGTCAACAACTAAGAAGGATCTTTTACGGAGGGTCACTTCAAGATTCATTAATCTTCCCTAAAGTGACCAAATTCGCTTCACAATCTCTATCATTATACGCGTTAAAGCTTAAAGAGGCTCAAAGGCTACGTTCATGATGCTCTTCATGAAACAATTAAAGTAATGATGTTTTTGGCTTAGTTTGAAGAACAAATTCTATGATGTATCATCCATTATATATATTCTTTGATTAGGTTATCAAAGGTCCTAACTAAATTGGTATAATGCTAATAAATAAAAGTAAAGTCATTTTTTGGTTGTCATCATAACCAAGAAATTGCTTAGATTGATTCTAGGACAGAGATAAATGATTTATTAATAGACAAATTAGAAATAATTATAATTAATTTAGAATTAATTAGAATTAATTTGGATTTAACTATGGGTTAATTATAATTAATCAAAGGTTGAATGACTAAAGCTGAAATTATTCAAGAGTTTAGCATAGGAGAGGTTCCAGAACCTTCCTCTTATTGATGTTTTTTAGACCCTCTATGTCACACCCCCAAACCAAGGATGGTGGAAACGTCCGGAGGTGGATGACTTCATTTATAGTATCATAATAACGAGTATAATAGTGATCAAAGTAAATACAACCATCATAAATATAATCGAGAAAGTTACATGGTTTCATGAGTTACCTGTTTCAAAATTGATTACAATGTAATGATAAAATGGTTTGTCTAACGTCGTAACGTTCCATCCTCAAAAGATGGTAGTCACCTGTTTTTATTGATTACTTGAGAATACAAGTAATTTTGAAAAGTATCAACAATTAAGTTGGTGAGTGCATAAATTTTTGTTTATAGAGTTGAAAACATTTATTTGTAAATGTAGTGTATGCATAAGAAAAAATCCAATATTTTCGTTATAAAAAGAGTTGTAGTCTTAAGACCTAAAGGCCGAAATGTACACGTATTTTCCATACTTATAATAATGTATGCAGTTTTAAATAAATAAAAACTCATTTGAATGTAAAAAGTAAACCATATGTGTCATTATCTCCCTATGAGAATTATTATAACCATACTATTGACATAGTAACCTGTTACGACGTTCTTCAGGCATCGGAATGTTATAACAATTATCACCCCATACCTACCAGTCTAGTTGTTGCAAGCAACTAATGTGTGGGTTGTCAATCCCAATATAGATCTATATACAAGTAGCATGATCTCTCTACAAGAGACTCTGGTTATAACTACATGATTTTTTAACCAGTACTTTAAGAGTCAATGAAGTAGTGCCCCACAACCGGAGTTAACGAGTTTACGTGTAATGTAATTGAAAACCCTTTTTGAAGTAGGAATAGAACCTTCCTTAGTAACTTCATAGTGTTAATGTACCATAAACTATACCTATTATAGTTTATCATATATGTTTGTAGTGAGTGAAAACCCTTTATGATGAATGATTATTTTTGTTTCATGAAAGTAAACTTAACAGGAAACACAATCATTATGTAGTTATTAGTGTTATACACCTTGCTCAACATGTTACAAAGTGCTAATAAACATGTAAACTGTTTTTACTAGTTTTACTTTTCTGTCCTTGTTTTTATAAAAATCACCAAAAGTCGATCGAAAACTACTTCCGTAAACTCTGGAAGTTCAGAAAATGTGTCTAGTTTGTTCATAATTTTTATTTTGATTTTTAGTGGTCTCTAACCAGTGTGAAAATTTCCATCTTCACAGACTAGTCCGAATTCATTTCTGAAATGACAGGTAGTTTTGCAAAAATCGCCATAAATTGTAAAAAAAATTGTATGAATATGTGCAATTAGTCATTTGAAAGGTATGAACCTAAACTATTGCATATTGAACAGTTTTGAAAGATATTAAGTTTAAGATGGTCAAAACAGTTCGATAATGGATCATAACTTTTCTGTTGAAAGCTGTTAATTTAGTTAGAATATGTTTTGGTGTTGCAACTTGTACTCTCCCCCTTAAAACTTGAAGAAAATGTGAAAATATGGGGGTATGAACTCACCTTGAGTGATTTATTGTAGATTGGAAGGTTGAGGATGAAGGATTTCAAGTCAAAAACACTTGAACAACACTTGAGGTTTTGACGATACTATGAACAAATATATGAATATTTGTGTAAATGATCACAATTTTTATAATAATGTGTAGAATATTTAGAAGTAGGATGTATGAAGAACTTACGAAAAATGGAGGAAAAATTGAAGTCCTCCTAGGGATTTTCGAGTTCTAGAGAGAGAGAAAAAAAAGTTTGTCTTTGGATAAAGGCAAATGTGATCTTTGGAAATGTGGAGAATAAAGGATTTCTTGTGTGAAAGTGGAAAAGGGCCACAAAGGGAGGGTTCACACCGAACCTTCTCGGTTCCTACTATGCGAAGGTATCCGGTGAAAGAGAGAGAGAGAGAGAGAGAGGGCTTCGGTCCAAGGGCTAGGGGCGAATCTTCCCAGATTGACACGAAAGTCCCATCAGAAGCGAAAGCTCTTGCATATGCGAAGGCATGCGAAGGTTCGCATGTGAATACCTTCCTTACTTCTTTTGGTTTCCTTATTCTGTTTTAAGTTGATATCGACCATGGGACGATTCGGGATGGTACTGATGATCATATAAACATTTGAAAATGTGATTTTAACTAACAAGAGTTCTAAGAGAGATTGGGAGAGATTTTGAGAGAGATTTAGGAGAGATAGAGATAGAGTGGGAGAGATTGAGAGAGACTTTACATGTAGTCGTCGCTAGTGTTTTGGCCTATAATGCAAGGTTTGTAAACCCAATTATGTCTTATTATGAGTATTTTACACCCCTGAATGGTACTTAATAGTGCTTTATAGAGTCATTGCATCACTCACCCTGGTTAGGGTTTAGAACTTCAGAACATTTGAAACTTTTGAGTGACACTTTGTATTATGATAGAAAGTTGTACATTAGAAAACATAGAATAAACCCTATCATACAAGCACTAATTGAGTTTATCGGTTTGACCTGTTGACTTTGACTTGACCATAATTTGACGATTGTTACACTCTAGGGTTTTTGGAAACCACCTAAATAATCAAGGACCTATATAACTGTAACATATCAAAAATCAAGGTAAAAATTTCATTTTCAAAACCAAGTCAAACACCACAAATGTTTACAAAACATAGTTTCCAAAAAGTTATAATCGTGAATCAGAGTATCCAAAATCAAATATCATACAATCCGAATGATGCACGATCAAGCCTTCACTTTGCCTCTATCCTCTGAAGTACCTGAAACCATAACTATCAAACTATAAGCCGAAGCTTCATTATTTATTATAACACCCGAAATCTTGAGGAGCAATTGTAATGAATGAGTCAAATTTGGAGGACTGGACATGCGTGTTGAAGGAACCAACATGACGTGCCTGGTTAAGGAAAAGTGTGGTTCTTATTAAGGTCAACACGACTTGTTGTTGTCTAAATGTGACATCCCCAAAATGACGGCCAGAAAATACCGATTTTGTTTATGCTTTGTTTGAAAATCAGAGTCACATTTTAAATAAAAGTGTTGTGGAATTTGTCCCAAAACAAAATATGATAAAGATTTATCAAAAGCATTTCCAAGGAAATGTATTTCATTAAAAGACTTGGGATGTCATGTTCGATACAGATCAAAAGCATAAATAATACAATATAAGCCTTACTACATTATTTCGTATCTACATGCCTATATCCGTAATCCCTCATCCAAAACATCACATCTATGCTCATGCGCAACTACCTGTAATGCAAGAAGCTGAGTGGGTTAGGCTTGAGAGTCTGGTGAGCACATAAGGTTTTTAACCCACAATAAATAAGTTTATTAATTTCTTCAATCAACAACAACCCGATTACCCGTTCCCGTTATCCTCACTTTACGTCCCTAAACACCTATCATTAGGGACCTAGCCTAAGGATCATTATCGGGATGGACACCACCACTAAGGGGGTTCCTTAGCAATAAATGTCCTAAAGGCAACCATGTGGGGGATGGAGTACACCGGTGAACACACCGTTCACAACACCTACAGGTTACGAGCCTGCCAGCGTTCCACTGGACTGTCTAGAAGAGTCTGTGGTCATCATCTATACTCCGCTAGATGACTGCATCAACAACAACAACATCGAGGTCTCTCATCATTTTATCACACATCACCTATTACATCTACCCATGTTTTACCCCAACATTTTCGTAGATATAAAATACATATATAAAGTTTAAATCATTGAAACACATGTATAAAAACGTTCATCCAACATAGATAGCAAATATTCATATAATATGCACAGATAGCACGTAATTTATATAAAATACTTCATATCTATGTGTAAGATTAAAGTAACTATGCACTCACCTGAAAAGGTGGTGAATCCGAACTCAGACAGTGTTTCGCTTCTTAAAAACAATTTCCTTCGACGAAACCTAGTATTATTACCACTAGACTTTAGTCTATTATTCGTCGAGACTAATTAATAGTCTAGCTATTATTACTATTATATAAGCGTCAAACAATACTTATATAACCCATAATAATAGCCCAAGTACTTATTATAAGTTGATAATAACGTTACTATAATTAAATAAATAATATATTAAAAATAGCGTAGGCGTAGCTCACTTACAACGGGTTTTATAGAAAATCGGGCTTTGCTTGGAGCAGCGTTCTCGAGCCAAAAAGCTCTTCTTCTCGGAGCCGTCGAGCACTCCGGGGCTTCCGCCTCGTGCTAGGGAGGTTCCCTAGGCTTTTCGGGGGATTTCAGGGCTAGAGAGAGTAAAGAGAAGAAAGAGCGGAAAAGGTGTGAAGAAAATGAGGGTGGGAGAGGTGGTATTTATAGGGTGAAATGTGGCTGAACTTGGTGCCACATGTCACCATCTGGTGGCAAGCCTTGGGGAGAAAGCAATGGCCAAGATTGTGCCACATCACCCATTTTCACACAACACACTTTCGACTTCTAAAATCCATAACTTTCACATATGACCTCCGTTTTTGACGTACTTTATATCCACACGTAGGTAATAATAAGATCTACAACTTTCATTTTGACTCCGTCGGCTAATTCTCGATCGATCTTAAATTTAACAGTACAAGGAGATTATACTGTTAAACGTCTGCGTAAAATTCATAACTTTTACATACGGACTATGTTTTCGTCTGTCTTTTCACCGTTGATTTCCTATTAATGAGATCTTCAACTCTCATTTAGGTTGCATAAGCTAAAAACCGCTCAAACTAAAATTCGAGTTTCGGACCGTGCACTGCTAAGCCGAATCTTAGAAAAATTATAACTTCCTCATACGAAGTCAGATTTGGGCGTTCTTTTTATGGATGTTCTCGGTTTAACATATACTACAACTTTGGTTTAGATCACTAAGGCTAAAAAGTCTTTCATCGTAAATTCACTATTTACGTCTCCCAGTACCGTGTCGGTTTTGCCGTAAAACTTCGGCGAACAATAACTTCTTCGTTGTAACTCGGATTTTGGCATTCTCTATATCTCCGGAATCCTTGTTTCGACCACTACAACTTTATATAAAGATAACGGGATTATCTCATACTTTAATTTTGATGCTTATTTTTATTCTTTATTCTTTATACATTTATAATTAAATAATAAGAACATAAATACACATACTTCACATAATACTCAAATATTTCATCTTTATTACTTCAAAAAGAGTTACAATAGTTGACATAGAGTATTACATTGTCAAAAATGCTTAGCTATGAAACCCGGACGTTACACTAAACACGGCGTGTTGGAAGCTGGGTGTAACACCGTAAATTTTCAAACAAAATTTTCATTTTAAAACACAATAAATCTCATGTATATTTTCTCAAATATCACAAATATCTCAAACGTCAACAAATCCACAAGTAACAGACTGTTTAGACAACCGCCCATTGAAACCCCTATCTAACATTGTTATAGAAGACATACACGGACTACATCTTCGTCATATAACTCATTAAGTGAATGTTAAACACCTTCATAACATGGTCTAATTTGACCGAGACATTTATCGGGACCTTAGGAAAGGTACGGGAACGGAAGGTGGAGCCGGATGCAGAAGTAGAAAAATAGTCACAAAACCAAAAACCGGTGATGAGACAAAATTCTTTCTTCCCGAAAGACAACTCGTAACCCCCAATCTCAAAAACCAATTCCTCTACCTGGCTTCGAGAGTCGGTGACAACTTCGTGACAAAAGACGTAATGTAGAAGCAAAGGATCCCCATCTGCGTTCAGAATGTTTAACCACCTCCCAAAACATGTATTCCAGAACTTAGTCTTGCATCCGAGTCTATCTTTCAATGCTACAAGAATTTCCCCGCCGATTTTGGGTTTACATGAGAGTGTAATTGATGCATAAAAAACCATATCGTGCCGCACAAATAACATAGGTGTTATCACTTCATTTCGAAATGGAAATGACCAATATTACAGACCATTTTTGGAGCAGTTCCGGATATGTTCCACATGTTCCAGACGAGTTCATCATGTTTCGGAACCGTTCCTCGCGTTCCGGAGGCTTTCAGAATGAAATTTTAAGATCCATAACATGACATTTCAATGTAAATCAATAATACCTAAACATCTAAACTATTTTTCAGTTGGTCCTACAACATTGACACATTTAATTTAAACTCCGGGACGTTTTCAGCTCATTCCGAAGGTGGTCTACGAATTCCGGAACAGTAACAATAGAAAAATAAGAACCTTAAACAAACAAAGAAACTATGTAAAGATAAAACGAAGAACGTACCTGTAAAATAACGGGGTTGTAATGCTTGTTTCCCATGTTGGAGATTAGTTATGTGTATAGGAAAATAGCAACAGAGAAATCTACTAAAATAAATGAAGATCAATTTTACCATATGTCAATCTCTTATAAGTTTTAATATTTATCATGTTGTGATATTTTTAAAATAAAATAAAATCCACATGTTATAGTAGATTAATCACATATTATTGTATCAAATAAAAACTAAGATTGTTAGAATTATTAAGGAATGTAGGAAGTCAAATCAAACGTCAATGATAATTAAAAGCAAATCTTAACCATAAATACATTCCTATTCCTAAAATAAAAGAAATTATTTATAGAAATTTATTTGAAACTAACGTATATAATATAATATATAATATAAATAATATATACTAGTTAGTAATGTTTATTTGTATGTTTTTTAAATTATATATTATCTACGAAGAGAATTTATCAATATTCGAAATTTGATCTTAAAATATTACTTGTAAAAAACTGTGTTTTCACCTTTCACACACAAGCAATGACAGTAAATCGATCGATTAGGGTTCCTAATCTACCGTTCGATTTCCCGAAGATACAATAATTGGAGGTTTACTCCGACTTCTTTCCCAGTCCAAATCGATTTCATCGTCAACAATTGGAAAATCAATTATACTTTCATATACATAACGAATCTCCATTTGTAGGTTTCTGTTTACATTCTGTTCTGGAGAGAGAGAGCGCAAGAGCAACAACAAGAGCAATAAATCGTTGTCTGTGGACGCTCACATCTCCATTGCCGATCGCCTTGCTGCCTTTCATCAAGTCCTTTTCGGTCACCCTTGTGTTAGATCTCCTTCGATCAGGTAATTCTTCATATGGCCGTTGTCGACATCACCGGAGCGTGTTGGATTTCGTGTTTGCTTAATTATTGATAGGATTTTGGTTGCCGAACTGATGGTTAACTTGCTTATTTATATTAATCCGGTTTTGTTGGTAGAGATCAAGTTTAGCTGTCTGGCGATTGACTGATAACGTCATTTTAAATTTGATTTCATCTTGTAGTCTGTATTAGTGCATGCTAGCAGCAGTTGAAAGATAATTGATTCCGCTATTGAATTGTTTGGTAAGTTCCATGGATACAAATCTAACGAGTTAAACCTCAAAACTTGCGACTTTTATGTAGGAGGCACGGATTCAATTTTTCCTAATTTTAATAAAAAAACTGATTTGGTTACAAAATTTAATTGATAGAAAGTATCTACTCACTTGTTAGGTTCGTGCTGAATTGAACATTATATCATGCCAAATTTGATCTTTCATTTCATACAGTTCTTCTTTATGTAAGTTTACAACTACTTCTGACCAACATTAGCCCTACAATTTTAATCTTTATGATTGCTAAGCTTGGAAAGCCAGTTCTACTTCTACCCAAACTTATCAATAAGTTGTTAAAAATAGCAAAGCAAAATACACTTTATTAGTTGTGGGTGCATGAATTCTGGTGGTTTTGTTATTAGATCTCCATTTAGTTCTAGTCTTCTAGATGTGAACTCATTTCTCATTAACTGCAGTTCTTAGAATAATCGGTTCTTTGCTACCCATATAACATTGTTACTAAACTTGCATAGGCAGGAGGTGCTTTTTTAATGTTAGCGGTCCACCAAGTTGCATTGTGGATCATAGATTGACATGAGTTTACTTTTACTCGACAGTGTTTCTATATAAATTCACTTCGTATATTTGCATTCCCGCATAAGCACCATGAAGTACAAATCCTACTAAGTTGCACCTTATTTTTGGGAAATGATGGAGTACATGATTATAGGATTCCAGGCCTAGATGCTTAGACCTCTGGTTTTAAAATCCATAAAAATATATTGATAAGTTTGGCTAGATGCTCATTCTAGCCCCATCCAATAAATCTACCGAAAAGCAACATGTGTATGCAAATGACCTCTAGCAATTATGCTCAAATCAACATGTTTGGAGACTCTAGTCAAAGAAATTCAACGAAGAGGGGAAAGAATTGTACTTGCACGAAGCAATAAGTTTTGTGAAAGTGACATGATTGGGTTGAAATATGTGATACCTCCCTCCTCTTCCCCCAAATCCTCTCAAAATGCACTTTGTGTTTTGTTCAACATTGCAATCATCTACTGAAGATGGCTAGCATTTTGTTGTTACCTAGATGGTTGAGAAGGCACCTTGCTCATTGCCATATAAAAACATGATTTATGGAAAGTGAATATGTCGAGATATAATCATATTATATAAATATACAAAATTATAAAACAAGAATTACTAAAATTTAAGGGCTTTTTTGTATATCAGCTATACTTCCCCTGTCTGTGTATGCATAATCCATGCATGTCTATGCTGTGTGTTAGATACAAAATGATGTATAATATAATTTTGAGCTTCATCAAAAAATAACACGCATGAAATTGCATGATCTTGCAGATTATTTATGGAAGCCTAACAATAAAGTGATACAGTTCAACATAAGCAAGCAATGGGGACTGAAAATCCAAACCGTGTGAATACTTATCCAGGGCCAACTCCTACTCCTTTTGCAGCTCCTCGAAGCAACATGCCCATTTCTTCTTCTCATCCTGTGGTTGGATCAGAGGCCTCTGCTTTCAGGCCTACATCAGTCCCTGCAACATTAACTACTCCATTTTCTTCTCCTGGGCCCACGGTTGGATCCGGGACTCCTGGTTTTAGACCCATGCAACCAGGTAGGCCTACTCCTTCATATGGCCCACCAACCACAGGACCTACACAACGTTTCCCAACTCCACAGTTCCCCTCAGCAGCTCAACCATCCATGCCACCAACTTCCGGTGTGGGGCAGCCCATATTCCCTCCAACAATGAGACCTCCACCTCCTGGCCATGTTCCACCAATGTCAACCTCCCTAAATCGTCATCCACCACCAGCACCAATGGGATCACCACCCCAAAGCTTGTACAGTGTTTCTTCTAGGCCAAACATGCAGCAACCTACACCCCCAACAGGACCACCATCTTCTTTACCTGGCTATATACAGAGTAACACAGTAACATCACCACCACCACCGCCACCACCAGGTTCTCATCAAGGAGGCTATACCCCTCAGCCAATAGCATCTTCTCCTTTTTCTTCTAATCAAGTAGGTTATACCCCTCAGCCAACCACATCTTCTCCTTTTCCTTCTAATCAAGGAGGTTATACCCCTCAGCCAACTGCATCTTCTCCTTTTTCTTCTAATCAAGGAGGTTATGCCCCTCAGCCAACCGCATCTTCTCCTTCTCATCAAGGAGGTTATCCCCCTCAGCCAGCCGCAGCTGCTCCTTTTTCTTCGCATCAAGGTGCTTATGGACAACCTCCACCAGGAGCATCTCAACCAGGAATGTATGCAGGAGGCTCCGCACCTCCAATGGGAGCTATGGCGGGTGGTTTGGTAGAAGATTTTAGCTCACTTTCTCTAGGATCTACACCTGGATCATTTGATGTTGGGCTTGATAGTAAAGTATTGCCAAGACCACTGGATGGTGATGTAGAACCAACTGCTTTTGCTGGGATGTATCCCATGAATTGTGATTCTAGATTCTTACGACTTACCACTAGTGCTATACCAAATTCACAGTCTCTGGTTTCAAGGTGGCAATTGCCTCTTGGAGCAGTTGTTTGTCCCCTGGCAGAAGCTCCTGAGGGGGTGGGTGTTCCTGCACTCAAAGCAACTACATAGATGTTTTGTGTGGTATTCAATAAAACAATTGTCTAACTATTCTGCTGTTTATTGTCCAGGAGGAAGTTCCAATAGTTAATTTTGCTACAACAGGCATTGTGCGTTGTAGAAGATGTCGCACATATGTGAACCCGTATGTGACTTTTACGGATGGTGGAAGAAAGTGGAGATGCAATATATGTGCTTTGCTTAATGATGGTAATACTTTTAGTTCCTTTCACAATTACATGAACTGTTTTTCAATATTGGTGAGTCTTGATTGAAACAGTACACTGACAATATATTATCGATGTATGGAACTGTTTCTCCATAATGTGCCAAATCATTATTTTTATGCTGCTTCATCATCAGTTTAGAGAAGATTATTGATTCATCACTGTCATGACTCATGTATGAAACCTTGTTACCATTATGATATTCATGCTTAATAATTTCTATCTGTAATATATTATACAGTGCAAAATGATTATTTTGCTCATTTGGATGCCACTGGAAAAAGAGTTGATCTGGATCAACATCCCGAGCTTACAAAGGGTTCTGTGGAATTTGTTGCTCCTGCTGAGTACATGGTTCGGCCTCCAATGCCACCACTATACTTTTTCTTGATCGATGTATCGATATCTGCAGTTAAAAGTGGAATGCTTGAGGTAAGCTTTTTCTTTAGATATATTCTTGGAAGCATGTATATATTGTTCTTGGCTTGTACATGTTATGTAAGAATAGGTGCCTACTACCTACAGTTATGTTTGCAGGCATGAAATTGATGTTGTGCAGTGATGCAACACCAGTTGTTTTGCTGGAACCTTGATCAATTTATGAACAAATGTGTTATGGGACCCAAGGGGATGCAAGTTCTAGAGTATGCAGGCTTGGTAGATTAGAATAATCATCTTTATAGTATTTTTTGTGTGTGTTGAAAACCTAGGAACACAAATTATGAACCTAGTTGTCATATTGTTAAAAAATTTCAAGATGCTAAATACATATTGCATGAAGAACACAATCAAATTGGGCTGCAGAGTAAACCAAGATTCTGTTTCTTTTTGACTTACTGTAGAAAGAACGACTTATTTATATCAAATAAGTATTTCGTAAATGTATAGTTTTTTTATTTTTTATTTTTTTTTATATCATTTAGAATTACATGCTGAGCAATTGTCAAACAGACAGTTCAACAGTAATTCTAAATATAAGGGTGAAATGGTCATTTGTTGTCATTCAGCCCAAAAAAGAAATAGTATCCATTCATACAACACTTCCTCCAGTTAGATATCATACATCATTTAGTCAGACAAAAACAACATATAATGAAGAAGAAAAGTGACAAGGCCTAAATGATTTGCATTTAAAGGTAGGAGAACCAGTACATAAATTCAAGCATGGAAGTAAAGTATTGATTGCATATAGAGTTTCATGACAATAGTCTTGAGCTGCCTCATATTGTTACATACTTTAAGGATCATGAATTCATGACCATCAAGGTTATTCACTTATTTGTAAATAACAACCAAAAACTTGGGGGCAATAAAGTCATGAACAGGAAAAGGTTAAATTGGTCATTAAGCAGACTGAAATTTTTAAGACGTCGTCCTCCTTAATTGACCTTGGAATCCTATTCAAACACATTGACTCTTTGTTTCACTGATTCATATATGATCCAAGTATCAAATTCCCATGATAACATTTATGCATTTCTTTTTGTTAGGTGATGGCACAAACTATAAAATCTTGTTTGGATAAGTTGCCAGGCAGCCCCAGAACACAGATTGGGTTCATTACTTTTGACAGCACCATTCATTTTTATAATATGAAGGCAAGTGATTTATAGTTTAACTGCCTATACATTATACATTATTCGTTATTATAATGTTTAACTGATTTTGAACTTAAAAAACCACCCTTGTTGTTTTTCTTTTTCCAGTCATCTTTGACACAGCCTCAAATGATGGTCGTCTCAGATTTGGATGATATTTTTGTTCCATTGCCAGATGATCTCCTTGTCAACTTATCAGACTCTAGACCTGTGGTTGAGGCATTCCTGGATAGCTTGCCTTCCATGTTTCAGGACAATGTCAATGTTGAATCTGCTTTTGGGCCAGCCCTCAAAGCAGCTTTTATGGTTATGGTAAGAATCTTTCATCCTATATCCTATAACTCATGGAATTCAGTTCTCAACATTTCATTCTTTTAGAAATACTCAAATACCCTTTTAACCCTATAGAGTTTCACAAGCAAACACCTCTTCTCGCTCATCTTCCATCTCCTGTCAACCAAACATGTGATGGAATTGAACTCCTACAAATTCCAATTCCTTTTTACAGATTCCAACTCCTTCAAATGCATTCTGCAACCATCTTACATGTCTTGCGTGATGTAAATATGTATTTTTGTTTATGATGTTTGGCAATTGGTTTTCTGCAATAACATCATTAATAAGCTATGTTTTGTTTTAATTTTTATTCAGAGCCAACTTGGAGGGAAATTGTTAATATTCCAGAGCACTCTTCCCTCGCTTGGTGTTGGTCGTTTGAGGTTGCGTGGAGATGATCTTCGTGTTTATGGAACAGATAAAGAACATGCTTTAAGAATACCAGAAGACCCATTTTATAAACAGATGGCAGCCGATTTCACTAAATTCCAGGTTGCAGTCAATATATATGCATTCAGTGACAAGTATACTGATATAGCTTCACTAGGTATGCACCCACCCATGCACAACTTCTTTCTATATTTGTCTGCTCTCTGGATAAATGGTATTTTAGAAATCGACAACTTCTTTCTGTTCTCATTAAGGCCTTTAAATGAAAAAGAAAATCTCTCTTTACTGTTGTTATATATAAATTTTATGTGTTTTGAGGATCAAGAGTGTTGATTGTTTTACTTTTACATGCATGATGCAGGCACTTTGGCAAAATACACTGGTGGGCAGGTATATTATTATCCGAGCTTCCATTCTGCCATTCATACAGAGAAGCTGAGACATGAGTTGGCTAGAGATCTTACTAGAGAAACTGCATGGGAAGCTGTCATGCGTATCAGATGTGGGAAAGGTTAGTCTACTACTTCCAAAACTATGCCCCTTTTTTCTTTTTCTCTTTTTCCCTATTAAGTGCCATCAGGATAAATAATGGGCAAAAAATATTTGAAAAATAATGACAGCACATTTGGGAAAATGGTTGGAAAAAAATAGAGGGTTTACTGCAAGAAATAGCAATTCACTTCTATTGATTTGTTTGTTATACTATTACAAGTAAAAAAACAGTAGTTATGTACCACTGGTAGTTGCCATTTTCAGTAAAAGACTGATTTCTATTAATCTGTCTCTGCAGGAGTGCGTTTCACTTCTTATCATGGAAACTTTATGCTAAGATCCACAGATCTATTAGCACTTCCAGCTGTTGACTGTGACAAAGCTTATGCAATGCAATTTGCTCTTGAAGAGACATTGCTCACAACTCAGATTGTATATTTCCAAGTGGCTTTATTGTATCCTACTACAATTCTTCAATAATATTTCTGTGAAACTAAACTTTTTCTATAACCCTAGCTTCTAATTCTGAATACTTAACTTAACCACCGAAAGATACACCGCATCCTGTGGTGAAAGGCGTATTAGAGTACACACCGCTGCAGCATCAGTGGTTGCAGATTTAGGAGAAATGTATCGCCAAGCAGATACTGGTGCCATTGTTTCCTTACTTGGTAGATTAGGTAAGCAAAGTCTATATATTTCTCCCGAAAAGGAAAAAAAAGAGATTTTAATTTTTTTTTTTTTAAATGTTTGTGACTGTGCAGCAATTGAGAAATCTTTGACTTATAAATTGGAAGACGCGCGTAACGCAATCCAACTAAGAATCGTGAAAGCTCTAAAAGAATACAGAAAACTTCATGCTGTACAGCATCGTGTGGGAAACAGGATGATTTACCCGGAATCATTAAAATATTTATCTCTTTACGGATTGTCACTATGTAAATCAACCGCACTTCGTGGTGGGTATGCGGATGCACAACTTGATGAAAGATGTGCAGCAGGCTTTACCATGATGGCTTTACCCGTTAAAAAAATGTTAAAACTCTTATATCCTAGCCTGTTACGAGTCGACGAGTATCTCGTGAAGGTAATTTGGCATTTTTTAGTTGAGGGTTTCAGTAGTACTTGGTGATGCTTTATGGTTTATGTATGGTATACGCAACGCAGGCACCTAGAGTTGATGGCGAATTTGAGAGAATTTGTAAACGGCTTCCACTTGTTGCAGAGAGTTTGGATTCACGAGGGATTTATATATTTGATGACGGTTTTCGTTTTGTGGTGTGGTTCGGGCGCATGCTTTCGCCTGATTTAGCCAGGAATCTAGTAGACGAGGATTCATCTGCTTCGGACTTCTCCAAGGTATGTTTGACCTAATATTTTAATTTTTAAAATATAATTTAACAATAATAATAATACAACTGATTATGATATGGGGTTTTTAAGAGCCAGGTCTGTCTGAATGAACGTGAGAATGAATTGTCGAGAAAGCTGATGGGGATATTAAAGAGACTCAGAGAAGGGGACGCGTCTTATTATCAATTATGTCACCTTGTTAGACAAGGGGAACAGCCTCGGGAAGGTTTCTTTTTGCTGTTGAATCTGGTTGAGGATCAGGTTGGTGGTATGAATGGTTATGCTGATTGGATAATTCAGATCCATCGACAAGTCCAGCAATAATATCCACCAGGTAAGCTGATTTCCTCTCTCTACTTTTTTATTTCATTTTTTTTTTCTTTTTCATATATGCTGACTGATTATCTGCTGGATTAACAGGGGGACTTCAAATCAAATACATGAATTTGAATTTATTTTTATCACCGTTTGAGAGTTATGCCAAGGACATCTTTTTATCGGGAACTTATCTATCTATATCTAATATCTATGGTGCTGATAAGACGTCATCCTGTTTGTTTGCTTCTTCACCATGGATTTTTGTTTCACTAGGCTATATTTTTAAGTTATATATATATACACTCATACACGATTGTTTTCTTTTTCTTGAACCAAGGGTTTAAAGCCAATCTAGGCATGGCCCAACATAAAACCTTTGTTTTGTTGGTTGATGAATTTTCATAGGAGATATGAAACGAGAGCGTTTTTTTTTTTTTTTTTTGCAGGAGGGTATTGTGTCATTTGATTTAGAGTAACGTTTGATAGACTAGTGTTGCTTTTTTGTTGCCAAAAACCTTGTGTGTAATTCGTTTTTCCTGTCATAAAATTGTGGTCTAGATACGTAAACGTTTACTTTTTTTTGGTAAATTAACCATTAAATATTGAGACAATTGTGGATTGTATATTTGCATATACAACTTTCGTTTTTCTTGAAAATTGATTTAAGATGGTTGATTGATATCAGTTATATCATTTTACTAAATGAATCTATTAAATTAGATATTGTTTTCTTTTGTAGAGACAGTTTCTAGATTTTGTATATGCGTTACTATGAACCAACTTAGTATGAGTATTTGTTATTTTGCTATTTCTTTATTTTGTTATTATTGAGATAGAATTTAAGATAGCTGATTTATATAGATAAATTCTACTAGAGTGTAAGTCATTAAGTATTATATTTTAGTCGCAATTGAAGTAACTTTATGGTACTTGTAACTACAAAGCGTTTTTTTTGGTCTGAAGATTGATTGTAGTTTTTATTAACAATTACATACTGTTAATAAACATTTGAGCATCGAATTCACAAATTAAGTTAAAGCTAGTATATTACATACCTTGTAGCTCTTTCTCGGTTAGTCAAATTCGTTTGTCCAAAGTTGCATGGGCAACTGGCATGAATCTAGATTCTAGACATATTTGTAAATTGCAATCATCTTAATAGGTCACTATTTTATTAGATTCTCGATATGATACTAAGGCCAATGCTAAGCACTCCTATAAAGTAAGCCTTACAAGACAACAAATCCTACTAGTGGCATGTATAACATATATTAGTATAGACAACAAATCCTACGAAGGCAAACTAGTGTTCAAATCTTGATCTTATTATTAGGTAACATTATACAGCGAGAACTAAGTCATTCTAAATATAAAACATATAAGTAAGCATATAAAACCTAAAGGCATGCATACCATGTAACTATCAATGTGTTCTCTGGCTATCTAGTTCATTTAGATCCGAGGGTGTGTGTAGGAAGGATTCATCACTTTTTGCATGTCATGTCAACATTTTTTTTTATTTTTCTTTCTCTCACCAAAATCTAGATTGTGTATTGAAGAATCTCATTTTTTTTAAATATATTTCATACAAATATTATATTCATTTTGTAGAGAATTGAATACCATGAATTTTAATATATTTTTTTTATACTAACCAATTACACAAAGAAAGAGATTGAGGGATAAACTCCGCTCACCCTTTTTCCTTCACCATGGGTATGGTGTTCCAGGATGTGGAGACCTTCCTTCTTTCTTTTCCCGCTGCACATCCACTGGTCTTAAACCAAATATTACATCCGTCCCAAATTAATTGTCCACATTTGATTTTTCCAGGTTTTATTTTTCAACTTTGACCTTAAATATTTTTCTTTTTGATAGATAATACTTGATGCAAAATATATGAATTGATTGTATTTTAAATGTCTTTTTATTATTATAAGTTGACAAAACTGCAAAATTGATCCCTGTGATTTGTAAAAAACTATGGATGAAATCTAAAAAGTTTTCAACTTGTATGGAAGATCCAAAATCAAAAATTTGTTGCGAATTTAATCCCAAAATCAAGAACTTCCTGTAAATTTGGTCCTTAATGGACTTGAAATGATGGTGCTGCCCTTTTATTATTATTTTTTAATATTTTTCATATTAATTTTAATACTTTATTATATAATATAAAAATTAAAAGAAACAAAAGAATGGGCCACTCCTGCATCCCCTTCCCTTCTCTTTCTTCTAACTTATCTTAAAAAACACAGATCGATGCTTCAACAGAGCATCTTCTTCATTTGGATCCTGTAACCAACCATGGATCCCATCACCCCATTATCTGATATGTTCTTTGAGATTAATATGTTTGTTTGTTACAAGACACATATTTCAAAATTAGGAGATACTTCTCTTTTAAGCATTTTATCGAGCACCCAAAGTGCATAGCTCGTCTACCCCATTTGAATGCATATTTATTAGATTATTTTAACCAAATAGATGCAAACTTGTTCCTTCCGCAACCATTCAATTCAAGGAGAATGGCAGATGGAATACGTAATCAAGGATTTAGGGATACCAAATAAAATAGAAGGAATATGTAGACGTCCCTGTTCTTATTCAGGCTTGTGCTGTTATTTTGATTGAAATTGTTGATTGCAGCTGCTGCAGTGGTGGGTTTATTGTGACGAGTTTGACTTGTGAATCTCCAAGCACATTTGAACCTTGATGCTATAGATCGTCTTCTATAGGGAGCGATTGATATGATTTAGTGAATATGAGATTTAATCATGCGTTTCGTGTAATTATAGACTTCAGATACTCTCCCCCTTTTACTGAACGAGCTATGGAGATTTATCAATCCATATTTTTCAAAATAGATATATGTAATTTTACTGGAAGATAATGAACAATAAGAGTAGCAAAAATCTTGTGGAGCTGAATCGAGTATTGGTGATTTCTTAGCAAATAGCATATTTGCGAATAGATCTTTGAAGAAACGAATATTTGCAAGCTTTTTAGGCATGAATATTAGTTCAAAGATATAGTATTTTTGAAGAAAACACACACACATGAAATTTCGGAGAAGAAGATGGTGGTTGGATTTGCAGGTAGAGGAAGAAGAAATGCAGGTAGAAGAAGAAAGTCAAAGAGATAGATGGAGAAAGAAATGGAGGGTACGTATGGATTGTGTGGCTTATGGGATTTTTTTTTCTTTTTTTTTACTATTAAAATATAAAAGAAAATAAAGAAAATGTAAAAAAGAAATAATAAAGGCAAAATAGTCATTTTAACTATTTTAGGACCAAAATCACGAAAAAATCTTAATTTTGGACCTTTCATGTAAGTCGAAATTTTTTTTGGATCTTATCCACAGTTTTTACGGAACCACAATGACCAATTTTAGAGTTTAATCTTATAAGTTTCATCAAGTAATATATACCACAAATAAAAATATTTAAGATCAAAATAGAAGAACAAATACTTCAAACATAAAAAGTGGATAATTAATTTGGAACGAAGCGAGTATTATCTTATACTTATTGAAATACGTATTGTACGGGTCATTTGAAATAATTGTTTAGAAAACACATTTTAAACCCATATATTTAATATTTTGTGGAGAAGTACCCATAACTAGTTATAAAAAAAAGATTATACGGAGGACATATCAGTTAACATGAGAAACAATATGATTAATGTGCATACTATCTAAAACATGATAATATTGTTTTGTAAATATCCTCAAGCATTGTGAATCTGCAAACCTCATTAGGTACTTTCAACCAATCGTGAATGTATGTGCAAATAATAGGCCAAATATAGAAAGCCTAATCAGTAATATCAAAGTAATATCAAGTTTAGACAAAAGGATGAACACATTATATATAACATAAAAGCTTAAAACCTTCGTGAACTGTATATTTTCTTCTCTTTCTTCATTGTATACGAGAGTCTTCGCCTTTTCATTTTGGATACATATCTTTCCTTCTGTTTTTTTTCTTTACTAATATCTTATCAACTACAACCTATAATAGTTTACTAATATCTTATCAACTTTGGGGTACATATCTAACTCTACTAATATTTTATCAACTACAACCTATAATAATTTACTGTTTACATTTTCTATAAGATAAAAATAATATCTTATCAACTTTGGGGTACATATCTAACTCTACTAATATTTTATCAACTACAACCTATAATAATTTACTGTTTACATTTTCTATAAGATAAAAAAAAGGTAATTGATTTTAAGTAAAACAAAATATATATATATATATATATATATATATATATATATATGTATATATATATACACAACATCACAATAAGAGTCAGATAAAAAAAAATTACATATTCATATAAACTAAATTAATACGACCTAAATAAAAAAATAGTATTAGAAAACATGAAAGTAATATTCCAACTAAAATTTTCTACGTAGCTAACCACACACACATTTATAAGTTTTTAGACGAACAGGTGTGGGCAAGGGGGCTCGGCGTTATTAGTGACATGACAACTAATAATGGCCCCATGGTGGGAGGAACACCGCCCCCTAGCCGTTATTAGGTGTTACGGTAATACACGTTATGGCCATCGCACGAGGTAACGTTGTGATTTCTGTGTATTTTCCTTCAACGACTACATTTTTTGACCGTTTAAATCAAATGGTAACATGAAAAAAAAAAATCAAGTTTTATATATAATACCATAACCTATATTATTTTTTACCTACATCACACACACTTCTCTACATATTTCTTTCAATATTTCAAAACCAAAATATGGATGAATTTGATCCGGCCCATCCGTACAACGATGATAACAACGAAAATGATTTGTTCGTGAGTATGATGTACCGGTATTATACAAGCAGTCTATTACAGCCATATCCAACTCCATTACTCACGCGACGTGCGGCGTTAAATAGAGATCGTGAGGAAGGGCATAGATGACTACTTAACGATTACTTTGCGGAAAATTGTGTCTACCAACAAAGCGATTTCAAAAAAAGATTTCGTTTGCGAAAAAAAGTTTTGAAAGAATAGGCAACACTATGGAAGCAAGGTATCGTTTGTTTCAACTTTTATAATTTATAAAATATCACTTTTAGATAAATATATATATATAGTTTTTATGTGTTTAATATTTATTTAGGTATCGTTTGTTTACTATTTATTTAGGAATCGTTTGTTTCAACTTTTATAATTTAATAAATGTCATTTTTAGATAAATATAAATATAATTTTTAGATAAATATAAATATAATTTTTACGTGTTTAATATTTATTTTGTTATGAATTTTTCCAAATGAGATATGATACTAGAGGCAAACGAGGATTCACAGGGATGCAAAAATGTGTTGCTGCAATTAAACTTATGGCAATGGGGCAGTCGCCTGATTCTATTGACGATTACATGAGAATGTTTGAGAGGACCGCACAAGAAACTTTGTATTTATTGGCAAGAGGTGTTGTCAAAACCTTCGGTGATCAATACTTGCGCAAACCTTCGTTACATGATATGCAACAATTATATGCGGTGCATGAAGAAAGACATGGTTTTCCGGGTATGCTTGGGAGCATTGACTGCACAAACTGGAAATGGAGAAATTACCCTGTGGCGTGGAAAGGCCAGTATTCGAGTGGTCATCATGGAGCGCCTTCGTTGGTATTAGAGGTTGTTGCTTCACAAGATTTATGGATTTGACATTCTTTTTTCGGGGTTGCGGGTTCTAACAACGACGTCAACGTTCTCGATCAATCACTGTTATTTGACGTTCTTTTGTCAGGAAAAGCCCTGGATGCTCCTTTCACAGTGAATGGAAATGAATATAAGTTTGGGTATTACCTTACAGACGAAATATATCCATAATATTCTACGTGTGTGAAGGCGTTTCGACACCCAATAGATCCAAGGACAAATATTTAAAGAGACGGCAAGGAGCATGTAAAGACGTTGAACGTGCTTTTGGGGTTTGAAATCAAAATGACACATTGTGGAACATGCGGCGAGACCTTATGAGTTAGATACTCTACGATACATCATGTATGCATGTATCATAATGCATAACATGGTTGTCGAAGATAAATGACGCAATATTGCAACGTATTCTCCTACGGAACCAAGACATTTGCAATTTCAACCAGGGACATCATAATATTTAGATAGAGTGGTTGATATTCAAGATCAGCGAAAACACAAGCAACTCCGTGAAGTCTTGGCGGATTATATCTATGTTGGTCACGAAGATGAAGATGAATAGTTTTAGGGCAAAAAATGTAGGTTTTATCATCTTTTTTTTTTTTTTTTTTTTTTTTTTTTTTTTTTGTTTTTTTTTTTTTTAGGTTTTGAAATGTTTTTGTGTTTTGTTGTATGTTTTTTAATTTTGTTTTTAATTTAAGATTTATTAAAATTTTATTTTTACGTTTCAAATATAAATAAATAAAAAAAACAAATTCGAAATATAGAAAAAAACATCAAAAAAAATAAAAAATAAAATAGAAAATAATTTGTGTTATCACATATTATTAGATGTTGCCCATTTCCACCTTGGGTGTTATAACACCGTGTATGAGTAGGATGCTGACATGACACCTTTTGGGTGTGGTAACATGTGATAATATGTTGTCCACACCTAGTAGTCTTATAAATTTTATTTACTATTATTGTTTTTTACTTACTTAAAGTTGTCATCATATAATAATAATCTTCAACTGTAACCTACTATAGCATTTGTTACCAACCCACTGCATAACAAGCCACATACTATTTTCGATTACTTTGCAATTAATCAATAAGCGATGCTACAAACAGGAAAACATCACACATGGAAGTCTATAACCACAACTTAAATTATCTACATGTACAAAATGACAATATACCACACGTTTATAAGTTTTTATAAATTGTATTTACTATTATTGTTTTTTACTTACTTAAAGTTGTCATCATATAATAATAATCTTCAACTGTAACCTACTATAGTATTTGTTACCAACCCACTGCATAACAAGCCATGTACTATTCTCGATTACTTTGCAATTAATTAATAAGCAATGCTACAAACAAGAAAACATCACACATGAAAGTCTATAACTACAACTTACATTATCTACATGCATAAAATGACAATATACCACACATATAAATTGTAACTTTGGAAACTAAATCTAAACCACATCGCATCATAAATATCAAAATGAATAGTGCATATTTCAATAACACTTTGATGATTATAATCGACTTCCTTAGAGAAATTTCAGACATACTTGAAGCAACTCAATCGAGGTTAGAAGAAAGTTTCACAATTGACGAAAATATCCGACTATACATAACAAATCATGGTGACGACGTAGTCTGCAGGTGTAGCCGTAGCGTTCACTAGCAGTCAGATAGTGTTAGAGTGTTGTAAGTTTGCGAGTATAACCGTAGCATTCACTAGATCCAGATAGTGTTAGAGTGTTGTAAGTCTGTGGGTGTAGCCGTATCATTCATTAGCAGCCATATAGTGTTAGAGTGTTATAAGTCTGAGGGTGTAGCTGTAGCATTCACTAGCAGCTAGATAGTGTTAGAGTGTTGTAAGTCCGCGAGTGTAGCCGTAGCATTCACTAGGTTGGTAGATGGCATGAGTGCGTTGTTAGGATTTGGAAGGAATAGTAGTACCCACCAGTTCGGGTGTAGCAGTGAGGATATGGAAATCCACATATTGGATTTCAGAATTACCCAGACGGATTAGATCTGGTTGAGCCAGCGATAGGACTGTAGGAACTCCACTATAGTTATGAGATCAAGGAAGCAAGGGATTGCTTAAGGATGTTAGTGATATAAGTCTACTATTCGTCATGTAGTAATCAATGTAAGCCTTGGATTTAGTAACGTCAGGATTTGATGCATGGACCCGACCATTTAGATTAAAAGGTTGTTAGAACCACAGGGTCATGATAACTAGTGGCAACTAGTTCCAGAGAAGGATTTCGTTCAGAATTCGTATGAGATGACTATGTGGGAGCCCTTTTAGCTCAGCGATCGGGCTGGAACCCGATAATTTAGATGAATGACGAACGAATTGAGACCAGGCAGGTCTTGATAGATTTTGGAAAGCATCCAGGTGGCAACATACTACTTCAGGCAGATCAATGTTCAGGCAATTTCAACTTTTGGGCAATATTAGTATTTGTGTTTTGGGTTGCAAGTACGGACGGAATAACAGATTGCTTGGGATAACTAAGTTAGTCACAACGAGATTAGCTGAGCCTTGGCCAAGTATAAGTGACTAGCAGAGATAATTGGGCTTGTGACCCTGAAATATAGTGGGAACCTCGATTTATTGGAAGTTGAGTAGCCTGTTGAAGGATAAAGTGGACTGGGTCCAACGATAATGATTCGGTATGAGTGGTATGCCAGGGAATCAGACCATCTCAAGACAACATATTTTAGACGGAGTAGATGAGGTCTTGTTGTGAGAAATTCGTTCGTATGAGGAGTTCAGGTCTTGCGAAGATTGGTCACAACCACTCTTGGAAGACTAGGGTGTGCCCAGAATGGTGACCATGTTACTAGAATGATTGAGCGTGTAAGGAATGGTAAGGAATGATTTTGAGGATGAAATCTAATTTAAGTGGGGGAGAGTTGTAACACCCGTTTAATTATTAAATAAATAAATTAATCAATTAACGAATGGTAGCCCTAAAATAAACAATTATATATTCAGGGTGTTGGTTTCGAGGAGTTAATTGGCATAATTTAGAAGTTAAGGGTTAAAGTGTAAAATCCAGACTTAATTGGTAAGTAATATTGAAGAAACAGGGGCTGCTTGGTAACAATTAGGATTCAATATGAAAGGAATTATGGAACCAAGGGATAAAATGTAAATTATGGATTTATATTGTAAAGAATTATGGAGTTTGGGGTTAAAAAGGTAAACACTGGATTAGTTTTTCAAAGATTCTCAAGGGGGAGGGATGTTTTAGTAAAATCTATGTTTTCTCTATTATACATGCAAATATGAATATTCCAAAGTATTGTTCTAACTACCATAATATAAAGTACAGGTAATATAAAAACTAGTAGAATTACATACCTCTTTGTTGGTGCTTGATTCCATGGAGCTCAAGAGCCTAGTGTCTCAAGTGTGACACCTCAAATGGTTCACACAACATCAAACGCACTTGGAATAACTTAGAGAGAAAATGCACACTTCATGAAATCGGCTTGCCCTCTACATACACACATAGTGGCCGATTTTTGCACAAGAATAAGATGCTTATATAGTTGTTACAATTAGGGTAAACCCTAATTGTCATGGCTTTCCATTTCCTTGGATCTATGGGTTCAAATACACCATGGAGCATCCATGGAGTATCCTATGGGTTTTAGCCCAACTTGATAATCCATGGAGTCTTAGCCCACTATACAAGTATGGATGATTTACACAATCAACCCATATATTTAATTAGTCTTCATTTGATCACTTAATTAATTCTAGATTAATTCTTGATCAATACTAATTAAATAATCTTATTAATATATTAGAACTTATAGTATATTAATAAACCTTAAGTGTTATTTCTCTCATTTTAGTCTATCCAAATACATGATGCCATGCAACCCAAATGGACCATGCCGGGTCGGGTGAAGTATATACCAATTATAGTTATGGACTTAGACACTAATCCAACAGTTTCCCACTTGGATAACTCTAAAACTATTATTGCAAGTACGACTTCATATGTAACACCCGTTTATTTATTAGTTAAATAAATAAGTTAATGGACGAGTGGTAGCCTGAAATAAATAATTATATATGCAGAGTGTTGGGTTCGAGGAGTTAGTTGCCACATTTTTAAAAGTCGGGGGTCAAAAGCGTGAGTTTGGAACTCATTCTATAAAAATTTATAAAGACAGGGGCTCCGTAGTAATTAATTGAATTTAATTTAAAAGGAAATGAGGTGGAGGGGCTGATTATGTCATAATTAAGATATTGGGGGCTGTTTGATAATTTATGGGACATAAATTGTAAGGGATCTCCATGGATTGGGTTGAAAGTGTAAATTTTGGATCATAAATGGAAATAATTTTATAGAGGGGGACTGTTTTTGCCATTATGGCAATAAGATTACATGATAGCGGGTATATAAGCTAAGTATCGGTTACCTAAACCCTAACCCTAACTCTTCTAACAACCGCCACACTTATACCCCCCCCCCCCCCATTTCCACCTCAGGCGCCGCCAGTTATCGTACCGCCACCATCGGACATCGTGAACAGCTAGAAGAGTACCACCGGAGTTGGAGCCTTGGACGCGGATGCATGGGTGAGGAACGTCGGATGTCGGTGGTTCGTTCCTTATTGTTCTCCATCGCCGCCATTCTTCTCCTACCTTTTCTCCAACCACCGAAACCTCACCACGACGCTGTTTCATTTTCTGAAGTCGCGCCGCTGTCGTTCTTGTTGAAGACCATCTCGTCGTCGGGCGTTATTCTATTGTGGCTGGTGCTATTTCCCAACTGCCTTACACCACCACGAGAAGTGGCTGTGACCGGAGTACGTAATAGGTCAAGCTCGCGATGACTTGGTGATTTATGGACGAAAGCTGTTGGGCAGGAATCAATGAGACTCTCCACCACCGTGAAATGGTGGTTGTTATCGCAAATGCTGCCTGTCACCATCGATCTCACACCACTACTGCCATTAGGGTGCTGCCGCCATCGTGTTGGGTTCGTTTTCTGAGCAAAGGTTACTGGTTGGTGTGTGTGTGTGCTTGACTGGGAAACCACAAGAATCTCACGGTGGTGGATGCCGCCATGAACCGCCGTGGATGTGTGTGTTTAGTAGGTGTGTGCGTTTTTATTTGAGTTTTAAGGATTGTAAAGTTTATTGCAAAATGTAATAATGAAAGGAAATTGAAAACCACCACCTTAGGGTGGTGGTTGCCGCCACCGGCCGCCGTGTCGGTGGCGGTGCGCTTTGCCTCTTGTGATAGATTCGTTTGGGGTGCTAGAAACCATAATGGGCTCAAAGGAGCTCTAATGGTCCCAATGAGGCTTAATGGACTCTAATGGACCCAATTAAACCCATATGGGCTTAATAAGATTTTAGTGGGCTTATTAGGCCTGATAAATCCCTAACTGTCATAAAAGGCCAACAAATTGATAAATGGGCTAATATTTGGATTGGAACACCCTAATGCCAATGAAAATCTAACTTTAAGAATTAATGGGGTCGCACACACGAGAATTATTTAATAACTTGAGATATTAAATAATAATCATTGGCAAAGATTGATCTAAGCAATATTGGACTTAATGGATTAAGTCCTTAATGGGTTAAGTAGGAAACTTAACCCGAATCATCATTTTATTTGGGCCTTATGGTAAGACCTTGTAAGGGTTTGGGCCCAATTTAGAAAATTGGGCCATATGTCGGGCTTTGATTCCTAGATGGCTTTGGGCCTATGGATTGGGCCTTGTTGGGCTTAAATAAGCCAAGCCTGGGGTAATGTAGTAATTATTCAAGTATGTATTATGGTTATGAGTTGGGACCCAATTATTAATTGGGTGTTATTTTGGTGTTGATAGTTCGGGAATCTGTCAACGAATAGCTGGGGCTCAGCCTGCGGGACTTTAGCAGTGTGGGATTATGTCTTCGGGACTTCAGTAGTGTGAGGTGAGTTACCTTCCAGTAGCGGTGGGTCTATGGCCACAATGTCGGCCCACTAGTAGGAGTTGTATGTTAGATGATTGTCTTTGTGATATCATCTAGGTTTGCTACTACCTGATATGTAATGTGCTGGCATGATATGTTATATGCGATAGAAGTAGAGTTCAATTGTTAGGACCGAAGGGTAGGTCAGGCACCCCAGATATGTCTGACAATATGCGATTATATGTTTATATGATGGCATGATATGTTATATGTGATAGCGGTAGTAGGAGGGGAATAGTCCTTAAGTTCGGTTGTTAGGACCGAAGGGTAGTTCGGACACCCCAGATATGTCTGATAGTATGTTTTATTATGATATATGTGATAGTAGTAGTAGGGGGTGGAATAGTCTCCGAGGGTCGGTTTTTAGGACCGACGAGTAGGTTGGCACCCCAGAATGGCTTGACACGGGTAGGACGACACCCCAGAATGGCTGCACGGGTAGGTCAGCACCGCATAATGGCTATACGGGTAGGTTGGCACCCTAGAACGGTCGTACCGGGTAGGTTGGGCACCCCAGAATTGCCCGACAGTATATATGCTTTGTGATTGTATGGTATGTGGTATGATGGGGGAACTCACTAAGCTCTGTGCTTACGGTTTTTAGTTTTGGTTTCATGTACTTCATGTTTAAAGGAAAGGAGCCGGCTTGATCGCAACGCATCACACTATGTTTTCCGC
This sequence comes from Lactuca saligna, assembly GCF_052625555.1. NCBI lineage: Eukaryota > Viridiplantae > Streptophyta > Magnoliopsida > Asterales > Asteraceae > Lactuca > Lactuca saligna. Next base: position 312,353,460 of record NC_136421.1, read on the forward strand.
ACATGAGATCTTTGGGGATTACAATCTGATATGGTTTTATAATAATATATTTTGATTACTGATACTGTGGTTTGACATGAGATATTATTATGAACGTTTTTATACTGTTGGTTTTATGTAACAACTTACTTAAAAATGAAAATTTTGGCCTTGAATTTTGGGACGTTACAAGTTGGTATTAGAGCCTTGGTTTGAGGGATTCGGGCACACTCTCGGGTGTGTCTGAACTCAAACTAAGGACTTGGTACGAAAATTTTCAAAAGTAAAATCATTTTATAAAAGAAGTTTGAAAAGAGAAAAGAACTTTGAAAAGAACAAGGTGTGTGATGCGTGCAATCAACGAAGCTCAAGTAAGTCTTCCCCAAGATATCTATACATGTTATGAGATGTTATGATATGATATGCTTATGAGAACTGCATGCTAGATTAGGGCTAAGGATCTAGGAGGATACCTTATATGCCTACTATATGTGCTTGTCGACTTGCATGCTAGTACTGATCAGTCAGTGATAGGATAGCGTGTTTAGGTTATGCCTGATTGTATGAGCCTTTAAATTTCATGTACAGATTCCTGATTAGAAGCTAGAATGATTTGACTGGAATATGATGGTTAGATTTTCCATTGTCTGAATGCTGCTTGCTTTGTGCTTTGTGGACTCTTAGTAATGTGAGTTAGCTATTAAGTGAATATGCTAAGTCACATGTGGCACAAGCTGGATAATCTCAGAGTGATAGATTTGACCCTATTGCGCAGCTCTCGTTTGAGTCTAACCGTTATAGGGATGATTCTGTTACTTGAAGGATTATCTGATCTCTGTTGCATGTGGCTATATTCATGAGGTAGCTAGTTGAGATTACTGGGAATCTTTTAGTAGTTGAGGACTGGGTGAGTTCGGGAACCTAGGGAAGCCTAGGATATATTTCAGTGAGTTAGTAGTGAGGCTCAGTTATACTTGGGTGTACCAGTTGAGGAAGTGACTTGGAGGATTCAGGAGGATTGTTGAGGAAAGTATGGATAGGTGTGGAAGGTAGTATTGGGCTTGTAATACTGAAAGCACAGGATCCATACTTGAATCGGTGAGAGTCTTAGAGAATCTACGAAGCTTCAGGGAAGAGTTTGTGACCCAGTTTGGGGACAGAGGATGTTCCAGTTGTTGCAGCTTAGCCATTGGCAAGCGAGCTAGTGAGCGTGACAGGGTGTCAGACCCTGAAGGATATGATTTCCAAGAGTTGCAGATGCAGGATCGATTTGGGAGCACCCTGAAAAGAGAGGTGTGTGCCAGGTGCGTATAGTAGAGGTTCCCAGGAAGAGATCCATGAGTTCAGATCATCGGGTGAAAGGCCAACAAGGCCTAAGTCAGTGCAACGCATACAAGAAAAGTACACGAGGGAGTTTGTCACTCCAAGGGTTTAATCTGCTACAAATGTGGCAGGGTTGATCATGTCAGCTGGAGGTGATTAGGATTCCTCCAGATGTTGCGGGTATGCCATCTTCTACTACTATTAGATGGATGTTTGGAATACATATCGCTTTGGGATTGCGAGTGAGTTTGGATAAGTTAGATCTCGGTTTGATTTTCTGCTAGTGTTGGGTTATCGAGGATCATATATGCCATCATGCATGCCGAAAAGTCCTTGATGAACCCACATAGGGAGGCATCTTGCAGAGTGGGTTCCATGCGTACCGTTAGGGATCTATGCATGATTCTTATTTAGAGGATACTCGGTGAGGGTTGGAGTGATAGTTCTCTAGTGAAGTCAAACTTCAGGGATTCTACCATGTGTAGGTATGGTCAGTGATTGTTTATAGATGAACCTTGGAGTTCAAGGCACTACCGTTGCTAGGAGAGAGCAGGTAACATGAAAAGTGCAGTGTTAGTCGTGAGTGCCAGATGCATAAGTGGTGGGTCATCGCATGATCAGGAGAATTGTATTCTCATGTGGGCTATGTTCGTTAGATTTCAGTGGTGCTGTGAGATTGGAAGTGGGAATAAGGATTCGTCAGCCAGAGTGAAGATAAAGGTCTTCAATTGACAGCATAGGAGATGGATTGAGGCGTTAGATTGGACCAGATTTCAAGACTACTCCTTAGGATTTCAGAGGATGAGCGATCTTAGGGTTTGATTGGTGATGGATCGCTAGCACTGGTAAGTGTAGGCTGTCGTCAAGGGGATGCTAGGAAGCAAGAAGGATTGGAAATCCTTCAATTCTTGCGTGCAGTGAAGACTTAGTCGAGTCTAAGTGGGGGATAGACTTTTTATAAAGTTCTCCAAATGTGATTTCTGGTTGCGCGGGGTGCCATCTGTTGGGCACCTTGTCAACCAGAAGGGTATTCTAGTTGATCCGACCAAGATAAAGGCCGTGATGCAGTGGGAGATTCCGAGGTCTCCATCTGCGATTCAGAGTTTCATGGATCTAGCAGGTCACTAACGGATATTTACACGGGACTTCTCTGAGATTGTGGTTCCTTTGACCCGACTGAACAAGAAGTCGGTGGCCTTTCATTGGGGGCCTGAGCAGTAGGCAGCCTTCGAGACTCTCAGACAGCGGTTGCACGAGGCACCGATTCTCACCCTGCCAGAGGGTGTAGATGATTTTATGGTTTATGGTGACGCTTTGATCATGGGCATAGGTGCGATACTGATACAGTGGGGTCACATGATAGCAGGTTTTGGGAACCAGGTTAGAGTTCCGGTTAGGTTTCAAGCTCAGTTGTGTGTTAGTTCGAGTGCATGTTCGATCAGTATGGAAAGTGTTGTAAGACTACGGGGGTATCCGTAACATTCACTAGCAGTCAGATAGTATGGAAAGTGTTGTAAGACCACGGGGGTAGCCGTAGCATTCACTAGCAGTTAGATAGTATGGAAAGTGTTGTAAGACTATGGGGGTAGCCGTAGCATTCACTAGCGGCCAGTTAGCATGGGAAGTATTGTAAGACTGCAGGTGTAGCCGCAACATTCACTAGGTTAGTAGATAGTGTGAGCGCGTTGTTAGGACGTAGAAGGAACAGTAGTACCCACCAGTTCGGGTGTAGCAGTAAGGATAAGGAAATCCACGGATTGGATTTCGGAATTACCCAAATGGATTAGATCTGGTTGAGCCACTGATAGGACTGTAGGAGCACCACTACAGTTGTGAGATCAGAGAAGCAACAGATTGCTTTAGAACATGTGAGATAAGGCTACCATTGGTTAGGTAGCAATCACTTTAAGCCTTGGATTTGAAGATGACAGGATTCGACGTATGGACCCGATCGGTTATATCAGAAAGTAGTAGAGTCATAGTGTCATGATAACTAGTGGCAACTAGTTCCATAGAAGGATTTCGTTCAGAAGTCGTGTGAGGCGACTAAGTAGTGAGTCCTTTGGCTTCACAACCAGGTGTAAACCTGATATTTCAGAAGATTGTCGAGCGAATTGAGACCCATGAGGCCTCAGTAGCTTTTTGGAAGTAGCCATGTGACAGCATACTGCTTCAGGCAGTTCAATGTTCGGGCAGTTTCAGCGTCTGGGCAGTATTAGTAATTGTGTTTGGGGTTGCAAGTTCGGACGAAATAACAGATTGTTTAGGTTATGCTAAGTCACTCGCAGCGGAATTAGTTGAGCTTTGGCTGAGTCTAAGTGTTAGGCATGGATAATTGGGTCTGTGACCCTGTTTTATAGTGGGAACCGCGAATGATCAGAAGTTGAGTAGTCAGTTGGGAGATAAACAGATTGGAATCAACGATAATGATTCTGTGTGAGTGGTCTGTCAGGGAATCAGACTATCTCAAGGCAGCAGATTTCAGACGAAGTGGATGTTATCTTGCAGAATACAACTCACACATCTCGATTTCAAGAATATAAGATATTATCGTCTCACCAATCACTCGTGATAAAATCCATGAAGCGATCCAAGTGAGTGTCGGTTTAATCCTACATAAAGGCATGATACTTTATCAGCCATTTGCCATAATATTCTTATTTACCACGTTCTCGCAATTCGAACTATGAAGAGGGATGCCGTAATAAAAATCAAATTTTGAGACTTCAGTTAATATATCCTTGACTAAATTTGATTAAAATTTCTCGATCTAAGCTCTTAGATTTTAAACTAAGTATAACATTCTCTCCCTTAATTATAGCAAAACAACTTTTCAACCCCTACAACTTTGCAAAGTGAAACTTTTGTTTTCTATAATTAACATTGCCAACTTGCAACACTTAAAATAATAATAATCATGCTCTCACTATCATGATGATTATATCCATTCCAGCATAACATTTATGCTCCCACTAGCTTTAACACTTATTTAGAAATTAGCTAGACTTCAAGAAAACAATACTTATTGACTTCCAAAGTTCATTTTTTCTAATACACTATGCTTCGATAAGCCTTTATATAAGATTCTCAACCTCATACACCTTTCCTTAGATAGATCACATGTGTGTCTAAAATAATTTAGAACTTATATTACTAAGTCCCAAACGTTCAGACTAATTGCCAAATCTCACAATTCGAACTATGAAGAGGGATGTTGTAATCATAATCAAATTTGAGAATGCAATTTACATAATCGCTATCTCCTTAAAATCTCTCTTAGTGAAAGCGTTTCCTCACAATCATTTTCATGAAGGAGAGAAACCTTATGACACTTAGATTTTACGGTGTATGTGTTCCTATCCATGTGAATTTGTCATAACCATAATCGTAAGATAATGTTTGTGACAAATCCAAACTCATACGGACAAAACTTTTTCATACTTGATTTCTTTCCATCAAAGGTCCCACCATTGCTTCTAAGTTATTCAACAGCTCACCTATAGTAGTCAATGTACTTTCATTGAACAAGGTGCTTGACCTTATGCAGTCTATTGAGAACTCGTAGAACTCATATGCATAGTTTACTCAACCGGAATGGCACCGAAACATGAATACGTCAACACGATAGGTTATAAAAATCAAGTCGCATGCTAGTCTTTAATAATAGGTTTACTCTTGATTAGTTCTTGAAACTTTTCAAGATCATTTAGACTCCCATTGACCTCTTGACATATAAGATTCTCTTGTCAAGAAACATTTCTTGACAAACAAATATTCAAGAGTTAGTGCATATTCTTATCAAGACAAAAATACTACACACAATTGGTATTATTTGGTCTTTGTCTTATCCAAGACATCACAATTTACCAATTTCAAACGTGCAAGAGTAAGAAAAACAATTTTCTAGTTCACATTTGAAGAGTGTGTTAGAACTTGTTAAGTGTGTGTCACTCAAGTCACAATATTGGAGTACGACTCTAAGACTTGATTTTGGAACGAAGTATGACTCATCCTTTTTGATTTAACTATTCAACAATTTCCGATTCCTCTTCTTAGCCATACTAGTGCACTAAGATGTCTTTAGAGGATTAATTGTGATATGGATTCATAATCAATAAGATGATCATAAAATACGATCATAAAACACGATACAAAAGTACTCTCCATTCTTCTTAGATTGTAGAAACTTTTTATCCTTATGCCTATTTGATTCTTCTTTATTCGTTCCGTCATTCATTGAAACTTTTCAATGATTCAGAATTATACTTAATCTTGTAAGCATAAGCACATTTACTAGACTTTTAGTAAATCATGAAGAATAATCTTATCGTTCTTTGTGGTGGACTTGACTAGTGCACTGTGACAACCATCAAATTCTAGTCAATTCAAAGTCAAATAAAGTCAACAAGTCAAACAGGTCAACTCAACTAACCCTTGTGTACTAAGGCTTATGTTAGGTAAATAATATACCACTCGCTATTCTAATGAGAGATCATAAATCGAAAAGTACGTACATCTAGACTTCCTTAACCTAAAACTATGGTAAGTAACAAACCAAACTGATAAAACAATGTTGCATACTTATCGGGAGTGTGTAAGATCCTTAAACAAGGCTTAACAGGGTTTACGGACCTTGCATTGCGAAGCCGGACACTCACAAATGTCACACACGAAACCTATCTCCATCGTTTTCACTCTATCTCTCTTTATCGAGAATCTCTCTCAAATCTCCCCACGTATGTCAAATCTCTCTAAGTATGTGAAATCTCTCCCAAAACTCTCTTTGTATGAGAAATCTCTCCAAGAATGTGAAATCTCCCCCAAATCTCTCTCAAAAGTTCCCGTAACTTTTTGAAGTCATCCGGGTCATTCCGACCCTTAACCGGTTCAAAAATGGCTTGAAACGGGGTAAAAACGAGTAAAATAGGCTTAAGGACCCGAAACCCCTCTTAGGGCCGAAAGTCCTCTTAGGGACCGAACCCTCCTGAGCCGAACCCGAAGGCTGCTGAACCGAACCCTCCTGAGCCGAACCCGAAGGCTGCTAAACCGAAACCTCCCTTTCGGGACCGAACCTCACACAAGGCCCGAACCCGAGCCTCGGTCCATTTCGCTCCTGCTCGCCCTTTGGTCTATTTTGCTTCTTGCTGTTTCGCTTCATCTCGCTTCGGCCCAGCACCAGAAGGGACCGAACCTTCGGCCCCCTTACGAGAAGCCTCGCTGGAAGACCATTTCCTTCCGGTTTTCGACTACGACTTCATTTTAGCTTCGTTTTTAATTGTTTTAACGCGTGCTTTTCACCAAAAACTTTATTTTAACATATAAGACCCCTAAATTAATGATTAATCACGTTTTTAAGGATAAAACCTTATCCTAGAAGAGTGGGTGAGGTACAAAGGTTGAGTGTTGACTTTTCCTTGTATTATGACACAAGCAACCACCATACCCACTCCATGACTAACCCACACTCCTCCCCACCATAACTTGTCACTTCCTTGTCCTTTTTACCTCTCTCACAAGTCATTCCCATGTTTTTGGAGCTGGATATTCATCCTCTCTCCTCATATTCTTTCACTTGCTCTCATTTCACCAAAGATACAACACAACTTTTCTCTCAAACTTTTTCTCTCTATTTCAAGATTCCAAGGCTGATCTTCAAGCTTTATTCTCCTCTTGGTAAGTATAATTCATCCTCCTTGTGATTATTGCACTTCATTCTACTCAAATCATTGATGGCTTACACAAACTCCATCACTTTGATGTTAGATTCTCGAAAATCTTCAAGGCATCTTCAAGTGTTCTTGAGTTGATCAGTTCCATTTTTCAACAATCATCTACTGAAATCACATAAGGTGAGTTCATACCCCTACATTTTCATGTTTTCTCAAGTTTTTAAGGGGGGAATACAAGTCAAAACACCAAGAACATAACAAAACATTTCTAACAGCTTTCGTCAGAAAAGTTGGACTCCATTCACGGACTGTTTTGGACAACTTAAACATTTTAGTTTTCGAAAATTTTTTAGGTGTAAGTAGTTCCAGTTCGTATCTTTAAAATGAATACTTTCACATCTCCATAAGATTTTTCTATAATTTATGGTGATTTTTACAAAACAGCCTATCTTTCCAAACACAAATCCGGACCAGTCTGTGAGTATGAGCATTTTTATACAAGTTAAAGGCTTCAAAAAATCATGATAAAAATTATGAGTAAAGTAGACTAATTTTAGGAACTCTCAGAATTTACGGATTCAGTTTTTGACTTCGTATGATTTTTCTTTGACTTTTCTAAAACAGCGCAGAAAGGTTGATAACTAGATATCAGCTTACAACTTTCAAAACACTTTGTAACATGTTGAGCAAAGTGTTAAATCTTTGATGACTTCATATATTACAAGTATGTATTGTAGTGGTATAATTATATAATAGAAAACACTCACCGAATTTATAAGAATCCTCCATCATAACCATTAGTACAAAACAAAGCAAGATAAACATAGCTATATTGTACTATACATTTGACTTACATAGAAAGGATTCTTATACACCACAAATAAACATACTAAACTATAATAAGAATAGTTAGGTTGCATACACATTTCAAACATTTTGATAAACTATAATAGGTATAGTTTATGATCATTTACATTACAAAAGGTTTTCACACGAAAAGGGGTACATTACAAAGTACCGGGTTTTCATATAAATGGGGTACATTCCAAAGTACCGGGTTTTCATATAAACGGGGTACATTACAAACTACCGGGTTTTCACATAAATGGGGTATATTACAAAGTACCGGGTTTTCATATAAATGGGGTACGAATACAAAGTACCGGGTTTTTTTATACAGAAAGGGGTACAGATACAAAGTACCAGGTTCACATAAAATAGTTATTATGATATTAAAACTATATTTCATCTAGAATTGTTAGACTTCAACTATAATCGCTTAGCGTATATGCTAGAGTCGTATAAGAATTTAGTCGCGATTGGCTTAGAATTGGTAGGGCCCGCCTCATCTCCTGTTCCTCGTTGGGTTGTGGACCTAGGGCAGGCCCACTATGAACTCACCAACTTAATTGTTGACACTTTTTCAAAACTACTTGTATTCTCAGGAAATCAGTGAAACAGGAAAACTTCAGCGCTTTAAGGATGGGACGTTAAGTCGTCAACAATTTATTTTGTCATCATAATGTAATTGATTTTGAAACATGTAAACATATACTATGGTGTAACTTTTTCAATTATATTTATGATGGTTGTATTTACTTTGAGCACTGTTATACACGTTGTTGTGATACTGTACATGAAGTCCTCCACCCCCAGACGTTTCCGCCATCCTTGGTTTGGGGGTGTGACCTGCACAACATTGTGTACCAGTTCTCCTAGTCCTTCACTTGACTATTTGTTAAGGAATTAGTCTTAAGATTCCAAGTACCAAGATTTCCATGCATCACATGGCTCATATCATATGATTCCAAGATTTTATCCAATTGAAACTTGGGCGACGGGAATCTTTCCATACTTAGACAATTATGACACTATGATAAATAACATGACTAAGAATCACATCCACTTGAACATTGCTAAGAATAGAAATATACAAACATCAATTTTCATTCATGTCATTGCAAGGAAATATAAATAAAACAAAAATGGTCTTAATCCATGAATGAGCTCAAAACGCCCATCAAGACTTCATTTTTATGCTATGAACGAACCAAAGGACTTCAAATCTGTCCTCCTTAAGCTATGGAGTTGCTCAAACTCTCAAGAGGTGGTTCAAGAACACAAAAAGGGACCAAACAAAAACCCTAGCTAGATCTAATGATTAAGATGGCAAGATCAAAGCTTTATACCTCCAGACACTCTTCAAGGTGAACTAGATGCAGATCCTTGAAGTCCAATGCTACTCCAAGCTTGCTTAGCAACTCCTTCTTCTTTAATGGGCACTAAAATGGCCACAAATACCCTCTTTAAGCTAAAAAACGATCTCACAAGCTATCTTTGGTGTAGAAAGATGAATTAGGGCTATGGAGGTTGTCTAGGGTTAGGTCAAAGAAGCTTAAGGATGTTTAAATAGGTGTCAAGTATGAGAATTAGGGTTTTGGTCCTCTCTTACGTACGCCTTGCGTACCTATATGTATGCCCTGCGTACGCAGCCACCTTCCGCGATCATGCATCCTTAGTACGCTAAGCATACTCCTGGAGTACGCCCTGCGTACTAAGGGACCTTTTATGCCACCTTTTCCTTTTCAAGGGTCTAAAGAGTAATAACTGATTTGGAGTGTTACACATTGAGTCAAAACAACCTTCAAGATGGCACCTTTATGCATTAAACATGCTCAAGGAGATTAGATCTAGCAATCCTAATTTATGGAGTTGCTCAACTCATAAGAGAAGGTCCAAAAGCCAAAAAGGGATTCCATAACAAAACCCTAGCTCAAACAATCAAAAGAGATGATAAGGTCATGACTTTATACCTCCAGAAGTCCCTCAAGATGAACTAGATGCAGGATCTAGAAGCTCAATGACACCCAAGGCTTGATCACCACATTCTCCTTCTTGAATGCTCTCTAAAATGGCCACCAACACACTTTCTAAGCTCAAGAATCACACTCACAAGGAAATCTGAGGTTAAGGGACGAAGTGACACTATGGAGGCTGATTAGGGTTTGGTCCAAAAGACTTAAGAACATTTATATAGGTTTCAAGCCTGGATGTAACGTCCGTAGATCCGGGCTAGTCAATTTAGAGGCAATAAGGGTCGAAAACAACTTTTCGACAAAAGATTATTAAAAATAAATAATCTCAACCAAGTTTTAGTATATGTTACAAGGTTTCCGTACATATAAAGAGCGTTGAAATCCGAGTTATAACGAAGAAGTTATGGCCCGTCGAAGTTTTTACGGCAAAACTGGCACAACACCGTGAGACGTAAATAGTGAATTTATGATAGAGCTTCTTTTAGCCTTAGTAATCTAAATGAAAGTCGTAGAATATGTTAACCTGAGAGTGTCCATAAAAAGAATGCCCAAATCTGACTTCTTATGAGGAAGTTATGATTTTTCGAAGTTTCGGCTTAGCGGTGTACAACCCGAAGTTTGAGTATTAGATCGAGCGGTTTTTAGCCGACACAACCTAAACGAGAATCGAAGATCTTGTTATTAGTAGCGTAACGATAAAAAGACAGACGAAAATGGACATCGGATAAAGAAGTTATGAGATTTTAACGGACCAATCCTGTCCCGACCTGTTAAAAATATAACTTTAAAAATAAAGTCAAAATTAGCCGACGGAGTCTAAACGAAAGTTGTAGAGTACGTCTCCACCTAGGCGTGGATATAAATAACGTCAAAAACGGAGTTCGTATGAAGGAGTTACAAATTATAATAGCATATTTACGTATTAAAATAAAGTATAAATAATATATACGTACACATATATATACATATGTATATATCATTAGAAAGGTATCGACGATGCGGTCATTATAAGACTAATGTTGAGTTCTTTCGACATTAGTTTAGTGCAAATATCGTTAAATCTATTTAAAATAGTATTACGAAGGGGTGTTTAGTTGTTTATATAACTATAATGTCATTAAGTAATTATGGATGGTAGTTTTTGTAAATTCAATTACTATAAATAAGAGGCTTGGGCTCTCATATTTCTTGCACCATTCTCTTGATTCAAGAGTCTTTCTCTCCTTATCCCCCGAGCATTTTGTTCCCTCGTGATTCGACTTCTCTTTCTGTAGTTTTAGTATAGTAAGGTGAGCGCTGAAGCGCTGCACGAGTCTTTCTTAGAAAGATTCAGCGACGAAGTTCTGCCCCTGCAGAGCCCGACTCCTAGCTAAAATCCCCTTGTAAGTAAGTTATGTTTACCCTATTTTAAATATAGTTTATATTTAAAATTAGTATTGTTATTATAAATTTATAATAAATATTTGAGCTATTATTATGACTTATATAAGTGTCGTTATAATATCTTTTTAACTCCTCGCGGTACGGGGAATCTGATTTAAAGGGCCGTTTAGGGTTGTTGGATTTCAGAAGTGCTATACGCCAAAATGGTCCGTGCTTCGGTGTTTTATGTCTGGCCCCTGTCTGTACACAGTAATATTAGACTAAAATCTAGTGGTGATAATACTAGGTTTTGTCGAAGGAAATTATTTTAAAGTAAACGAAGCGCTGTCCGATTACCGAGTCACCACCTTCTCAGGTGAGTGCATAGTTACTGTCAACTTACACATAGATATGAAGTATTTTATATAAATTACGTGCTATGTGTGCATATTATCTGAATACTTGCTATCTATGGTGGATGAACGTTTTATACATATTTTCAATGATTTAAAATGTATATGTATTTTATACCAGAAAATGTGTTGGGTAAAATATGGGTAGATGTAATAGTTTCTGTGTGACAAAATAAAATAATGAGAGGCCTCATTATAGATGTTATTGATGATCCAGTCATCTAGCGGAGTATAGATGACGACCACGTACTATTCTAGACAGTCCAGTGGAACACTAGCAGGCTCGCAACCTGTAGGTGTTTATTTGAACTGTGTGTTTATTTGAACTGTATGCTCACCAGATGTACTCCATCCCCCACATGGTTGCCTTAAGGACATTTACGGCTGAGGAATCCCCTTAGCAGTAGTGTCCATCCTGATGATAGTCCTTAGACTAGTTCCCTTGTGTTAAGATGTCTTAGGGATGTAAAGTGAGGATAACGGGAATGGGTAATCGGGTTTATTTGGTTTGATAAAGTTAATAAACTTATTTATTGTGGGTTGAAAACCCTATGTGCTCACCAGGCTCCCAAGCCTAACCCACTCAGTTTCTTGTATTACAGGTAGTGGCGCATGAGCATAGATGTGATGTCTTGGGATAAGAGATTAATGGATTTTAGGCTTGTAAATACGGAATAATGTAGTAAGGCCTATGTTGTATTGTTTATACTTATGTAATGTATCGAACATGACATCCCGAGTCTTTTTAATGAAATATATTTCTATGGAAATGCTTTTGATAAATCTTTATCATAATATTGTTTTGGGACAAATTCCGCAACTCTTTTATTAAAAGATTACTCTGATTTTGAAAATAAAGTATAAACAAAACCGGTCTTTTTCTGGCCGTGATTTTGGGGATGTCACAGTTGGTATCAGAGCATTAGTTTAAGCGAACTAGGAATTTGTAGGATTTCTAGACTTAAACTTAGAATGCTAAGCGATGATTGTGAGGTGTGAGCACTAGCTTATTTTAGGAATTATGCTTCAAATGCTTTTATGTGCTAAATGCTTTGTGCCTGACATGGTATTATTTTTTCGGATCTATGGTCTGTTGCCGACCGGATCTGGAAACCTTATGTGTTTAGAATTCTAAGCGTTTAACAACGATATTAGAACTAGCATATAAACGTTTCGGAGTGATAAGGATGATTTAAATGTCAATCCTAAATAAAGATCTATATTCACCTTATTTGGTGTATAGATCAAGATGACAAGGACCCGTAGCGGAAACATGAATGCAAATGGGAACCGAGATCAGCCCCCAATGATACAACAAACACCAGTCGTAGTAGAAGTTGCACCCGAGCCAATCACGATGGCCGGAGTGCAAGCATTGATCTAGATGATGTTGGATCGTCAAATGGATGAAACAAGGCATTTACTTCAACAAGCTCGAGAGGAAATTACGATGCTTATTGAACAGCCCGAGCTGAATGACGGGCAGTCTGAGGAAGGGAACGACAGCAGGACCGTTGGTCAAGCTGATCCCCCGATGATTAGGAGGAACAATCATGATGAAGGAGTCGAGAGGAATGGATGCAAGTACAAAGATTTTCTAACTTGCAAGCCATCGACTTTCACTAGGAAGGAAGATCTGATCAGGGTCATGGATTGGATCTCAGAGATGGAATTGGCCTTCATGACATGTGGTTGCAAAGGCAAGCTACAAACCACGTTTGCAGTACGTCAATTCAGAGGAGGCGCTGTTCGTTGGTGGAATACCCTAAGGAAGACTTTGAGCCCCAATGAGCCCCTGCAACTGGCATGGGCAGAGTTTCTGGTGCAATTTAAACGAAAGTACTGCTCAGCTCAAAACTTACTCAAGCTAGAGAACCAGTTCCTGACCTTGAAGAAAGGAAGCATGTCAATTGTTGAATACACCAACAACTTCACAAAGAAGATGGAGTTCGCCTTGCGCCTTGTTCCGGATGAGCTGACGAAAATCGACAAGTACGCAAAGGGACTTCCATGGGAGTACGCGGTGCCGGTGAGCCAGGCACCTACTCTGGAGGAAGCTATCTGGGCTGCCAAGTCGGTGGAAGATATGATTAAGGGAAGAGCTTCCAACAAGATTGAGGTTGGAAAAAGGAGGAAGTTTGAGGGGTCTACGAGGCCCAATAAGAAGATCAAGTCTGGTTCAAAGGATTTTAACGGAGGAGGAAACAAAGTGAAATTGTGCGAGAAGTGCAAGAAGAATCACTTTGGGAAATGCAGCGAAGAAGTGACTTGCTACAAGTACGGGAAGACTGGACATTACGCCAACAAGTGCACCGCCAGCAAAAGGGTGTGTTATGAATTCCGTGAAGAAGGTCATGTTGCTAAGGATTGCCTGAAAAAGAAAGAGGCGGCAAGACCAAACATTTCGCCAAAACCAAAGGAAAGAGCATTCCATATCATCCTAGACGAAGCAACTGATGATGCAAGGAATCAGGAGTGAGGATGGATACATGGAGATCAAGTTATGAAGAAGCCATGTAGATAGTGTCATATGGTGTAGCCTATTAGAGGCATAATCTAGGGTGAACTTGAACACCCGTGTAATCGTTTCAAGGAATAATATAAAACCTTCGTTTTGATATTTTTTGTGTTAAGTTTCTATGTGATTTTCTTGTATGGTGACTTGGAAAACTACGGGATAATACTTGGGACGAGTATGACTAGGTGTGAAAGGTAGTAGAGGCCTATACTACCGGAAGCACAAGACTCGCACTTGGATCAGGGAAAGTCACAAGGTTACTAAGAAACTAGTAATTGATTTTGTTTTATTCAAGTATGTCATTACCATTGTTTTGGTAATGACTAAGAAGATTGTTGTTATCCCGACCCTAGTGGTCATATCACATTGAGTTTGACTACGATGAGTAGGTTACGTGGTTCAGAGAACCAAGTTTGATGTAGCGTCCGACTTAAACCAAACGATTGAAATCAAAGCGATCAATAGAAGTATCACGCTCGTTGTTAAAGAAGTTGGTAGCTAGAAATGCTACATGTTAAAATGTGATTATATCACATTAGACGATAAAGGAAGGCATATTCCATTCCGGAATTTGACTCTAAGATACCTGAGTCTAAGCATTGATACATACGATGATAGGTCATTAAAATATCACACATCGGTCAATTGTAGTAATCAAATTAACTTATCCTAAGTTTTTTAAGAAGAAGAAGGAGTCTATGATAAAGAATGAGGTTGTGACACAAAGGTCATGATTGAAAGTCCAACGAGCAGGTGCAAGACCGAGCACCGCCTGCAGTCAAGGAGTCCAAGAGTTAGATACTCGTTCGAAGCGACATAGAAGTTACAGTTATTACCTAGGATGAAGAGATAACGTATGGAGTCATTATACAACCTGTTTCGTTGATGATTCTGGGATGTAATCACCCTAAGGGGGAGATAATTGTAACTCCCGTAGATCCGGGCTAGTCAATTTAGAGGCAATAGGGGTCGAAAATGACTTTTCGACAAAATATTATAAAGAATAAATAATCTCAACCAAGTTTTAGTATATGTTACAAGGTTTCCGTACATATAAAGAGCGTCGAAATCCGAGTTATAACGAAGAAGTTATGGCCCGTCGAAGTTTTTATGGCAAAACCGGCACGACACCGGGAGACGTAAATAGTGAATTTATGATAGAGCTTCTTTTAGCCTTAGTAATCTAAATGAAAGTCTTAGAATATGTTAACCTGAGAGCGTCCATAAAAAGAACGCCCAAATCTGACTTCTTATGAGGAAGTTATGATTTTTTGAAGTTTTGGCTTAGCAGTGTACAACCCGAAGTTCGAGTATTAGATCGAGCGGTTTTTAGCCAATACAACCTAAACAAGAATTGAAGATCTTGTTATTAGTAGCATAACAATAAAAAGACAGATGAAAATGGACATCGGATAAAGAAGTTATGAGATTTTAACGGACCAATCCTGTCCCGACCTGTTAAAAATATAACTTTAAAAATAAAGTCAAAATTAGCCGACGGAGTCCAAAGGAAAGTTGTAGAGTACGTCTCCACCTACGCGTGGATATAAATAACGTCAAAAACGGAGTTCGTATGAATGAGTTACAAATTATAATAGCATATTTACGTATTAAAATAAAGTATAAATAATATATACGTACACATATATATACATATGTATATATCATTAGAAATGTATCGACGATGCGGTCATTATAAGACTAATGTTGAGTTCTTTCGACATTAGTTTAGTGCAAATATCGTTAAATCTATTTAAAATAGTATTATGAAGGGATGTTTAGTTGTTTATATAACTATAAGGTCATTAAGTAATTATGGATGGTAGTTTTTGTAAATTCAATTACTATAAATAAGAGGCTTGGGCTCTCATATTTCTTGCACCATTCTCTTGATTCAAGAGTCTTTCTCTCCTTATCCCTCGAGCATTTCGGTCCTTCGTGATTCGACTTCTCTTTCTGTAGTTTTAGTATACTAAGGTGAGCGCTGAAGCGCTGCACGAATCTTTCTTAGAAAGATTCAGTGATGAAGTTCTACTCCTGCAGAGCCCGACTCCTAGCTAAAATCCCTTTGTAAGTAAGTTATGTTTATCCTATTTTAAATATAGTTATATTTAAAATTAGTGTTGTTATTATAAATTTATAATAAATATTTGAGCTATTATTATGACTCATATAAGTGTCGTTATAATATCTTTTTAACTATTCGCGGTACGGGGAATCTGGTTTAAAGGGCCGCATAGGGTTGTTGGATTTCAGAAGTGCTATACGCCAAAATGGTCCTGCCCTCCGGTGTTTTATGTTTGGCCCCTGTCTGTACATAGTGGTTGGAAAGTATTGTTTAAACGCTTATATAATAATAATAATAATAATAATAATAATAATAATAATAATAATAATAATAATAATAATAATAAGACTAATAATTAGTCACGATAATATTAGACTAAAATCTAGTGGTGATAATACTAGGTTTCGTCGAAGGAAATTATTTTAAAGTAAACGAAGCGCTGTCCGAGTACCGAGTCACCACCTTCTCAGGTGAGTGCATAGTTACTGTCAGCTTACACATAGATATGAAGTATTTTATATAAATTACGTGCTATGTGTGCATATTATCTGAATACTTGCTATCTATGTTGGATGAACGTTTTATACATGTTTTCAATGATTTAAACTGTATATGTATTTTATACCTACAAAATGTGTTGGGTAAAACATGGGTAGATGTAATAGTTGTTGTGTGACAAAATAAAATAATGAGAGGCCTCGTTATAGATGTTATTGATGATCCAGTCATCTACCGGAGTATAGATGACGACCATGGACTATTCTAGACAGTCCAGTGGAACACTAGCATGCTTACAACCTGTAGGTGTTTATTTGAACTGTGTGTTCACCAGATGTACTCCATCCCCCACATGGTTGCCTTAAGGACATTTACGGCTGAGGAATCCCTTAGCAGTAGTGTCCATCCCGATGATAGTCCTTAGACTAGGTCCCTTGTGTTAGATGTCTTAGGGACGTAAAGTGAGGATAACGGGAATGGGTAATCGGGTTTATTTGGTTATACAATGGGAGGTTCCGGCGAAAATCTCGTTAACCAGGAGGGGATTTTGGTCGATCCAGCCAAAATCGAGGCGGTTATGTAGTGGGAGGTTCCGAAATCTCCCTCGGATATTAGGAGCTTTCTGAGATTGGCAGGGTACTACCGGAGGTTTATACGGGACTTCTTCAAGATCGCAGTGCCACTCACTTGTCTGACTAGGAAGGGAGTGGATTTCCGATGGGGTCCCGAGCATCAGAGGGCGTTTGAGATCCTCCGTCAGAAATTGTGCGAGGCTTTAGAATTGACACTCCCGGAGGGAGTCGAGGATTTTGTGGTGTTCTGTGATGCATCCATCACAGGTTTAGGGGCGGTCCTCATGCAAAGAGGACGAGTGACAGCCTACGCATCGCGACAGCTAAAGCCACATGAGACGAGATACCCTACGCATGACTTGGAATTGGGGGCGGTGGTGTTTGCCCTCAAGATATGGAGACACTATCTATACGGGGTCCGTTGTACCATTTACACGGATCACAAGAGCTTGAGACATATCATGGATCAGCCAAACCTGAACATGAGGCAGCGCAGGTGGCTGGACGTAGTCAAGGACTACGATTGTGAGATCCTTTACCATCCCGGTAAAGCGAATGTAGTGGCGGACGCTTTGAGCCGCAAGTCAGCAGGGTCTTCCACCCCAGCGGTATGTATGAGGATAACAGTGGATTCTCCAGTGGTGGGTTTGATCAGAGATACCCAAGTTGAGGGCATCCGCCCGGAAAATTGGAAGCTGGAAAGGATCAAAGGCGAGGACACCTAGTTTGTGAAGGATAGTCGGGGACTATTAACCCGATGTGGTCAGGTTTGGGTCCCGATGACGGGATGGGTTAGGCAGACGGTTATGGAGGAGGCTCATAAGTCTCATTTCTCTATTCACCTGGGAGCCACCAAGATGTATCGAGATTTGAGGTTGAGTTATTGGTGGCCGTGCATGAAGCGGGAAATAGCTTGGTACGTTGAGAGGTGCTTGACCTGTAGGATGGTCAAGGCCGAGCATCAGAGGCCGCATGGGAAGTTGAAGCCCCTAGAGATTCCCATGTGGAAATGGGAACAGATCGCGATGGACTTTATTACCAAATTGCCGAAGACGGCAAGGGGGTTTTATGCTATATTGGTCATCATGGATCGATTGACCAAGAGCGCCCATTTCTTGGCTATACGAGAGGGCTCATCGGCCGAGAAATTGGCCGAATTGTACGTTCGGGAGATCGTGTCTCGCCATGGGGTTCCTGTCTCCATTGTCTCTGATCGGGATGTCAGGTTTACCTCTTGCTTCTGGCAAAAGTTTCATGAGGAGCTGGGCACGCGGTTGCACTTCAGCATAGCATTCCACCCGCAGACCGACGGCCAGAGCGAGCAGACTATTCAGACCCTTGAGGACATGTCGAGAGCATGTGTCATTGATTTCGGTGGGAGCTGGGACTCCCACCTACCACTTGCAGAGTTCGCCTACAACAACAACCATCACTCTAGTCTGGGCGCCCCGCCATTCGAGCTGTTGTACGGGCGGAGATGTCGTACCCCGGTCTGTTGGGCGAAGTTGGACACAGGGTGATGGGTAGTACGGAGGTGGTTTTGCAGACTACCTAAAAGATCCAACAAGTTAGACAACGCTTGCAGACTGCTCAGAGTCGATAGAAGAGTTATGCCGACAAACGCCGATCCGAGTTGGAATTTCAGGTGGGGGACATGGTACTCCTGAAGGTCTCGCCCTGGAAGGGCGTGATTCGCTTCAGGAAGAGGGGAAACTTGGGCCCCCGATATATCGGGCCGTTCAGGATCATTGCCAGGGTTGGCAAGGTGGCTTACAGGCTAGAGCTGCCGGAGGAGCTTAGTCGAATACACAACACTTTCCACGTTTCGCAGTTGCGAAAGTGCATCATGGATCAGGAGGCGGTGGTGTCGTTGGATGATATGCAGGTCGATGAGCGCCTGAACTATGTGGAGAGGCCCATGGTCGTACTGGAGAAAAAGGTGAAGATACTAAGTAACAAGGAAATACCTTTGGTAAGGTACAATGGGAGCATCGGAAGGGATCCGAATGGACGTGGGAGGCAGAGGCAGAAATGCGGAAACATTATTCGGGACTGTTCACCGCAACAGACTTCGAGGACGAATTCTAGTTCAAGTGGGGGAGAATTGTAACGTCCCGATTCCAGGTATGAATTTAATTAAAGAATAATTGGTCTTATGTCCTACTCGGCGAGTTGGTTGCCCTACTCTCCGAGTAGCAGTGGGAATGGAACGCATGTTTAGTGACCTACTCGGTGAGTCCACCAAGGGACTCGGTGAGTAGGAGCTGGCAGATGAAACCCTACGTTCTGGGGGTTTTACACCCTATTTAAAGGATCATTGGCCTCCACCAGCCTCCCCTTACTGCTTCTTGTCCCTCTCAAACCCTAAAACGTGTGTGTGTGTGTGTCTGTGTGTTCTTTGGTGTGTCCAAGCTTGAAGGAGTAACCTTGGAAGGAAGTACTTGAAGAAGCAAGGAAAAGAAAGGCCAGGAACTCGTGGGAAGCTAAGGGATTGCATCAGACATCACTCTCTAGAAGGTATTAGGCTGTTCCTTAAGCTCTTTTCACTTTGAACCTCCCTGGGATGAGTGTTATGAAGGGCTCTCCATGTTTAAGCTAAGATATGAAGTTGTAACTTCAGATATGGACTTCCCTTGACCTCTAGATCCATAAAGTTCCCAGATTGTACAAGGATGAAGCTCTCCCAAGGTGTAAAACTCCATTAAAGAGCTTAGATTGATCATTTCGGGCCTTTAGAGCTTTGCATGTACGTAAAGATTGCAACTTTACGTGATAAACATGCCTTAGGAGCTTGGATCTATAATCTGGTGCCTTGCCATGGCTTCAAAAGCATCTGCATGGATTAAGAATTGCATGGACTCGTCGAGTTGAATGAGGGACTCGGCGAGTCTGTTGAAGATGGCCATGAACTCGGCGAGTTCGTTGAAGATTGCCTTGAACTCGGCGAGTTGTTAGAAAACTCGGCGAGTTGGCTAGGGCTTCTTCCAAATCTTGGCTGCATATGAACTCGACGAGTTAAAAGGGGACCGAGACAAGCAAATCAAGGATTTCACGACTTCTCAAATTCAGGAAGAACTCGGCGAGTCGGTGACCTTCACTCGGCGAGTCGAGTCAACATAGACTGTTGACTCTGATTGTGGACTTTGACTTGGACCAAGGGTTGACCAATTGAATTCTGTGGGTTTTTGGGGTTGGGAGATTTATGAAAAAGGTTGTGTGGTACTTTTACCCGGGAGTTGAGCTTTCTTATTTCCGACGACAGTTGCGAGGTGAGTTATCCTCACTATACTAAGGGGGTCTAAGGCACCAAGACCGGCCCATTGGATATGATATCCTAGTAGGTGTATTATGTTGAGTCAGAGTTAGTTATGCATGCTAGTTTTATACGCTTGAGGGTAGGACTGTAGGACTACCTATCATACTGATTGATTTCCTTTATGTGCATTATCTGTTACATGTGATATGTTATGTGGGATGGGTTGAGGTTGTATTGCTCCGTGCAGTAGCCAACAAACCCTAGAGTATTCCAGATATGAGCTGAGGGCCCGGTAGGCATTCCAGACTCATACTGAGGACTTGGGGGCATTCCAGATACGAGCTGAGGGCTCGGTAGGCATTCCAGACTCTTACTGAGGGCTCAGTGGCAATCCAGATGTGAGCTGAGGGCCCGGTAGGCATTCCAGACTCACACTGTGGGCCATGGGTATTCCAGTCTGTAAAGTTGTGGACCCGTTATGTGTTGTTCTGCTCAGTTTGTTATGATATGTTAAGGTGTGACAAGGTTATGTGGACTATATGTGTATCGGTATTTTGGGGGTAACTCACTAAGCTCTCGGGCTTACAATTTCAGTTTATTGTTTCAGGTACCTCAGAGGATCGCGGCAAGGCGAAGGCATGATCGTATAACTCCTCCTATTGTGTTATGTTTCTGGGAAAACTCTGATATAAATGTATTTTGAGAACAAAGTTGTAATGTTTTGACGAATTCGACGTGTTTTTGAAAGTTTAAATTTGGCTTAAATTTTTTATTGTTACAATAATACTAGGTTTCGTCGAAAGAAATTGTTTTAAAGTAAACAAAGCGCTGTCCGAGTACTAAGTCACCACCTTCTCAGGTGAGTGCATAGTTACTGTCAGCTTACACATAGATATGAAGTATTTTATATAAATTACGTGCTATGTGTGCATATTATCTGAATACTTGCTATCTATGCTGGATGAATGTTTTATACATATTTTTAATGATTTAAACTGTATATATATTTTATACTACAAAATGTGTTGGGTAAAACATGGGTAGATGTAATAGTTTATGTGTGACAAAATAAAATAATGAGAGGCCTCATTATAGATGTTATTGATGATCCAGTCATCTAGCGGAGTATAGATGACGACCACGGACTATTCTAGACAGTCCAGTGGAACACTAGCAGGCTCGCAACGTGTAGGTGTTTATTTGAACTGTATGCTCACCAGATGTACTCCATCCCCCACATGGTTGCCTTAAGGACATTTACGGCTGAGGAATCCCCTTAGCAGTAGTGTCCATCCTGATGATAGTCCTTAGACTAGTTCCCTTGTGTTAAGATGTCTTAGGGATGTAAAGTGAGGATAACGGGAATGGGTAATCGGGTTTATTTGGTTTGATAAAGTTAATAAACTTATTTATTGTGGGTTGAAAACCCTATGTGCTCACCAGGCTCCCAAGCCTAACCCACTCAGTTTCTTGTATTACAGGTAGTGGCGCATGAGCATAGATGTGATGTCTTGGGATAAGAGATTAATGGATTTTAGGCTTGTAAATACGGAATAATGTAGTAAGGCCTATGTTGTATTGTTTATACTTATGTACTGTATCGAACATGACATCCCGAGTCTTTTTAATGAAATATATTTCTATGGAAATGCTTTTGATAAATCTTTATCATAATATTGTTTTGGGACAAATTCCGCAACTCTTTTATTAAAAGATTACTCTGATTTTGAAGATAAAGTATAAACAAAACCGGTCTTTTCTGGCCGTGATTTTGGGGATGTCACACTGGATATTAGGGTTATGGTCTTCAGTCACGTACGCCCCTCGTACCCACTTGGTACGCCCAGCATACGTTACGAACCTGGAGCGATCAACCATCCTCAGTACGATAAGCGTACTCCTTAAGTACGCCCAACATACGGAGGGACCAATTTTGCAATAAACTTACATACTAAGGATAAGAAATGTAAATACATGGATCCCGACCGTTACAGATTGTAAGGTTTGATAGGCAAAAAAAAAAAAAAAATTCTATCTAAAAAGAAATTGAGAGATGTTTAGGCTAAGGGATGTGGTTACTACATGGTTACTAGAAAAGTGATGTCACCTATACGCCACTACATGTTCACTACATATTCACTAGCCCTAGGAAATAGTTATAACTCCACATTGTTTTTCAAATTTTTTAATATTTAGATTAAATAAAAAAATTAATAAACATAAATAAATATTTCACATTACATAAAAACACATTGCATAACTTGAATTACGAAAAAAACATAAAAAAAAAAAAATTCAAACCTAAATTACTAAAAAAACATAAAACCATAGAAATTTAAACATAAACGACTTAAAAACCATAGAAAATTAAACATAAAAATTAAAACGTTAAAAACCTAGTCTTCGTACTCGTTACTAACTTGTTTTCGATTTTTATAAACACGGCTAAATTTTTTGGGTCGATATCCGGTTGCAGTTTTGTGTTTAAAATTTGAAGATCGGTAAGTGCTAGTTTCGGCGACGAGCTTACTCTATTGAGTCGTAACTTTTTTTGCAAAAAACTTAGAGTTTTCTCAAAATTTTCCCCAAATACGTCTTCATTACTCGCTTTTTCGTTTGAAGACGCCGCTTTTTTCCCTTTGCATCTTCCCGGTGGTCAACGAAGTTGGACTTCCGATGGACCCTCCCCTTTGGTGTCGTCGAAGTCTTCATTGAGGTCGACACCAAAACACACATCCAACTCAGAAGTTCTTGGCCTTTTGTTGGAGTCGGTGGTCGATTCTGAATGCGAAGTCTCCGGTTTAAGGACCCATTTTAGACCATTACGATAAATTTCCGACACTTTTTGGATTCTGAATGCTTTACCGCCGTTAGTGACCTTGTATTGTTGGCAAACGGTTGATAGAATATTGAAATTGTTGCTACCACATTTATGCATATTTTTTAGATTTTCAAATATGTCGTTAAACTTGGTGCAAGCCGCTCGTAGTTCACGCCATTTTCCATTCACCGCATCGTATGTTCGACCCGTTTGTCTTCCTAAAAGTGAGGGAAAGTGATCTAAAACATGACCCCAAAAATTGTTTCCCGTTTGCGTGTTTCCCGTTCTCGACTCACACGATATAAAAATCCAAGTTTTAGCCAAAGCTTCCTCCTCATCTTCATTCCAAGCCGTCCCTCTTTTTTGTAGCTTCCTTTTGGTTGTCTTCTTCTAGATGGTTGTGTTTCTTCGACAAGGTTGCCCTCGTCGGTGTCCACGTTTATAGGCAGGGATTGAGATACATGGACTTGAGATAATTGTATTTAGAATTGTTGAGATGATTGTGTTTGGAATTCTTGAGATGGTTATGTTTGGAATAGTTGAGGTCGAAATTGTAGAAAACCTTGGAGGTAGGGTTGATTGAATTGTTGTGGTCTTTGTTGTTGGAAGTAGTCTGATTGACATGAAATATTGGTAAATAAAAGTTGTTGTTGGATATAACATTTGAATATAACATTGATATTGATCATGATGATTGTTTGGAGTTGTTGGGGGTGTTTGGAGTGTTTTGGATATTTTGATTTTACTTCCATACTTTTGAGAAAAAAAAATGAGAGAATAGAAATAGAAAAAATGACACAAATGCCCTACAAACTTTCTAGGCTTTACCTGTAAAGTCTCTAAGGTTTTTATCGAGTTTTATGTATCCCTAAACTAGGATATAACATGCTCTTTTAGTCTCTATCAATCTGTAATAACCAGTTCAGTGACATTTTAGACCAAAAAAACTCATATTGTGCCCCTATAAAACCAAAAAAATAAGTTCGGGGATCAATTCGTACGAAAACACTCTCCTTTTTTTCTATCTAAAACCGATTCACACTCAATTTGTATTCATCCCCGAACTTATTCTTTTTGGTTTTATATGAGCACAATGTGAGTTTTTTTTTTTTTTTTTTTTTTTTTTTTTTTTTTTTTTTGTTAATGCTACTGAACCGGCTATTACAAGTTGACAAAGACTAAAAAAGTGGGTTATATCCTAGTTGAGGGACGCATAAAGCCTGACAAAAACTTTATAGACTTAATGGGTAAATTCTAAAAAATTTGTAGGGCATTTGTGTCATTTTCCCAATAGAATATATGAGAATATTTTGTGGTGTGAAATGATGTAAAAATGTTTGGTATTTATATGGTTTTTAGTAAGGTTAAAAAGTCTTACAATTTATAACGGGTCAAAAATTGACTGTTTGCCACAAATGAATATGACTGGTTTTAACAACGTGTAATTTGCCTCAATTCACACCACAATTACCGACAAGGGGGTGATGTTCACGCGTAAACACCCGCGCCACATCACCCTTTACGCATAAAAAACCTTACAATACCCTTGGTCCTTAGGATTTCTTTTAAAACAATTTTTGACTTTTAGTTTTTTTTAAAAAAAAAAGAAAAAATACAAGAAATGTTTGACTAATAAAAAAAGATTTTTTAAAAATAATTTTTGTGTAGAAAGAAAATTTGGTTTTTCAAAAGTCACTACATCTTATCTTTTTTGTGACTTGAAAAGTTGGTTTTTACGTTTAAAATTAATATAAACACATTTAAAAAAATTGAAAAAAATCACCAATAAAAAAGTCAAGACTTTCTAACTTAGAAAGTAAAATCTCAAACACCCTAGAAGTGGTTGTAATTAGGATAGTAAAGTTATAGATACTCACGAATAAGATCACTTTCCCCTGTTCTTGTGGAGAATATATATATATATATATATATATATATATATATATATATATATATATATATATATATATATATATATATATATATATATATATATATATATATATATATATATATATATATATATATATATATATAAAATGTTGTGTGTGATTTATTCTCTTGACAATACGTGTATGTCATTTATTATTAACAAAAATAGTGAATAATTTGCAATAAAATTAAATATATAACTACCGGTGGGCTATAAAAATATATCAATTATTCCATAAATTAAATTAGCGTAACGAGCATCTAAAGTTCTAAATAACATTCTAAGGCTTATGTTAAACGATTCAACAACTAAAATGCATTATATAACTACGTAGATTGTGCTGAATGTTTATAATCAAATAAAAGAAGTAAAGACACGAATAATTAGAGATTCAAAAGTTTTTTAAACAAGCATTCATATAATGTTTTGAGATAGGCAAGGAGGCGATATCAACGCCCAAAACGGAAATCGAGCTTTTTCAAGTGGTTAGGAACTTTTCTAATATCCTGAAAGATTCCAAGTTTGAGTCCTACTTCTGGGTATTATCTGGTGAATTAAACAAGAAACACTTTTCAAAAATATATAAAAAACATAAATATATGAAGTTTACTCGATACGAACTATACATACAAAGAAGGGAAAGCGTAACGATGGTGCTGTTCATTGGTGTTTGTTGATTTGAGGCACTTGGAACAAAGGAATGAGTGAAGCTGTCCGCATGACCTAGCTATGGCATATGATAAGAAACCTTAATTAGATCATGCTGGCAGCTTCACTGTTTCCATAAATCCCATTGACATCACGATATATAAAGTTTTCTTCTACACGTGGCTAGGGTTTTGAAGGGATCAAAGAATCAGAATTGGTTAACAAGAAACCAAGAGCATGGAAGTGAAAGAAATGGATAGCATATAGTATCATACCCAACGTGAACCCTGATAACTTGAATTTATAGTGGGGTGGGGGATTGTTTTAGGTTTAGGTTATACAAGATTGTAACCAGGAGAGGTAGAAGAGAAGAGTGTGAACACCCAGATGGTGAAACAGTAAAATAAAGACACTTTTAAGAGTGAATCATGTGAGCAGCAGCTGGAGATAACAGCTCATAACCTACGCCCCCCGACTCCTTCCACATAGGGTTTCACTTCACACAAACACACATACATACAGTAAATTGATAAAATAAAGAATTTTGTTTATTTGATTTGTAAAATAATCCATGTTATATATAGATCACTTTATTGAATATCATTCAAACATTTATATATATAATTTATATATAGATCACTTTACAAATAAATTTACTTTGTGTTATAAAAAATGTCTAAAAAACTCGTAATAGTTCTGTCATTACCTCAAGGTTTGTATTTACCGTCAAACTTTGACAAACTGTCACCTTAAGACACTCGCCTTAAGTCACATATGTATATAAAAATTAATAATAGTAATATATATATATATATATATATATATATATGTATATATATATATATATATATATATATATATATATATAAAATTGTCGCCTTAAGTCACGCTTTACAAACGAAATGACCCGTCATGACTCAAAAAAGCTTAAGACTTGATATTGCCGCCAAATCACACCTGACGTTATTTAGAACCTTGATTATAACATTTAAAAATATTTAGTTTTATAAAGATTTTTGTATATCATTCAAACATTGTGCAAATCCTATCAAGTTAACATTCTCGTTTATGAAATTTTAAAAAACTATTGAAATTTCAAGTGAATATAATGTTTGAATAATCATCAGAATAATTTCTATTTATTAAAATTATAGTGGTTGGTAAGTTATATTTTATTGCTTAATTATTTGTTTTATCAAAATAAGAAAGAGATTTAAAATAGATTTATAAAATAAAATTTTATAAAAATGAATATTTTATAAATTTAATAAAATTAAAATGAAAGATTAAGAAGGGATAATGAATTATGAGTTAACACAATTTTAATTTTGTGCATATTCAACAGCTTTTCTTTTTGTATAGATAATTGACTAGTGAATTTATTTTTGGCATTCCAAAAGTATTCTTAAGATCTGGAAAAAACGTTCATAATGATATTTTTTTAATACAAAAAATAAATTCAATAATAAATAATATATAAAAAATATCAAATATAAACAAAATAAAAAAATTTATTACCTTCATAAGTTATTTTTCTATTTTCTAAATAGATCAGCAAACTACAAAACACAGGCATACAAATTGTTTCGGTTTTAAATTTATAACTTTTCAATGAGAATCAAAAATACTACATATATGCATTTTTGGTACAATGAATCATCGAAGTTCCAAACTGTATCTTATCTTCATTAAACTACAGATATGTTTACTATTATATATTCTTCGATTCAATTTGAAGTTTAAAACCATTTCAACAATATTATATAAAATTGATAGTATTTTGTAAGATTTAACTTTAATTAAAAAGAAAATGAAAATGAATGAAAAATATATATCTTTATGTCTAGAAGACCAAGATTCGACAAGATCCAAAGTAAATATAGAAGTAGGTTTTGACCATCAGTTGCTACAACCTTGTTTTTCTAACTTTGACTACTAAATTATTAATATAAGTACAGAAAGAGATACTACCCTATATTAGGGTAGAAAGATAACAACTTCCTATTTTAGTTTTTCAAATATCTATGTTATTTTTCCCTTTAAATATAGGTGATAATTAATATATTTTGTGAGGTTTTAAGAAAATATATAGGAAAATATGCATAAAGTTTTATTATTAAAAAAAATTAATGATTAAGATCCAAATTTTCATTTTAAATAGAAAACTCTATGAAATAAGTTAATTTCTTTACTTTAGCTCTCTTTTTAATATATTTAACAGGTTATGAGATTAAATCATTAATTTTATTTTAAAATAATAAAGTTTTTATATAGATTTTCTTAAAATTTGTATATAATGTATGTATTCTTATTTATTTTTAAGTGTTTTAAGCATTTTTACATATTTATCTATTTTATTAGTTTTTTAAGTTTTTTTATATAGTTTTTTATACTTTTTATGTATTTTAAATGTATAAACATATTTTTTATGTACTTATTTGGATTTTTATGTATTTTTACTTATTATTATGTACTTCAGTATATATTTCATGTATTTATGTAAAATTTTAATATTTTTTTGACATATTTTTATGTACTTTAAATATATAAACATATTTTTTATATATTTATATGTATTTTTTAAAATATTTTAGTATATTTTTACGTATTTATGTATTTTTTTAATCCACGTTTCATTATAAGATAATTATTAGACCTTGTAAATGAAGAAAAAAACACTAAATTACTTCAAAACAACATTTCTCAAATACAATCATTAACAATCAATACCATTTTCCCAGATAAACTCTTCTATTTTTTCTTGACTTCAGTTTGTAGAAAATAAAGTTTACGTATATCTTTTACTAATTTTACTTTGTTAAAGAACTTTTGGTTTTTAATGTTTAATCATAATTAGTAAATCTCATAACACAATTTTATTCTATTTCATATTTTTTATGATTTTGCTACCACTAAATGATTATTTTTGCATAAAGTTATCATCTTTGTCATCAAAATACTTAAAAAAATCATATAAATACATAAAAAGTACTTACATAAAAATATTTAAAATTGTGTAACACCAATTCTAGGTGCTTATTATGAGTATCAATAAAGTCTAAAAGGATGAAAACCTTGGTCACGACACGATGGTGCCCGGGAAGGAACGCACATCACATTGGTTGTCACGACATGACAACATGTTGGTCACGACGTGATAGCCCTTGCGAGCAAAACCCTAAATTCGGGGTTTATGCCCCTAGTTATGGGAAGTAAGGACTCTGGTTTGCACACCCTTGGACTCCATCACCTCGATTCACCCTCAAGAAAACCCTAATTCTCCATTGTTGATTTTGAGCTCCTTTTGTAACACTCGTTTCAAATTATTTCATTATCCGGGGTTGTGGCCTGATTATTGGTTATCATAAGGTTTAGGGCCTTGGGCAAGGAGGGATTTGGCCCTTTTTGGATGTAGGTGGTATAGACTAAGAGACCCGAGTGTTTGTTTGTGTTTTGGACCCCAAGGGTATAATCGTAATTTGTTAGTTCAGGTATTTATGAATTTTAGGTTCTTGTTCGGGAAGTTTAAGGTGAGGGTGAGTTTATAGAAGTATAGGGTTTCTCACCATCTTTCCATGGATATAAAGTTCGTTGGAAACTAATTTAGGAAAAAGAAGTTAGGGTTGAATGAAGTTTTAGGGTTTTGGAGGGACATCTAGTACGCAACGCGTACTACATGTGTACGCGGTGCGTACCAAGTAAGTTGGTCGTTAGTAGTACATGAGTACGTCGAGCGTACTAAGCGTTACGTGGGGCGTACTACCTTCAACACCAAACCCTAATTTCGGGTTTTTTACCCTTATATAAGCAACATTATAACCTTCCTATGGTCATTTTAGGTCAGTCACCACCCTTTTTATCATACATTGAAACCCTAGAGTTCGTTAAGCGAGTTTTGGAGCTTGGAAGAGGGTTTTTGGTGGTTTTTGTAAGAAAAGAAGAAGGTTGAATACTCAATCCCTAGAGCGGAGCTTAGAGATCCATTGTTAGCATCTTCATTTCGAGACTTTATAGGTATGAAGTCCCTTTTCTTGTCTACTCATTGTATAGATCTTCTTTTGGGCATGTTTATTGTCATTTTAGTCCCTCTTGGGTGCTCTTTGTGAGCTATGGTTGATTCAGAAACTTAATCTAGTAGATCTAGACATATTAAGGGTCCTTCATTCATAAAAGTGCAAGCTTTATGGAGTTTTTCAGTTCATGTATGTGTTAAGACCTTTTATTAAGCTCTTTTGAGCTCTAAAGCCCCATTAAGCCATGCATGTGAGTAGAGTTTCCCACTTTATGTGTTAACTTATCCATAATGGGTTTGGGCCTAATTTTGATATTTGGGCCTTATTAGGCCTTGTGGTGTCATTTAAAGGATTTGGACTTATGATGCTTGTGGATTGGTCTCTGGATTTTTGCAAATTAAGGAAAAGGGTAAAATAGACATTTATCCTGGAGGATTGGTTATTGGACTAGAAGTCGTGGTTGGAACGGAAGCAATTATTGATGAAATGTTATTTGTTGATAGCAGCACGAGATTTCTGATAACAGCAGTTCGAGAGTTCGGTAATCGTGGTTTGAGGTGAGTCTCACCACTATACTATGGGTCAAAGGCACCAATTTCATCCCATTGTTATATATATTATAGGAAGACCAGGGGGTGCCCTTGGCATTTGTATGAAAGACCTAGAGGTGGCTCCTGGAATGTAGCAACCAGTTCCTGGTAGGTATTTTAAATAAGAATTCTCATCTTTGCAAAAGGGACTCGACGAGTTGAGGCCCCAAACTCATCGAGTAGAAATGAGAATTTGGACGCGAGTTAAGAAACCTACTCGATGAATTGGGGAGCCCCAACTCGAAGAGTATGGCTACCAGAGTGAAACCTAAATTTTCAGGGTTTGCACCCTATTTAAACACCGTGACCTTTAAAGTTTAGCCTCATTTGCATCCTGCATCACTCCAAACCATAGCCACAAAACCCTAATTCACCTTGGAGTGTTTTGAGCCATTGTTGTGTGTTCTTGGTGATTTTGAAGATTGGGAAGGAAGAGGAAGCTTGAGGATTCAAGAGGAAGTTAGTAGATCAGGGAGTTGAGCCACATTTCTGACTCATTTGAGGTATAAAGTTTATACCTTGGCTTTCCATTGCTTAGATCTTCATTTAGGGTTGTATTTTACCATTTTGGAACCATTCATGGATGTAAGTATGTTTTGGAGTCATGGCTTTAGATCTAGAACCTTTGAGGGACTCCATGGCATAAAGTTACCATCTTTATGGCCATGGGAGTCCCGTGCAACTTGTGAACCACTTTTTAGGGCCTTTTAAGCTAAATAACCCATGCATGGACGTAAAGTTAGACACTTTATGTGATATATCGACCCTAGGGAACTGGATCTATGACTTGGATGCATTAAGCCCGACTAAAAATGACTGTATGGATTTAGAATATGGGGGACTCGAAGAGTTGTTCATACAACTCGATGAGTTGGGTCGTAGTCACCTAACCTTTTCTATTACTCAACAAACTCAGTGAGCCTAGAAGATGGCTCAGTGAGTTGGCCAGGTTTTCGGGGTTTGAAGAGTTCAGGACTCAATGAGTCCAAGGAAGGACTCGATGAGTTGAAACGAAAAGTCTCGATTCTCTCATAAGGAAGAACTCGGCGAGTTAAAGGGTAACTCGACAAGTTGGATCGCGAGTTCGAGGTTCTCTGATTCATGGGACTCGACGAGTTGATGGACCAACTCGGTGAGTTGAGTCAACCAGGATGTTAAATTTGACTAGAATGTTGACTTTGACATTTACTTTAACCAAGGTTGATCCTTAGAGGGTTATGAAGTACGGAATGGATTCTAAAGGGTTGTCCCATGTAAAGTTTTGGGCCCAATTTGTAAAATTAGGCCATTAGTGGGCCTTTATGGATTTTGGAGTTTTGGACTTGATTGGTTTTAGACTTGGGCCTTAGTTATGTATCTTGTTGGGACAAGGGTAAAAAGGTTATTTTTCCCCGAGTATGGGTTAATGATCATGGTTTAGGACCCAATTGCTAATTCGGTGATATTGTGGTATTGATAGCTTGAGGAGTTGCCAGGATAGTAGTAAGGATTTCTTGCAGTGGATTTCAGTAGTACGAGGTGAGTTACTTTCTAGTAGAAGTAGGTTGAAGGCACCAATGCCAGCTTACTTGTAAGAGTTATGGTAGAGATGATTGTCTTTTTGATAATTGTCTAGTATGTTGCAATCTATTATTCTTTATGTGCTAGTATGCTATGATGTGATAATGGTAGGAGGATTAGGATAGACACTAGTACCGGTCGATAGGGTCGAATGGGTAGGCCATCACCCAGGCTAAGCTAGGCAATATATGAATTATGTGTTTATGAGCTAGTATGTTATATGGTAGATATAGGGGTGAAATAGTCCTCGGTATTGGTCGATAGGACCGAAGGGATAGGCTAGCACCCAGATATGCTAGGCAGGTTACCGGTTGAAAGAGACCGAATGGGTAGGCCAACACCCAAGTTTGCTAGGCAGTAGAAGAATTGTATGTATATGCCAGAGTATTATATGGTAGTGATAAGGGTGAAACAGTCCCTAGATACCAGTTGAAAGAGACCGAAGGGGTAGGCCAACACTCAGATAGGTTAGGCAGGTTACAAGTTAAAAGAGACCGAAGGCATAGGCCAACACCCAGATATGCTAGGCAGTATGTTTATTGTATGGTAATTGGTATAATGAGGGAACTCACTAAGCTTCGTGCTTACGGTTTTCAGTTTTGGTTTTAGGTACTTCGTTTTCAAAGGAAAGGAGTTGGTTCGATCGCAATGCATCACACTATGCTTTCCGCACATGAGATCTTTGGGATTATACTATGATATTGTTTTATGATGACATGTTTTGATTATCGTTATATTGGTTTTGACATGGGATGATGTTATGAATGTTTTTGTACTATTGGTTTTTATAATAACCTATTTAAAAATGAAAATTTTTGTCATGAATTTTGGGATGTTATAAGTTGGTATAAGAGCCTTAGTTTGAGGGATTCGGTCATGCTTTCAGCTGTGTATGAACTCAAACTGAGGACTAGGCAAAAAAAATTTAAAAGAAAACCCATTTTTACAAAAGATTTTGACAAGAGAAAGAACAAGGAGTGTGATGCGTGCAATTAGCTGAGCTCAAGTAAGTTTTCCCCAGGATTCCCATACATGTTATGTTATGTTTTTTGGATTGGTGTCTAAGTCCATAACTATTTTGGTATGTACTTGACCCGATTGTGCATGGTCCTTTTGGGTTGCCTTCACACTGGTGACTAGATAGGATGATTGTTGAGGAGAGAGGTTGGTTTATTGTTAAGAATAAAAAACTAGGATATAAATATGATTTGTTAATATTAATATATGAATAATATATTAATTTGGAATCATATTATTAATTAGTATTTAATCATAAATTAATTTAGAATTAATTTTTGGATTAAAGGAACTAACTGAAAGTGCAGGGGCTATTTTGTAATTATTCAATAGTTGAGGCTTTGGGCCATTGGATCACCTTTATTAAGGCTTGAACGAAAATCCTAGAAGGATCTAGGAGCTTTCATCCAAGGGCTTAAGGAAAGGAGTCCATGGACTTGCTTAGGCCCTAAGATAAGGGATTAGGGTTTACACCTTGAAACCTTAGTTAGCCTTAAGTATAAATAGCACCC
Source organism: Lactuca saligna (assembly GCF_052625555.1). Classification (NCBI taxonomy): domain Eukaryota; kingdom Viridiplantae; phylum Streptophyta; class Magnoliopsida; order Asterales; family Asteraceae; genus Lactuca; species Lactuca saligna. Next base: position 312,387,028 of record NC_136421.1, read on the forward strand.
TAAGGCACTAAGATTTCATCTAAGCTTTGGGAAACCCTAAAAGGGATGAATTCTAGGGCTAGATACCATTCTCTCCTCTCTCTCTCCCATATTCATCCTTTCACCTAGTGTGTTTGTGAGCCATTAGAGGTACTACACTTGTGGTACTTGCTTTCAAAGCTAAGGAGATTCAAGGAACTAGTTGTTATTACTATATAACAACAAAAGGTATGTATTCTATTCTTCTATGTGGATTTTGAAAATAGTACTAACATCCCAGGTTTCTTTTTGTGTTCATAAAGTTGTATAACTAATAGTGAAAACATAGATTCAACTCTAGGGTTGTATACACACATAGGATTGTTTGTATAAAACCCATCAATGTTATGTTACGTTACGTTATGTTACGTTACGTTATGTTATGTTATGTTATGTTATGTTATGTTATGTTATGTTATGTTATGTTATGTTATGTTATGTTATGTTATGTTATGTTATGTTATGTTATGTTATGTTATGTTATGTTATGTTATGTTATGTTATGTTATGTTATGTTATGTTATGTTATGTTATGTTATGTTATGGTATGTTATGTTATGTTATCTTATGTTATGAATTGAGAATATGTGAACTGCATGCTAGATTAGGGTTAAGGATCTAGGAAGGATGCCTTATATGCTTATTGTATGTGCTTGTAGACCTACATACTAGTATTGATCAGTTAGTGATAGGATGACCTATTTAGGTTATGCCTGATTGCATGAGTCTTAGAATCTCATGCCAGTATAGATTCTTGATAAGAGGATTATGGTTTGATTGCAGTATGTTGATTAGATTTTTCCATTGTTTGAATGTTGTTTGCTTTGTGCTTTGTGGGAATCTTAGCAATGTGAGCTAGCTACTAAGTGAATATGCTAAGTCACATGTAGCATAGGATGGATAATCTCAGAGTGATGAACTTGGCCTTATTGCGTAGCTCTCGTCTGAGTCTAACCGTTCTAGGGATGAGTCCTTTACTCGAAGGATTATCTGATCTCTGCTACATGTGGCTATATTCATGGGGTAGCTAGTTGACATTAATGGGAATCTTTCAGCAGTTGAGGACTGGGTGAGTTCGAGAACCTAGGGAAGCCTAGGATATGCTTCAGTGTGTTAGTAGTGGGGTTTAGTGAGACTTGGGTGCATCAATTTGTGGAAGTGACTTGGAGGATTCGGGAGGATTGCTAAGGAAAGTATAGATAGGCGTGGAAGGTAGTATTGGGCCTGTACTACTGAAAGCACAGGATCCATACTCAAATCAATGAGAGTCTTGGAGAATCTGGGAAGCTTTGGGCAGGAGAATCCTTGAGTATGTTTTAAGTAGTGGTGTCGTGATTGTTCAGTTTGGAGATGAGCACTCAGGGAGGCGGTTCTGGTTCAGGATTAGGCCTCGGCTCAGGTGGTGAGCCAATCGGGGGAAGGACCGCCATTTTGAGTTTGCGTTTGATTGAGGAGAGGGAAGGTGTTTTATGTACTAGTCCCTACCTCATAGGATCCAAGGTTCGATTCGCCTTGGATATCCTGTATCAGACGACAAGGAGCTTTTGGGAGTTGATTGCGCGATCTATTGTGCTTTCTAAGTCGGAGACTATGTCTTGGGAGGATTTTGTGACCTGTTTTGGGGAAGAGGATGTTCCATATGTTGCAGTTCAGTCGTTGGCAAGTGAGCTAGTAAGCGTGACAGGGTGTCAAAACCCGAGGGAAATGACTTCCAGAGTTCGACGATGCGAGATCGATTTGGTGCACATCAGGAAGAGAGGGTACTAACAAGTGCATATAATAGAGGGTCCCGGGAAGAGACCCAAGACTTCTAATTAGAGGTGGAAATCGTGTCGTGTCGGGTTCGTGTCGTGTTGAAACACTAAACGAGTTGAAAGTGCTTGACCCTAACCCGACCCATTTAATTAACGTGTCGTGTCGTGTCAACCCTTTTATTTTCGTGTTGATTTTGTGTCGGGTTTTGGGTTAGGGTTATACCTTGAAATATGTCATGTCATGTGCGGTTAAAAGATTGAGCATGTTGAAAGAGTATGAGTTTGGTAGGTAGAAATGAAAAACTAATTGTTTTGAGGCAGAATAGATGAAGCCATAGCATGTTTATATGACAAAATTAAAAGAGTGGGAGTTGGGGAGGCGGATGAAAAGATCATGAGGATGTGATAATGGTGAAAGAGACTGGGTAGTTTGGGAGAGAATGGAAAAACTAAAATGAAATCTTGATCTAGACGGCTAATTCATTTCAACATTACAAAACAATTCAATATGAAAGTTTTCTTTTACTTATGCTTTTGGTTTTGTATCTTTCTAGTTTATTTAAATAATTCAAAAAACTTGCATACAAATAAACGGGTCAATTTTGAGTTGAAATTATCAACCCTAACCTTACCCATTTAATTTTCGTGTCGTGTCGTGTCAACCTGTTTATTTAAACGGGTTGAAATATCTTACCCAAACCCATTTATTTCGTGTCAGGTTTGTGTCAGGTTTCGTGTCGTGTCAATTTTTGCCACCTCTACTTCTAATCATTGGGTGAAAGGCCAACAGGGTCGGAGTCAGTACAACATATGTGGGAAAGTACATAGGGGATTTTGTTTCTCTAAGGGTTTAGACTGCTACAAGTATAGCAGGGTTGGTCACGTCAGCAGGGATTCTCCCTAAGGGGCAAGCCCATTATGCCTTCACTGCAATCGGGTGGGCCACAGCAAGGACAACTGTCTGACGAAGAGGGGATGATCAGTGAGCGTACCTACCCCAGATACTTTGGGGATCACTGATAGACGAGAGGGTGGGGCCATAGCTCTAACAGAGAGGAATCGGAATGTGCAGTGACACGCATGAGAGATCAAGATTTCAGCATGAGAAGTTGCAGGTATGCATCTTTTGCTCTTTTTTAGTTCTATCTGTATTTTGTAGATGTTTTCTTGCATCGGTTTTAAGTAAGTGTATCTATGGGGTCAGTTCTCAGCTTATGTTTGGATTATGTTCTTAATATGTGTCATATGCCAATTGCATACCGTGAATTATAAGTAGCTAGTGAAAGGTCGTTCCCTTTTGCTGGTTCTGGATGTTCAATGTTCTCTCGGTTCGTAGTGGAGATCGGTCAAGGGTACTATGTGGAAGGCCTATGGTTAGTTTCATCAAGCTAGTCCACCCGTATTGATGGGATATATTGGTTTTATCATTTGTTCGGGTATGTTCGACAATTGCCTATGGAAGAACTTTGGAGTTCAAGGCACTACCGTTGCTAGGAAAGGACTGGTAGCATGAAGATGGTGGTGTCAATTACGGGTGTTAGATGCATAAGTGTTTGGTTATTGGATGTTCAAGAGAATTGTATTTTTCGCATGGGTCGTTGTTGAATAGAGTTTAGTGGTTCTGTGAGGATTACTCAGCCAGAGTAAAGGTTAAGGTTTCTAATCGCCATCATGGGAACTTAAGGAGTTGATATAGTAGCATGGGAGGTGGGTTGAGGTATCGAACTAGGCTAGATTTCAAGGGTGCACTTAAAGATTTCATAGGATGGACGATCTTAGGGTTTGATTGGTAATTGATCGCTAGCACAGGTATGTAATGCCTTGTTCCGAATCGCTTTCCTAATTTGGGGTTGTGTCCTAAAGATGGGTTATCATAAGGATTAGAGCCTTTAGAAAAAGGGAGATCTAGACCCATTTAGGTGCGGATAATGTAATTGAGGTGATCCAGGAGTTTGGTTGTGTCTTGAAGCTAAGGGGTAAATTGGTAAAGTGGCATTCTGAGCTCTTTATGAATTTTGGATTTTCGTTCGTGAGTTTTGAGGTGAGGATAAGTTGATAGATGTGTAGAGCTTCTCTCCACCTTTCTATGGATATAAATAACGTCAAAAACGGAGTTAAAATGAAGAAGTTATAGCCGTTTGAAATTCGAGTGGTTCAGGTGAGTGATCGTTGACTTCTTAACCAAGCTCATTTAGGACTCACGGCGTGAGCATGAAGTGCTCACGACGTGAGACACACCTGATGCACCAAAACCCTTATTTTCGGTTTTTTAAAGGTATGGGATGATTAGGGTTGCTTCTCCTCAGCCTCTTTCACTCCCAAGTCACCGAAAAACCCTAGATTCGGCCTTCTTGATCCCTTGAGCCATTGTTGGTTGTGTTGGTGTGTTATAGTAGTTGATTTAATTGAAGAAGAAGAATAAGAAGCTTGTGTTGAGGTTCCTTTGGATGAGATAAGCTCCTTCTAGTGGTACTTCTGAGCTCATAAGCTTCTGTAAGTCTTAAAGATCTCACCTTTCTCCTCCAATCTTGCTAGATCTAGGTTTTGGTTACCTTCTTTGCATGGGATCTTGAAGTATTATGCATAGGCTCCATAAAGTTGGAAACTTTATAGACCATTGAGTCATTTGCTATGCTAGGAACCTTAGATCTAGATTTTGGTGCCAGTTATGAGCTCCAAGTTTGAATCTTGATGTTTATACCCATCTTTTGACCTAACTAGTATTTAAGTCATGTATTGGAAATATGTGACTAAAAGCTTTGATTTTATGGTCCTTGGGGTCAACGAAGACCCTCTAGACTATCCCATGTTATGGCTTAATGGATTAGGAGCTTAATGCTCATTTTTGGTCAGATCTGGACTCACGATGTCAGGAATGAAGCCTCACAATGTGAGAACGTATTCAAGGAAGTTTTTGGGCCAAAAACCGTGACCTCACGAGATGAGCATAAGGTGCTCATGACGTGAGAACCTTCTGTGCAAGATTTGGACTTTTTGAATGTTGGCTAGCTTAGTCTTGGACTTATCCTTTGGTTTGGGCTCATAATGGACTAAGGAATTTAGAGTAATGGACTTCTAGTTGGGCTTACCTTGCGAGGCTTGTCCTAATGGGCCTTGGATGGTGAGTTGAGCCTTAGAGGGCCCAATGGATTTGGGCCTTGTTTAGGCCTAATGGTGTTGGGCCAATTGTGGGTATGGTTAGTGGGACCATTTATGGGAGTAGTACTTGGTGGTTTTGTTATGCGTAACTATTAAAGAAAATTTGGTTGTTGATTCAGTTTGTAGAAGCCGGTTCGTAGCAGCTGCAACAATTGTGGGATTTATCTACCGTTTGAGGTGAGTTATCCTCATTATACTTAAGGTTTTAAGGCACCAAGGTCGGCCCTTGATTTATTATTTGATTTGTTGCTATTATGATATGATTAGATCGATATCCTGGTAGATAGGATGGTTATTCTTAGTGACCTGTAGTTGGTCTGACTGTTTGTATGCTGGTAGGAGATTACCTGTTATATGTGTACATGATTGATTAGTAGTTGAGGGTATTACATCCTGAGGATGATAGGACCCCAGTATGTTGTCTCTACAAACTGTTATATGTGTTGGATAAGGTGTCTAAGTCCATAACTTATTTGGTATATACTTGACCCAACCCGGCATGGTCCATTTGGGTTGCATCTCATCCAAACTATTTATGGATAATTTTATGAGAGTTATACACATATGTTTATTAATATATTATAAGTTATAATATATTAATATGAGATTATGTTATTTAATTAGTTTTAGTCTTAAATTAATTATGAATTAATTTAGAGATTAAAAGGAAGACTAATTAGATTGTGGGCTATTGGTTTTATATGGTGTGGGCTAACACTCATTTGTTAATGGGTTAGGCTTGTATGGAAGTCCATGGATGATCCATGGAGCTTTTAACCCATGGATCCTTGGAAAAGGAAAGGTCATGGGTTATTAGGGTTTCACCCTAATCATGTACACTATATAAGCATGTTTATGGAGCATGAAATGGTGCCTAAGGGTAACTAGTGAACTAGTGTGTGTGAGCTTGTGTGTGGCCGAAATATACAAGTGTATACACTCTCTCAAAGTTTTCCAAGAGTTTGTGGTGTTTTGTTATTCCATTTGAGGCATTCACACTATTGGTGCTTGGCCCTCAAACTCCTCAAGAACCAAACTCATCAAAAAGGTATGTAATCTCTTCTAACTCTTTATGTTGAAATGTTACCCATGGCATGTTAGATAGGTTATAAACCTTGGAAAAATTATTATTTTGCATGTATTTAGACAAACATAGATCCAAGGTTTATTAGGGTTGCATGCATACTTAGGAAGTGTTAGATTGCTCAAAACCCAACAATATGATTATCTGATATAGGTGCACATGTTTTATTGTTGTGAGCATTCCAACCTGATGGTTGTATGCCGAGAGTACTCCATCCCGAGGATGAGGAATCGTAGTATATGGGCATTCCAACCCGATGGTTGTGGGCCGAGAGTATTCCATCCCGAGGATTATTGGGCTCATAGTATGTTGGCATTCCAACCTAATGGTTGAGGGTCTGTGGTATTCCAACCCGATGGTTGACTGGACCCCATAGTTTGTTGGCATTCCAACCCAATGGTTGAGGGCCTAGGGTATTCCAAACCGATGGTTGATTGGACCCATAGTATGTTGTTGGTTATGGTATGTGTATTGTTGTGTGTATGGGTATTTTGGGTGTAACTCACTAAGACTTCAAGCTTACATTTATCGATTATTGTTTCAGGTATAACGGATGACCGCGGGAAGGCGAAGGCATGATTGTGCACCTCCTTATATTTTTATGATTTGATTCTAGGATACTCTGACACTAAACCATTTTGAAAACAAGTTTTGTAATAACTATTGGTTTTGAAATATTTTAAAAAAAGTTTAAATTTGGCATGATTTTTATGGATGTTACAGGGTAAGCACACGTTGTCGACAATGGACAATTAGGAAGTAAGAAGGATTGGGAATCCTTCAATCCTCACGTACCGTGAAGACTTAGTAGGATCTAAGTGGGGGAGAATCGATCAGGTATCTAGGAGCAGAAATAGGTGTGAAGCTAGGATGAGTTTCACATCCTGATAAGGAGAAAGGCGGTCGAGTGACCGTCTAGATTGAGGATTGTGAGTTGAGAGTTCGGAAAACATTCCAACATTTGGTTCACACCTTCCCTTAGCATCAGATAGTAGGTCTCGGGAAACAGATTAGGGAATTCGGTTAGGACATGAATTCAGCTTGGGATATTAGATTATGTATGTATGCTCAACCTTAAGTGTGTTCGGATTAGTAATCAGCGGTTAGAACATGGTCAGTGGTGGAGTCAACATGGAAAATGTTGTAAGACTATGGGATAACGGTAGCATTCACTAACAACCAGTCAGCATGGAAAGTGTTGTAAGACTATGGGATTGTCATAGCATTCACAAGGTTGTCAGATAGTGATAAAAGTGTTATAAGTCTGTTGTGTAGCCGTAGCATTCACAAGGTGCTCACACAGTGTTTTAAGTCTGCGGGTGTAGCCGTAGCATTCACAAGGTTTCCAGATCATGTTGGAAGTGTTGTAAGTCTGCGGGTTTAGCCATATCATTCACAAGGTTGTCAGATAGTGTTAGAGTGTTGTAAGCATGTGAAGGTAATCGTAGCTTTCACTAGGTTGATAGATAGTATGGGAGTGATGTTAGATCAAGAGAATAAAAGTAGTATCCATTAGTTTGGGTACAACAGTGAGGACACGGAAATCCATGGATTGGTTTACGAAATTACCCAGATGGGTTAGAACTGGTTGAGCCAGTGATAAGACTGTGGGAACACCACGACCGTCATGGGATCAAGGAAACGATGGGCCGTATAAGGTTGTTTGTGATATAATGTTGTCTTCAGTCATGTAGCAATCAATTTTAGCCTCGGATTTGGTGACTTCAGGGTTCGACGTATGGATTCGATCGGTTGAATCAGGAGGTCATTAGGGCCATAGTGGTAAGATAACTAATGGAAACTATTGACAGATAAGGATTTTGTTCGGAAGTCGCTTAGGGCGACTGTATGGGAGCCTTTGGCTCAATAACCAGTTGGGAACTCGGTATTTCAGATAACGGGTGGATGATTTAAGGCCAAGTAGGTCTCGATGGATTTTGGAAAGCAGTCGAGAGGTAGTTCAGTGTTTCAGGCAGATCAGCATTTCGGGAAGTTCCAGTGTATCGGGCAGTATTGGTGTTTTTAGGATTTCATGTATGGACGGAATAACAGATTTATTAGGAAGTGATAAGTTACTCACAGTGGGATTAAATAATCTCAGAGTAGTTGATTTGACTTTGTTGGACAGCGCTAGTGTGAGTCTAACCGTTGCAAGGATGAATCTTCTACTCAAAAGATTATCTGATCCTTTTGTCAGGTGTAAGTGTTCTGTAGCCGTTTATGGACATTGACTTGTTCCCTTTTTAGAAATAGCATGATGGGTGACAGTTCGGTCTCAAGGGTCTGATCGGGAGCTAGACCACTGAGACCTTAGTGTTCAAGTTTAAGGGGAAGTAGGATTAGTTTTACTAGAGAGATCGAGGAGTCATTCTACACCAAGTTTGAAGAATTACTATAAGGATGGTTTTAGTAGATCATGAAGGGTTGATATATGAACAGAGTTGGAAGGGTTGTGATTGTTTTGCTAGCAGTTAGCGAATTGACGGAGAGTGGTTTCAAGTTGTTTCAGCACAGGCAAGCCGTCAAAAAGCCAAATTACGATAAGTTTCAGGTCTAAGAAGGTAAAAGTAGCTTTCAAGGTTTGAAGTTTCGGATGATATATCCTGGATAAAAGTTTTGGTTGCCTTGGGAAGGCCATTGATTGCGCTGGGCGATGATTGTACCCTCAAAATGGCAGGTGCCAGCTCTCATAAAAAAACGTCAATTGGTTCATGGCAAATCGAGGAGCCGCAGAGTTATCGTATGAGTCATTTTTTGGGATAGGTGATTCTGGTAGACTTCTAGGACGAAGTCTGAACTAAGTTGGGGAGATTTGTGACGCCCGTTTCCTGGTAGGTATTTTAAATAAGAATTCTCATCTTGGAAAAAGGCTCGACGAGTTGGACGCCCCATACTCGTCGAGTAGAAATGTGAATTTGGATGCGGGTTAAGAAACCTACCCAACGGGTTGGGGAGCCCCAACTTGACGAGTAGGGATGCCAGAGTGAAATCCTAGTTTTTAGGGTTTGCACCCTATTTAAACGCCTTAACCTCCAATGGTTAGCCTCATTTGTAGCCTCCATCACCCCAAATCATAGCCACGAAACCCTAGTCCACCTTGGAGTGTTTAGAGCCATTGTTGTGTGTTCTTGGTGATTTTGAAGCTTGAGAAGGATGGGGAAGCTTGAGGATTCAAGAGGAAGTCAGTAGATCCGGGAGTTGAGCTACATTTCTGACTTATTTGAGTTATAAAGTTGATACCTTGGCTTTCCATTGCTTAGATCTTCAATTAGGGTTGTATTTTACCATTTTGGAACCATTCATGGATGAAACCATGTTTTGGAGTCATGAATTTAGATCTAGAGCCTTTGAGGGACTCCATGGCATACAGGTGCCAACTTTATCGCCATGGGAGTCCCATGCAACTTGTGAACCACTTTTTAGGGCCTTTTGAGCTAGATAACACATGCATGGACATAGAGGTAGAAACTTTATGTGATATATCGACTATAGGGAATCGGATCTATAACTTGGATGCATTAAGCCCAACTAGAAACGCCTGTATGGATTTAGACTATGGGGACTCGATGAGTTGTTCATATAACTCGGTGAGTTGAGTCGTGGTACCCCAACCTTTTATGTCACTGAGAAAACTCAGTGAGCCTAGAAGATGGCTCAGTGAGTTGGCCAAATTTTCGGGGTTTGAAGAGTTGAGGACTCGATGAGTCAAAGGAAGGACTCGACGAGTTGAAATGAAATGTCATGATTCTGTCATAAGGAAAAACTTGGCGAGTTAAAGGGTAACTTGATGAGTTGGATCGCGGGTTCTAGGTTCTCTGATTCACAGGACTCGATGAGTTGATGGACCAACTCGGCGAGTTGAGTTAACCAGGATGTCAACTTTGTCCATAATGTTGACTTAGACGTTGACTTCGACCAAGGTTGACCCTTAGAGGGTTATGAAGTACATAATGGATTCTAAAGGGTTTTCCCATGTAAATGTTTGGGCCTAATTTGGAAAATTGTGCCATTAGTGGGCCTTTATGGATTTTGGAGTTTCAGACTTGATTAGTTTTAGACTTGGGCCTTAGTTATGTATCTTGCTGGGCCAGGGGTAAAAAGGTAATTTTACCCCAAGTATAGGTTAAGGATCATGGTTTAGGACCCAATTGCTAATTGGGTGATATTGTGGTATTGATAGCTTGAGGAGTTGCTAGGGCAGCAGTAAGGATTTCTTGCAGTGGACTTCAGCAGTATGAGGTGAGTTACCTTCCAGTAGAAGTAGGTCGAAGGCACCAATGTCGGCCAACTAGTAAGAGCTATGGTATAGATGATTGTATTTGTTATAATTGTCTTGTATGTCGCTATATGTTATGTTTTATGTTCTAGTATGCTATGATATTATGTGATAATGGTAGGAGGGGTAAGGTAGACCCCAATACCGGTCGATAGGGCCAAAGGGGTAGGCCAGCACCCAGGCTAAGCTAGGAAGTATATGACTTATGTGTTTATGAGCTAGTATGTTATATGGTACATATAGGGGGTGAAATAGTCCCCGATACCGGTCGACAGGATCGAAGGGGTAGGCCAACACGCATATATGCTAGGCAGGTTACCGGTTGAAAGAGACCGAATGGGTAGGCCAACACTCATATATTTTAGGCAGTAGGAGAATTGTATGCATATGCTAAGATATTATGTGGTAGTGGTAGGGGTGAAATAGTCCCTGGATATCGGTTGAAAGAGACCGAAGGGGTAGGCCAACACTCAGATATGCTAGGTTGGTTACTGGTTGAAAGAGACCGAAGGGGTAGGCCAACACCCATATACGTTAGGCATGATATAGGTTGAAAGAGACCGAAGGGGTAGGCCAACACCCAGATATGCTAGTCAATTTGTTTATTGTATGATATATGGTATAATGGGGGAACTCACTAAGCTTCGTGCTTACGATTTTTAGTTTTTGTTTTAGGTACTTCCTTTTCAAAGGAAAGGAGTTGCCTCGATCGCAATGCATCACACTATGCTTTCCGCACATGAGTTCTTTGGGATTATAGTCTAACATTGTTTTATGATGACATGTTTTGATTATCAATATACTGGTTTTAACATGGGATGATATTATGAATGTTTTTATAGTATTGGTTTTTATAATAACCTATTAGAAATGAATTTTTTGGTCATGAATTTTGTGATGTTCCATGGGAAATATGTATGGAAGACCAAAGTGTGAACTCTGGTAGTTAATTACATAAGTAGTTTTAGATTGTATGCTACTTGTCTTTGTGATGTTTGTATGGAAGACCAAGAGGTGGCTCCTAGAATTTGTTTGTAAGACCAGGGTTTTGGCCCCCATCCTAGCAAGGAAAGACCATGATATGGCTCATGGCATAATAACAAGACTATGGTTGGCACATAGATACTCTAAACAATTTCCAGAAACGTAATCCCGATGTTGTTGGTTCCACTTGTTCTTCCACACAAGCACATGATAATGAAGTGACACACAAATTTACATACAACCGACAATTGATTCTTCTTAAATTCACCAACACCCTTGAGCCTTTTCTGGTAACCCATTTGGTACAGGGTTGATAACACATATGTTGGACTTGGAGTGAAGAATTTGGTAGATGGAAGAACTCGAAGGTTGATTGCAGAAAGAAAATTTTCTTTTGCTAGAACTACGAAAGAATCATTCACCAGGTTCAGATGAACCTTTTGCAGATTGTGACTAGGGTGAAAGGCAGAGAAATCGTATTTAAACAGGACTGATATAGGAAGAGCTTCAGTGAAAGCATCAAACACACCATAAAGAGGATGTTTTGGTATAAATTTGATCATCAATTTCATAGCTTCATTGTACGATAGATGATCTTCGAACACAACTTTGAAGTTACTCGAACCAATGGATGGCGATTGGTCTTTAATGGTGGTTTCAGAGCCAGTGGGACAAGAAGACCCAAATGCCTTCGATTGTTTCTTAGAGATTCCCGATTTCACCATGATTGCAGTAAAAGGATTTTAGAACTTGCAAAAAAAAGTTTTGAGCAAGAAGATGAAGATCGTCTTAAGGGTTCAGAAAGCGTAAAGCCATCTTGGGAAGAATTGGGTGGGGGGGGGGGGGGGGGTTATGCCTCCAGATTTCAAAAAACATTGAAGTTGATTTAATTAAAGTTGTTAAAGTGAAAACCCCTTGGGTTTTTTACCAGTTACAGTCACAAATAAAATAAATCAAAATTAAATTGTTTCTCGGAAAAAATGAGCATTTGTTGTGTAACAGTACCATCATCACACGCTGCCTAAACGTGTGATGAAGGATTTTATCCGTTGTGAAAAATGGAAAGTTGAAACGGATTTGACAACAAACGGCTGTGAGACAGGACTGGTTGAAAACAAAATCATAAAAGATTACATTTTATGGAAAAACGATTTATTTGAATTTTAGCGTAAAATAGGCCTTACTAAGAAAAGTGATTTTGAAAGAGACTGAAACATTTCATGCTACAAAATGAATGTTATGAGGAATATTTTTATTTATTAAAAATCATTAAATTGCACACAAAGTTCTTAGTTTTTTTTTAAAATTATTTTTTATGAGATGATGACTTCATGATCTTTTAATGGAAATGAGTGGAGTTCAGGTGACCGTGGTAGCATGTAGTACAACTGCGGTAGTTAGCTGAGAGAACATTTGATCATGAAGTTTATAAATAAAGAAATAAAAGACCCAAATAATATATAGATCATAAGTGGTTGCGGTATAACAAGTATACCGAGCTAAATATGATAAATATGTTATTCTAGAACCGCAGTGAAGAGAATACTTCAAGAATTTGATTTGAAAAGAAAAGAAGCAAGTCGTTCACACTTGGAGACCAGATGTGGTTTGCGGTAGCTATCAATTCAAGAAGAGTTGTGGGTATGGATTCATCATTCCTAGCATTTCCATAAAACCATTTAATTTTGTACCATCAAGTGTCTTAGTAAAAACATTAGCTATTTCTTATTGTGTGGGTACAAAAATGGGTTCGATGTTACCTTTAAGGATGTGGTCTTTGATGAAGCGGTACCGTAGTTCAATGTGCTTCGTCTTAGAGTGATGAATAGGATTATGTGAAATTGATATTGCACTCTCAAAATCACAGTAAATGGGCACTTGCAGCATTCTATAACTGTAGTCCATAACTTGAGCCTTCATCCAAAGGACTTGGGAACAGCAGATGGTTGCGGCCAAATATTTTGCCTCTGCGGTAGACAAAGAAACACAATTCTGCTTCCTTGAAGACCAAGTGACTAGTCTTCCTCCTAAGAATTTTCATCCACCCAAAGTACTTTTACGATCTAATCTGCATCCTGCATGATCCACATCAGTGAACGCTTGAAGGCTGAAGTCATTGCCCGCAGGGTACTAGAGACCTAATGCTTTACTTCCCTTCAGAAATTTGAAGATTTGCTTGACTGCGGTCAAGTGTGATACTTTAGGGTCATCTTGGTACTGAGAACATAATCCTATTGCAAAGACAATATCCGGTCGACTTGTGGTGAGGTACATCAATGACCCAATCATTCCTTAGTAGGTTTTATGGTCAACTGACTCTCCAGAAGGTTCAACTGAAAGCTTGTATCGAAAGGCCATCGGGACCTTAACTGAGGAGCAATTGTCCATTGAATATTTCTTCAGCAACTCAGAGGTATATTTTTCTTGATGAATGAATATCCATTGAGGTACTTGATTTACTTGAAGTCCTAGAAAGAAGTTGATCTCTCTATTCATGCTCATTTGGAATTTGCTTGTCATGAGCTTAGCAAAGTCATTCACTATACCCTGATCTGTTGATCCGAAAATGATGCAATCCACATATATTTGGACGAGCATTAAGTGGTTACCATTTTTCCTTCTAAATAACATGGGATCAATTACACCTCTTTTGTATCCAAACATGACTAGAAACTATGAAAGAGTCTCATACCATGCCCTGACCCTCCAACACTGTTGGAAACATTCAATGATAATGCTTGTGCAATATTTCCTTTGTTTTTTTTTTCAAGAATGAGCTTCAGTGGTATAGAAGGTTTTTCAAAATCAGAGTTTTGTTTAACAAGCAACCACTTTGGCTCTAATACCAATTGTTGAGAGAAAAACTTTTGAGAAACACTTGAACAAACGTTAGTACAATATAATAGTTACGGAATAAGTTAATCTCAAAGGATCAAGTAAGCTCAACAATAATAAGTTAGAATTGTTAGATAGTTAGTTGCGGAAATATAAAGTATAGAAACGTAAAGGAAATATAAATGACAACAAGTTATATCAACTATACACCAAACTGATTTGTAACAAGGTTTACATTCAAACACAAGTTAGTAAATGTGATTAGTTTAATGTGAAGAGGAACTCAGGAGTTTTTTTTATAAGATATAGAGATATAAGAGAATGATCTTTGTATTTCAGTGAAAGTTCAATAGATCATGAAGAAGTGGTACATTACGTGAAGACGGGAGTATCTACTATAGAGTCCCGAAAAGAGACATGAGAAATAAATTAATACTATTCTACTTACTTCAGTGACCTTGCAAGGTTCACTAGATAATACTATGCTAACACGCTAAGTCATGAATGTTGATCATTCTTCTCTTCGGTAGTGGATAGGGTTGCAGTTCACTTCAGTTCTCAAGACAACATCTTTAATTGTGGTAGACAACACATGGTTGTGGAAATACTTCTCTCTGCGGCATCAACAACATATCGTGTTGCAGTTCCTTTAGCTAAAGAGGGTCACTTTTGTATCAACAATGGTTACATCAAAGAACTACACTACCCTAATGACCTAAAAGGCCTAGAACTTAGCTTGGTCATCTTCGGCCTTCTTTTCCTCCCCATCGGTCAGCTACAATATAGGATCTTGGTATGCGATGGCAGGCTTTCCAGACAATTTGGGCAGTGCCTCGCGCCAACAATCCACGTCCCAGTAACCCTGTATTTTCAAGATCCTTCGCAAGATAAATCTTGGCCTCCCAAACGTCCACTGCAGCACTGACTGTGACATCCCCATTTTCACGGCCAGAAAAGACCGATTTTGTTTATGCCTTATAAAAATCAGAGTTCTTCTTTAAATAAAAATGTTACGGAATTTGTTCCCAGAAAAACATGATAAATACGTTATTAAAACATTTTCGGAGAAATGTATTTTATTCATTTGAAAACGTTTGGGATGTCATCATTAATACAGAAACATAAGCATAAACAGAACTTACATTTATTTACACTAGTGATCTACATCTCTTTAAATCTCTCAGTGTAAAGTGACTTCGTATCAACACCTGTGATATAAATAAACTTAGTGGGTCAGGTTGGGAAACCTGGTGAGTACATAGGGTTTTCAACCCACAATAATATAATTATTATGTTTAAACAATTAAGCAATTAAACCCAATTACCCATCCCCATTATCTTCTTTACTTTTAAGGATCTACCCTAAGAATCAGCTATTTCTCGTTCACTTATTCCTAAGGATTATCCTAAGGAATCGACACAAAGTACATCATAGCCACGGTTTACACAACGGGCACTAACTCTGCATAGTCGCTAGGATTTAGGCATCAAGTCTGCATGATCACCAAGGTTCAGGCATCAAGTCTGCATGATCACCAGGGTTTAGGCATCAAGTTTGCATGATCACCAGGGTTTAAGCATCAAGTCTGCATGATCACCAAGGTTTAGAGTACACCGAGTGAACACATCGTTCACAACACCTACATGTTGCGAGCCTGCTAGTGTTCCACTGACTGTCTAGAATAGTATGTGGTTGTCATCCATACTCTGCTGAATGACGGGGCCATCATTTAGGAAAAAGGCTTCTCACATTATTCACCTCTCACCCTCACCTCGTGATCTATAACACCTCTCAACTCATCATTCAACTCATATTCCATCTATTATATCTACCCATGTTTACCCCAACATTATCGTAGATATAAAACACATATACAGTTTAAATCATTTAAAACATGTATAAAATCGTTCATTTAGCATAGACAACAAGTACTCAGATAATATGCACACATAGCACGTAATTTATATAAAATACTTCATATCTATGTGTAAGATGAAAGGGACCATGCACTCACCTGAAAGGTGGTGACTTAGTACTCGGACAGCGTTTCGATACTTTGCAAACAACTTTCCTTCGATAAAACCTAGTACCAATACCACTAGGGTTTAGTCTAACGATAACCGCAGCAAATTAATAGTCTAACTATTCTTATTATTATATAAGCGTTAAATAACACTCAATATCATAATAATAGCCCAAACAATTATTTTAAGGTCCTAATAATGTTACTATAATTAATTAGAAGTTATATTAAAACTAGCGTAGGCGTAGCTCACTTACAGCGGGTTTTTCGCAAAACCGGGCTTCACTGGAGCAGCGTTTCCCGAGCCGAAAGGCTCTTTTCTCGGAGCCGTCGGGCACTCCAGGGCTTCTGCCTCGTGCTAGGGAGTTATCCTAGACTTTGGGGGGTTAGGGAGGCTTAGAGAGAGAGTTTAGAGAGAGAAAGAAGGGCTTGAAGGTGTGAAGGAAGGCTAGACCCAGCACCTCTATTTATAGTGCAAAAATCTGATGGACTCGCCGAGTAGGGGGGACCTACTCGCCGAGTTGGTCCGTGTGGTGGCCTTCTGGTGGTGCCACGTGTCCAATTCTGGTGGTGCCACGTCACCCCTATTGTGTATCAGCCTTCAAACTTAGAAAAATCATAATTTTCGCATACGAGCTCCGTTTTCGACGTTCTTTTTTTCAACGCGTAGGTAATATCAAGATCTACAACTTTTGTTTAGACTACGTCGGCTAATTCTCGACCGGTCTCAAATTTAACAGTAGGAGGCGTTTAGACTGTTAAATGACCGCGAAGAATTCATAACTCCTTCATACGGACTCCGTTTTCGTCTGTCTTTTTACCGTTGAGTTCCTATTAATGAGATCTTCAAATCTCATTTAGGTCGCGTAAGCCAAAAACCGCTCGAACTAAAATTCGAGTTTCGAGCCGTGCACTACTAAGCCGAATCTTAGAAAAATCATAACTTCCTCATACGAAGTCAGATTTGGGCGTTCTTTTTATCGACACTCTTAGTTTAACATATTCTACGACTTTTGTTTAGATTGCTAAGGATAAATTTCGCTTTATCATAAATTCACTATTTACGCTTCCCGGTGCCGTGTCGGTTTTACCGTAAAACTTCGACGGGCCATAACTTCTTCGTTATAACTCGGATTTCGGCGTTCTTTATATGTACGGAAACCTTGTGACATATTCTACAACTTGGTTAACATTATTTATTCTAAATAATCTTTTGTCGAAATGTCATTTTCGACCCCTATTGCCTCTAAATTGACTAGCCCGGATTTGTGGGCGTTACAATTATCTCCCCCTTAGGATGATTACGTCCCGGAATCATCAACGAAACAAGACTCGTATAATGACTCCATACATCATCTCTTCATCCTAGGTAATAATTATAACTTCTCTATTCCTTCAAGTCTATCTCTTAGACTTATTGACTGTAAGCAGTACTTGATCGTGCACCTGCTCTCTACCTCAGGTTAGACTCCAAATTATGACCTATCATCATGTGATGCACGTTTAGACTCAGGTCTCTTAGAGTTAAATACTAAAATAGACTAAGCCTTCCTTCATGTTCTAATGTGATATAATCATACTTTAACATGTAGCATTTTTAGCTACCAACGAGCGCGATACTTCTATTGATCGCTTTGATTTTAATCGTTTGGTTTAAGTCGGACGCTATATCAAACTTGGTTCTCTGAACCACGTAACCTACTCATTGTAGTCGGACTCAATGTGATATGACCACTAGGTTCGGGATAACAACAATCTTCTTAGTCATTACCGAAACAATGGTAACGACATACTTGAATAAAACGAAATCAATTACTGGCTTCTTGGTAACCTTGTGACTTTCCCTGATCCAAGTGTGAGTCCTGTGCTTCCAGTAGTATAGGCCTCTACTACCATTCACACCTATTCATACTCGTCCCAAGTATTATCCCGCAGTTTCCCAAGTCACCATACAAGAAAATCACATAACATTTTAACACATCAGATAACAAAACAAAGGTTTTATTATTTCTTGAAACTATTACATAGGTGTCCAAGTTCACCCTAGTCTATGCCTCTAATAGGCTACATCATACGACACTATGGCTACTGCATAACTTGATCTTCGGATATGAAGTCCTCATCATTGATTCCTTGCTCGGTTTTCTGCTTCGTCGAGGATCATGTGGAATACCCTTGGCCTCGGTGGCGTTTCTGGTCTTGCTGCTTTATTTTTCCCCGGGCAGTCCCTGGAAATATGTCCTTCCTTGTTACATCCATAACACACCTTCTTGTTGGACGCACATTTGCTGGCGTAATGCCCTATCTTTCCACATTTGTAGCAAGTCACCTTCTCGTTACATTTCCCGAAATGCTTCTTTTTACACTTCTCGCACCACTTGGTTTCACCTCCTCCTCCTTCTTCAATCATTGAGAATTTCGTTTCCTTGTTGGATTTTGATGATTCTTCATGTTTCCTTTTCTCGCCAACTTGTAATATCTCAAAAATACAGGCCAAAAATTTCATTTTTAAATATATTATTATAAAACCAACAGTATAAGAAAACATCCATAATATCATGTCATGTCAAAACCAACGTAGAAATAATCAAAACATGTTATCATGAAACAATATCAGAGTGTAATCCGAAAGATCTCATGTGCGGAAAGCCATAGTGTGATGCGCTGCGATCAAGCCGGCCCCTTTCCTTTAAACACGAAGTACTTGAAACCAAAACTGAAAACCGTAAGCACAAAGCTTAGTGAGTTCCCCCATCATACCTCATACCATACAATCACATAGCATACATACTGTCGGGCAATTCTGGGGTGCCCAACCTACCCGTGTCAAGCCATTCTGGGGTGCTGACCTACCCGTGTCAAGCCATTCTGGGGTGCTGACCTACCCATGTCGAGCCATTCTGGGGTGCTGACCTACCCATGTCAAGCCGTTCTGGGGTGCTGACCTACCCGTCGATCCTAACAACTGACCCTCGGGGACTATTCCACCCCCTACTGCTACTATCACATACATCATAACATAAACATATTATCAGTCATATCAGGGGTGCCTGAACTACCCTTCGGTCCTAACAACCGAACACGGGGACTGGTCCCCTCGTACTACCTCTATCGCATATAACATAACATAACAAGCCAGCATGCAATCATATCATCACATACTGACAGACGTATCTGGGGTGTCTGACTACCCTTCGGTCCTAACAACCGAACTCGACTACTATCACATACAACATATCATGCGAGCATATAACATATCAGGTAGTAGCAAACGTAGATGATATCACAAAGACAATCATCTATCATACGTCTCCTACTGGTGGGCCGGCATTGTGGCCTTAGACCCACCGCTACTGGAAGGTAACTCACCTCACACTGTTGAAGTCCCGCAGACTCAACCCCAGCTGTTGGATGACAGATTCCCGAACTGTCAACACCAAACCAACACCCAATTAATAATTGGATCCCAACACATAACCATAACACATACTTGGGTAATTACTACATTACCCCAGGCTTGGCTTATTTAAGCCCAATAAGGCCCAAATGAAAGGTCCAATAATAACTCCAAGTGAAATTATGGTTTCACATAAGATGATGATTAGGGTTAAGTTTCCTACTTAACCCATTAAGGACTTGATCCATTAAGTCCATCATTCTTCTAAATAAGTCGTATGGTGTGATTGGGCTTAATCACACGATTCCATTTCAACGGCCCAAAAGTGGGTCCCGATAAGTTCAAGGCCCACATATCCAAAAATTAGGGTCTTCTAACCCAATGGCATGCCAATTAGTTCATTGGATAAGTTTTCACGTAATTCAATCCATATATATATATACAAATTATCATTTCATTAAATTACAAGTGGATTTCACGGCCATAAGTTATCATCCTTTTTAGATAAATTATGGTCTAAAATAAGCCCAATTCATAAAATCAATTACATGCCACCAGCCCATTAGCTAACTTGATCACCAACCCATTAAAGGCCCAAGAAAGTTCAAATAACATACCTAGCTTCCAGGCGACGCACAAGAGAAGTTCCTCCATTGTGGTTGAATCCTCGTTCATTAGAACCGCAACCTCCACAACCAAGTTAAGAATCGCACAAACCCACACCCTGACCGTTATTGATTTCTCACCTTCTTTCTAGCCATCAAAGAATCGAAGACTAGCACCTTGCCTCTCCCTTACTGTGTTGCTGGAGGTCCCAAGACAGTCGCCGGAAAGTCATTAGGCCAAGAAAATGGGATTAAACCCATCAATTAATCTCTTTCTAATCGAATTCACCAATGGGAGATAAGAAATCAAAGGATGCATTGAGTCTTACCTACCTCCACTGCTTTGGAGAACATACGGGCTTTGTCGGAGGTTCACGCAAAGATGGAGAATAACGCAAACAACAACCCCACCAGGTTCACGGTATCAAGCAGATTTTGAGCTGAAGGAATGATCCCGTTCTCGCTAAATAAACACCCACCTCTCTCTTTCTCAACTAACGCTTTAGTGAGAGTTCCGACTGGCGAAGAAGCCCAACGATGGCAGCTCCTTCCTCATAGTTCTTCTTCTTTCACCTAATTCCTTCACAACTTCGATGTCTCTCACCCTCTCTCGCCGCCAGTGAACATACATCTCCTTCATTCTATCTAAGGGTTTGTTCCTTATATAACTCGATGATGCAGGTGAAGCAACAAGAGCAGGAGAAAGCTCCCTCCCTCACGCCCTGTCGCTTACAGGGGGGACCAAATGCTTAATTCTCGAAGATTGGCATAAATAGTCCTTGATGTTTGGTCACCTTACACATATAACCCCCCCTTTACCCAAAATTCCATTCAAGCTAAGTTTCTAAAATGTATCAAAGGACCCTCTTATTTCCTAATTCTTTCAAATTATCTCCAAATTTACCATATAGCCCTTCCTTTACGAAATATTTCCAATATAAGTTGAAAATTAATTACAAAACGAGCCCAATTGATTATCCCTTAGCCATATGTTCAAATATTCTTCCCATTACGAACCCTGGAAGCACTCTTTAGACCTCCAAACAAATTATAATTCCAATTACACCCTTTTTACTAAACTCGTATTTAAATATATACATATATCGGAATAAAATAATGCTTAACACCCATCTTCAGATTTTTAGGTTTGTCTTGGAAATGGGGTGTTACAACTCTCCCCTACTTAAATTAGATTTCGTCCTCGAAATCATTCATTACCATTCCTCATACACCTAACCACTTGTAGTAACATGATCACCATCCCGGGCACACCCTGGCCTTCCCAGGGCAGCCACGACCAATCCTCACAAAGCCCTAAAATTCATTGATGAACGAATTTCTCGCAACAAGGTAACGTTTACTCGATCTGAATCTGATGTCTCGAGATGGTCTGAATCCCTGGCAGACAACTCATACTGAATCAATATCGTTGGACCCAGTCCAATTTATCTTTCAACCGGCTACTCAATTTCCGATAACTCGAGGTTCCCAATATAAAACAGGATCATATACCTAATTATCTTTGTAGATCACTCATACCTGGCCAAGGCCTAGATACTCCAGTTGTGAGTGACTTGTCACTCCCCAATAAACCAGCTAGTGCGTGAGTACTTGCAACCCCAAACATCAATACTAACACTGCCCAGACGCTGAAACTGCCCGAACACTGAACTTTCTGAAGCAGTATGCCGCCATATGGTTGCTTCCTACAAGCTACCGAGACCTCCTGGGTCTCATTCCGCTCGCCAGTCATCTGTAATATTGGGTTCCGGCCCGGCTGCGGAGCCAAAGGACTCCCATTTAGTCGCCTCACACGACTTCTAAACGATATCCTCCTCTAGAACTAGTTGCAACTAGTTATCATGCCCCTGTGAATCTAACAATTTTGTGATCTAACCGATCGAATCCATACGTCGAATCCTGTCATCATCAAATCCAAGGCTGGAAGTAGTTGCTACCTGACCAATGGTAGCCTTATCTCACACGCAATCTTATACAACCCATCGCTTTCCTGATCCCATAACTTTAGTGGTGCTCCTACAGTCCTATCACTGGCTCAACCAGATCTAATCCATCTGGGTAATTCTGAAATCCAATCCATGGATTTCCTTACCCTTACTGCTACACCCGAACTGGTGGGTAATACTGTTCCTTTCGTGTTCCAACATCACGCTCATGCCATCTACTAACCTAGTGAATGCTACAGCTACACCCGCAGACTTACAACACTCTATCACTATCTAGCTGCCAGTGAATGATACGGCTACACCCCCAGACTTACACCACCCCTCACACTATCTGCTACTAGCGAATGCTACGGCTATCCCCGTAGTCTTACAACACTTCCCATGATAACTGACTGCTAGTGAATGCTACGGCTACCCCCGTAGTCTTACAACACTTTCCATGATAACTGACTGCTAGTGAATGCTACGGCTACCCCCGTAGTCTTACAACACTTTCCAACCCGGGTCGAGCACGCACTCGACCTAACCCTCAACTAAACTCGAGTCCTAACTTGAACTCTAACCTGGTTCCCGAAGCCTGCTATCACGTGACCCCATTGTATCAGTACCGTACGCATGCCCGAGACCAAAGCGTCACGATAAACCATGAAATCATCTACACCCTCTGGCAGGGTAAGAATCGATGCCTCGCATAACCGCTGTCTGAGAGTTTCGAAGGCTGCCTGCTGCTCAGGACCCCAACGAAAGGTCACCGACTTCTTGGTCAGTCGAGTCAAAGGAACCGTAATCTCGTAGAATCCCATATTAATCTTCGATAATAACTCGCTAGACCCAGCGGACTCTGAATCTCAGATGGAGACCTCGGAATCTCCCACTGCATCACGACCTCTATCTTGGCCGGATCAACTAGAATACCCTTCTGGTTGACAAGGTGGCCAAGAGATTGCACCCCGCGCAACCAGAACTCACATTTGGAGAACCTTATAGAAAGTCTCTCCCCCACTCAGACTCGACTAAGTCTTCACGACATGCGAGAATTGAAGGATTCCCAATCCGTCTCGCTTTCTAATATCCACCGATGACAAAATGTGCTTACCAATGCTAGCGTTTAATCACCGATTAAACCTTAAGATCGCCCATCCTCTGAAATCTTGAAGAGTACTCTTGCAATCCGTTCCATTCTGACACCTCAATTCATCTCCCAGACTGACCACTGAAGACCTTAATCTTCACTTTGGCTGATGAGTCCTCGTTCTCATTTCCAATCTTGCAGTACCACTGAACTCAGACCGAGCACGACCCATGTGATAATACAATTCTCTTGAACATGCTATGTCTAACCACTTTTGCATCTAACACCCGCGACTAACATTATCCTTTTCATGTCACCCGCTCTATTCTAGCAACGGTAGTGCCTTGAACTCCAAAATTCATCCATAGAAAATTGACGACCATACCTGAACAAGGATAGAACCTCTGAATGCTGACTTCATTGGAGAACAATCACTCCAACCCTGATCGAGTATCCTTAAAATAATACTCTTGGATAGATCCTGACAAAGATCCAAATGATAACGGTGCGCGTGGACCCCACTCCGCAAGATACGTCCCTCCGTAGGTTCATCAAGGACTTTCCGGCATGTAAGATGGCATTTACGGTCCTTGATAACCGAACACTAGTAGAAAACTGACTCGAGATCTGACTTATCCAAACTCACTCACAATCCCAAAGCGATACGTATTCCCAATCTCCATCTAATAAGATGACATACCCGCAACATCTGGAGGAATACTGATCCCCTTCTGCTAACATGACCAATCTTGCTACCCTATAGCAGCCTGAACTCTTGGAGTGACAAACTCCCTCGTGTACTTTCTTGTATGCGCTGCACTGACTCAGGCCCTGCTGGCCTTTCACCCGATGATCAGAAGTCATGGGTCTCTTCCCGGGACCCTTTACTATACGCACCTGGCACGCATCTCTCTTTCTAGGGTGCTCCCAAATCGATCCCGCATTTGCATCCCTTGGGAATCGTATCCTTCAGGATCTGACAACCTGTCACGCTCACTAGCTCGCTTGCCAATAGCTAAGCTGCAACAACTGGAACATCTCCTATCCCCAAACTGGGTCACAAACTCTTCCCTGAAGCTTCTTAAACTCTCCAAGACTCTTGCTGATTCGAGTATGGATCCTGTGCTTTCAGTAGTACGGGCCCAATACTACCTTCCACACATATCCATACTTTCCTCAGCAATCCTCCCGAATCCTCCAAGTCACTTCCTCAAACTGGTACACCCAAGTCTCACTAAACCTCACTTCTAAATCACTGAAATATATCCTAGGCTTCCCTAGGTTCCCGAACTCACCCGGTCCTCAGCTGTTGAAAGATTCCCAGTAATATCAACTAACTACCTCATGAATATTGCCACATGCAACAGAGATCAGATAATCCTTCAAGTAACAGACTCATCCCTATAACGGTTGGACTCAGACAAGAGCTGCGCAATAGGGTCAAATCTATCACTCTGAGATTATCCAACTTGTGCCACATGTGACTTAGCATATTCACTTGATAGTTAGCTCACATTACTAAAAGTCCCACAAAGCACAATGCAAGCAACATTCAGACAGTGGAAACTCTAACCATCATATTCCAATCAAATCATTCTATCCTCTAATCAGGAATCTATACATGCAATTCAAAGGCTCATACAATCAGGCATAACCTAAACAGGCTATCATATCACTGACTGATCTATACTAGCATGCAAGTCTACAAGCACATACAATAGGCATATAAGGCATCCTCCTAGATCCTTAGCCCTAATCTAGCATGAAGTTCTCATAATCATATCATATCATATCATATCATAACATGTATGGGTATCTTGGGGAAAACTTACTTGGGCTCGGCTGATTGCACGCATCACACACTTTGTTCTTCTCAAAGTTCTTTTCTCTTTTCAAATTCTTTTCAAACTCCTTTTATAAAATCGTTTTACTTTTGAAAACTTTCATACCAAGCCCTTAGTTTGAGTTCAGACAAACCTGAGAGTATGTCCGAATCCCTCAAACCAAGGCTCTGATACCAACTTGTAATATCTCAAAAATACAGGCCAAAAATTTCATTTTTAAATATATTATTATAAAACCAACAGTATAAGAAAACATCCATAATATCATGTCATGTCAAAACCAACGTAGAAATAATCAAAACATGTTATCATGAAACAATATCAGAGTGTAATCCCAAAGATCTCATGTGCGGAAAGCCATAGTGTGATGCGCTGCGATCAAGCCGGCCCCTTTCCTTTAAACACGAAGTACTTGAAACCAAAACTGAAAACCGTAAGCACAAAGCTTAGTGAGTTCCCCCATCATACCTCATACCATACAATCACATAGCATATATACTGTCGGGCAATTCTGGGGTGCCCAACCTACCCGTGTCAAGCCATTATGGGGTGCTGACCTACCCGTGTCAAGCCATTCTGGGGTGCTGACCTACCCATGTCGAGCCATTCTGGGGTGCTGACCTACCCATGTCAAGCCGTTCTGGGGTGCTGACCTACCCGTCGGTCCTAACAACCGACCCTCGGGGACTATTCCACCCCCTACTGCTACTATCACATACATCATAACATAAACATATTATCAGTCATATCAGGGGTGCCTGAACTACCCTTCGGTCCTAACAACCGAACACGGGGACTGGTCCCCTCGTACTACCTTTATCGCATATAACATAACATAACAAGCCAGCATGCAATCATATCATCACATACTGACAGACGTATCTGGGGTGTCTGACTACCCTTCGGTCCTAACAACCGAACTCAACTACTATCACATACAACATATCATGCGAGCATATAACATATCAGGTAGTAGCAAACGTAGATGATATCACAAAGACAATCATCTATCATACGTCTCCTATTGGTGGGCCGGCATTGTGGTCTTAGACCCACCGCTACTGGAAGGTAACTCACCTCACACTGTTGAAGTCCCGCAGACTCAACCCCAGCTGTTGGATGACAGATTCCCGAACTGTCAACACCAAACCAACACCCAATTAATAATTGGGTCCCAACACATAACCATAACACATACTTGGCTAATTACTACATTACCCCTGGCTTGGCTTATTTAAGCCCAATAAAGCCCAAATGAAAGGTCCAATAATAACTCCAAGTGAAATTAGGGTTTCACATAAGATGATGATTAGGGTTAAGTTTCCTACTTAACCCATTAAGGACTTGATCCATTAAGTCCATCATTCTTCTAAATAAGTCGTATGGTGTGATTGGGCTTAATCACACGATTCCATTTCAACGGCCCAAAAGTGGGTCCCGATAAGTTCAAGGCCCACATATCCAAAAATTAGGGTCTTCTAACCCAATGGCATGCCAATTAGTTCATTGGCTAAGTTTTCACGTAATTCAATCCATATATATATATATATATATATATATATATATATATATATATATATATATATATATATATATACAAATTATCATTTCATTAAATTACAAGTGGATTTCACGGCCATAAGTTATCATCCTTTTTAGATAAATTATGGTCTAAAATAAGCCCAATTCATAAAATCAATTACATGCCACCAGCCCATTAGCTAACTTGATCACCAACCCATTAAAGGCCCAACAAAGTTCAAATAGCGTACCTAGCTTCCAGGCGGCGCACAAGAGAAGTTCCTCCATTGTGGTTGAATCCTCGTTCATTAGAACCGCAACCTCCACAACCAAGTTAAGAATCGCACAAACCCACACCCTGACCGTTATTGATTTCTCACCTTCTTTCTGGCCATCAAAGAATTGAAGACTAGCACCTTGCCTCTCCCTTACTGTGTTGCTGGAGGTCCCAAGACAGTCTCCGGAAAGTCAATAGGCCAAGAAAATGGGATTAAACCCATCAATTAATCTCTTTCTAATCGAATTCACCAATGGGAGATAAGAAATCAAAGGATGCATTGAGTCTTACCTACCTCCACTGCTTTGGAGAACATACAGGCTTTATCGGAGGTTCACGCAAAGATGGAGAATAACGCAAACAACAACCCCACCAGGTTCACGGTATCAAGCAGATTTTGAGCTGAAGGAATGATCCCGTTCTCGCTAAATAAACACCCACTTCTCTCTTTCTCAACTAACGCTTTAGTGAGAGTTCCGACTGGCGAAGAAGCCCAACGATGGCAGCTCCTTCCTCACAGTTCTTCTTCTTTCACCTAATTCCTTCACAACTTCGATGTCTCTCACCCTCTCTCGCCGCCAGTGAACATACATCTCCTTCATTCTATCTAAGGGTTTGTTCCTTATATAACTCGATGATGCAGGTGAAGCAACAAGAGCAGGAGAAAGCTCCCTCCCTCACGCTCTGTCGCTTACAGGGGGGACCAGATGCTTAATTCTCGAAGATTGGCATAAATAGTCCTTGATGTTTGGTCACCTTACACATATAACCCCCCCTTTACCCAAAATTCCATTCAAGCTAAGTTTCTAAAATGTATCAAAGGACCCTCTTATTTCCTAATTCTTTCAAATTATCTCCAAATTTACCATATAGCCCTTCCTTTACGAAATATTTCCAATATAAGTTGAAAATTAATTACAAAACGAGCCCAATTGATTATCCCTTAGCCATATGTTCAAATATTCTTCCCATTACGAACCCTGGAAGCACTCTTTAGACCTCCAAACAAATTATAATTCCAATTACACCCTTTTTACTAAACTCGTATTTAAATATATACATATATCGGAATAAAATAATGCTTAACACCCATCTTCAGATTTTTAGGTTTGTCTTGGAAATGGGGTGTTACACAACTTCAGCTCTCTCCAGACCTTTTTCCCTAATCTGGGTCTCAACATTCCTAGCTGCCCAGATGGCTCCTTTCAAAGTGGTTGCTTGTTTGACCATTGGTCCAAAGTCTGCTGGTAATCCATGGGCAAACTTATTGACCTTGGAGAGCTCAGTTGGAACTAGATAAGGAACAAGCTTCATTTTCTCTGTAAAACTTGCAGCATACTAGATGACACTCATCTTTCCCTTCTTTAGATTCTGAAACTCGTTGTTGATCTCCAGAAGATCCTGCTCAGAGCAGTACTGTATTTTTAACTGCACCAGAAAATCCTCCCATGACATCTTGCTCGCTTCTCCTTTGGGCATCGAATCGGCTAGTAGCTTCCACCAGCTTAGTACTCCAGATTTCAACAAAGGAACCACGAGAGCGGTCTTCTGCCTGTTGCTACACTCGCAACTCTCAAACATCGTCTCCATCTCGGAGATCCAGTTCATGACTTCCACCGGCATCGGGCTTCCAGATAGACTCGGTGGTTTGGACGCCATGAAATCGTTGTATTTGCATCCACGTCCATCATTTCCTCTGTCTTGGTGGTTTTGCTTAACTATCGGTGGGTTGGCTTGACCAACAGTCCCACTGTAGTTTCCCTCCTCAGTCTGCCCTTCGTTCAACTCGGGCTGTTCGATCTGTATGGTTGCTTCTTCTCGATTTTGCTAGAGCAAACGTCTGGTTTCCTCCATTTGACGATTCAACATCGCCTGGATCATCGCTTGCACTCCGGCCATTGTTATTGGCTCAGCAGCGGTTACCACAACCGGTATTTGCTCAATCACTGGGGGTTGGTTTTGGTTCCCATTTGCATTCATGTTTCCGCTACGGGTCCTTGCCATCTTGATCTATACACCGAATAAGGTGAATCTAGACCTTTACTTAAGATTGACGTTTAAATCATCCATATCACTCCGAAACGTTCATATGCTAGTTCTAATATCGTATTCGTACGTTTAGAATCCTAAACACATAAGGTTTCCAGATCCGGTCGGCAACAGACCATAGATCCGATCAAACTATAGCATCATTTAGCACGTAAAAGGAATTTAGGCATCATTCCTAAAATAAGCTAGTGCTTGTGTCTATTCAGGTGCATTACCTAAATCTATTTGACACACTCCTCACAATCATCACTTAGCATTCTAAGTTTAAGTCTAGAAATAAATCTATATTCCTAGTTCGCTTAAACTAATGCTCTGATACCAACTGTGACATCCCCATTTTCACGGCCAGAAAAGACCGATTTTGTTTATGCCTTATAAAAATCAGAGTTCTTCTTTAAATAAAAATGTTGCGGAATTTGTTCCCAGAAAAACATGATAAATACGTTATTAAAACATTTTCGGAGAAACGTATTTTATTCATTTGAAAACGTTTTGGATGTCATCATTAATACAGAAACATAAGCATAAACAGAACTTACATTTATTTACACTAATGATCTACATCTCTTTAAATCTCTCAGTGTAAAGTGACTTCGTATCAACACCTGTGATATAAATAAACTGAGTGGGTCAGGTTGGGAAACCTGGTGAGTACATAGGGTTTTCAACCCACAATAATATAATTATTATGTTTAAACAATCAAGCAATTAAACCCAATTACCCATCCCCATTATCTTCTTTACTCTTAAGGATCTACCCTAAGAATCAGCTATTTCTCGTTCACTTATTCCTAAGGATTATCCTAAGGAATCGGCACAAAGTACATCATAGCCACGGTTTACACAACGGGCACTAAGTCTGCATAGTCGCCAGGATTTAGGCATCAAGTCTGCATGATCACCAAGGTTCAGGCATCAAGTCTGCATGATCACCAGGGTTCAGGCATCAAGTCTGCATGATCACCAGGGTTTAGGCATCAAGTTTGCATGATCACCAGGGTTTAGGCATCAAGTCTGCATGATCACCAAGGTTTAGAGTACACCGAGTGAACACATCGTTCACAACACCTACAGGTTGCGAGCCTGCTAGTGTTCCACTGACTGTCTAGAATAGTATGTGGTTGTCATCCATACTCTGCTGAATGACGGGGCCATCATTTGGGAAAAAGGCTTCTCACATTATTCACCTCTCACCCTCACCTCGTGATCTATAACACCTCTCAACTCATCATTCAACTCATATTCCATCTATTATATCTACCCATGTTTACCCCAACATTATCGTAGATATAAAATACATATACAGTTTAAATCATTTAAAACATGTATAAAATCGTTCATTTAGCATAGACAACAAGTACTCAGATAATATGCACACATAGCACGTAATTTATATAAAATACTTCATATCTATGTGTAAGATGAAAGGGACCATGCACTCACCTGAAAGGTGGTGACTTAGTACTCGGACAACGCTTCGATACTTTCAAAACAACTTTCCTTCGATAAAACCTAGTACCAATACCACTAGGGTTTAGTCTAACGATAACCGCGGCAAATTAATAGTCTACTATTATTATTATTATATAAGTGTTAAATAACACTCAATATAACTCATAATAATAGCCCAAACAATTATTTTAAGTTCCTAATAATGTTACTATAATTAATTAGAAGTTATATTAAAACTAGCGTAGGCGTAGCTCACTTACAGCGGGTTTTTCGCAAAACCGGGCTTCGCTGGAGCAGCGTTTCCCGAGCCGAAAGGCTCTTTTCTCGGAGCCGTCGGGCGCTCCGGGGCTTCCGCCTCGTGCTAGGGAGTTACCCTAGGCTTTGGGGGGTTAGGGAGGCTTAGAGAGAGAGTTTAGAGAGAGAAAGAAGGGCTTGAAGGTGTGAAGAGAAGGCTAGACCCAACACCTCTATTTATAGTGCAAAAATCTGATGGGCTCGCCGAGTAGGGGGGACCTACTCGCCGAGTTGGTCCATGTGGTGGCCTTCTGGTGGTGCCACGTGTCCAATTCTGGTGGTGCCACGTCACCCCTTATCGCGTATCAGCCTTCAAACTTAGAAAAATCATAACTTTCGCATACGAGCTCCGTTTTCGACGTTCTTTTTTTCAGCGCGTAGGTAAAATCAAGACCTACAACTTTCATTTAGACTACGTCAGCTAATTCTCGACCGATCTCAAATTTAACAATAGGAGGCGTTTAGACTGTTAAATGATCGCGAAGAATTCATAACTCCTTCATACGGACTCCGTTTTCGTCTATCTTTTTACCGTTGAGTTCCTATTAATGAGATCTTCAAATCTCATTTAGGTCGTGTAAGCCAAAAACCGCTCGAACTAAAATTCGAGTTTCGAGCCGTGCACTATTAAGTCGAATCTTAGAAAAATCATAACTTCCTCATACGAAGTCAGATTTGGGCGTTCTTTTTATCGATGCTCTTAGTTTAACATATTCTACGACTTTCGTTTAGATTGCTAAGGATAAATTTCGCTTTATCATAAATTCACTATTTACGCTTCCCGGTGTCGTGCCGGTTTTGCCGTCAAACTTTGACGGGCCATAACTTCTTCGTTATAACTCGGATTTCGGAGTTCTTTATATGTACGGAAACCTTGTGACATATTCTACAAATTGGCTAAGATTATTTATTCTAAATAATCTTTTGTTGAAAAGTCATTTTCGATCCCTATTGCCTCTAAATTGACTAGCCCGGATTTGCGGGCGTTACACTGACCTTTACATCGGAGATCACTTCCTCCGTCTCGTGAACATGATCATCCTCTCTCTCTCTCTCTCTCATTCTTCTCCTTGTTGAGCAGCTCCACCCTCCTCATTGGTTGTCTTCCATATCCTCTCCTATCCCTGAAGGGCTTGTTCATCCCTCTCCGTTCGGATCCTCAGATCAGCGGAAACATGATCAGAGACCTATGACAAAGATGTAATGAGTCAACAAAAAACAAAATGAAAAATAAAACGAGAATAGAATCAACACTAATAGCTTGGGAGAAAGTGACCAACTTCTGGAGCGCTTCCTCAACTCCAAGGCTCTCCAAAGATAAACCTGTGGACTCAACAATTTTCTTATTCTGGGATCCCTGGGTCTTCAATGTCAATTCAACAGTTGATCTTTTGAGAGGAAGAGAAGACAAACTCTTCTCCTTCTCCACCACCAGCTGGTCCTTTGACGTGGCTGTGTTAAGATTAGCAAGAGTGAACTGAGCACTGGAGCGAGTGACTTTGGATCCTATATATAGAAAAAACTACTAAGGATCTTCATCACAAGAGAAAAGAACTAAGGATCCATACCTGTCGACATGAGGTCAGTTGCAGAAGAGCTTTCCTGCAGGATACTTTGATTGAATCAGAAGGATCTCTCAGCTTCAAATAAAGCTAAGAACTTCTCAATATTCTCTTCAGAATCCTCGGCAACGGGACCGAGCTCTTCGAATTCGAAAGCTGCAAGAGAGCAAACAACATAAGAAGATGTGAATTCCAGGATCCTTATATTAATACTAAAGAATCCTACCCTTTTTACCCAGGCATCCGGCAGGAGGTCCCCATTGAGAACAGAGTCACATCTCACAAAGTGGTATCTTCCTTTCCAACCTCCATCCGTGTGCTTGGTTTTCAGGACTAGAGGTGATATTTGGGTTTTGACCTTGAGGAGGAAGCGTGAATTCCCAAAGGTTGTGAGATTATACACACAGGCCAATTCAGAAAGGCTTATATCAAGGCCTTTTGAGCGGTTTTCCTGGTCGATCCAATATTGGATCCTCCAGACAATTGGCATGGCCTGGATATACGAAATCTCGGTCACCCTAAAGAATTCAGAGACAATCTCGGGAAAAGGATATCTTAAACCCAAAGAGAAAGGGTACTCAGGAAAGCACACCCAAGTAGAAGAAACGAAGTCAGGCTGAATGAGAGGATCGAAGAGCCTGAAAACAGCTTCAGAAGGAAAGGCTCTGTTGAGTCTTAGTGACTCAATATCATCGTCCCCAAAAGAACACGTCTCCTCATAAGAGAGGATTCCTTGATCGATAAAATCATCGTCAGGGAGGGCTAAGATACTTTTACGGGAAACGACCATTTTTCTAACCATACTGAAAGAAATCAAAACGTAGAAATAATTACCTTCTGATAAATCGTCGATACTCGAAAAGTAGTACATGTAAAGAAAAGAAGAACGTGATAAATAAAGAATGAAGAAACTGATCATGTCTATTTACACTAAGGAATTAAGGTTGATTTGACTGTTAATGGCTAGGTATCTGTCCGTTGAAATTCAAAGTTACCAAGTCGTTGAGGGTTAATTCTGAAAATTACCTTTCTCTCTCCTCTTATCTCTTTACTTTAAGTTATTTCTTTAATATTTACGAAACTAACTCTTATATTTTCAAGAATAACTTTGGGGCAATGGTTTGGGCCAGGATCCTCAAAATATTCAGGTTCATCAAATATCCATGATCCTCAGCTACCTCAGGATCCCAGCTACTACCATTATTATTTTTATTAACATTTATAACGGTTGTATTTTTTTCATAACTAATACATATGCAGAAGTAGTCAATGGAAGACCAATTCTCAACGATGAATCATCTCAACTATGCTAAAGACCCGAAATATTCAGTCAAATAACGTTCGTGAAGCTGGTCATAGAGGATCCCGAAAATATCGGATATCTTGTTGGCTAATTTAGACTATAAATTGACATCGCACACAACACATTGTTTTTTACTCTAAGCCTACTATACGAATTTACTCACTTGTTCTCACTAAAATTCTCTGTAATTATCATTTTACATTAATAAAAATTTTAAAGCGGGTGATCATTCTCACCTCCCAAGGTTTTGTACCAGAGATACTAGCAACAATCATGGACTTTCCTTGTTAATCATTATGTCATTCTCTTTATCATTTACTATTATACAACTCGAACATCAGAGTCTCGAGTTCAATTTAGTTGATTACTACTTGTGTAATTTTTGACCAAAACACTAGTATGATCTAATATTATTTTAAACATGTTGTACATACTAAGAACATCTAAACTCATCACCAAAATAGTGATTCACAAGCTAAAAATGAAGAGAAGATCGTGAACTTAAATCACATTTCTCACAATGTGTTCATAAACTCCTAATCAATGTTTGATCAACCAGAATACTTATATATATATATATATATATATATATATATATATATATATATATATATATATATATATCCTCATCTAGTAGTTAGATTTGATTATTTATAACTAGTTTAATGTTATAGATTGATTATTTACATGATTTAATCCGTCACAAAGCATGACTAGATTCAAAGCATTAAATGAACTCGTCATCTTCATACATTCTTGAAATCATCAAAATGATATATTTGAAGTTATTAATTCATAAACATTTTGGTTATGTAAACATCATTTGATATTAAAGAACATATTTGCATATTAATATAACAAAAATTAATGATCTAAACTCTTATTCATTAATTCATCAATCTATGGTTCAAATATTCCTAAAATCACAACTAGAGTTAAAATCAAACACGGTCCCATTTACATGTATTAATAATATTATTATGTTGAAATGATCTATATGATGTAATGACCTCAAAATATTGTCCCATTTATATGGGAGTATATTGTCCCATTAATATAAGAGTATGTTGCCCCCACTGATATGGTAGTATGTCTAGTTATATTATGTAATGTAATTTCTTAATGATTTCTAAGATGTAACCAACTATTATGTATACTTTGATGTTTCAGTTATTTAAAATTGTAACTTTCTAATTGGCTTCTAAAACGAATTTAGTCTATATTTGGGACCTAACAATATGCTTATTAAGAAGATCTCCATACATCCTCTATTGCTAATGAAATTGTTTAGGAAAAACTCCGGCTACATGTAAAGAAATAGTGGAACGAGAGACCACAATGGAAAGCTTTAAAAAAATTAGTAAACAAAAGTGGAGTTGGTGTTAGTAAAATAGAAGCAAAGTATTCTACCAAACTCGCTTGGGAAATGAAATACTACATGATGAAAGGATACACATTATTGTTTATTGTTTGAAACAATGAAATTCAGAGGAAGATATCATTTTGAGGGTGGGTGAGTTGTAGCAAATGTTAACAAATATGGTAGAAAACAAGATCGGATGATGATCAAAATCTGGATTTTTTAAAAATCGTGTGAGTTCACTCTCATTGATAAATATTTCGATCCTAATTTCCTGGGTTACTCCAAATTCAATCTAGGATATTTTATCAAACACACTTTTGAATCAAGCACAATAATAAAGCAAATTACATAGATGATATGAAGGATTATTTATATTCATTTTAGCCCAAAAACCAGAATATATCATCTATTTACACTCACAAAGGGGATAATGGTTGACCAAAATCAGTTTTCCCTTCTCCAAGAAGCATTGGCTGCTCCAACTTCGCAATTCGTTGTGTACAAAATCAAATTCGATTTATATACAAATATGCATTTTGCACTATATCACTTTTATTAAATCATAGTTTAAATCCCAATTTGAAAATCTAATTTAATCCAATTACACTAACTTGCCGGTGACACTAAGGTTAGAGGGTGTGACTGCGGTCTGGGGCCGCGGTTTGTGCCACCTCAGCCGCGCACACCGTCCCCAGGTTGCGTTTCTGTGCGGTTTTGGCCGCAGTGCGGTAGTTCATGGCCGCACTCTTTTTTCTCTTTCTCCTCTTTTACTTACACTATCTCTCTCTTCTCTCAACTAATTATCTTTTTTTTTTCTCTTCTAACCTTTTTCCCACTTCCTTATTGCCGTTTCTAGTTGATGAAATAAGAAAAAATCTGAGTTGGTATCTACGTGGCATATGAGGGAGTGCGGTTTCGGTGGCACCACTCCCTCCAGCCTAATATCACGAAAAATATTCTCATAATTTCTTATCCTATGTATAAACTTAGCAGCAACATTCAAGAAATGTTCTGTGTTCAGTGATATTCATATGCAAGGAAGACTTGTACCTTTGTCTTAAAGAGTGGAATGAAGTAACAAACGTGATTAAGGTATACAATAAATACGAAATAAGCATAATAATCTTACATACAAAGTATTGTATGCTAGACCGAGTTCAACCGATTCTTGTTTTTTTTTGAGCAATTTGGACATTTCCGATTCCGAGTACTCTACTGAGTAGACCAAGGTTTACAACACTGAATGTATGTTAATATGAACTTTTTTGGGTCAAAAGATAAGTAGGTTACAGAATAGGAAAATTTGAATGTATATTATAAATACAAAGTGGTGAAAGTATGAAGGAATGTTTCGATTTACACCTAAGGAATTTGTGGATGCAGAAACGTTTGGATTTAACAAAGGTGAATTCCTATGAAACTTCAACAACCCAAATGGTTCATGTTAAACTTTTATGACTTATTTTTTCTTCGTTCCTGTTTCATATGTACCAACAAAACAAAAGAAGAAGTGATGAGGTTAAAGCTATGCATGCACAAACAAATGTGTGAAATTAAGCCACATATGTATCATATCTGTTGGTTGGGGAGAAGTCCGTGAAAGAAAAAGCTGATAAAGGAGTAGACAAGACAGTAGTAAATGTTCAACTGTAAATCATTCAAGTGAAGCAGAGTGTGTAGAGTGTGTGTGTGTATAGGTATGTAAACTGTAAACATAGGCTCTGTGTGTATATGTAGTATAGATATATAGCGTGGTCCTTTTCTTTTCCTGTTAAATTTGCTTTCCCAAGTGTCCTCTCTGTTTTTATTTTTACTTTACAGGATTCAGACTGTGAAGGATACCCTTCTTTCCATACCTGTGAATCACAAACCCACTACAAAGGTACAACCTTTATTGCCAAACTTACAACCCGCTCAAATATTTCCCATGGATTTTTCAAATTATGCTAAAAAAAGAAAGAAAGATTGAAATTTGAAACTGGATCTTTGTATATTCTCTTTGATTCATCTTTCATCTTGGTATGCTAAAATGATATATAAAAAAATAAAGAGAAAGGAATCAGCCCACATGCAGTAATGGCATGGTCCAGCCTCCCACCACATCCCATGCCCTAACCATTTTCATCAATTAATTTATCACCATCATCACAAATTCACAATATATACAGTGACTTTTATTTGTTTTATAATGTAAAAATAAATAAATAAATAAGAGTTTATTAATATGATGCATACATAACCATTAACCCGTACCAAGATCCTGTCATCAGTTGATGCTGATGTGCCTTAAAATAACTCCTTTAACTCCTACCCTTTGTACTTACTATCTCTACATTATTTATCGTTCTTGATTCTTCACAGAACAACAAACCTTATCCATACCCCAAAGATTCAAAATTTATGGCTCTTTTTGTAATTTTTTTTTCTTTAAGACTTTCAAGACAAACATAAATAAATAAAAGCTAAAATTGTCCATTAAGTTTATGTAACAAAAACAGTTATTTAAGAGTTGCTTTCAGGGTGATACAAGCTTTCAAAAATTGTAAAAAGTCTATTTATTCATTTTAAATTAGAAAATCTTCAGAAAAACTTATAAAAAAGCCATGGCTTAATATTTTTTAACAAAAAAAAAAAAAAAGAGACAAAACCAAGGAATCTTTACATATTTGCCATTTTAGCCGGTAAAAAAACTCTCATCGAGTTGCATTTGTTTTTTCTGCGGCAAAGTTATGATCAAAATAAATGGGTAAAAAAAATCATATAATATACAATAAGAAAAGAAACCACAATTTCATTAGACATAATAAAGTATCAAAAGTTACATTTTAAAGTTCACATATTCGTTCTTTCATTTTCTGAAAGCAAAAAATTAGATTTTCGGTCTTAACATTATCATGTGTTTCCTTTTCTACACTAAAAATCACAACATCATTCATAAAATCGTCACATATTCTATTATGCAAATCGGTCTTCAACAATTTCATAGCAGAAAAACATAGTTCAATGGTTGCGATTGCAACGGCCAAAACCAGTTTTAATAATCAATAAACTAAAGAAAAAGAGTGGTGATTCCCCATTTCTACAAATCGTAAGTCTCTAATTTAACAAACCTATTTGTTAATTTCTAATTTTTCAACACAGTTACAAAACGCTAAAAAATAGATTTTGAAATAACCTAACAATAAATAATAGGATTGAGTTTTATTTATTTACTTACTTGTTTCATTGTAAAAGTTAACCACTGGAGGAGTTCGTCGAAAAAATTGTCAGCAACAGCAAATCGTCGTCAAGGCAACAACATAAAGTCGTGAGTGCATAGAGGAGGGAGGAACGGACATCGCCAGCAACACAATTTGGTTATTTCGTTTTTTTTTTTTTTGCAAAATAAGAAAAATGAGCTTCTACATTTCTTTAATTCGTTAAACTACTTTGTCTTTTGAGCTTAAAAAGTTTGGTCCACTTAAACTTATTGAACATTTTGATTATTTTAAATATTTTGTATTTGGAAAATTAGATTTATAATTTGTAAATAACAAATTTTTTTTTTGAGTAGCCCAAATTTTGTCCGGGGTAGCACCACAACAAAAAACAGAAGTTTATAAAAAAGATTATGTTATCGGACAAAATTTGAGGGATATCCTGGACCCTATGTGGATCCGCCAATGGTTTTTACTTTTTTCGAAAATGAAATGACATTTCAGTGGCTTCTTTTGTAAATAAAATGACTTTTTTCCGAAAATGAATATATATATATATATATATATATATATATATATATATATATATATATATATATATATATATATATATATATATATATATTTATAAAATATAGTGAATATAATAAGCACTTTCCCCACAATATTATTAAAGGAACACCAGTTGAGATCGTCGCCACCGCCAATTGACCATCAATTACCTACACCATCTTCGATTCTTACGAGAATATATCATAAAAGAAAGAAGAAAGATCATGTGTTCATAGACATTAGAATCATTTTTGTATAAACTTACCTAGAAATATGACAAATTATTGACGAATGACTAGTAAAATTAGAAATTCATCGGGTAATCGATTCAAGATGAAGAAAATTTGTATTCTTTTCAAAATAACAACACATTATTAAAAGAACATTTTTTTAATGTAATTCTTTGAAATATATATCAATTTTAAAGAATGATTTTAGATTATAGTAGGATCTTTTTTTATTTTGATGTAATACTTTTGAAGATTGTGTATGTCTTTTTTTTTTCCATTTGATATTCCTTTAAAAATTTGTTCTCTCAAGATTTTTTTTTGAAACAGTTCTCTTAGAATTGTTTTTTGTTTTTTGCAAACAAAAAACAATTCTTAAACAAAACACCATCATATCAAAATGAAGAAAGAACTTAAAATATCATTTGAATTTTGAAAATATAGTAAAAAACAATACTCTTTATTTTATGCGGACCTACATTAAAATGAAAAAAAAAAAATACAACGACATTACACTAAAAATACTATAAAAACCAATAAAATAATACTCTCTGCAAATCATCTAGTTAAAAAAAATGCAAAAATAATTTGTTCTTAGATTGCGAAAATCAAATAAGATTAAAATATAATAATATAATAAGATTAAACAAAATAAAAGAATTACATAAAATAAAATAAGGTTTTTTTACACCCTAATTCCCATTTCTACTTTCTTTTTGTCTTTTATTTATTTATTTTTTATTTTTTTTTCTATTTTTTTTAATGAAACCATGCTTTTCAAATTATATTTAATTATACATATCGATTGAAGGCAAACGGGCAACAAGCTGCGCCGTTAGCCCTTTCTGGATGGCAAAACCAATTCTTTTGAAAACAACATTTGTAGATCTAGGAAATATGACATTAGAATGCATGACCCGTTGAACTCTATTAAGGAGCTCCACCGCCTCTGGTGCGAGAAAACCAAATGTATCGAATGCAAAAGGAACAAACATATGTTGATTTTCTCTACATGCATTCTCGTGCTTTACCACTTTACACACATCGACTTTCAAAGCGGCATGCCCAACTACGAAACCTCCGCTCCCCAAACCATCGAGAGGAGAGACACCAGTAACATCCACGCACGCATGTTTCCCTCCTATCCATCCAAAGACCAAAATGTCACCCGATCTAAGTGTGGACCTGTCATCCTGCGGGTCCGTCAAAAAGTTCACGGCGCTTCTTTCTTCACAGATATACCAGCGCGCCGACAAGCATCAAAGAGAACATCCCGAACCACATCATGTCTATACTTGAAACCAGGGAGCTCTCTACAATGAACCGCGTGTTCCCCAAAGGTATCCAAACATGCCTTGCGACAAACTGGGCATATCTCGTCAATTTGGAATGTGAGAATCATGAGACGGTAACGAAGGATAGTTCGGTACTCCACAGGAGATATATGTTGGCCAAGACCATCTATAGGAATAGTTAGTAGAAAATTTTGAGCATGAGGCGTCCGCAGACACTCAAAGATTGCTTTCTGTTTGACAGTCATATTGAAGTTGACTTCCATATCTTGGACGATTTTGCTAAAAAAAGGCACACGCTAAAGCTTTTTGGCTTTTTGTTGTTTTTTATTTTTTTTATTTTTTTATTTGTTTTTTGTTTTTTGTTATTTGTTTTTTATTTTTTTAATATTTTTAACAAATACATATTATTATTATTATTAATATTAATATTATAAATATTTTTTTCGGACTATTTTTGTTTTATTTTTTTATTCAAACTAACTATCATTGTGTTACTTTTTTCCGTTTAGATTATTTATGTATTACTTTTTTCGTTTGGATTATTTTCACATTATCTTTTTTAGTTGATTATCGTTGTGTTATTTTTCTGATCCATCTATCTTTATGTTGTTTTTTCGTTCGGACTATTCATATATTATATTTTCATTCAAACTATCAATGTGTTATTTTTTACGTTTCAACTATCTATTGTTATCAATTTGATGCGTTTTTCATAGCCATTAAATAAACACCACACACAAACATACATATAATTGTTCGTAATTTTTTTAACACAAGGATAATCCAGATGAAAAAAAATAACATAATGATATTTTGAACGAAAAACAAATATAGCTAAAGTTAAAGAGACATCAAAACAAATCAATTATTTTTAAATAATAATAATAATAATAATAATAATAATAATTAATAAAAGACAACAAAAAAAAAAGCAAATATATATATATATATATATATATATATATATATATATATATATATATATATATATATATATATATATATATATATATATATATATATATATATCAAAGACAACAAAATGACAAAAAGAAAAAGGTGAATGGATTTGAAAGTACATACAAAAAATATATAAATATAATTACTTTTAGAAAAACTCTTTGATTTTGATCATTATTTTGATTAAGTCCTTGCTTTCTGTTTGAAAGAAAAAAGCACTGCAACCGGTCGATCTGTTATTTCAGTCAAAATCCCAATTTTGAAAATTTTCCAACAAGTTATGTCCTTTTTTGTTAGAAAAAAATTCAGAGCTTTTCTTAAGATTTCTCTTTTCAAATATTGATTGAACTCTGCCACATAGTAGGTTCTATGTATGTACATGTTTACTTGATTTACATATCATATCATGTTTAGGACAATGTGAGGCAACTAAAAAATTTTTGTGGGATGGATACACAATAATACAACAAGATTTACCACCAAATTGCATGACATGGCGATTTTTTTATTACCAAAAGTCTCCACAAGAGCATATTCCAGACCCAAAATGATGGAATCTATTGGCATCTCTAACAATAATCTCTCGTTCAAAATACTTTGAAACAAGCTTACTGAAAACATGACAATCATCACAAACACGAAGGTTCTTTGCGACACGAATTGGCATCCCTTTGGTTGTTTTAAGCAATCCATAAGCAATCGCCAATCTTTCACTATGCCCATTAAAAATTTCCCCTAAATACCCCTCTTCCCTCTTTAACATATCATTAATTTGAGCTAATTTATCATAAATCTCATCCGATTCCGGATGAGATTTGTCCCTCACTGTAAAAACATGAATCTTGTTCCAAATCTCAATCCAACTACAACCAGGATCTTTCTTAAAACCCTTTTCTCTCATTTTCATTCTTATGTCACCAACATCATCCCATTGGCCACAAAAAGCATAGAAATTTGATACAAGAACATAATTCTTTACACTACCCGAATCCAACTCAAGAAGTTTTTTCGATGCAAAGTTTCCTAATTCTATGTTATTATGTACCTTGCATGCACCAATGAGAGAACGCCAAATGGCAACATTAGGTTTCATTTCCATGTTTTCAATGAACTTAAATGCTTCTTTTAAGTTGTTTGCACGACCAAAAAGATCAACCATACAAGTATAGTGTTCTTGCCATGGATTTAAAGCGTATTCATCTACCATTGATTTGAAAAAAGCTTTTCCTTCATCAACCAATGATGAATGACTACAAGCATAAAGAATTGCCAAGAAGCTTACATGATCCGGATAAACTTTTTCAGCCACCATTTGGTGAAATAATCGAACCGATTCCATTCCCATTCCGTGCATTCCATATGCATTAATCATGCTTGTCCACAGGACTAAATCTTTGGTTGGAATGGAATCAAACACTTTAAATGAATCCTCTAAAGCTCCACAAGCGGAATACATATCCACAAGAGAACTCGAAATTGGTCCTTGAAGAATGAAACCTTTTCTTATTAAATATCCATGAATCTCTTTTCCTTTTTTTAGTGTGGATAAATCGGAAACAGCAGAGAGTAAGCTAAGTAGTGCAATGGAATCAGGTTCGATTCCGGTTTCTTTCATGGAAACAAAAACATCAACAGCTTCATCTGCAAGTCCATTTTGTGCAAGATTGTTCACCATGATTGTCCAAGAAACAAGATTCTTTACCTTAATGAGTTCAAAAACACGAGAAGCATAATCTATGCATCCACATTTTCCATATATATTAACGAGTGTATTCTCAAGGGTAATATCAAATAACCCTTTTCGTATCATATGACCATGGATTTCTTTCACAACAGAATCACACATCAACTCAATACAAGCTTGCAGAATGCTTGCAATCAACATGGAATCACTTTCAATTCCTTTCATTTGAGATTCACGAAATAAAGTTAATGCCTTTGAATGATATCCATTCTGGGCATACCCTGAAATGATGGTTTTCCAAGAAATGTTATCTTTGGAACGGATTCTCTTGAAAAGGGATTCTGCATACTTCATTTTGGAACACTTTGTATACATATCAATAAGTGTGTTACAAACATGCAAATCAGAATCCATCCTGTTTTTCATGGCATATGTGTGAACTTCAAGACCATTTAACAGATTCCCCAAATGACCAACAGTTGATATCATGCTTATAATTGAATATCGATCAGGTTTTCGACTCTCAACCTG
Source organism: Lactuca saligna (assembly GCF_052625555.1). NCBI lineage: Eukaryota > Viridiplantae > Streptophyta > Magnoliopsida > Asterales > Asteraceae > Lactuca > Lactuca saligna. The sequence goes on from NC_136421.1 coordinate 312,430,314, forward strand.
CATTTTGTGAAATGTAGCCATAGCTTCATTATAAAGACCATTTTGAACATATCCTGATAACATCAAGTTCCAAGTAATACTATCCTTTTTATCCATAGCATTGAAAATCCTTTCAGCTTCTTTCATTTTACCACTTTTTGTGTATAAAACAACCAGTGCATTGGCCACAAACATATCTAGATAAAGGTTAGATTTCAAAAGGAAAGCATGAAGTTCCTTGCCAAACACCAGATATGGAGACTCTTCACAAGCTTGAAGAACAGCAACAAAAGTATATGTGTTTGGCACAACCCCTGCTATCTGCATTTCTCTGAACAATCTCAAAGCCTCCACAGTCTTCCCAGAAGCAGAATAAGATGAAATTATCGAATTCCATGAAACCACATCTGCTTTCCCACTCATTTTCTCAAACAACAGCATTGCTGAATTTGAATCATTGCATTTTGCGTACATTCCCAACAATGAGTTGTTTACATACAGGTTACAAAGAAACCCCAATTTTGTAGCCATTCCATGAACTTGAACCCCATAACAACGATCTTCAAGCTCCCCACAAGCCTTAAGAATCAAAGTAAAAGTACTAGCATCAGCATGAACTCCTAACGCATTCATATTCAAAAACAGCTCAATGGCCTCAATATGTTCTCCACTTGTCATATGAGATCCAATCATGGCATTCCAAGTGAAAATACTTCTTTCAGTCATTTTGTCAAACACTTTATGAGCATCCAATGAAGCCCCACATTTCCCATAAGCAAGCACAAGCTTAGTACTTAAAAAAGTTGTGTCTACTACATACCGAGATTTCAACACATGGGCATGGACTTGCTTGATTTGCGATAAAGATTCTTGTGTGGAACACCGCTCAAGGATCAACGAATATGCATTATCTAAACAGTTATTGCAACGTGTGTCTTGGTCAATGAGATTGTTTGCAAGAGAAATGAAAGCTTCCTTTAGGGTTCTTGGAGGATATAGGTTGATGGAATTCCGGGAAAATTTAGAAACAGACTGGATATTATTATCACTCATTTTCCCTAAAATGGGAGCTTTCACAGTCGTTAATGGAGTAGCCATAAGCCCAAAATTGACTGGCATCGTATGTATCCGACAAAAAGAAGATTTGGTTGGTGTTTATAAAGGCGTTACATATGATCAATTGTCGTCCAGTCGGTTAGGATATCCGACAGCGGGTATGATTCCGCAATGGAACGTTTATATGAGCATTATTATTTAGATAAAACCGTTCGGCAATTTGTTTTTCGAAAAAACAAATTATTATTTATTGGTTATGATTTTTATAAAATAAAAATCAAATAGTTAAAAAAAAACAAATAATAAGTTTTTATTATTTATTTTTAATACATATCAATAATTATTTATTAATTTTGTAATTTATTTTTTGAAATAGGTTCAAAAACTTCCACCTAATAAAAAATATTAATATATATTTTCTATCAAAAGTTTTTTATCTATAGAATATTAAAATATAATATATATTTTTAATAGTTGTTTATAAATTTCAAATCGTAACTAAATAATTTGTTTTTGCTTCTTGTGTAAAATTCGGTAATATTATAATTATATGTCGTTTTAAAATATTTTAGTTTTTTAAAAACCGAATTATAAAAACTGATCCAACCAAATTGTAATTGGATCGGATCGGATCAGATTTAAATTTAGTTTGTACTATTCGGATCTATGTTTTGAATACCGAAATCAATTTGGATTCACTTGATTGAATTTGATCAAACCGATCTATCCAAACGAACATCCCTATATCGGAGGACTTGTATTTATAACAACCAAAAAAAAATCCACAAAACTATAAAATTGGTTTGTGTGGTATTTAAAAAACTTTTGATAGGATCTAAAAAGTTTTCAGCTTGTATGGATGGTCCTTAATCTAGATTTTATTGTGGTTTTGGTCCTAGGAGAATTTGAAAAGACTGTTTTGCTCTTTTTATTTATTTATTTATTTGTAATTTTTATATTTTCTTTAATAGTTTATTAATTAAAAATTAAAAATCAGAATTGGGCTCTCTCTCTCTCTCTCTCTCTCTCTCTCTCTTTCTATTTTTCTATCTATCTATCTATTTATCTATCTCTCGTTGACCTTAAGAACTTAGGGACATCTTCATAAATCTCTATACCCATGATCTTCTAATCAACAACACCTCCAGCACAATTAATAACAAGGACCGATTGACCTTAAGTGAGTAGGACCCGAACTCGATGAGTAGGACTTGAGTGTGAAAACCCTAATTTTCAGGGCTTGTGCCCTATTTAAAGGACCTTAAGCCTTTCATTCTGCCTCCCTAATCACCTTAACACACTGAGAGAAACCCTAATCGAGTTATTACCATCTGTGAGAGTGAGAGAGAGAGAGAGAGAGAGAGAGGCTAAAATTGTATGTTTTAGTGCATTCTTGGAAGGAGTTAGAGGAGCAAAAGGCTTGGAACGAGACGGAGCCCTTGGATCCAGTATTCTTTCAGTGTTAGCTACTATTTGGAGGTAAAAAGTTATCACCTTAACCATTTGTTTGTTAAATCTCTTCACTAAGGAGTTTATGGCCATTTCCATCTTCTCTTTGAGTCCTTAAGTTGTTTGAGCATGTCATGAAGTTGAGACTTTAGATCTGGACAGTATGAGGTCCCTTGGGCCTAAAGATTCAAGCTTTATCAATCTATTAGCGAACTTTCATGCATTAAACCCTCTATAGAGCGTTGTTTTGACATTTTGAGCCTTAAATACCATGAATGAACGTAAAGCTTGTAGCTTTACGTGATACTTCAGCCTTAGAAGGCTAGATCTAGAGTATGGGGCCTTAGTCTTGCTTAAAGACGTCTGAATGAGAGAATGGATTGAGGGGACTTGATGAGTTGGTGAGCCAACTTGACAAGTTGGTTAGGGTTTTCCCCAATAGTCAGGATGTGTTACAACTCGGCGAGTTGGTGCGATAACTCAACGAGTTGAGTTGGATTTTCCTGATATTTCAGAGAAACGAAGGAACTCGGCGAGTCGCATAGATGCACTTGACAAGTTCGGTCAACATGGATTGTTAACTCGAGTGTTGACTTCAGTTAACTTTTAGGGTTTGGTCAACATATGGATTATGGAGACAATAGGGGGGGGATGGTCTTTCACCTTTTTCGAGAGTTAGAAAATAGGTTAGCCTAACATCCTTAGAGTTGTTGTTATAAAGTGTTAAATAGAGATTATTATGATATGTAGGCGGAGTCTAGACCGATTGTTGAGTACGGGACCTACTTGCTTACGTACGAGGTGAGTCTTCTCACTATACTTACCTGAGTGGTAATACTATGTGACCGGAAGGTCTTATATGCTTATACTTAGTTATGTGATATCATGTATTTTATTCTTTGTGATTTATGATGTACATTATTTTGTGCCTTATTGATTTAGGACCGAAGGGTCCAACCCGAGTTGTAAGACAAGAGGGTCTTCACTGAGACACATTGACCAGAGGGTCCTTATCGAGATATGGCCATGAGAGGCTAATTACATGTGTGTGGTATTTTGGGAAACGCACAAAGCTTCGTGCTTACAGTGTTGTGTGAAATGTGTTTCAGGTATCTCTCAGGATCGCGGGAAGGCATCGACTTGATTGTACACACGAGCTACAAATTATGATTTTGAGGATTCTGGGATATTATTAAACATTTTGTTATCTTATGTTTTAAACAACTTATACATTGTGTTTTTGCGAAATTTGAGATTGTGTTTTATGTGTTTTTGAAAATGAAAATTTTATTTGAAAATTTAGAGTGTTACAAGTTGGTATCAGAGCCTTGGTTTAAGGGATTCAGATGTACCCTCGGGTATGACTGGAATCAAATTGAAGATTTGAGAAAATGTTCTAAAAAGAAATGATTTTTCTAAAATGAGTAAGAGCTTTTAAGAGAAAACGAGATGAAGTAGTGTGTACAATCAGCCAGAGCCTAAACGGTGATTTCCCAAAATACCATTACTTGTTTATATTATGAGATACTTATGAGATATCAGAGTTGCATGCTAGAGGATAGACTAGGTATTTCAGGAATTTAGAGCTAGCGTTGCCTAATTCATGATGCCTTAGCTTAGGAGATGCTATTGATTGATATCATCCGCTATTTGCTCTGTGTATGTGCTGAGTAGGAGTACCTAGCAAGAATCTTTTAGAGAGAGTTTTTTTAGTCGAGGAGTAATCTAGGAGAGATAGCTAGATGAGCATTTGAGGAGTCTATTAAGACAGTAGTTTGATATCCGTGAGGGATAGAGTACTTATGAATTAGGATCCTCGGAGGAGGACTTGGGGCGACTACAGGTTGGTGTGAAAGGTAGTATTGGGCCCGTACTAATGAAAGCACCGAATTTGTATGCGACCCAAGTAAGAACCTTAGGATGATAAGGAGCATGTAGGGGTGGGTAATTGAGTATGTGTGTTTGAGCTAGTCTCTGATGATTTTCTTGTTTGTATTTCAGAGGCACTATGGTGATTACCAGCAACAACCCTGGGGACAGTGGTACTAGTGACGAGGAGGTCTGTAGGATCATTGTTGAGGAGGTGGCCGTATCTATTAGGGAGGCCATACCAGAGATGTTCGGGTCTATTAATATCACACTGATTGAGACTTTTGATAAGCGATATGTTGTTGTCACAGAGGCTGCTGCTGCCGCAACCACTGCAGCCCTAGCTGCTACAAGGCCTCAAGGGGCGATTCGTTGTTGCTTTGGGAGTTCAGCAACACGAAGCCACTAGAGTTCGATGGGACCCAGGACCCGGTTGCTGCTATGAGATGGAATTCTGATATTAAGTGATGTTTCTATACGTGTTCATGCCCTGAGGACCTGAAGGTTCGATTTGCGTTGAACCAACTTTCCTTGGGAGTGAAGGACTGGTAGAGGTTTGTGACGACTGATTATTCTCCTGCAGACCATGCAGAAGTGACTTGGACGAGGTTCACACAACTATTTTGAGATGAGTATGTTCCCCAGGTGGAGAGGGAGTGATTAGCCCAGGAGTTTCTATCTCTCAAGAAGAACACAGAAAGCATGGCAGAGATTACGAGGATGTTTCATGAGAGGGCATTGTTTTGCCCTGAGAACGTGTCTACAGAGCAGGCATGTGTGAGCCAATACTTGAGCATATTGAGGCGAGATATTCGGGAGTTCATGGTGAACTCTTCATCTCGGACATTGGCTGAGCTACATACCAATGCCAGGAGGAGGGAGATTGAGTTGGAGTTTCAGGTTAGAGAGGAGGGGGTCTTTGGGTAGAGACAGGAGAGCAGTGCAATCATAACCGACGATGAAGCGGGCTAAGCCCGCTGATACGATAGCAAGAGGCCAGAAGGGCCGCACTTGTGGCAAGTGCGGAAAGAGTCATGAAGGATCTTGTCGAGCAGGGATTTGCTACAAATGTGGCAAAGAGTGACATATAGCGAAGGACTACCCCAATGGATTTGCGATTTTCTTTCATTGCAACCAGACCGGCCACAGGAATACCGAGTGTCCTCAGCTCACTCAGGTATCAGCCCATGTTTCTGCTCCTGTTGCTTTGTGCGTTACTGATGGTCGTGATGGGTTTTACACAAAATAACATCCTATATGCTCATGCAAACCCTGATGCTTGGATCTAGGCTTCTCTATTGTACATGCAATTCATCCAATACTTGCAAACCCTAAATCTAGTGTATATAATTCAAAATTGACATAACAAAACAGATCTAAATGATTACCTCTTCTTGAAAGCTTGAATCTACTTGTCCTTGGAGCTTAGAGTCACAAATGTCACTCCTCTAATGGCTTACAAACACCACAAGCAAGAGGATGATCTTGGAGAGAGGTTGGAGGCTCTAGAATTTGACTCTGGTACTCTCAGAAGCAGGGTTCACCAATTTCTGAAGCCTGAGGGGTCTATTTATACTTGTGCTGGTAGGGTTTTAGTCAAAACCCTAATTGGATAGCTTAGACCTTAAGCAGTCCAAAGAACCTTCCAGAATAAAGGCCTTGGACGAAATTAGATGGGCTCCCACTCTAATTTTCGTCCACCCCTTAATTCCAAAGGATTCTCAGCCTAAATCAACTATCACACAATTGACAATTTCAGTCCCCTTTATTTAATTAATCTCTTTTAGCCACAGAATTAATTCTTAATTAATTATTATATAATATTAATTAAACTATATGATTTCTCCTTTAATATATTATTCATATAAGATAGTAAGAAATCATAATAACCTCTTTATTCATAAATCATCCTATCATGTTGCTTTGGTGAAGACAACCCAAAAGGACCATGCACAACCGGGTCAAATACTTACCAAATATGGTTACAAGCTTAGACACTAATCCAATAGTCTCCCACTTTGATAAGTCTAGTAACTAAAAATGTAAATATAATCCGATTAGCAATTGTAGCTCTCAAAGACGCTGTCGAACTCTGATCATATCAGTAACCTGTCCTTTAGATAAGGGATCGTAAAATCCTCTGTTCTAGATATCGTATGGACAATTACAAGGAACATAGTCATACTTATTGTCCAGCAGTTTGTTTCTCGATCTCAGATTCGTTTGACATATAACTTAATTAAACACATTAATTCAGTCCTGACCGGGGATGACACATAAGTCAAACCAAATCATCGAGGGGCCCTGATATCGCTTTTACCCTCTTAGGATTGAAGGAACAGATAAACTTTGACTTCTATGCATTTACTATTCACTAATCAAATCATACACAACAATGTGTTTTATAACATCAAGTTACTGATGCGTTTACGCATTATCAATGCACAACTAATTAGCAAACAATAAACCATATCTAGGTTTTAAGACCATATGATATTACTGTCTTGCGATCGCTCATGCTAAATTCCATGAAGTGATTCCAGCAAGCCTGGGTTTATTCCAATGCTCAAATCTAATTCATAAGCACTCATGAACGTTGTAGCAAACCTTTTCTATGTCTAATACACTAGATACAATCTACACACCAATTAATGACAATCTTCATTCATATCTACTTCCAACATATGAACGATTGTGGACCGTTCGAATAAATTTATTATTCAGGAAGTCAAAACATGCAAAAATGAAACAACAGGTAAACAATTAACATAAGATAGTAACTTTACTAATAAATAATACCCTTATTATTTAATCATCGAATGTTAATTACAATTTATCTATTACATGTTTCTAAACTATCTAATCTAAACTAATATTATCCTTCAGCTCAATGCTCCTAGTGTGCTGCAAGTGCTTAACCCTACTCAGACCCTTCGTAAGCGGATATGTTGGTTTATCCTCCGATGATACGTGCTAACGAGGGAGCTTTCCCTGTCCACATCTCGTGAGGTGTTTTGGCAACCTTCTTTGTAGGGACTAAGTTAAGGATATGGGTGACAATCTCTAAGGCATACCCCCAGAATGAGATAGGTAGCGAAGCACGACTCATCGTGGAACAAACCATGTCTAACAAGGTTTGATTACGCCTCTCAGCTTCACCATTCAACTGCGGTGTCCTAGGTGGCGTCAATTGCGAAACGATTCAACATTCCTTGAGGTAGTCGTGGAATTCAAGACTTGGGTACTCTCCTCCTCGATCAGATCGAAGCATCTTAATTTTCCTGCCCGACTGATTCTCCACTTCTTGTTTAAATTCTTTGAACTTTTCAAAGGTTTCTGACTTGTGCTTGATTAAGTAGATATACCTATATCTGCTATAATCATCTGTGAAAGTCACATAGAAGCGGTTTGCATCCATTATGGTGGATCTAAAGGGCCCATACACATTGGTGTGTATGAGATCCAATAAACCCTCACCCTTTCACAAGTGTCAGTGAAGGGTGACTTGGTCATCTTTCCAAGTAAACAAGACTCTCACATATCACCGAACCTAAGGTCGAATGACTCCAGCACTCCATCCTTTTGGAGTTGGGCTATGCGTTTCTTGTTGACATATACAATATGACAATGCCAGTAGCATGCTTTATCCAAACTATTGGAAGAATCAATACACAACACATCATTTCCTAAGTTATCTACAACCATCATAGTTTCATATATTCCATTACAAGTTAATGCTTCAAAATATAAAACACCATTAAGATAAGAATAAATAGAACCCTTTTCATTATCAAATGAATATCTAAATCCTTGTCTAAACAAACCATAAAAAGTAATGATATTTCTTGCCATGTCTGGTAAATAGCAACAATTATTTAAATCTAAACCTAATCCATTACTAAGCACTAAGGAATAAACTCCAATCTTGGTGACAGGAGACGATCTTCTGTTTCCCATAATTATATTTATCTTCCCACGCTCCACATCCCTATTTCTTCTTAGTCCCTGCAAATCAAAACATATGTGAAAACCACATCCTGTATCAAGAACCCAAGAAATAGCATGCGATGAATCATTAGATTTAATAGTGTAAATACATGTGAAGGACGGCTTGATCTTCCCATCCTTGATAGCTTGTAGATATTATGGGAAGCTTTTTTTCCAATGCCCTATCTTGTGGCAGTGATGGCACTCTGCCTCCTTCAGGTTAGAGTTGGGTTTAGCAGAACCAGCCTTGGTTCCACTAGAAGAGGTACCATCTGTTGGATAAGGTGTCTAAGTCCATAACTTATTTGGTATATACTTGACCCGACCCGGCATGGTCCATTTGGGTTGCATCTCATCCAAACTATTTATGGATAATTTTATGAGAGTTATACACATATGTTTATTAACATATTATAAGTTATAATATATTAATATGAGGTTATGTTATTTAATTAGTTTTAGTCTTAAATTAATTATGAATTAATTTAGAGATTAAAAGGAAGACTAATTAGATTATGGGCTATTGGTTTTATATAGTGTGGGCTAATGCTCTTTTATTAATGGGCTAGGCTTATATGGAAGTCCATGGATGATCCATGGAGCTTTTAACCCATGGATCCTTGGAAAGGAAAGGTCATGGGTTATTAGGGTTTCACCCTAACCATGCACACTATATAAGCATGCTTATGGAGCATGAAATGGAGCCTAAGTGTAACTAGTGAACTAGTGTGTGTGAGCTTGTGTGTGGCCAAAATATACAAGTGTGTACGCTCTCTCAAAGTTTTCCAAAGAGTTTGTGGTGTTTTGTGATTCCATTTGAGGCATTCACACTATTGGTGCTTGGCCCTCAAACTCCTCAAGAACCAAACTCATCAAAAAGGTATGTAATCTCTTCTAACTCTTTTATGTTGAAATGTTCCCCATGCCATGTTAGATAGGTTATAAACCTTGGAAAATTATTATTTTTCATGTATTTAGACAAACATAGATCCAAAGTTTATTAGGGTTGCATGCACACTTAGGAAGTGTTAGATTGCTCAAAACCCAACAGTGGTATCAGAGCCTAGGCTTGCTTGTTTGAATACTTGATGCAAATTGCTGAAAATCTAAGTTTATGTGCTGTCTGCACAGCAGACTCGCCGAGTCCATGAAGGGACTCGACGAGTCCAAGACAAAATTCATCCAACTCGGCGAGTTTGTTCATGCACTCGACGAGTTGGACCCCCAGACAGCATATCTTCGAGTTTTGGTGCTGGAATTGGTCTAGAATCATTACCTTAAACTGTTTTGGACTCATAAAACTTGTTTTTGATGTGGTAATGATGATGGTGGACAAATTTCAAAGTTATAATCAAATTTTCAATTTTATATGTGTTCATATGATTCTTGAAATTGTTGATGTGGATGTTCATGTTCATATGAGTTTGGTTAGATCATAGGAATTATTTGCAAATTGTTTGTTAGTTAATTCTTGATCTTAATGTGTTTTAATGGAATTCTTAATTTGTCCTCAAGTTATGGAATTCCAAGAGGTTTTCTTTTAAATGTTTTTTTAAGAAGTTGTAGGTTACATTTTCTTGAAGAGTTTTTCCCATAAATGCTTTTATGGACTTCATAACTTGTCCTCAAGTTATGGATTTCCAAGAGACTCTTCATTAAAAGCTTTAAAACACTTAATTAAAACTCATAAGTTATGAATATCCAAAAGTTTATGAATTGTTCAAAACTTGCCCTCAAGTTTTGGAATTTGGAAAAGTTTCACACACTTTAATAAACTTTAATTCCAACACTTAGAATTTTAAAAGTTAAAATTCAACACTTATACTATTTATAACATTAATGGTTAATTATATATATATATATATATATATATATATATATATATATATATATATATATATATATATATATATGTATGCATGTATAAGAACAAGTCGTTTTACAGTTAGTAGGCCTCATTCACGAAGCCGGTCTATAAGGTGGGTATAAGGTTGTTGCCTATAAAATGGCGACTTAATGGGTGTCCACTCTCACCCACCGCTTGCTTGATCGGTGGAGGGTCGTTAGCCGAACGGGTAGGATAATGACTTTAAATTCTCATTAAAAGTATAATGATTATTATAAAGTAACTAAATATTTTTTATTTAATTCCCAATCTTAGTTACTTTAGGAAAAATGTGAATTTGGTGCTAGCCCATGGAATTCACACTTTGTACCTTACCAAGTCGTTGGTGGAGCGTGTGTGGGTAACCGGCACACTAACTTGGACTAGTAAGGATCACGAAGGGTGACTTAATGTTTGTCATAGATCAATGGAGCGTGTTTGGGTAACCGGCACATTGATTAGGTGATAATATTAAGGGTGCCAAGTGAATTGGTATGGTTATTCACACCTTGTTTTGTGATCCTCGACATCCCAGTCACAAAATTTGAGAGGGCACACTCGAGATTGAAACATGCCATTGAAAAGTTCAATGAATCTCAAAAGATCTAGGAATTTCAAATCCAATTAAAACCTAATAAATTATTTCGTTTTTCATTGTGGAAATTGGTGAATCATCATTCGCCTACCTTCAAATATTTTATAGCTTGGATTACGGCATCCCTCTTCCAAATTATAAAATATTGTGTTGGGTCCTAGCCTTAATATTTCATATTGGGTGTTATATTAAAGATTTTGAATCAACTAACTTGATTTTCTCCCATTATAGATGTCTGGTTCAGACACTTTGATCTTCCCAAATCTCTTGAAGATGGTGTCACTCAACACCATGCTTCACTTCCTCCACCTCCTCCAATTATTCTCCCTCACCCACAAGTTCTTGAAAAGTTTAAAGTCACTCAATCCCTATTGGCAAGCATAGTCTATGTGTGCTCACATCTTGGAGATAAAGTCACATATTGACAAGCCGGGAGAGTTGGGTGTCAAAGTCTCGTGAAAGTTGGATGTTCAATCACTTTCTTAGTAACATAGTGAGTCTCTTTGGGACTACTATGAGACAGACTATGACATGACCCTTAATGATGTTATCTATTTGCTTGGTGTTGTGGAATCAGCAATGATTTGGAACACCAGTAAAGCAAATTTGATTAAAAGAACAACTTCCCAAGTCTTCAATGGACATTGAAAATGGTAGCATTGGATATCTAGAAAAAGATTTCTCTTCCCAATGGAAAGGGATCGGCTATAGTCAACTCGGTTGACCAAATAGTAAAGAGAAAGGCTAAGTCTGAGATAGTTCCATGTGCCATTACCAAAGGGTCCATGTGTTTTGTTGCCAAAGGAAGGGGCATTGGTTGCGAAGCTGCCCTATTCACCTGAAAGGTCATAAGGTTGATCAAGTCAAGAGGTTTGACTCTACTTCGGGTAAAGTCCACTGTCTAACTCTATTAAGTTCCTATTTGGAGATTCTTATTACATAATGTGAATGGGTCACATGCGGATGTTTTTAAGAATCAAAGAAATGATAGGAAGCTTAAAGTAAGTATATGTTGATTCTGATTGCGAAGGTGGGTTTCGATCGCATGGTTCGGTAATCAGAATTTTGAGTTGTTGCTTAAGAGTTATAATATATTGCTTATGAATAGATAACAACAAGGTTTTCATGTGGATTGTAAGGATAAGTTTTTCCGCAAAGTTTTAAAATAAAAGAAAAAAAAGGGGTTTTAATTTTATTTATTTTAAAAATATCCTTACAATGGCATCTGTGGAAAATTGTTGCTTATATGTTTCCAGTAGTAGCAATATTGGAAAGTGGATTTGATTCTTTCATTTGTGGTAGTGTCTGAATTTACCAAATGAAGAAAGTTTTTCATCACCCAAGTTTCAATTGGACAGAAACTTGGAATCATACAAGTTGTATTGTATGATGAATGAGAATTTTCATCTTTGAAAAATTAAGACTAATTCTTTGATCACATGTATATGTGAGTCAATTGAAGGACTAAGGAATTAGGTACACTGGGTGTGCGTTGGTCAAGGTCCACCACAAAGATGATTTGTCATGATTTACTAAAGATTAGTAAATATGATTATACTTATAAGGTTAAGTATAATTCTGTAACATTGGAAAGGATACAATGTATGACAAAACAAATGAGAAGAATCAAATTAGGCAGAAAGATAAAAGTTTCTCAAATCTGAAAGGATGGGCGAGTACTTTAGTATCATATTTCATGATCATCTTAATGATTATGAATCCATATCACAAATTCATACTCTAAGGACGTCTTAGTGCATTGTTATGGCTAAGAAGAGAGGTCATGAATTGTTGGATTGGTTAAAATCAAGAAGATGAGTCATACTTCGTTCCAAAACAATTCTTAGAGTCATACTCCAAGATTGTAACCTTGAGTGACATAAAGGAAGATTTATTAACACTAGTCAAATGTAAGAGTAAAATGTTTTCTACTCTTGTATATTTGAGATTGGTAAGTTGTGATGTCTTGGATGAGACAAAGACCAACTAAGACCAATTGTGTGAAGTGTTAGTCTTGATAAGAATCCACACTATCCCTTGAATATTTGTTTTGTCAAGGAATGGTTCTTGACTGGGGAAACTTATATGTCAAGGGGACAGTGGGAGCCTTAAAGATCCTGAAAGAGTTTCAAGATTTAATCAAGAGTAAAACCTGTAATTTATCACTAGCACACGACTTAAGATTTGCAACCTATCGTGTTGACATAATTCTTGTTTCTGTACCTACTTCAAATAAGTTGAATTTGTATGTGAGTTATCAGAGTTCAACTTGGAAGCATTGGTGGGCCTTGTGCTACCAAGGTGACAAGAAACTAAGATTGAGCAAGTTTAATCCATGTAAGGCTGGATTTGTCACTAACCTTCTCTTGTGATCATGGTTTTGACAAATTCACATAGATAGGAACTCATACACTATAAAATCTAAGTGTCATAAGGTTTCTCTCCGATTCATGAAAATGATGGTGAGGAAACGCTTTCACTAAGTAGATTTTACGTAGATATCAATTGGGTTATTTGCATTTTCAAAAGTCGTTAGTGAAGCGTGTGTGGTTAACCGACACACTAACATGGACTTGTGAGAAATGGAAAATACCTAAGCAATTGAGACTATGATTACGACATCCCTTTTCATAGTTCTAAAAATTGTTTAGACACACATGTGAGCTATCTAAGAAAGGGTGTATGAATCTAAATTTTAGAAATCCAACCGATTTCTGAATACATGTCAAAGCTAGTGGGAGCATAAGTGTTATGCTAATAATCATCATGTTAGTGGGAGCATGATAATTATGTTTAGTATTGCAAGCTAGCAATGTTAATTATAGAAAAACAAAAGTTTCAATTCGTGAAGTTGCAGGGGTTGAAAAAGTCGTTTTGCTATAATTAAGGGAGAGAAAATTATACTTCATTTCAATTCTAGAAGCTTGGATTGAGATTTTAATCATCTTTAGTCAAGGACATATATATGAATTTTATGTCTGAATGGTTCAACTTAAGGAAATTCTATATATATATATATATATATATATATATATATATATATATATATATATATATATATATATATATATATATATATATATATATATATTGCGTTCTCAAAATTCAATTATGACTACGACATCCCTCTTCATAGTTAAATCTTGAAAACATGGCAAATAAAAAAAAAATATTGTAGCAAAAGACTGGTCTAGTATCATGTCTTTATGTGAGACATCATGAATCGTGTCCCATATGCTTCGGATATAGGATCGATTTCATGTGCTATAATATTCATCTTTTCTAAAATTTCCAAATGCTTAAGGCATTGAGAAGAGAAAAGTCTAGAACTAGATATGACTAAAGTGATTAAGCAATTGTCGAGGACAAATCTAGGACAATCTGAGATTCTCCAAAGATTGTTTGCTCAGGGAAAGTTGGAAGTATAATGTAAGTTGTCGGAAAGGACCGTATTGACATGTTCTGAAAAGAAGTAACTCTTGTTCGGAAGTGATAGTCAAAATGGGGCTAAGGAAATGTCTCCATAGGTGGAAGTTATTCAATCTATGTAAGATTAGAAAACCTTAATGCAAGAAGGATGTTCAAAGTAATGTACTTTGAATATAAGACTTCCGTTCCATAGAGGTTGACCTTCTTTGGAATACTCTGTAATGACTGGTGACAAGGTTTTGGTGACTTTGTGCATAATCATTACAAGAGGAACATTGCATAAAAGTTAAAATCTAACAGATTTTTTTGGTAAATGATAGGAATCGGGGATTCTCACATTTACAATAAGGATTTGGGATTGTGAAATGAGTATCATTGGAATCATGTTCAATTGATCTACATCACAATGTAAGGATCATAGACAAACATAGTGTGCATACTTGGAGTATGGCATAACTATTGTTTAGAAAAAACAAAGTGTACATGCTAGGAGCATGGGACGACTGTTGTTTTTATTCAAGTCTTAAGTTGATTATTTGAAACATTGAATAATGTGTAATCAATATGGTGATAAATAAAAGGTGGTTTTATTTATATTCAAAAGGGTTCTGAGACCATATTGGATTCGATTATTATTGTGTTTCACTTTGCATGTTTTGACTTCCAAATAGCTAGGTTATTCTTTTCGAATGACTAAGTTATTTAAACACTCCATAGTCGTTCATATGTTGGAAGTAGGTATGAATCAAGACTGTCATGAATCGGGTTTGTAGATGGCTAAATAGGTTTAGTCATAGCAATGGTTGCTACAACATTCATGAGTGCTAATAAGTTATGAGTATTGGATTAAACCCACGCTCACTTGTATCACTTCATGGAATTTATCTCGAGTGATCGTGAGACGGTAATATCATATAAATCTTCAAACCTAGAGATATGAGTTGTTACCTATGAGTTGGTTGTGTACTGATTGCACGTAAACGCATCAGTAACTTGATGTTATAAAACGTGCCTTTGTGTACAATTCAACAAGTAGTAGAACAAGCATATGAGTCGAAGTTTATCTGTTCCTTCTAGAAATAGAAGTGATATCTGGGCCCCTCGATGATTTTGTTGTGACCTATGTACCGGGCGGTCAGAACTAAATTGATGTGTTCGATTAAGTTCTTTGTCAAACAAATCGAAAATCGGGAAACAAACTGCTGGACAATAAGTACGACGTTGTTCCATGTATTTGTCCGGCTGATATCATGAGAACAGAGGATTATATGATCACTTATCTAAAATAGCGCTTCATAGTTCAACAGAGTCTTCATAGTTCAACGGAGTTTTCGAGAGCTACGATTGTTGGTTGGTTCCTGAAGTAACATACGCAAATATAGTTATTAGACTTATCCAAGTGGGAGTCTGTTGTATAAGGTGTCTAAGTCCATAACTTATTTGGTATATACTTGACCCGACCCGGCATGGTCCATTTGGGTTGCATCTCATCCAAACTATTTATGGATAATTTTATGAGAGTTATACACATATGTTTATTAATATATTATAAGTTATAATATATTAATATGAGGTTATGTTATTTAATTAGTTTTAGTCTTAAATTAATTATGAATTAATTTAGAGATTAAAAGGAAGACTAATTAGATCATGGGCTATTGGTTTTATATAGTGTAGGCTAATGCTCTTTTATTAATGGGCTAGGCTTATATGGAAGTCCATGGATGATTCATGGAGCTTTTAACCCATGGATCCTTGGAAAGGAAAGGTCATGGGTTATTAGGGTTTCACCCTAACCATGCACACTATATAAGCATGCTTATGGAGCATGAAATGGAGCCTAAGTGTAACTAGTGAACTAGTGTGTGTGAGCTTGTGTGTGGCCGAAATATACAAGTGTATACACTCTCTCAAAGTTTTCAAAAGAGTTTGTGGTGTTTTGTGATTCCATTTGAGGCATTCACACTATTGGTGCTTGGCCCTCAAACTCCTCAAGAACCAAACTCATCAAAAAGGTATGTAATCTCTTCTAACTCTTTTATGTTGAAATGTTCCCCATGCCATGTTAGATAGGTTATAAACCTTGGAAAATTATTATTTTGCATGTATTTAGACAAACATAGATCCAAGGTTTATTAGGGTTGCATGCACACTTAGGAAGTGTTAGATTGCTCAAAACCCAACACCATCTTGGGACTTTCCCTTGTGGTTGCTCTTTGAGGGAGCCTTCCTCTTCTTACCCTTCCCTAGCCCTATTGCCAAGACAGGGGAAGTAGTGGGAGCAGGAGTTGATGCAACAGACTTATCTTTGAGATTGCTCTCAGCAGTTCTTAGCAAGCCTTGAAGCTTGCTCAAAGTGACCTCTTCCTTATTCATGAGGTAGGTCATGCGGAACTGGTTATAGTAGGGAGGCAA
Source organism: Lactuca saligna (assembly GCF_052625555.1). Lineage (NCBI taxonomy): Eukaryota > Viridiplantae > Streptophyta > Magnoliopsida > Asterales > Asteraceae > Lactuca > Lactuca saligna. The sequence goes on from NC_136421.1 coordinate 312,446,978, forward strand.
GGAGTGAAGTATGATGTCGATTGCCAGCTCTTCATCGAAGCTAACATTTAACTTCAGCAGGCGATCAACATATCTTTTCATCTTTTGCAGATGAGCGGTAAGGGACTCTCCATTACCCAATTTGGCAGTGATAATCGAAGTGATGATCTCGTACCTTTATTGCCTAGTGCTTTGGTGGTACCGGTCCAACAAGTCTTGATTCATTTCATAGGTATACATGTCCTCATAGAACTTTTGGAGTACTATAGTCATAGTTGCTAGCATGATGCAATGGACCTCCGTGTCATCACGCTCATGGGCCTCAACGACAGCGATCGCTTCAACAGTGGTAGTGTTGAGGTTGAGTTCCTTCAGCTTTTCATCAAGGACATACTCTTTATCTTCATAATGAGTGACCTTTCTAATGTTGCAAATCCAATCATTGAAATTGGACCCGTAAAAGATCACTCTCCCACACAAGTTCATGAGTGAGAATGAGCCGGCTGAATTCGAGCCGGAAGCGTTGTTGTTGATGTTCGACATCTGAAATAGAAAAGAGACAAAGCTTGATTAGAAATGAATCCCCAATTAAACACCCAAATGAGAAATTAGGGCTAGGATCCAACAACATTATTTACAAATTAGAAGAGGGATGTCGTAATCTAACATGCAAATAATTTAAAGGTAAGTGAATGACGATTTATTAATTCTCCACCATGAAAAACGAAAAAATGATTAAGTTTTAAATGTATTGAAAAACTCCTAGATCTTTTGGGATTCATTGAACTTTTCAATGGCATGTTTAAATCTCGATATGTCGGGATGTCAAGGATCACAAAGTAGGTGTGAATAACCATGAAAATGTACATGGTGCCCTCATTGTTACACTCACCTTTTCGATGTGTCGGTTATCCACACACGTTCCATCGATCTATGACAAACATTGAGTCAGCCTTTGCGACCTTTGCTTAGAGCCCAATTAGTGTGTCGGTTAACCACACACGCTCCACTAACGTTTTAGCAAGGTTACAAAGTGTAATTTCATGGAATTGCATCAATTTCACTTTTGCCTAAATTAACTAAGAATGGGAATTTTTGAAAAAACATTTAGTTACTTTTATAAATTGCCAATCTTAGTTACTAAAAAGTAACTAAATGTTTTTTCAAAAATTCCCATTCTTAGTAACTTTAGGCAAAAGTGAAATTGATGCAATTCCATGAAATTACACTTTGTAATTTGTTTGACAATGTACCAGGACATAAGACGGTCGGTTGCAAATGGATCTTCAACTTGTGCACACTTATAAGGCGCGATTGGTTATGAAGGGATTTACTCAAACTCCAAGAGTTGACAATGATGAGACCTTCTCACCAGTTGCGAAGATAAAGTCTATTAGGGTGATGTTAGCCATTGTTGCATTTCATGACTATAAGATATGGCAGATGGATGTCAAAACCGCTTTCATTAACGAAAAGTTGGTTTATGATGTTTACATGAGTCAGCTAGAGGGTTTTGTCGATGCAAAGCACCCCAATAGAGTGTGTAAGCTTGAGAAGTCAATTTTATGGACTGAAATAAGCATCTCGCAGATGGAATCTTTGTTTCGATGAGAAAGTCAAAGAGTTTGGTTTTCTGCAAAGCGAGGATGAATCATGTGTATATGTCAGAGCCAGTGGGAGTATAGTTAGCTTCCTCGTATTGTATGTTAATGACATACTACTCATAGGAAACGGCATCCCAACGCTGCAGGAATTGATGTCTTGGCTTGGGAAGTGCTTCGCTATGAAGGACCACGGAGAGGCTTCCTATAGTATGGAGAATTAGTCAGAATAATTACTTGGACAAGGTACTAAAACATTTTAGTATGGAGAATTCCAAGAAAGGGGAGTTACCAATCCAAAGTAATGCCAAGTTGAGTAAGACTCAAAGTCCGAGTACCGAAGTCGAAATAGCAGAGATGAGTCGAGTACCTTACGCTTCCAGTTGGCTCGATCATGTATGCTATGATTTGTACTCGCCCTGATGTGCCCTTCTCCTTGAGCACGGTCAGCATATATCAAGGGAACCCTGGAAAAGCACATTGGACTGCAGTCAAGAATATTTTAAGTACCTTCAGAGGGCCAAGGAATGGTTTCTAGTACTTGGTAGGAGTGATGAATTAAAGGTACGAGGGTACACTGACACCAGTTTTCAGACCGATAGGGACAACTATCATTCGCAGTTGGGCTGGGTCTTTACCCTTAATGGAGGAGCTGTGACTTGGAAAAGTTCCAAGCAAGAGACCTTAGTTGATTCAACGTGAAAATCAGAGTACATTGCAGTGAGCGAAGCGTCAAAGGAGGCAGTATGGTTGAAGAACTTCATTGGAGACCTTGGAGTTGTGCCAGCCATACAGGAACCTATGGAAATTTTTTGTGACAATGAAGGAGCGGTTACCTTGACCAAGGAACCGAGGGATCATGGAAGATCTTGACATATCGACTGAAAATATCACTTTATTCAACATCAGGTGGAAGGACTCTTCGTAGTGAAGAGGGTATCGTCAGAGGATAACCCAGCAGATCCGCTTAGGAAGGGACTGAGTAGGGTTAAGCACTTGCAGCATGCTAGGAGCATTGGGCTGAATGATGATATTAGTTTAGATTAGATAGTTTAGAAACGTATAATAAATAAGTTATAATTAACATTCGATGAATAAATAAATGGGTATTATTGTAACATCCATAAAAATCAGGCCAAACTTAAACTTTTTAAAACATTTAGAAACCAATAGTTAATACCAATTTGTTTTCAAAACAATTCTATATCAGAGTATCCCAGAAACATAGTCATAAAAGGTGAGGAGTTGTACGATCACGCCTTTGCCTTCCTACGATCATCTGATGTACCTGAAACAATAACTGAAACTGTAAGCCCGAGGCTTAGTGAGTTACCCCCAAAATACCGATACACATACAGTCCACATAACAATATCAGCAATATCATAACATAACAAAATGAAACATAACAGCACGTAACGGGTCCACAGCCTCACAGACTAGAATACCCCAGGGCCTACAGTGTGAGTCTGGAATACTTACCAGGCCCTCAGCTCACATCTGGATTGCCACCGAGCCTTCAGTACGAGTCTAGAATGCCTACCAGACCCTCAGCCTGCATCTGGAATGCTCCCGAGTCCTCAGTATGAGTCTGGAATGCCTACCAGGCCCTCAGCTCATATCTGGAATACTCTAGGGTTTGTTAGCTACCACACGGAGCAGTACTACCTCAACCCATCCCACATAACATGTCGAAATGTAACAGATAAATGCACAAACATGTAATCAATCAGTATCACAGGTAGTCCTATAGATCTACCAACTAGCATATCAACACTAACTCAACTTATCATAACAACTACTAGGATATAAATCTAATGGGTCGGCCTTGGTGCCTTAGACCCCTTAGTATAGTGAGGATAACTCACCTCAAAATGCTGAAGTCCCGTAGACACAATCCCAACTGTTAGATGACAGATTACCGAACTGTCAATATCAAAACATCACCCAATTAATAATTGGGTGACAAGCCCAAGGTCCAAATCATACTACAAAAACCCAATAGTCAAGTAATGGGCCAAAGCCCAACATATAGCCAAATTTTCCAAAATGGGCCCATACATCTACATGGTCTCTCCTTAAGGCCCATCCATTAATTCTAGTCCAAACTATTGGTATACAAATGGCCTAATATTTCATAATCATAAAGACCCAATTATGGCCCATCTATGGCCCAATTTTCCAAATTAGGCCCAAGTCCTCTTTCGGGACCAAGTCCAAGCTCCGGAAGAGGTATGGCTCGTCCCAAAAGTAATATTTTAATTCAGCAAAGAATTTCTTCTTTTGTTGACTGGTAAAATCTTTCGGGATGTATTTTGTAGCTAAATAATTAGCTATGTCTGCGAACCATGGCTCTTCTCCCACTGTCACCATAATGTATTCGTCCGGGAAGTCGTCTCCAACTTTATCTTCTTGCAATTGCGGGTTCTCAAGGCTTGACAAGTGGTCAGCTGCTACATTCTCCATTCCCTTCTTGTTTCGTATCTCTATGTCGAATTCTTGAAGAAGTAGCACCCATCGTATTAGTCTTGGCTTAGCATCCTCTTTGGAGAACAAATACTTGATAGCCGAGTGATCAGTAAAAACAGTAGTTTCAGATAAAACCAAGTAAGGGCGGAATTTATCAAAGGCATACACCACAGCTAATAACTCTTTTTCAGTGGTGGTGTAGTTTTCTTGGACTGGGTTTAGAGTCTTGCTAGCATAATATATGGGTTGAAAGTGCTTATCAACCCTTTGACCAAGGACAGCTCCTAATGCATAGTCGCTAGCATCACACATAATCTCAAAGGGTAAGTTCCAATTTGGTGTAATAATGATCGGGGCATTAGTTAGTTTTTCCTTTAAAAATTCAAATGCCTCTAAACACTCTTTAGTAAAATTAAATGGTGCATCTTTTAGTAGTAATTGTGTTAGAGGTCTAGTTATTTTGGAAAAATATTTTATGAAACGCCGGTAAAAACCCGCGTGTCCTAGAAAACTCCTAATGCCCTTCACATTAGTTGGTGGGGGTAATTTGGCAATGGTGTCAATCTTTGCCCGATCCACTTCAATTCCCTTTTTGGAAACCTCGTGGCCCAAAACTATACCCTCCTTGACCATAAAGTGACACTTCTCCCAATTGAGGACCAAGTCGGTTTTTTCACACCTAGCAAGCATTAAGTCAAGATTTGTGAGACAATCATGGAAAGAAGATCCAAAAATGGAAAAGTCATCCATAAAAACTTCCATGAATTTTTCCACCATATCGTGGAATATGGCTGTCACACACCTTTGAAAAGTCGCGGGTGCATTGCATAACCCAAAAGGCATGCGTGTATAGGCAAAAGTCCCAATTGGGCAAGTGAATGCGGTCTTTTCTTGGTCCATTGGGTCTATGGGTATTTGAAAATAACCCGAGAATACATCTAGAAAGCAATAATAGCTATGGCCCGATAGTCTTTCTAACATTTGATCAATAAAAGGTAACGGAAAATGGTCTTTACGAGTGGCATCGTTTAGCTTTCGATAATCGATGCACACTCTCCAACCGGTTACCGTTCGTGTCGGAATTAGCTCGTTCTTTTCGTTGGTTATGACCGTCATCCCTCCTTCCTTGGGCACCACTTGGAACGGACTCACCCATGGACTGTCGGAAATGGAATAAATAATTCCTGCATCTAAGAGTTTGACCACATCCTACTTGACTACTTCTTGCATGTTCGGGTTCAACCTTCTTTGGTGTTGTACAACCGGCTTTGCTCCTTTTTCCAGATTGATCTTGTAACACCCCGTTCTTCAAGTGTTAATTATGAGTCCATGAGATTTAAGAGAAAGGTAATTCTGATCCCTTTCGAGAAATGAGTTTCATCCGAGAAGGTTTCGGGTGGGTGTATGTGTTAGAAGTATTGGGCTTCTCGTCACCCTCGTATGAGTGTAAAGTTATTGGAGAGTGGGTTTAGATTAGAGGAGTTGCGGTGCCTCGAAGTTGATCATTGTTTATAGTCCTTTGTGGAATAAGAAGACATGGTCCCATGCATGCATGGCATGCATGCATGCATGCTTTTGGTTTTGAAAGGTGGTTGGGTACGCCCAGCGTAATGGGACGGAAGGTTGCGGGTGGCCGGGTGAGTACGCCCAGCGTACTCTCAGAAACCCCAAACCCTATTTTTAGGGTCAGCCACTATATAAGGAACATGTTGGTTCACCCCTCAGCCTCCTTATGCTCATCTTCAACCTCAGAGAAACCCTAATCTTGTATTCCCTCCATATTTGAGTGTGTTTGATCTTGGAAAGCTCTTTTTGGCAAAAGAGAGACTTGAAGGAGAAAAGGGAAGTTGTCAAAGAAGAGGAAGAACGTGTGGAGCTTGTAGATCTAAAGAAATACCACCCTTTGGAGCTGGTTTAAGGTATAAAGTTTCTTGCCTGACCTTCATATGGCATGGATCTATGTATTTTGAAGCTTTGTCTCCATTCTTGTCCTAAAAGGCTTCATCTTGTTGCATAGCTCGATTTGGTCAAGTGTATCTGTCCTTTCAGACCTTTGGAGAGGTCTTGAGTGATAAAAATGAGGTCCCAAGAGCTGTAGTTGTTCCATGTATGAGATATATAGGTCTTAATGGATTAAGACCTTGGATTAAGAGCTTAAGGACGTCCCAAGTGATAAAGTCTGAGACTTTATGATTTCTAATCATATTTGGCCTATGGATCTAAAGTTTGGGCTTAAGAGCTTAAGCCATTAAGTTGTTAAAAAGGACTTATTGGATCTCGCAGTTACTCCCCACGTAACCTTCGAGTACGCCCCGCGTAGCGGGCCAGTGCCCCGTTTCATTTTGGCGATCATTGCAATACGCCCAGCATACCAAGGAGAGTACACCCAACGTACTCCTCCTGTGGACTTCCTTTTGGGCTTTTGTGTTGGGCTATTTGTGGTTGTTGGTGTTTGGGCCAAGTCTGGAAATTATGAATAGAGTATTTTGGGCCCAATTAATATTATGAATATTGGATCTAGGCCCATTTGGTGAGGTGGGCCCAATTTGGTAAATTGGGCCAATGTTGGACTTTGTGTGAGATTTGGACTTTGGTCTTGTCCCGATGAGTGGAAGTATGTTCGACCTAATGCTTATGCTTGTTATGTTGGTTAGTTCGGGATTTGCGGTGAGTTGGTGGTTCGAGAGTCTGCTTCTTCCGTTCAGAGTATCGGCATTCGCGATGTGAGTTATCCTCACTATATCAATAGGGTCTAAGGCACCAATTCCGGCCCTTTATTGGATCAAGATTCGGATATGGTTATTATGTTATTGCTTGATATGTCTGCATCCTGGTACAAAGGATGGTATATGCTAGAGACGTGGTTAAGGTCGGTTTCCCGATATGTAGAGTGATGCTATGCTAGTGATCGGTTAGGTCGGTAACCTGGTTAGGGTAATGATATGTTATGTGATCTGATTGATCGGTTTGTTGACTATGACTGTTATATGATTGTATGTTATGTGCACATGGACTGGAGATGGGTTGAGGTGGGTCCTACTTTGTGCTGTAGGCCAAGATACCCAGGGTGGACCGGTTGTTCCGAAGGCCCAGCAAGCGGTCCGGATAGGCTGTAGGCCCCACGAGGGCGGACCAGTCGTACTGTAGACTCAGAGAGTGGACCAGGTGGGTTGAAGGCCCGGTGCAGGCGGACCAACCACACTGTAGACTCGAAGGACATGACTAGACTCGGAGGGTGGACCCGGTGGACTGAAGGCCCGATTCGGCGGACCAGTCACACAGTAAACCCGATATGCATGACTGTTCTATGTTCTGTTATGTTATGTATGCTTTTTATGCTATGGGCCGGAAGGCAATATGTTTTGGACCGGAAGGTCGTATCCTGGAAGGGTGTATATGTGGTTGGTATTTTGGGGGTATCTCACTAAGCTTCCGGGCTTACAGTTGTGGTTTAATGTTTTTCAGGTTCTTCAGGAGACTCTGGCAAGGCAAAGGCGTGATCGTACCGTTCCTCACGTTTATGTTTTATGAAATGGACTTGGGAATACTCTGATAAATAATGTATTGAAAACCTTTTTGTAATAATGTTATTAAAATGGATTGTTTTGAAAAGTTTAAATTATGTTGAGATTTTTGGTCGTTACAAGTTGGTATCAGAGCCTTGGTTTGAGTGAATTGGAGGAACACTCGTGTGACTCCAGTCTCAAATCGAGGAGGGTTTTAAAAAGAGAAATTAAAATGGTTTTCAAATTAAGTAAAAGGAGGACGCGGAGGTACGATCAGCCGGAGCCAGTAAGTAACCCAAAATACCATACATGATATTTGTTTTATTGAGCTTTGATAGAACAACATGCTAGAGTTAGGCTAGGGATCTTCAGGATTTCATGATAATGTTGTCTGTTTTTTGATGCCTACTAGCCTAGGGTCTTCCTCTGTTGAGATTTCCAGTGTTCCTCTAGGAGTGAGGATCAAGCGCTTGCTATGTATATTTGTCGCTAGGGTGTTGTGGTATTACTTCATACAAATATGGGTATGTGTGGAAGGTAGTATGGGCCCGTACTACTAAAAGCACAGGACCCATACGCGTATCAGGGAAACCATGACCTCTAGGGTTGGGTTGAGAGTTGGTTCCCGGGATAGTGGGAAGTGTCTGAGGTTTTGTGTTTCATTTTCAGTATGGAGATTTCGAGGCATGTTGGGAGTGGATCCGGGTCAGGATCGGGTGCAGGAGAAGGAGTTGCGGATGGGTCAGTATCGCCCGAGGTTATCGGTCAGATGAGTACGCGCGAGTTGGATGCGAGGATTCGTGAGATCCTGCATGATGAGCTTGCTGTATTGTTTCGGGCCGAGCTGCCGGAACTATTTGGGTCGATCAAGACCGCCATGGTGGAGTATTTTGATGAGCGCTATGCGGCTCTCACAGAGACGGCTGCCGCGGCGGCTACAGCGGCTGTAGCAACGGCAGGGGGAGGAGCTAGTAGAGGTTTTCAGTATCGGGACTTCGATAATACGAAGCCTCCTACCTTTAATGGATTTCAGGATCCGATCGTTGCTATGATATGGTTATCAAACGTGGAGGGGTGTTTCTTCACGTGTTCATGCCCTGCTGATCAGAGGGTGAGGTGTGCTCTGAACCTGTTGAGGCTCGGGGAAAAGGATTAGTGGAGATTGACCACGGGGTCATACTCGGATGCGTAGAGGTCTGCGATTTCATGGGATCAGTTCAGAGAGATGTTCAACACTCGTTATGTTTCGCAGATCGAGAGGGAGAGGTTGGCTCAGGAGTTCATTGAGCTGAAGCAGGATACGGAGTCGGTGACGGAAATCACCAGGATGTTTACTGAGAGGGCGATGTTTTGCCCTGAGTTCGCTTCGGAACAGGCTCAGTTGTCCCGATATCTGAGTATGCTAAAGAGGGACATCAGACAGTTTGTGTCCGTGCAGAGGTGCGAGACCTTGTTGGAGTTGCAGGAGGCCGCCAGGCAGCGTGAGTTAGAGATGGAGTTGCAGTTGCGTGAGCTGAGGCAAGCTCCGGTTCAGTCGCAGCCGACGACGAAACGGTCTAAGACCGTTGATTCCAGGATGGGAGATCAGGGTAGCCATGTCTGTGGAAAGTGTGGGAGGGGTCATGCCGGAGTTTGTCGGTCCGGTGGTGCATGCCACAAGTGCGGAAAGGAGGGGCACTATGCGAGGGATTGTCAGCAGTCAGTGCCAGTGCGGGATTTGAGGATATGTTATCATTGTCATCAAGTTGGACACTTGAGGGTCAACTGTCCACAGCTTGCTGCAGGACCGGTGCAGGCTCCAGCACCGGCCACGTTGAGGATCACGGGTGGAGGTCAGAGTGGAGCGGAGCCCCCAAGGGCTTAGGGTCGTGCTATTCAGCTTGCAACGGAGGAGGTTAGAGCAGTGCCGGATGCAGCTGCGGGTATGTTTCTTTCTTATTGTTTCGTTTATTTATGATTATTGTGGAGTATTGTTTTTCTGCTAGTCCCGTTGGGTGGTTTTCGTTTTGGTATCCGTTGTTCCGTGAGGGTTTGGTAAGGTTATGGGTTAGTGTTTCAGGTTTTCGTTTTGGTATCCGTTGTTCCGTGAGGGTTTGGTAAGGTTATGGGTTAGTGTTTCGGGTTTTCGTTTTGGTATCCGTTGTTCCGTGAGGGTTTGGTAAGGTTATGGGTTAGTGTTTCGGGTTTTCATTTTGGTATCCGTTGTTCCTTGAAGGTTTGGTATGGTTATGGATTGGTGCTTCGGGTTATCGATAGATTTCATTTGTGAGGGTTATTAGTGGAGATATGGTGTTGGTTGAATGTCGGGTAGCATCGGCAGTCTGAGGAGTGGTTAGCTGAGTATTGAGTACTTTTGAGCGGAATGATCAGTGTGGGAGTGTGTTTTTGCGAAGGTTGCTAGTGCTGTGGGAATCAGTCTGCGTGTAAGCGTTGGGTTTTGTGCAAGGTTACTTTTTTGGGAGGTCGGTGATGGCGACCGGTGGTTGATAGTCAGTGTCTTAAGTGGGGGAGAATTGGAAATTCTCCGGATGATCGATAGACTTGAGAGGTTGTTTAGTTGCTTGGGTTTCGGCGGTATTTCTTTCAGCCGAGAGCAGGCTGGTATGGGTGAGTAGCAGGCGTGCGAGGCGGGATACAGACCTATGGCATTGATTGTGTAGGGCCTGGGATCAGGTTGGGATCGAGTATGTATGGTGGAGATAGAGTTCGGAACCCCTAGGGGGCTAGAACAGTATGCAGGGGAGGATTTCTCGGAGAGATAACTCGGAATGATGAATGCTAGTTGAGCGGCCCAGATAGACTGAAGGCTGGTAGGCGTACTAGTCAGGCCGAAGGCTCGGGGAACGGTCCAGCCAGACTGAAGGCCCTGGAGGGCGACCCAGATTGGCTGAAGGTTTTGAGAGTGGTCTAGACTGACTGAAGACCTGGTGAGGTGGCCGAGTCATGCTGAAGACTCTGCAGGTATTATCGGATCAGTTCGAGGAAATGGGTTGGGTGTGTTGTGATGTATTAGCACTAGAAGGTCTGGCCCCGGGTATTGATTGTGAGTAGTGGGGTGGTGCATGGACTCGAGAGTCCTTGCGAGCAAGTTCAGGTCATGTATATCGCATGGTTAGCGGTCATGCTAAGGGAATGTAAATCCACGGAAGTGGAAGTAGCAGCGCAGGGTTCGATGGGAGTAGTCCAATTGTGGTCATTGATCAGCAAGATTGCGGCAGTGGTATGGAGCACATCCGGGTTGGATGATTGTTGAGGCTTGTCAGGAATGCATGGATGGAAATTTTGGAATCCCATATAGATTTGTTTATGTGGTAAAAATACATCCGGAAGGGTGTTTGGAAGTGTCAGCAGTGTATCGGGGTTTTCTTAACCCGAGGACACTAGAGCCAGATTGGTGCGGGTATGAGATTGCGGTGGAGAACTCATGAGAGTTGCTCTAGGGCTGAAGCTTGTTTCATCCTACCGGAAAGAAAGGTAAAGTTGGGTTTCGGACTTCGATGGTCGAGTCTTGGATAGCCGGGTCCGGTGAGTGCCAGGCGGAACATTGCAATGATAGTTTCGGAGTAGAGTAATCGCAAACTTCGAGGATGAAGCCTAATTTAAGTGGGGGAGAATTGTAACACCCCGTTCTTCAAGTGTTAATTATGAGTCCCTAAGATTTAAGAGAAAGGTAATTCTGGTCCCTTTCGAGAAATGAGTTTCATCCGAGAAGGTTTCGGGTGGGTGTATGTGTTAGAAGTATTGGGATTCTCGTCACCCTCGTATGAGTGTAAAGTTATTGGAGAGTGGGTTTAGATTAGAGGAGTTGCGGTGCCTCGAAGTTGATCATTGTTTATAGTCCTTTGTGGAATAAGAAGGACATGGTCCCATGCATGCATGCTTTTGGTTTTGAAAGGTGGCTGGGTACGCCCAACGTAAGCTGGACGTACGCCCAGCATAATGGGACGGAAGGTTGTGGGTGGCCGAGTGAGTACGCCCAACATACCAGGGAGGTACGCCCATCGTACTCTCAGAAACCCCAAACCCTATTTTTAGGGTCAGCCACTATATAAGGAACATGTTGGTTCACCCCTTAGCCTCCTTGTGCTCATCTTCAACCTCAGAGAAACCCTAATCTCGTATTCCCTCCATATTTGAGTGTGTTTGATCTTGGAAAGCTCTTGTTGGCAAAAGAAAGACTTGAAGGAGAAAAGGGAAGTTGTCAAAGAAGAGGAAGAACGTGTGGAGCTTGTAGATCTGAAGAAATACCACCCTTTGGAGCTGGTTTAAGGTATAAAGTTTCTTGCTTGACCTTCATATGGAATGGATCTATGTATTTTGAAGCTTTGTCTCCATTCTTGTCCCAAAAGTCTTCATCTTGTTGCATAGCTCGATTTGGTCAAGTGTATCTGTCCTTTCAGACCTTTGGAGAGGTCTTGAGTGATAAAAATGAGGTCCCAAGGGCTGTAGTTGTTCCATGTATGAGATATATAGGTCTTAATGGATTAAGACCTTAGATTAAGAGCTTAAGGACGTCCCAAGTGATAAAGTCTGAGACTTTATGATTTCTAATCATATTTGGCCTATGGATCTAAAGTTTAGGCTTAAGAGCTTAAGCCATTAAGTTGTTAAAAAGGACTTATTGGATCTCGCAGTTATGCCCCACGTAACCTTCGAGTACGCCCCGCGTAGCGGGCCAGTGCCCCGTTTCATTTTGGTGATCATTGCCGTACGCCCAACGTACCAAGGAGAGTACGCCCAGCGTACTCCTCCTGTGGACTTCCTTTTGGGCTTTTGTGTTGGGCCATTTGTGGGTTGTTGGTGTTAGGGCCAAGTCTGGAAATTATAAATAGAGTATTTGGGCCCAATTAATATTATGAATATTAGATCTAGGCCCATTTGGTGAGGTGGGCCCAATTTGGTAAATTCGGCCAATGTTGGACTTTGTGTGAGATTTGGACTTTGGTCTTGTCCCGATGAGTGGAAGTATGTTCGACCTAATGCTTATGCTTGTTATGTTGGTTAGTTCGGGATTTGCGGTGAGTTGGTGGTTCGAGAGTCTGCTTCTTCCGTTCAGAGTATCGGCATTCGCGAGGTGAGTTATCCTCACTATATCAACAGGGTCTAAGGCACCAAGGCCAGCCCTTTATTGGATCAAGATTCGGATATGGTTATTATCTTATTGGTTGATATGTATGCATCCTGGTAGCTAGGATGGTATATGCTAGAGACCTGGTTAATGTCAGTTTCCCGATATGTAGAGTGATGTTATGCTAGTGACTGGTTAGGTCGGTAACCTGGTTAGGGTAATGATATGTTATGTGATCTGATTGATCGGTTTGTTGACTATGACTGTTATATGATTGTATGTTATGTGCACATGGACTGGAGATGGGTTGAGGTGGGTCCTGCTTTGTGCTGTAGGCCAAGATACCCAGGGCGGACCGGTTGTTCCGAAGGCCCAGCGAGCTATCCGGATAGGCTGTAGGCCCCACGAGGGCGAACCAGACGTACCGAGGCTCGGAGAGTGGACCAGACCGACTGAAGGCCCGATGCGGGCGGACCAGTCGTACTGTAGACACAGAGAGTGGACCAGGTGGGTTGAAGGCCAGTTGCGGGCGGACCAACCACACTGTAGACTTGAAGGGCATGACTAGACTCGGAGGGTGGACCCGGTGGACTGAAGGCCCGATTCGGCAGACCAGTCACACAGTAAACCCGATATGCATGACTGTTCTATGTTCTGTTATATTATGTATGATTTTTATGCTATGGGCCGGACGACAATATGTTTTGGACCGGAAGATCGTAGCCTGGAAGGGCGTATATGTGGTTGGTATTTTGGGGGTAACTCACTAAGCTTTCGGGCTTACAGTTGTGGTTTAATGTTTTTCAGGTTCTTCAGGAGATTGTGGCAAGGCAAAGGCGTGATCGTACCGTTCCTCGCATTTATGTTTTATGAAATGGACCTGGGAATACTCTGATAAATAATGTATTGAAAACCTTTTTGTAATAATGTTATTAAAATGGATTGTTTTGAAAAGTTTAAATTATGTTGAAATTTTTGGTCGTTACAGATCTTGTGGGATCAATAGGATGGGCTTATTCCCTTGATGTCGGTGATGCTCCATGCTATGGCCCGTTTCCGCTTCTTCAACACTTGCACGAGCTCTTCCTTTTCATATTTGGACATGTCAGAAGCTATGATTACTGGCTTTTGGTTGCCTTCTTCAGGAAAAGCATACTCCAAATGTTCTGGTAAAGTTTTGAGCTCCATTCCTTTGTTCTGAGTGTTGGACTCGCCGAGTGCAGGTAGGGTACTCGGCGAGTTTGTGGCTGTATTCACGACTTCTGAATTTTCTTCAGGGGAACTCGGCGAGTAGATCGGTCCTACTCGGCGAGTAGGACTGTCAGTTTGTTTCACCAATTCTTCATACTCTGCTTCTTCCAACAGTCTTTCAATTTCCATTAAGTCTTTTTCTGGATCAAATGCTTCATCATAAGCTGTAAACTTGTTGGAATCTTCACTTATGTCTTCCTCCAATAATCCGTCAAGCATATAGATTGAGTGTCGTGTCGTCACTGCTCCTAGAATACTTCATAGCTTGGTATACCCCGAATGTGATTGAATCTTCTCCTACCCGCAAGATGAGCTTTGAGTCCCTCATGTCTATTATAGCTCTTGACGTGTTGAGGAAGGGCTTTCCAAGGATGATTGGAACTTGTGGATCCGCCTCCATGTCTAGAATGATGAAATCAGCAGGAAAGACGAATTTGTCCACCTTCACTAGTAAGTCTTCGCATATGCCTCTTGGGAAGGTGACTGTCTTGTTTGCCAAGTGTATTGCCATGTGAATTGGCCTTGGCTCCGGGAGATCCAACTTCTTAAAGAATGAGTATGGCATTAGGTTCACACTTTCTCCCGAATCAGCTAAGGCATGAATAGCAGCCAAGTTGCCGAATTGTCAAGGTAAAGTCAAACTCCCTGGATCACCTTTCTTCTTTGGTAGCTTATTTAGCATAGCAGCAGAGCAGTTTTCATTGAGTACTACCTTCTTCATTTCTTCCATCTTCCTTCTATTGGTGAGAAGTTCCTTAAGGAACTTTGCATATTTGGGCATTTGCATGACGGCTTCAATGAAGGGTATGTTGATTTGAAGAGTCTTGATATGATCTGGAAACTTCTGATACTCCTCTTCCTGCTTCTCCTTCTTAGCTCGGGCTGGGTATGGCATTGGAGGCTGGTAAGGCTTTTTCAGGAACCTGCCAGTTGGTATTTAATGGTGTACTCGCCGAGTCCATATGAGGTACTCGGCGAGTAGGACTGTCAGATTGTATATTTTTGTTTTCTGCTTACTTTTCTACCTCCTCCTTCTGTGAATCCTTGGATGCTTCAGTCCGAATAGGTCCCAGGGGAGTGATTATCTTCCCACTTCTTGTTGTGACTATGTTTATGTGCGCGCCTCGTGGGTTATTTTCAGTTATGCTAGGAAGTTCGCCCGGTGACCTTTGGTTAATTTGTTAAGCAAGTTGCCCAAGCTGCATTTCTATATTGTGGATAGATGCTTGCTGGTTCCTAAGCATGGTTCTTGTTTCTTGAATTGCAGCATCACGATCACTATGTCTTTTTTCTGAGGCAACTATAAATTTGGTGAGCATTTCTTCCAAGCTTGGCTTCCTTTCTTGCACCGGCTCCTCCTTTTGGTAGAACCCTCTCCCTTTTTGTCTATACCTATCCTCCTTGGATTTCTTGTACTCTTCATAAGGGAGCCACTCTTTCTTTTGTTTTCACCAGTCTTCATCATATCGGTCTCCACTTGAGTAACACACTTGCACCTTCTTGTTGCCATTCTCATCTAAATCGCAGTCTCTAGTGAGGTGAGGCCCATTGCAGTTTTCACAACCCACCTGAATAGCATGGATCGTTTGATCCATTTTATCCATTCTCCTATCCATGTTTTTTAGCATAGCCATGACCGCGGATAAGTCTTCAGTAGCAGCATAAGCGGCTCCCCTAGTGACATCATGTCTAGGGTTGTGGTATTCTCTAGAGTGTTTTGAGAATTCTTCAATCAATTCTTTGATCACTGGGGGCGGATTCTTTGTGAGCAGGCCTTGCGAGTCTAGTAACTGCCTGGTTGTGACATTAACTCCATCATAGAAGATGGAGACTTCCTGTTGGCTGTTTAGGTCATGGTATGGGCAGTTTCTTAGTAAGCTCTTGTACCTCTCCCATGCTTCATATAGCGACTCTCCAGCTTGTTGTTCAAAGTTAGCAATGGCCTTCTTCAACTTGGCTATCTTGGAAGGTGGGAAAAAGTGATCAATGAATTCTTCCTTCATCTTGGCCCAAGTGGTGACTGATCCGGGGGGAAGTGACTTGAGCCAGTCTTTTGTAGCACCTTTGAATGTTACCGGAAGCATACGAAGTAGTTGAGTCTCGCGGGGCACATTTGAAATATTGAAGTAATCAGCTACATCATTGACTTCATCCAAATGCTTGTAGGCATCTTCATGATCTTTTCCATAAAAAGGTATTTCCTTAAGTGAAGCTAGGATATGACCCTTTAGCTCAAAGGTAGCAGTCGTGGGAATTGCGGGCTGCACAAGTCCCGGGCCAGTGTCGTCGCGCATCCTCTTCTTCCATTCTCCCATGGGGATTTCATCAATGTTAGCCATTGTGAAAGCTAACTCTTCCTCGGACTTGGTTTCGTGCTCGTATGTAGGCTCCTCTTCTTCCTCGGTCTCGTACTCGATATCTTCTTGAATTGGATCTTCGATTATCAAAGAGGCACTGGATGCTCCTGATTTGATGCTCTTCTTTTTCCCAAAAACAGTCTTCAAATTGGACAAAGGTGACTTCTTTGGTGTACTTGAGCTCTCCACGTCCTTTCCTTTGTTCCTTTTCAATGCGGATTCGGGATCTTCAAACGGGGGTACCAGTGGGGTGTTTGATCCTCTGGTCATGAAAGTCCTGAAATAAATAGAATAAAAACGTAAAAAGAACAAAAAAATGTACTAAAAAAATCGAAAATTAACTACTAAATAAGTTGGTACTCGCTGAGTAGGTGCGACTGAACTCGGCGAGTATCAGTGTGATTTTGAAAAAATTTAAACTTAATATTAAAACTAAAACAGATGCTAAAACCTAATTACTAAATACTAAATTGCAATAAATGAACTCTATGCAAGTAAACTCACACAAAGGATCGAAAAAATTAGGAATTAGATTAATTATTTAGAACCGTTCCCCGGCAACGGCGCCAAAAACTTGATGTGTGTAAAATACACTTGTTTTATCCCTACTTTTTATTAATAAATTTAGCACACAAAGGCAGTGAACCTGTCTTTTAGTGGTATAGTTTAGTAAGTAAGGTGTCGAACTCAGGGAACGGAAAATTAAACTAATAACTAATTTTAACTAAAACAATTAATGAAAGTAAAAGGGTTTTCTTCTAGTTTCGCAAGACTAGAAACTTAAGCACACTTAATTAACTAAAAATCTAAAGCAAACAACTAATTCACCAAATTTGATAAAGATGTTTCTATTTAGGTTCAACCAATTCACTCCTATGGTTATTTGTATTTATGATAGATTAATTGTTATTGGCTACCAATTATAGTGGTTAGGTTCATGTTCATTACTCCTAACCCTTAGACAATTAACAAATTTAAGCGGTGATCAAGTGTTTAAACTAATTAATTCCCTAGATTAATAATTTGGATTAAATAAGATTTGTAGTGGTCAATTAAGTTACTAATTCAATTAACCTCTTGTTTGATGGTTTCTCAAACAAGCTCACATATTAATCTTCCTATTGTCTTATTAATCTTAGTTTCATAATCATTACTCCTAAGCATATGGTTAATTGTTCACATAGACATATGAAGTTAACAACTAAGAGATGTTCATGCAGCCTAGTTGTCTTCCAATTAACAGAAAATAGTAGTGATTAATGCATAAGGTTCTTTAACAAACTTAATTTAATAGATCACCAATAAACAATGAAACAAAAACTAAGAATTAAACCATAGGAGTTCCTTGGTATTCCCCAAACAGAAACAAAAATGTATTTAGCTCATAGTTGCAGTAAAAACAAACACAAAAACAAGTTTAACTAGATTAAACATATTCAATTCCTAAATCTAAGTGGTAGGATTAACCTAGTTGCTTGAATTCTTCAAGAGATTGAAGATTAGAATTCCTCAATGTCTTCTAGGGTTCTTAATCGCAGCTTGACTTTCAAAAATCGTCAGGAAAGTTGTCCCATTGGATAAAGACTCGGTTTTTAAAGATATCTCAAAACAGGGTGTACTCGGCGAGTAGCAGACCCAACTCGCCGAGTAGGTGCATAGTTATCCGTCTTGAATCAGGAGTCGTAGCTATCTTCTGGAATATTCTGATGAACTCGCCGAGTAGGCTCATGTACTCGCCGAGTAGATGGGCTTTTGTCCCTCAATCTTCATTCTTTGGTCTTCAATTGCTTTCCCTTGTTCCCTTTCACTCCCAAGCATGTCTTCTGGACTGAAAACAAAATTCAAACCATTTTAAGTACCTTTTGTCCACATTATTCACATAATTAGTTAAAAATTATTAAAAATGTATACTAAATAATTAACTAATTATGCACATATCATTGGACTATAATAATATACAATAATAATAAAGATTAATTCATGGGTTTCGGTTTATTATTTAATTACTCTATTTAAAAAGTTATGTTACAACTATTTATTAGTAAAGTTACTGTCTTATGTTAATTGTTTACCTATTGTTTTATTTTGCATGTTTTAACTTCCTTAATAATAAATTTATCCAAACGGTCCACAGTCGTTCATATCTTGGAAGTAGATATGAATGAACACTACTAGAAAAAAGGCCTTTTACGACGCTCATTGCGCGTCATAAAACGCTCAGACGACGCGCAAATGTGTGTCAAGGAAGGCCCTGTCATAAAGAGAGACGACGCGCATTTACGACGCGCATTTACGACGCGCGGTTATGACACGCATTGCGTATTAAGGAAGGCCCTGTCATAAAGGTAGACGACACGCATTTGCGTGTCGTAACCTTACGACGCGCGTGTTTATGACACGCAATGCGTATCAAGGAAGCCCCTGTCAAGAAAGGCCATGTCATAAATGAAGATGACACACATTTTTGCATATCATAATTTTAAATGTTCTAAAAAAAATATTTATATATTTATTAATTTTTAAATTAAATTTGCATTTAATGTCTCATAATAGAAATAAAATATCATATACAAAAAATACAATCCATTGCATAAAATTTAATGTCATACAATTCTATTTTTTACAATATCTAAATTTGCATCTAATCTACTCTCTACATCAAATTCCAACAAAGTAAAGTTGCATCTTGCCTTTCATAATTCTTTAAGACTAATGCTGCAAGATTTGAATCAAGTGGCTTCATATTCCTTTTTTCCACCAACTTTACCTGATGCACAAAATACACATAAACAAAAAAAAACATTGTAAAGGAAGGGGTAATTTGGGAAAATGTGAGGGGTATCCTCTGCAAAACAAAACAAAAAATATCCTTTGCAAGATTTGCTCTTTAGTATCCTCTGCAAAACAAAATAAAAAATATATATCAAAAAATTAAATTTTTTATAGTTTTATATTATAATTATGCCTAGAGTATTGCATACCTGAAGAACCATTTGTTAGCTCTACAACATTTTTTGAATCTGATGTTGTATCTTGATATAATAAACAAATAACTAAAAGTAGGTTGCTATTTCTTAAAAAGTAATTCAACTTTGGCATATTATATCTTACCTTCTCTGTTGGTGGCAACTGCAATGAGTTCTTTCACGGCTATATCAGAAACAAGATAAAACTACAGAAAAAAAAAATGTAGGTTAACTCAGCAAATGATAAACCAATAGTTGGTAATTTACAATCTTTCTTTCATCATACAATCTTTATTCTTTAGGTATAATGTATTTATTAATCCAACAATATTGACATTATGCATAACTTGAATTCAAATATAAATTGGACAAGATATAATGTCTTTTTTAAGCAAATAGTTCAATATGCTACCCCACTATCGTTGACTATTAAAGAAATTAGGGCCAAATCTAACAGTAGAATGTTTATGACAATTAAGGCCTCATTTGGAAGCCAACAACAGTAATACAAGCTAGAAAACAGGGAACAGGTGGTGTTTTTAAGTTATAATTTTGAATAGAAAAGGCAAAACTTCTATAACAACTACTAAAGCAACTGAAGTTAATATCATGATGCCTTCCTCAGATCCTGATGCTGATCTGGTATGCTTGCTTCCAATTTATTTTTCCCACTGCCACTGCCAAGTGTTAGCACATGTTCAAACACAACACAAAGCCGTTTTACATCTTGGATTATTTCCATATCACCCGGTAGCTTGTTTGTTGCCAATGCAATAAGTCAGATTAAAAAAATGACTACTTTACCCTTGTGTCAAAAAATTTTAAATAAGACATTACACATACCTTGCAAAGGCTTCAATGCAGAAACAACGGTGAAGTATAATTGGTCGATTTTTATTCTCATAAGCTAGTCTGGTTAAGAGTGTCAGCTGCAACTCTGAAAGCAGTACACACCATTTGATCCAGTAATTGATGTGGTCTTACTATTTCCAGATAATGAAGTATATGTATAGATATTGGATGATGTTAGTTTCATTGATCATGGAGGGTAAATGTGGAAAAATAAAAAAAAATGTACCTTTTTTCTTCTCTATTTGGGTCCATAAAATCATCAAACAACAAAAAGTTAGGGGAATCATCAGAGATAAAAACACCATTTTATGTAGTACCTAAAGATAAGATGTCCTTCTCCAACTGCCCAAAGAAGCTCTAACAAAAATTATACACAATTTTCAGCAAAGAAATTCATTTTATAAAGCCTAACGCAGGGTAACACAGCAGCAAAAAAGAAAGAAAACCCAATACTCAAAGATGATAATTGGATGTTAAAAGACTGAATATGACAGGAATATAAAGTGGTAAAAGACTGAAACAAATAGAAGAGATGACATGATATGAAGAAAAGAAACTTGAAAAAAAGTAGTAAAGCAATTTAGACATGTTTTCCATATTTTGAATCACTGAATGACTTACTTCCTCAATCTACAATAGTAATAGGTCAGTTAAAGGGCACACTAAATAGCAATACTTCTTTTTAAATCTAGAGAATTTATTAAACTTGTGAACATAAATTGAAACCAAATAAATGGGGAAAAGAAGAACCAAACCCCATATCCTTTTGCTGCTGACCTGGCATGTTTTCATCAGCACTAACAGAAGAATCCTTGACATTTTTATCACTAAGAGAGGGTTTTTATTTGTCCTTTTGAGCTAAAGTTCTGACAATCGTTGGAATTGGTGGTTTTCTAGTAGATTGGAGAGGATTGGATTTAGCCTTTAGGAATATATATACATATTTTATATAAAAAAATTAAGAAACCAAATTAATGGGGAAAAGAGATAGTAGCTAACCTCAGAAGAATGGAGTCCTTTCAAACTAGACCACTCAATCTACTTGTCATCCTTCCAGACAAGAGTTGGCCTCACATGCCATGACCTAACAATTGATGCCTTTGATTGAGCTGGAAAGGGAAAAAAGGTAAAAACTCAACACAATTTATAAATTTTGAAGGAAAAGCAGATAACAATACCTACCAGGAAACTGGACAATTAAAGAAGTCAAATCAATCTTATTTGTGTCCATAACAATTGCTTCATGCCAGCTACAAAAAACAGTAAAAAAAATAGAGTTTGTGATGATTAATAAGTATTAACGATTAAAAATGTAATGAGTTGAGTTAAATGGTTACCTATCTTGTACCCAAACATCAACTTGATCTCCACTACTCCAAGCATAATCTGAAAAGACTGTTATGCCCCTCTTTCTACTCCTTTCAAACTGCATGGTGGTCACATCAATATTCAATGCTCTTGTGCTCCAAGCTAATACACAGTTACCATCATTTGATAGAGAGATACAGTTCCATCATTCCGGATGTCAAATGTCCGTACAGTTCCGTCAACACTTCCAGCAATAGTCTTAGTTTTTGTTAAATAGATAGACATAACGCTGTCTAGAAAGGTGTCAATGATCTGTGAATCAATTAAAACTATCATCAGCTTTTGATAATATAAATATATATAAAAAAACTTAGTACAAACGTAGATGTAGAAAAGGGAAAGGGAAAGGTAAAGAAAGCTAAACCCGAATTGGCTCAGTGCTGTGAGATCTACAGTCCCAGGCACGTAAGGAACGATCATACCCTGCTGATACAACAACAGATGAATATTCATTGAACTTTACTGCATTCACCTGCACAAAAATGGTGTTATGATTGTGAAATTATAAATATGTGTTATGTGATTGATAAATTGGTTTGTTAGGGAAATTACACACCTCACTGTCGTGACCTCGAAACTTTTTGATCACACGCCCAGTCGATTGGAAGAAGGAGGTTCAATTCAAATCATACTAACTACTCATTAGAACCAGCATACACGAGTGGTAAAAGTGTAGAAGAAGGGGAGCCTTTTGGCTGAAATAAAGATTCACCATCAAATTCCTTATTATTTCCTAGTTTTTTTGTGGCTTTGATTTTTCTGTCAGTTGTGCTAGCACCAATTGTTAGAACCCATGGAGCTATATTTGTTGCAGTGCCATTGAACGGACCTAAGTTCCCTGTTGCACAACTCACAAATATTCCTTTTTGGATAGCTGCAAATGAGGCTATTGCAATGTTGTCTTGAAAAAAAGGCATGTTTTCTTCTCCAATAGAAATTGATATCACATCAGCTCCATCAGCTACTGCAACATCAAGCCCGGTTAAGATGTCACTCTCTGGCCAATCTAGACCAAAACATACTTTATAAACCGCCAGATGAGCATAAGGTGCCATCCCGACGGCTAATATTTCACTCTCTGGGCAATCTGGACAAAAAAGTAGACCATCGGTTCATTTTTTGTGATGGAAGTTTCGTTTGAGCAATTCAACGAACAGTTGGCATGCATTGTTCGAACAAAAAAAATCAAAAAAAATATAACAGGTGATAGTTACACCAAATCATCCACCATGGTTGATTAATCGATAGACCGACTCTCTATCTCAATTTAGTGGTAATTACAAGGAGAGTGAAATAAAAAGGAAAGGGGGGGAAGTGGTAGCATAGGAAAGAAAAAAGTTCAGAACTTTAAAATCATGTCTACGTACCTTCAAAATTGAAGCCAAAAAACTCAAAACTGTTGATTCGTGGCTGGAATCATTGTTGTGGTGCGATGTTGGAATGGTGGAGTCCGAGAGAAAACACAAATTATGATGGGTAGCTATCGTTGTTGGTAATGCATGATTCATCAAAAGCCCTAGTTCTTCGGTCAATCGTCTATTTTGTGAAAGAAGATATTACCATTGCAAATGCGTTATGTCTGATTAGGGTTTGCATAGAGAAGGAGTGAAAGTCGATCGTAGAGGAAGGGGTTTGTAGAGAGAAGGAAGGGAGAGAATGAAATTGATATGGCGGGTGTAGAGAGTACAGAGGAAGAGGAAGGCGGATGTTCAAAATTTTGGGGGAAGGAGAGACGAGAAGGTTGAGGTTTTGATTAGGGGTTGTTCAACAGGTAGCTTCGATTGACGGTTGATGAGTCGTAGTTGTCGATCAGCGCTACAATCGAAAGGAGTTGCAGTCACTGAACCATTTAACGCGAGGATCGGGTTTGAGACTAGAAGAGGCAACGAGGATTGGAGGCAAGGGATGTGGGTGAGGGTGGAGACGAGGGAGAAGAAGGCGGGGGTTTAAAAAATTTGGGGATTTCATTTTCCCTCTAAGGAGAAGTGAGAAGCGCGTTTCTTAAAAAAATATAAAACGACATTCATAGACGACGCACCTTTTAGCTAAAGTGCCCTCCGTGTTTTTTATTTTTTTACATTAGACACTAATTTAAGGGCACGCAATAATGCGCGACCTAAATCCTTAAATTTTTTGAAGAGATGACACTTATTTAACGTTACTCTCTTTTGCGTAACTTATATCTCCGAGTGTCGTTGTTTGCGCGTCGTAAAAGGGTCTTTTTCTTGTAGTGGAAGACTCTCATGAATTGGTGTGTAGATTGTCTAAAGTGTATTACACATAGCAAAGGTTTGCTACAACGTTCATGAGTGCTTATGAATTAGATTTGAGCATTGGAATAAACCCACGCTTGTTGGAATCACTTCATGGAATTTATCACGAGTGATCGCAAGATGATAATATCATATGGTCTTAAAACCTAGATAGATGGTTTATTGTTTGCTAATTGGTTATACATTGATAATGTGTAAATGCATCAGTAACCTGATGTTATAAAACACATTGTTGTGTATGATTTGATTAGTGAATAGTAAATGCATATAAGTCAAAGTTTATGTGTTCTTTTTATCCTAAGAGTGTAAAAGCGATATCAGGGCCCCTCGATGATCTGGTTTGACTTATGTGTCGGGCCCAGTCAGGACTGAATTGATGTGTTCAATTAAGTTCTATGTCAAATGAATCTGGGATCAAGAAACAAACTGTTGGACAATAAGTATGACTATGTTCCATGTAATTGTCTGCACGATATCTAGAATGGATGACTGTACGATCCCTTATCTAAAGGACAGGTTACTGATAAGATCAGAGTTCGATAGCATCTTTGAGAGCTAGGATTGCTAATCTAATTGTATTTACATTTGTAGTTACTAGACTTATCCAAGTGGGAGACTGTTGGATTAGTGTCTAAGCCCGTAACTATATTTGGTAAGTATTTGACTTCGTTGTGCATGGTCCTTTTGGATTGCCTTCAACAATGCAACATGATAGGATGATTTATGAATAAAGAGGTTATTATGATTTATTAATATGTTATATGAATAATATATTAAAGGAGAAATCATATAGTTTACTTAATTGGTAAAAAGAATTAACTAAGAATTAATTTTGTGGCTAAAAGAGATTAATTAAATAAAGGGGACTGGAACTGTCAATTGTGTGATAAGATTTGGGCTGAGAATCCTTTGGAATTAAGGGTGGACGAAAATTAGAGTGGGAGCCCATCTAATTTCGTCCAAGGCCTTTATTCTGGAAGGTTCTTTGGACTACTTAAGGTCTAAGCTATCCAATTAGGGTTTTGACTGAAACCCTAGCAGCACAATTATAAATAGACCCCTTAGGCTTCAGAAATCAGTGAACCCTGCTTCTAAGAGTACTAGAGCCGAATTATAGAACCTCCAACCTCTCTTCAAGATCATCCTCTTGCTTGTGGTGTTTGTAAGCCATTAGAGGAGTGACATTTGTGACTCTAAGCTCCAAGGACAAGAAGATTCAAGATTTCAAGAAGAGTTAATCATCTAGGTCTATTTTGTTATGTCAATTATATCACTAGATCTAGGTCTGTTTTGTTACAATTTCAAGAAGAGGTAATCAACAGTTGGAAGCGTTGTTTGAGGTAGAGATCTGCAAAAGAAGAATGGCAAGTTTTGATTAGATAAGAAATGCTCAATATAACACCCAAAATGAAATATTAAGGCTAGGATCCAACATAATAATTCACAATTCGGAAGAGGGACGTCGTAATCCAATTGTAAATTATTTGAAGGTAGGTAAATGATGATTTACCAATTCCACCATGAAAACGAAATTTTAGATGAATTAGGTTTTGAATTAAATGAAATTCCTATATCTTTTTGAGATTCATTGAACTATTCAATGGCATGTTTAATCTCAATTATTCCATTCAAGTTTGTGATTGGGATACCAAGGATCACAAACAAGGTGTGAATAACAATGCAAATTAGCTTGGCACTCTCATGTTCATTTACCACCTAATCAATTTGTTGTTTAGCCACACATACTCCATTTATCAATGATAATTTATGAGATGCCCATTGCCACTCTGTGCTAGTCCAAGTTAGTGCCACACACACTCCAGTAACGACTTGACAAAGTGCAATGTGCAATTTCATGGATTAGCATCAAATTCACATTTTCCTAAAGTAGCTAAGACTTGAGAATTTACAAAAACATTTAGTTACTTTATATTTATCATTATACTTTTTAGTGAGAGTTGTGTGTCCTTTCCTACTTGTTCGGCTAACAACCCTCCACTAATCAAGGAAGCGGTGGGTGAGAGTGGACACGCATTCAACCGCCATTTTATAGGTAGTTTCCTTATACCTCCCTAGTATTTTAAACTTTAAAAATACTAGGGTTTTAGAATTTAATATTTCAAAATTAAACTTTTAATTAAATTTTAAATTCCAAAACTTTAGGGTGCAATTTGAAACTTTTCAAAATTACGAGATCAAATTTTAAATAAATAAATTAAGGAAATAATTTTGTCATTGTCTTAAAATTTGACCAAGTCAATCTTTTTTTATAAGGAAATCAGATTACCATGCAGAAAATTTAATTTAAGGCATTAAAACGAATTTTGGTAATTATCCTAATCCAAACAAGATATAAAAATCAAAAAATTAGGCATCTGACGATTCAACACGTCGATTCATGCAATGGACTCATCAAGTCGATCCAACTCATCAAGTTGCGCAAACAAATTGTGAATATGCTTTGCTTTCTGCTTTGGATAGTTCATCAATGCATCAAATTCAATAGAAAAACATCTTATTCTCTGATGCCACTGATGGGTTTTAAGCATTACAAAATTCCTATGTGTTCATGCAACCCTAATTGCTTTAGATCTAAGTTTTTCACTAATTGAACATGCAAAAGTAATTCCAAAGCAATAACCCTAGATCTAGCATATATCATTCGAAATTGACATATGAAAAGGGTTAAATAGATTACCTTGCTTGTTATATTGCAATAACAAGGATTTCTAGCTTGATCTTGACCTTTGAAAGCTTAGTGTCGCAAATGTTTCACCTCTAATGGCTCACAGACACTTGTAGCAAGAGGGTAATAAGGAGAGTGAAGGAAACTCTTGGAATTTCGGCTAGGGTATCTTAAAAGAAGTAGTATCCGAAAATCACAGCATATGGGGTCTTTAAATAGCTGGTAGGTTGCTAGGGTTTCTGGAGGAAACCCTAATTTCCTGCTTAGGGCGTAAGCAACCCATGGACCTCCCATTAGAAGGCCTTGGACGAATTCCATAGGGCCTCCCTATAGAAATTCGTCCACCCCACTCTAATGGAGTCCAGCAGCCTAGTTATGCAACTATCAATGATCTGCAAAACAATTCCCGTTCTTTTAATCCTAATATAAATTCCAAATTAATTTTTGATTAAATACTAAATAAATAATATGATTTATAATTAATATATTATTTCCATAATACATTAATAAATCATTTATTAACCTCTCTCTCCATAAAACATCTTGTCAAGTTGCTAAAGTGAAGGCAACCCAAAAGGACCATGCTACAATCAAATTAGTTCACACTAATTATAGTTATAAACTTAGACACCTAATACAACACACACAAGATTAGAAATGCTTCACAAGTTGGATTAGGGTTGTAAGGTCGTTTGAAAGGATGGAGGCTGATGGAAGGAGCCAAGGCTGGGAGTTAATGATGAATAAATAGGGTCCAAACCCTAAAGATTAGGTTTTGGGACTTCACCGTATATGCCCTGTGTATGCAAAGTGTATGCCCAATGTACATGGCTTTGCCCCAAAAATCCAAAAGTGGCACAAACAACCTCTCACATCCACAAGTCTTACACTACAATGACCAAAATGCAATAAATCTCAATATAATGGTCAAAAATGAAAGTACCTCAAAACACGATGTTACATGAATTATAGCTTAGGTCTTCATGCAATTTTGTTCTCTCTTGTCTTCTCATCCTGACAAGTACCATATCGTCGAGTCATAAGTATTGAATCATAGATTGGTCCTAGGTCTTGATATAGAATTCCTTGTATTGGACAAATGGGACACGTTGTGAGCCTCACAAACCACTTTGAGACTGCTTGTATGGGGACCAGATGTAGGTAGCTTAATTGGGTTTAGGTACGGATGGATGTGGTTGGTCAGGATGATGTGTACAAGAAAAGATTAGCCCGGTAAGATATTTTGAAGACATTGAAGACTCAAATCTTGGTTTTGGAGGGAATACCCCTTAGTACTCCCAAGTCTCGTTCGAGCCTTAGTTAGATTGTCACCACTTTTTTAAGATAGATGATCATGTTTTAGGGGTTTCGAGTAGATAGTTAGATAGGCTATGTTTATCACACCTTACATTGAGGTGTTTGATGAACTTTGAGGCAGGTCCCCCAATTCACATTTTTGGGACCAAGTTTTTGCTAACACCCACTTTTGAGTCATGACCCACCCTTTTTAGTAGATCTTAACATATTGTTAATGACCATTAGGTGTCATTTTATCCTCTATCTATTACTTATTTTCCATATTATTAGAATGTTATGTTGTATGGTGAAATTCCTTAGATCTTTCAAGAAGAAAACAGAAAAAATGAAGAAATAGGAAAAGCAAAGATAAAAAGAGAGAATAAAGAAGATTAAATAAAAGAAACAAAAACAAAGAAGAAAAATGAAGAAAAAAAGGGCAACAGAAAAAGAAGAACAAGAATCCAAGTTCAAGAATTATCTCCATAAAAAAAGGAAAGAAACAAGATGATAGAAGATCGAGCATCAAGGAAACTGGAGACCATAACGAAGTTCAAGATTGAAGATTTAGGTTGTAAGGTTTAGACTTAGGTTCAGTAGACTTTTTCTTATTCGATTTTTATTTTTGATTTTTGTGAGAAATGGAAATGAAGATAACATGATAGAAGGTAAAGGAAAGTACAAGGGAGAAACCCTTGAAGCTGGATGTTTGCCCAAAGGTCGTGTTATAAACCTTATTTCGTTACTATACCAAAGTAGACGTTTAGTGTATTGTGACGATAATTAAGATAGGGACAGCTCTATTTGTGATAGGCGTATAAATCTCCTTATTACTCCGAAAAGTTATATGGTAGTTCTAATATCCTAATTAAACATTTAGAAACATGAACACATAAAATTTCCAAATCCAGTCGGCAATAGACCATAGATCCGTTCAAATAATAGCATCCTAAAGCATATAAGGTATCTTATAGCTACAACATAAATCATTTAGCACATAAAGGCAACTTAGACATCTTTCCTAAAATAAACTACTATATGTGTCTATTCAACCATACTACCTAAAGTATAGCAGACACTCATCTCACAATCATATCGTAGAATTCTAAGTTTAGGTCTAGAAATCCTTCAAATTCTTAGGTCGCTTAAACTAATGTTCTGATACCAACTATGACATCCCCAATTTCACGACCATAAAAGACTGATTTGTTTATGCTTATTTAAAATCAAAGTATCCTTTTTGAAGAATAACATTGCAGAATTTGTTTTTAAAAACAAGACAAATATATTATCAAAGCATTTATGAAGAAATTTATTTTATTTATATTAAAAATTTTGGGATGTCATCGTCAAAACAATATATAAGCATAAACAGAAATAATATAGACCTTACAAACATCTATTATCTTACTGGCCGATAATCCATAAATTTGATCGTCACACCTATGCTCTCATGTCACTACCTGTAATACAAGAAACTGAATGGGTCAGACTTATGAGCCTGGTGAGCACATAGGGTTTTCAACCCACAATAATTAAATTCTTTTAGTTATATATTTTCATAAAATCATTTAACTCGATTACCCATTCTCGTGATCCTTAATTTTTGTCCCTAAAACATCTAATTAAAGGTACCTATCCTAAGGATCATCTTCTGGATAGACAATAATGCACAGGGCATTCCTTAGCAACATGTAAATAAGGCAAGATTGGGGGAATAGAGTACACCTAGGGAACACTTAGTTCAAAAACACCTACAGGTTGCAAGCCTACTAAGGTTCCACTAGACTGTCTAGAATAGTTTGTGGTAGTCATCTATATTCCCCTAGACGGCTCAATATCAAGTACATTCCATACCAAAAGTTCAAGGCCCCTCTCATCTATTTCATCTTTCATCTACCCAATATATTTATAGATATAAAAATACATATACAGTTTAAATCAAATAAAACATGTATAGATCGTTCATCTAGCATTGATATCAGTAACATACATAATAGGCATATATAGCATGTAATTATCTTAAATATTTCATATATATGTGTAAGATGAAAGTAATTATGCACTTAATTGTTAAAGTGATGCCTTGAAACTCGGACAACGCTTCGCTTCTAGCAACTGACTTTTTCTTTGACGTAACCTAGTATCATTGTCATTAAGTCTTAATCTAATATTCTACATGACGAAAAATAATCTAGGCCTATCAATAATTCCAATGAATACTATTAGTTATATCAAATAAGGATAAACCAGGTAAGACGGTTAGGAGGAAGGACCATTTCAGCGTATAGCATTTCTGAAATCCAACAACCAAGCCAACATGACCATTCTAGTCACCTCTCTCGTATGTAGATCAATCAGTATTATAACTTGGAATTATTGATAGCTCTTATTTATAAATTCATAACAACAACTATGAATTTAAATACAAATTACACTAAAATAAAATAGAGTGTAATTAAACTTACAGGAATTCCCTAGACAAAAGTCCGGAAATTGCACTAGCAGAACTCCGGGTTGTTAGTTACAAGTTATCGGGCTCTTAGGGGTTGCACGGCTACTCGGGAATATCAAACACTGGAGAAAATGGCACTAAACAGATAAAATTCAAGAGAGAAACTTGTAGGGGATGAGGGAAAGGGGCTGCATACATAATGCTATATATAGGAGGGAAAATACCCCATGTGCGCCTCACACATGGTAGGTGTGCATCGTGTACCTACTTAGACGCTACTCTTTCCCCAATGAAAAATTGAAACATGGAAATCATTGGGTGGAGCGACGTTGCGGCTTCTAGAAGGTCATGTGCACTTCATGTGTACGTCGCGCATACGCACGTATTGAATTTTTTCAAAATTGCATAACTTCTTCATACGGACTCAATTTTTGACTTATGTTATATCCATGCATAGCTATAAACAGGATCTACAACTTTCATTTAGACTCCGTCAACTAATTTTGATTTTATTTATTTTGCATAGGCTTAGACTGTTAAAGCTCATATAAAATGCATAACTCTATCATCCGGCATCCGTTTTCAACTGTGTTTATATCGTTAACTCCTATTAACAATATCTTCAACTCTCATTTAGATTTTTTCGGCTAAAAATCGACCGATCTAAAATTTTATTTATGTGTCCGTGCTGTTATGCTGAAACTTCGAAAAATCATAACTTCCTCTCACGAAGTCAGATTTGAATGTTCTCTCTATGTACGCTAACGACTAGTATAACATTCGTTTAGATCACTAAGGCTAAAAAGTAACTTAACAAAATTTAACTTTTTACGATGTGTGTTTCGTATCGAGTCAAATCGCGAAACTACAAATGATGATAACTTATTCGTTATAAGTCTGGTTTAAGCATTCAATATATCTCCAGAATCCTTGTCATGACTACTTCATCTTTCATTAAGGATATTTGGTCTAATTATTATTATATTTTATATGAGTATTGTGTTCCTATTTTATTATATTGTTATAAGCATGTATACTACAAATAATTAGGCATAATAATCAAATAATTTTCTTTCTTTATTTCATATAAAGGTTACAAATGTTTACCCTAACTATTACATCATCTTATTAATGTCTGGCGGGAAACATGGGCGTTACACATAACTTATTTTTTAACGTATGGGTTTCAGATTAAATATTAATTATACTTATTTTCTTATATAGATGATAAAAAAATAACATGGATTCCACTTCACCTAAAGAGCAACGAAAATCAAGCAAATTATATTTGGATAATAGAATATCTAAAAATATATCTACCATATCAAAAACAATCATACTTCATCTACCGCACAACCTTTTAACACTAGTCAGAATGTTAATTATTTCGTATGTTAATATGTTTTATCATCACTATATTATTAATTAAATATTATAAACATTTCAAATCTGTATAATTTTCTTTATTAATATTGGTTTTTCTGTTTTTTGGAACGCCATAAATTTTATTAAAACTAGCGAGAAGCTAGGAAAACATTACAAAAAATACAAGTTAGTTTGGGGTCTTAAAACCAACCAACCCAAGAAATATTAGCCTTCTTGTACCTATTCGAAATCAAAAGTGACTAATACTAACAATATCATGAAAAATCTCTGAAAGCTATCGTTCCATAAAGGAGCTTATTTCTAAATCTCAATAAACTCCAAAAAGTGTTTATAACAACCACATCAAATGCCTTTCTAATTGAAATCGAACCAACAATAGAATCTGCCCAAGAAATATAAGCCATTATCGAGATCACATTTGGAAGGTCTACATTCCAACAAATAGCAGTACGCAACCATATAACTTTCAAAGATAGACATAAAATAAAGATATGTAAGATTGAATCCACTTGAGACTAACAAATTGGGCACATAATAGAATCAATCTCCATACCTCTAGCGGATAATCTATCTCTGGTCGGAATTCTGCCTAATCTAGGCCTCCATAAGAAATGTAGGATCCCATGGAGATTACAATTGTGAAATTAAGAATCATGCATAATCGAAAAGACTCAATCTAACGTTTAAGCACAAGTTGTATAGCTAATGGAGTAGTACAAAAAATGTAGAAGCATGTGCATGCTTAACTACAATACACACACTCTCTCTCTCTCTCTCTATATATATATATATATATATATATATATATATATATATATATATATATGTCAAGACTAAACTACTCATCTATACAATGGGAGTTATCTCAACCTATACAAAGTATACTATACAAGTATATATAGGTAAGCTCAACCCATAAGGTCTTCACAAAGAAGCGTCTTCCACCTTCACAGAGAAGCATCCTCCACCTTCACAAAGAAGCCTTCCATATCGAATTGGGAAAGAGCCTTCCAAGTCACCATCTAATGAAGAGATTTTCATCCCAACATTATCCCTCTTAAATCATGGAATGGATGACCCAGCTTCATAGTTCCAAAAGAAAAACCTTGCGAACAAGTGCTCAATATGGAGTTCAAAATCTAAAAACTTTCGATATCAAATACCCATGTCATAATCTCTCCCCTTTTATAATCAAAATACGATTATACAACTCCAAATGGGAGTGAGAAAGTGCTCAATATGGATTTGGCAATACAATATTCCCCCTCAATAAGTGACAAAAACCTGAAGCTTCAAATACGGAGAACACGATAAATATGACAATTATCGAATTCTTGACTTCCAAGACTGCTTTGACTTGAAAAATGAACAATATTGTTCATGTTGCTGGAAAACATTTTGAAAAAATAACAATTTTTGAAATCCCAAAAACATCTCCAAAATTTGAAAAGATTTAGGTTTCTCGGTAAAAAGTGTCATAATGATGAAAGATTAGGGACCATATATGTATCTTTATGTGTCTTCTTCCCCAATACTAACCATTTGGAAGAACACAGTAACAAAATGACAATAGCAAACCATCTTTCACCAATAGCTAACCACCAGCTTCCCCAAAAAAATTAAGCTTAACTATTAAACTCTTCTCATTCGCTGTCAATTCCTTCCCAATTGACGTCCTTCGCAACCCAAAATCAATACTCAAAATTCTTTATCAGCCTTCAAAACTAACTTCGTTATCATCCTTCCTAATCCAAATTCCCATTCGACATCCAAGTGTTTGTTCTCAAACTTTCAAACCCAATTAAACCCATATTATTTGCAAAGCCTTCACAAAATTGAGAAACTGGGAGTACGAGATGCTAGATCAATGACAAAACCATCATCGCAAGACAAGCTTTGACCAGATTGACTTTTGTTATCCAATTAATACCAAACATTTGCATTTAACCTTCACTAGCAAGTCTTCAATGATGAACCATCATCCAACAGTGAAGCACCATAAATCCATCAAAGCTACTTCCCACACCATTAATCTATTATTCGACAAATAAGCTGCGATTCCAGCACCTTCGCTAAAAAAACTTCAAATTTTCGTCATCTTCCTTCGTCCATGGAACCACAATCGAACCAACATTAGAACTTTTTCATCATTATACAAAGTATACTATACAAATATATATATATATATATATATATATATATATATATATATAGGCAAGATCAACCCATAAAGGCCTTCACAGAGAAGTATAACGTTCGTGTTTCTAGACTAAGCATTATTATGATGATGTAATTATTAGGGTCAACGATTGTAACCTACTTTGAAGTAATAAAGAGGAATTATTTGAGTATTATCTGAATTATGTGAATTTATGTGCATTAAACTTGCTTATAACGATGTAATAAATTAAGAATAAAAATAAGCATTAAAAATAAAATAATAGATAGACCCAATATCTATGAAGGAAGTTGTAGTGGTCATAACAAAGATTTTGGAGATATAAAGAATGCCGAAATCCGAGTTATAACAAAGAAGTTATGACATGTCGAAGTTTTGCGACAAAATCGGTACGACGTTGTGTGACGTAAAAAGTGAGTTTATGATAAAGTACTTTTTAGCCTTAGTGATTTAAAGGAAAGTCGTAGTATACGTTAAACCGAGAGCGTACATAAAAAGAACGTCCAAAACTAACTTCGTATGAGGAAGTTGTGATTTTTCTAAGATTTGGCATAACAGTATGCAGCCCGGAATTCAAATTTAGATTGACTGATTTTTAGCCGACACGGCCTAAAAGAGAATCGAAGATCTTGTTAATAGGAGCTCAACCATAAAAATACATATGAAAATGGACGTTGGATGACAAAGTTATCAATTTTTAATGGACTTTACCTGTCCTGGTCTGTTAAAACATAACTTCAAAAATAAAGTCAAATTAGCCGACATAGTCTAAACGAAAGTTGTAGAGTATGTCCCCACCTACGCGTGGTTATAAAGAATGTTGAAAACAGAGCTTGTATGCAAAAGTTACGAAATTTAGAAGTCGGGATGGGATGTTGTGAGGGTACAGGTGTATGCCCCGCGTATACAAACTGTACGCCCCGTGGTCGCGTGATATGGGTATATTTAGTTATAAAATTCATGCATTATCTTAATATTTTATGTTGTTTTTGTCTCATTTAATGAAAAAAAGGTGCTTAATTAGTTTATAATTTCATTTTTTAGCAACAATTACATGCGCGGATGGAAAAGGAAGCGGAACTAGCGATTGGAAGCTTGGATCTTGGATTTTGAAAAAAGAAGGATGTTGCTGGACAGCTTGACCCATCGTCAGTGTTTTAGCCATATCTCATGAACCATAACTCCGATTGACGAGATTCAAAATGTTCTGAAAACTAGACACAATTTCGGACGACTTTCATCTTTTGAGAAATTGGTGATTCCAAATGGACTCGGCAAGTAGGCCATCAACTCAACGAGTTGGTCAGAAGTTTCGCAATTCTTGACTTTGCCTTGCTGTACACGGGATTTTAAGTGATGGACTCACCGAGTAGGTCACTGGACTCGCCGAGTAGCCTCTGTTATGTTAAAATCTATATAAAGGGACTTTCAGATCGATACCCTAGCATATAGATGAACCCTTGGAGGCCAATTGTCGACTAAAGGTGTTGCTGGAGCGTGGGAAGCAAGGGAATCAACCCTACATTCAATTTTAAGGAGAATCAAGTCAAAATCAAGTTTACTCTTACCTAATCTCTTGTTTGAACTATGTTTTTACCAATTTATTTCGTTTTTGTGCTTGTTTCTGCTATAATCATGAGCTAAAAACTCATAACTTTTGTTTAGGTAGATGAATTTGTGAACATGGATTGATTATTTGATTAGGATTAATTTTAATTGGTGATTATGTTTTATTAAGCTTGTTAAAGAACCTTATGTGTTAACAATAACTATTCTTCTGTTAATAAATCAGTAATTAAGTTGTATGAACATCTCTTAGTTGCTAATTTCATATGATTTACGTGACCACATAGTTGTATGTCTAGGAATAACGAATGTGAAACTAGAATTAACTTGAAGATAGGTAAGTTAATGTGTGAGCTTGTGTGATACACCATCAACAAGAGGTTAATTGAATCACCAATTTGATTAGCTAATTACAAGTCTTTCTGAACCCGAATCAATAAACTAGGAAATTCATTAATTTAGACAACTGGTCATTGCTTGAATTAATATGTTTTCTAAGGATTAGCTATAGCGAGTGTGAATCTAATCACTTTAGTCGGTAACCAATGAAGAATTAATCCGATATATTTACCATAAAATCATCCATGGGAACAAATGATTTGAACTTAAACAGAAGGCCTTTTTAATCATTGAATTTAGTTGATCTTTGTTTTCTTAGCTATTAGTTGCTTAGTTTGTGTGTTAGTAAAGTATTTAAGTTTCTAGTCTTGCAAAACTAGAGAAAACTTTTTTTTACTTATTTTATTTAGATAATATTAGCATTTATTTTAATTGTTTACCGTTCCCTGTGTTCGATACCCTACTTGCTTGAACTATATTACTAATCGATAGGTACACTGTCTTTCGTGTGTTTATTTTGTGTCTAAGTTAGTAGGATTAAAACTAGTTTGTTTCACACACATCAAGTTTTTGGTGCCGTTGCCGGGGAATGGTTCTAAATAGTTAATTTTATTTGCTAATTGTTATTTTTTTATTAATTTGTTGATTAATTTTTTTTATTTAGTTTATTTTTATTGTTATTTATTATGTATTTTCCAAAACTCGATGCGTTTGATGCTTTTCTTGAGGAAGTAGTACAGGAAATTGAGCAAGAAGATGAGGAGTGTGGATGGGATGAAGATTTGAAGAAATTTGATAGATGGTTAGATAACATCTTGCCCAACACACAAGAACAATCTGATTCACAAGAGCTAGAGTTAAAAGATGAAGAATTTAATCCAGAAAGAGATTTGGAGTAACTAGAAAGATTGCTAGCAGAGGGGTTAGATGAAGAACAAGCAAAACATGAGTTGTAGGAACCAAGTTGTGGTTTGACCATTACCACGACGTGGCCCCCTGTTCTTCCGGTTTGTGTTTCGAAGCATGGGGTGACGATTCCAACTTTGGAGAAAGTTCTAAATCACGATCCATTTATGATTAGTATCCAACCGGTTCCAACCCTTATCAATATTCTTGGGTTTTATGAATTCAAGCTTGTTTGGCCAATTTTTGAAGCAAAGAGTCGAATTTTACAAATTGGTCCAAAGAAAATATTTAATGCAATGGATGGATGGGCATCGAGTTTATTAGGTTGGGAGTCCAGCTAAAGACTCGCACAAAAAGAAGCGTTTGCGGGAGGCAACCCGTCATTAGAGTTTGCTTTTCTTTTTCTTTCTAAACTTCTAGTATTTAGGGATAATTTAGGATTTTTATTTTGATGTTTTTTATTACTTGGTATTTGTTTTTGATCTTTTCATAATATAGGGTGAGGGATAAAATGAACGAATAAAGCGTGAGGAAATAAAGTGACGGGTTGAGTCGTAGACGAGAAGATTAGAAGATTTGAGTGATTTTATAAGTCTGATGGTTTTAACGGTTAAAAAGGAGTTTCTTCATTGAAGAATATAAGGAGATGTATTACCTTAATACCCTCTTTGTCTTTGACCTTAAAAACAGACCTGAAGCATAAAGAAGAATTTGCACGATCAGAGCCGAAAACTCGTCGAGCGCACCCTTATAACTCGACGAGTTCCAGCGAAAATTCACGATTTCTGCCCATATGACGATTCAACTCGGCGAGTCTCCACATAAAACTCGACGAGTTGCTCATTCTTTTATCTTTGAGTCGACGGTTTGATTCAATTCAAGGCGGCAAATTCTATATTTTTGAAGATCATTTCTGAGCATTTTCAAGAAGCTTTTTCCTTGATATTTTGGAGTTGTCAATCACACGAGACGAATGCCACCCAAGGCATGGATGAGTTGTTCCCATGTCTAAAGTCAGCTGAAGATAGAGCTTTAAATGAAGAAGTCCAACCTCGCAACTACTATCCCAGGGGAGTTTGTTCCAATTCCCTCTTTATTTTATTGTTCTTTTTCATGCATAATATACAATGGGGACATTGCATAAATTAAATGTGGGGTAGGGGGTCGGTTAAATTAGTTAAAATTTTAGTTAAATTTCGAATATCTTGAAATTTTAGTTAATTTATGATAAATTTTGAAAAATTTTCATTAAAATTGCTAGGGCTAATTTAGAAAATTTTGGTAAAGCAATTAGGAATCTATGCTAGTGTTAAGTTCAATGATTGCATGAAGACCCAAATGTTTAGTTGAGCCTATATACGTTCTAGTGTATTTGTGGCTTCCTTATTCTAGTGAAATCATGGGACAAAAACACAACCTCGCTTAGTTTGAAGGATGCAATATGTTTAGCATCGTGTACCAGAAATGTATCCAGGAAAATTATTATCGCCAACCAATAAAGGTTGAAGTTGAGCGCCCCTGCTTAAGTATGTAGGGATTTGAGTGAAAAAAGTGAGTTACATGTTAAAGAAAAAGAGAGAATTACAAGAAAAGTTTGAAGAATTTTTGGAGCATTAAAATCAAATATCAAATATGAAGATAAAAAATTCCAAAGAAATTCAAAAAGTGAAGATACCAAAAACCAAACAACAAGGTAGGGAATTCAAAGAGATCAAAGATCAAATATCAAAGAAATAGAGAATTCCAAAGAGCTCCAATGTGGTATCATAAATTGTAATTGTCTAGATTATGTATGCTTGGGTTGCTCAACCAAAAATACCTTGAGGTTAGGAGGTTTTCTGCGGATGGATTCGGAGGGATGCATAAAATGAGCATTGTTCAGAAAAAGTGGGCGACTGTTTATGAGGATTGTGAGTATTTAGAGTATGGGGGGTTCTTTAGGAAAAATTTTAGACACAAATGCATGCGTTGCGGTCTTGGCATAATCGTTGGGTTCGATTGGGATTTTCTTATGAAATATTAGTGTACTAAAATTCAATTTTTCTTGGGGGCAAGCAAAAGTCAAGTGTGGGGTATTTTGATATGGGCATATTTAGTTATAAAATTCATGCATTATCTTAATATTTTATGTTGTTTATGTCTCATTTAATGAACAAAAGGTGCTTAATTAGTTTATAATTTCATTTTTTAGCAACAATTACATGCTCGGATGGAAAAGGAAGCGGAACTAGCGATTGGAAGCTTGGATCTTGGATTTTGAAAAAAGAAGGATGTTGCTGGACAGTTTGACCCCTCGTCAGTGTTTTGCCCATATCTCATGAACCGTAACTCCGATTGACAATATTCAAAATGTTCTGAAAACTAGACACAATTTCGGACGACTTTCATCTTTTGAGAAATTGGTGATTCCAAATGGACTCGGCAAGTAGGCCATCAACTCAACGAGTTGGTCAGAAGTTTCGCAATTCTTGACTTTGCCTTGCCGTACACGGGATTTTAAGTTATGGACTCGCCGAGTAGGTCACTAGACTCGCCGAGTAGCCTCTATTTTGTGAAAATCTATATAAAGGGACTTTCAGATTGATACCCTAGCATATAGATGAACCCTTGGAGGCCAATTGTCGACTAAAGGTGTTGTTGGAGCGTGGGAAGCAAGGGAATCAACCCTACATTCAATTTTAAGGAGAACCAAGTCAAAATCAAGTTTAATCTTACCTAATCTCTTGTTTGAACTATGTTTTTACCAATTGATTTCGTTTTTGTGCTTGTTTCTGCTGTAATCATGAGCTAAAAACTCATAACTTCTGTTTAGGTAGATGAATTTGTGAACATGGATTGATTATTTGATTAGGGTTAATTTTAATTGGTGATTATGTTTTATTAAGCTTGTTAAAGAACCTTATGTATTAACAATAACTATTCTTCTGTTAATAAATCAGTAATTAAGTTGTATGAACATCTCTTAGTTGCTAATTTCATATGATTTACGTGACCACATAGTTGTATGTCTAGGAATAACGAATGTGAAACTAAAATTAACTTGAAGATAGGTAAGTTAATGTGTGAGCTTGTGTGATACACCATCAACAAGAGGTTAATTGAATCACCAATTTGATTAGCTAATTACAAGTCTTTCTGAACCCGAATCAATAAACTAGGAAATTCATTAATTTAGACAACTGGTCATTGCTTGAATTAATATGTTTTCTAAGGATTAGCTATAGCGAGTGTGAATCTAATCACTTTAGTCGGTAACCAATGAAGAATTAATCCGATATATTTACCATAAAATCATCCATGGGAACAAATGATTTGAACTTAAACAGAAGGCCTTTTTAATCATTGAATTTAGTTGATCTTTGTTTTCTTAGCTATTAGTTGCTTAGTTTGTGTGTTAGTAAAGTATTTAAGTTTCTAGTCTTGCAAAACTAGAGAAAACTTTTTTTTACTTATTTTATTTAGATAATATTAGCATTTATTTTAATTGTTTACCGTTCCCTGTGTTCGATACCCTACTTGCTTGAACTATATTACTAATCGATAGGTACACTGTCTTTCGTGTGTTTATTTTGTGTCTAAGTTAGTAAGATTAAAACTAGTTTGTTTCACACACATCATCGCGCAATACTAGTCTTCGAATCATCCACGTCACTCCATCCAAAATCCGACGTGTGCACCTCCGACATGGAACGTAGGCCACGTACGTGTAGCGTACCTCCGAGGGTACGCCCAACGTAACCGAGGACCAAACCCCTATATATAGGGTGCGAGGGTTGCCTTATTTTTTCACACCACAACCATTCTTCCTCTCTCTCTCTCTCTCACACACACACACACTGATGTGTGTGAAACAAACTAGTTTTAATCCTACTAACTTAAACACAAAGACAAACACACGAAAGGCAGTGTACCTATCGATTAGTAGTTTAGTTCAAGTAAGTAGGGTATCGAACACAGGGAACGGTAAACAATTAAAATAGATGCTAATATTATCTAAATAAAGCAAGTAATAGAAAGGGGTTTTCTCTAGTTTTGCAAGACTAGAAACTTAAACAATTAACTAAAACTTAAACTAAGAAACTAAGAGCTAAGCAAATAAAAATCAACTAAATTCAATAATAAAGAGGACTTCTGTTTAGGTTCGACTCATTTGTTCCTATGGATGATTTTATGGTAAATATATCGAATTAATTATTCATTGGTTACCGACTAAAGTGATTAGATTCACATTCACTATAGCTAATCCTTAGAAAACAGATTAATTCAAGCAATGGTCGGTTGTCTAAATTAATGAATTTCCTAGTTTGTTGATTCGGGTTTAGAAAGACTTGTAATTAGCTAATCAAATTGTTTATTCAATTAACCTCTTGTTGATGGTGTATCACACAAGCTCACACATTAACTTACCTATCTTCAAGTTAATTCTAGTTTCACATTCGTTATTCCTAGACATACAACTATGTGGTCACGTAAATCATATGAAATTAGCAACTAAGAGATGTTCATACAACTTAATTATTGATTTATTAACAGAAGAATAGTTATTGTTAATACATAAGGTTCTTTAACAAGCTTAATAAAACATAATCACCAATTAAAATTAATCCTAATCAAATAATCAATCAATGTTCACAAATTCATCTACCTAAACAGAAGTTATGAGTTTTTAGCTCATGATTACAATGGAAACAAGCACAAAAACGAAATCAATTGGTAAAAACATAGTTCAAACAAGAGATTAGGTAAGAGTAAACTTGATTTTGACTTGATTCTCCTGAAAATTAAATGTAGGGTTGATTCCCTTGCTTCCCACGCTCCAACAGCACCTTTAGTCGACAATTGGCCTCCAAGGGTTCATCTCCATGCTAGGGTATCGATCTGAAAGTCCCTTTATATAGATTTTCACAAAACAGGGGCTACTCGGCGAGTTCAGTGACCTACTCGGCGAGTCCATCACTTAAAACCCGTGTACGGCAAGCCAGCGCGTCCAGAATCGCGAAACTTCTGACCAACTCGGCGAGTAATCGACCCTACTCGCCGAGTACGTTTCGAATCAGCATTTTCTCAAAACACAAAAGTCGTCCGAAATTGTGTATACTTTTCAGAACATTTTGAATCCCGTCAATCGGAGTTACGGTTCATGAGATATGGCCAAAACACTGATGAGGGGTCAAGCTATCCAGCAACATCCTTCTTTCTTCAAAATCCAAGATCCAAGCTTCCAGTAGCTAGTTCCGCTTCGTTTTCCTTTCGAGCATGTCATTATTGCTGAAAAATAAAATTCTAAACTAATTAAGCACCTTTTTTCATTAAATGAGACAAAAACAACATAAAGTATTAAGATAATGCATGAATTTTATAACTAAATATGCCCATATCAAAATACCCCACACTTGACTTTTGCTTACCCCAAGCAAAACTGAATTTTAACACATTAGAATCATATAAAACAATCCCAATCGAACCCAGCCATTATGCCAAGACCGCAACGCATGCATTTGTGTCTCAAATTTTCCTAATAACCCCCCATACTCCAAATACTCACAATCCTCATAAACATTCGCCCACTTTTTCCGAACAATGCTCATTTTATGCATCCCTCCGAATCCATCCTCAGAAAACCTCTTAACCTCAAGGTATTTTTGGTTGAGCAACCCAAGCATACATAATCTAGATAATTACAATTTTTGATACCACATTGGAGCCCTTTGGAATTCTTCACTTCTTTGACATTTGATCTTTAATTTCTTTGAATTAACCACCTTGTTGTTTGATTTTTGGTATCTTCAACTTTTTAATTTCTTCAGAATTTTTGATCTTCTAATTTCATACTTAACTTTGATGCTCCAAAAATTCTTCAAACTTTTTCTTGTAATTCTCTCTCTCTCTCTCTCTCTCTCTCTCTCTCTCTCTCTCTCTCTCTCTTTTTTTTTTTTTTTACATGTACTCACTTTTTTTTTTACTCAAAACCCTACATGCTTAAGCAGGGGCGCTCAACTTCAACCTTTATTGGTTAACGATAATAGTTTTCCTGGATACATTTCTGGTACACGATGCTAAACATATTCCATCCTTCAAACTAAGCGAGGTCGTGTTTTTGTCCCATGATTTCACTGGAATAAGGAAGCCACAAATGCACTAGAACGTATATAGGCTCAACTAAATATTCGGGTTTTCATGCAATCATCAAATATAATACTAGTATGATCCTAATTGCTTTACCAAAATTTTCTAAATTAATGCTAGCAAATTTTATGCAAAAATTTCAAAATTTAACTAAAATTTCAAGATTTTCGAATTTTAACTAAAATTTTAACTAATTTAACCAACCCCCTACCCCACACTTAATTTATGCAATGTCTCCATTGCATATCATGCATGATAAAGAACAATAAAAATAAGGATAGAATTGGAACAAACTCCCCTGGGATAGTAGTGGTGAGGTTGATATCCATTCTCTTCAGCTCCATCTTCAATTGATTTTAGACATGGGAACAGCTCATCCATGTCTTGGGTGTCAAAATCTCGTGTGGTACAGTCTTTAAAATATCGAGGAAAAAACTTCTTGGAAATGCTCGGAAATGAACTTCAAAAATATAGCCGATTGCCGCCTTGAATTGAATCAAATCGTCGACTCAAAGATAAAAGAATGAGCCACTCGTCGAGTTTTATGTGGAGACTCACCGAGTTGAATCGTCATATGGGCAGAAATCGTGAATTTTCGTTGGAACTCGTCGAGTTATAAGGGTGCACTCGACGAGTTTTCGGCTCTGATCGTGCAAATTCTTCTTTCTGCTTCAGGTTTGTTTTTGAGGTCAAAAAGGGTATTAAGGTAATACATCTCTTTATATTCTTCAATGAAGAAACTCCTTTTTAACCGTTAAAACCATCGGACTTATAAAATCACTCAAATCTTCTAATCTTCTCGTCTACGACTCAACCCCTCACTTTATTTCCTTAGGCTTTATTCGTTCATTATATCCTTCACCCTATATTCTGAAAAGATCAAAAACAAATACCAAGTAATAATAAAAATAAATCAAAATAAAAATCCTAAATTATCCCTAAATACTAGAAGTTTAGAAAGAAAAAGAAAAGCAAACTCTAATGACGGGTTGCCTCCCGCAAGCGCTTCTTTTTGTGCGAGTTTTTAGCTGGACTCCCAACTTAATAAACTTCTAATAAAATCAATGCCCATCCATCCATTGCATTATATATTTTCTTTTGACCAATGTGTAAAATTTGGCTCTTTTCTTCTAAAATTGGCCAAACAAGCTCGAATTCATGAAACCCAACAATCTTGACAAGGGTTGGAACCGGTTGGATACTAATCAAAAATGGATTGTGCCTCAGAACTTTCTCCAAAGTTGGAGTCATCACCCCACGCTTCGAAACACAAACCGGAAGAACAGGGGGCCACGTCGTGGTAATGGTCAAACCACAACTTGGTTCCTGCAATTCAGCTTGTTCTTGTTCTTCATCTGACCCTTCTGCTAGCAATCTTTCCAGCTCCTCCAAGTCTCTTTCTGGATTAAATTCTTCATCTTGTAACTCAGATGTCCCTTCTGTGTTGGGCAAGATGTTATCTAACCATCTTCCAAATTTCTTCAAATCTTCATCTGAGTCATACTCCTCATCTCCTTGCTCAATTTCCTGTACTACATCCTCAAGAAAAGCATCAAAAGCATCGAGATTTGGAAAATACATAATAAATAAAAATAAAAATAAAAAATTAAACTAAATAAAAAAATTAATAAACAAAAAATAATAATAACAATTAGCAAATAAAATTAACTATTTAGAACCGTTCCCCGGCAACGGCGCCAAAAACTTGATGTGTGTGAAACAAACTAGTTTTAATCCTACTAACTTAAACACAAAGACAAACACACGAAAGGCAGTGTACCTATCGATTGGTAGTTTAGTTCAAGTAAGTAGGGTATCGAACACAGGGAACGGTAAACAATTAAAATAGATGCTAATATTATCTAAATAAAGCAAGTAATAGAAAGGGGTT
This sequence comes from Lactuca saligna, assembly GCF_052625555.1. Taxonomy (NCBI): domain Eukaryota; kingdom Viridiplantae; phylum Streptophyta; class Magnoliopsida; order Asterales; family Asteraceae; genus Lactuca; species Lactuca saligna. Next base: position 312,491,496 of record NC_136421.1, read on the forward strand.
TTCTCTAGTTTTGCAAGACTAGAAACTTAAACAATTAACTAAAACTTAAACTAAGAAACTAAGAGCTAAGCAAATAAAAATCAACTAAATTCAATAATAAAGAGGACTTCTGTTTAGGTTCGACTCATTTGTTCCTATGGATGATTTTATGGTAAATATATCGAATTAATTATTCATTGGTTACCGACTAAAGTGATTAGATTCACATTCACTATAGCTAATCCTTAGAAAACAGATTAATTCAAGCAATGGTCGGTTGTCTAAATTAATGAATTTCCTAGTTTGTTGATTCGGGTTTAGAAAGACTTGTAATTAGCTAATCAAATTGTTTATTCAATTAACCTCTTGTTGATGGTGTATCACACAAGCTCACACATTAACTTACCTATCTTCAAGTTAATTCTAGTTTCACATTCGTTATTCCTAGACATACAACTATGTGGTCACGTAAATCATATGAAATTAGCAACTAAGAGATGTTCATACAACTTAATTATTGATTTATTAACAGAAGAATAGTTATTGTTAATACATAAGGTTCTTTAACAAGCTTAATAAAACATAATCACCAATTAAAATTAATCCTAATCAAATAATCAATCAATGTTCACAAATTCATCTACCTAAACAGAAGTTATGAGTTTTTAGCTCATGATTACCTTGGAAACAAGCACAAAAACGAAATCAATTGGTAAAAACATAGTTCAAACAAGAGATTAGGTAAGAGTAAACTTGATTTTGACTTGATTCTCCTAAAAATTAAATGTAGGGTTGATTCCCTTGCTTCCCACGCTCCAACAGCACCTTTAGTCGACAATTGGCCTCCAAGGGTTCATCTCCATGCTAGGGTATCGATCTGAAAGTCCCTTTATATAGATTTTCACAAAACAGGGGCTACTCGGCGAGTTCAGTGACCTACTCGGCGAGTCCATCACTTAAAACCCGTGTACGGCAAGCCAGCGCGTCCAGAATCGCGAAACTTCTGACCAACTCGGCGAGTAATCGACCCTACTCGCCGAGTACGTTTCGAATCAGCATTTTCTCAAAACACAAAAGTCGTCCGAAATTGTGTCTACTTTTCAGAACATTTTGAATCTCGTCAATCGGAGTTACGGTTCATGAGATATGGCCAAAACACTAATGAGGGGTCAAGCTATCCAGCAACATCCTTCTTTCTTCAAAATCCAAGATCCAAGCTTCCAGTAGCTAGTTCCGCTTCGTTTTCCTTTCGAGCATGTCATTATTGCTGAAAAATAAAATTCTAAACTAATTAAGCACCTTTTTTTCATTAAATGAGACAAAAACAACATAAAGTATTAAGATAATGCATGAATTTTATAGCTAAATATGCCCATATCACACACCACAACCATTCTTCCTCTCTCTCTCTCTCTCTCTAAAACCCTCCCAAAACTCTAATAAATTCTAAGTTCTAAAGGAAAGTCCCGGAGCGCCAGGAGGCTCTGAGAAAAAGAGTTTTTCGGCTCGGAATTTCTACCCCCGCAAAGCCCGGTTCTTAGCCATACTTACCGGTAAGTGAGTTATACTTACCCTACTTTAAGTATAGCTTAGATTTAAATTTATTATCGTTATTATGAACTTATAAACTATATATATATATATATATATATATATATATATATATATATATATATATATATATATACTATAAAATATAATATACAAAGTGTTATTATAATATCTTTTAACTACTTGCGGTACAGGGAATCTGGTTTGAAGGGCTGCATAGGGTTGTTGGATTTCAGAAGTGTTATAATGCCAAAATGGTCCTCCCCTCCGATGTTTCATGTTTGGCTCCTATCTGTACATAGTGGTTGAAAAGTATTGTTTAACAGTTATAAAACAATATCGCTCATAGAGCTAATAATTAGTCTAAATAAATATTAGACTAAACTCTACTGGTAACGATACTAGGTTTCGTCGAAGGAAAATAGAATTGTTAGAAGCGAAGAGTTGCCCGAGTTGGGAATCATCACTTTAACAAGTGAGTGCATAGTTACTTTCAATTTACACATAGATATGAAGTATTTAAAATAAATTATGTGTTATATGTGTATATTCTTTGTGTTCCTGATATCTATGTTAGATGAACGATTTATACATGTTTTAAATGATTTAAACTGTATATGTATTTTATATCCATGAATATGTTGGGTAGAACATGGGTAGATGAAATAGTTGATGAGAGGTCTCGATGTTTAAGTTGATTTAGTCATCTAGCGAAGCATAGATGACGACCATGAACTATTATAGACAGTCTAGTGGAACACTGGTAGGCTCGCAACCTGTAGGTGTTTTTGAACTAAGTGCTCACCATGTATACTCCATCCGCCTCATGTTTGCCTTATTGGCATGTATTGCTGAGGAATCCCCTAAGCAGTGTTGTCATCCCGATGAAAATCCTTAGGTTAGGTCCCCTTGAATTAGATGTTTTAGGGACAGAAAGTGAGGATAACGGGAACGGGTAATCTGGTGGATTGATTGATGAAATTAATAAACTTAATTATTGTGGGTTGAAAACCATATGTGCTCACCAGACTCACAACCCTGACCCACTCAGTTTATTGCATTACATGTAGTGGCAAGAGAGCACATGAGTGATGATCAGATGAGAGATCAATGGATTATAGGCCATTAGAAATAAATAGAATGTTGTAAGGCCTATATTGTTTCTGTTTATGATTTTGATATGTATTGATAACAACATCCAGAGGTTTTTAATATATTAAAAATACATTCCTTCGGGAATGCTTTGATAAGTTACTTATCATATTTTTGGGAACAAATTTTGCAACATATTTCTTCAAAAAGATACTCTGGTCTTTAAATAAATCATAAACAAATCGGTCTTTTTTGGTCGTGAAAATGTGTATGTCACAAGAAGCGCCTTCAAGCTTCACAGAGAAGCCTACTATATCGAATAGGGAAGGAGACTTCCAAGTCACCATCCAATGAAGAGATTTGCATCCCAATAAGAAAATAGTAATATTGATTGGAATCAAAGATTCCACCTTATATTAGCATCTCCAGTAAACAACAAACTTGAATCAATAAAAGAACGACTCAAGGAAACCTAAGCATAAATGTGATCGTTATAGGACTTAGATTAACTTATTGTACCTTCATACCGCTACCTGTTATACAAAGAAAGTAAGTGGGTCAGGCTTGGGAGCCTGATGAGTACATAGGGTTTTCAACCCACAATATAATTATTAATTTATTATATTATTTAAAGTATACTTTAACATGCCAAATAGATTTAATCCTATGATTCTCACTCTTTAATACTAAAATGACAATCACAAGGGTCCTATCCTAAATGGTCTCTATAACAACGAGAATGCAACACAACTTTGGGGATTCATTAGAAATGCATGTTTGTAAGGCAACCATGAGGGGGAAAGATTACTTAAATGAACACACAATCTATACTCCCGGATAGTATGATTCATTAACACCTACATATTGCGAGTTTGCTAGTGTTCCACTGGACTGTATAGAGAGTCTGTGGTCATCATCAATACTCTGCTAGATGACTACTCTCAGTTGGGCATGGTCTCTCGCCATTATATTATATCTATTATGGTCTCTCACCACTATTTTATCCCTAGTATGGTCTTTCACCATTATTTTATCTATGGTATGGTCTCTTACTATTATCTCATCTATTTCTCTCTCCACCCTATTTACCCAATACAATATAAGTATATTTAATTTATTGCAAATAAAATCATGATCTCCTTTAGCATAATATCGGGAATACATTTAATAAGAACATAGGTCATCTAAGAAAATTAAATACTTGATATCTATGTGTAAGTTGAAAGTAACTATGCACTCACTTGATAAAGTGGATGATTGGAAAGTTGGGCAACGCTTCGCTAAATTATTAATCTTTCCTTTGATGTGACATAGGTTCAATTATCACTAAGTCTTAGTTTGTTATTTTTTATGACTAATGATATTCTAGATTCCTCAACAATCCTAATATCTACATCAAGATTTATCACGTAAGGAGCAATCAGGCAAGATCATATCGAAGGTAGGGTTCGTTTGGTATACAAAGTATACTGTTTGGAAATCTCAATCTTGCCCACACATCACCCCCGTAAGTTGATCAATCAGTATAACGACTTGGAATCACTGAGAAATCTTATGTATAGATTCATAATAACGATTATAAAAGTGAGGTAATCTAGTTGGAGAGAGAGAGAGAGAGAGAGATAAAGAGAGGGGGGAGAGAGAGAGAGAGAGAGAGAGAGAGAAAGAGAGGGGGAGAAGGAAGGAAGGATGGAGATAAGGTAATCTAGTTGGAGATAGTGTCGGTTGAAGGTCGTGATGGCAGACGGTGATGGCGGATGGTGATGGCAATCGGTGGTGATAGTTGTAGACGGTAGTGGTTGATTTTACCTTCCATTGTTGAAGGTTTGTACTTGAGTGTTTGTCTATGTTTGTGTTTTCTTGAGTATATATGTGCATATGTTTGTGTGTTTTGGAGAATAAAATCATAAAATATAATGTGTGTATTTGTTCATGAAGATGTTTGATCTTAACTATGTATTTGTGTACCCAAAGATGTTCTTGGGTGTTATGACAAACCCATATGGAGAGAGAGAGAGAGAGAGATAGAGAGAAAGAGAGAGGTGGGTGTGGTAATTTTTTTCTTTTTTCTTTTAAGAAATTAAATAAAAACAAAATGAAAAAAAAATAAAGTTACAGAAAAGGTCATTGTAGTATTTTATATATTTTAAATTTAGTCCAACGGTATATTTGTCATTTCATATATACTTAACCATTCTTATTAATGAAGTTAGTCAAAAAGACTAACTGCGCTTGATTTTGAAACCACAAGGAACACGGGTGTTACCACAATAAAAGATATCCTTAAGTTGCTACTTTTTGTAAATCACAATGATCATTTTTGAAATTTTGTAAAGATTAATTAAAATCAATGGGTAGAATAATAAATTGATTAAATCTATTTTCCAATGAAAGAGAGAATTTGTACATATTACAAAAATGATTGTTTTTAAATCGAGTATTTGGGTATACCCGAAATCCCATAGACATACCTTATATTCGAACTTTTGTAAAATCGGGTTAACTGAGTTCCCCAAAATTAGATACCCCAAACCCGAATAACCCGGCCTAATCTACCCGATTCAAAACGGGTTGAGCGGCTATTTCGAATATCGATTATTTTTTACGGGTCTATTTTTCATAATGGGTAATTATTCACCGACGCTAATTAAGTATGTGTATAAATATATGTTTTGTGATAGTGAGTATATTTTATAGAAAGTTTTTTAAAAATATATATATTCTATTAATGGTTAGAAAACATTAATGTGTTGCATATAATTAGTTAATAGTCATTTAATATCAACAAAAAATAATTCCATCATTTTTTGAATTATAAAGAAAATCTTCCTATAAATTGGTAATCATAAGCACAAAAATCATTAAACCATCACTCGTTTTTTCCTTTAACTCATCACGATGAACATGTCTCATGTCACCATTCTCTTTCTTGCTCTTTTTTTTCAAGAAACCTTATTTTCAGCCATGGCAGACAGACAGTTCATAGAAAACACATGCAAGGGCACACCCTCTAACAATTTATGCCTTTCTATTTTATTGGCAAACCCCAAGAGCCAAAATGCAGATTTAACAGGCTTAGCACTCATAGTTGTTGATGCGGTAAAAAACAAAGGTGTGAAAACCCTGCAACAGATCGATTCTCTCAAAAAGTCTATGCCGGAGTTAACACCGGCGTTGATGCAGTGTGGAGATGTGTATAAAATTGTAGTAGGTGTGAATGTGCCGTTAACGATTAATGCATTGAATCTTGGTAACCCTAAATTTGGTGAGGATGGAATGGCCGATACCACTACCGAATCACAGGCATGTGAGAGGAGTTTTCAGCAGCATGGTCAAACATCACCGTTGACAAATATGAACAAGGATATGGAAGATACGGCTAATGTAGCAAGGGCCATTATTAGAATGCTTTTATAAGTTTTGTTATAATGAAAAATAAAGTGATATGTTAATGAGTTTATTACAGGTTTTAACTTAATTATAGTTTTTTCAAACGCTTTTTATCAAAAACACAAAGTGCATTAAATCATTTACTTAATTCTATGGAAGATGTTGCTAATTTAGCTAGGAGCATTCCTAGGATGCTCTTAAAGTTTTAGTTAGTGACAGATAATTTTCTTTTGATGGTTTTATATTTTATGATTGTACGGTGTCATTAAATAATGTTTTCGTATGAAATTATTGTTTACGATTTTTGGAAAATTATATGTAAGATTTCATAAATGCTACATATGTGAAAAAGAAACCATTAAATATCTCTACTTTTGTTATACAATAATAAAATTATTATTAAATATAAGTTATTAAAAATAGTAACCGATTGCAATGTGAATTTTTTTTTATAGTCTATTGGTCTAAAAAATCATATTACTTTGAGAAAAAAACACCTTAAGATAAAAAGCTTGTTTTATAAAAACGGTTAATAATAAGCTTAAAATGCCAGAATTTAAGATCACGGAAACAAATGAATGATCATTTGTGTAAGAGAAATTTCCTATTTTTTTGTTTCTACAAATCTTCATACCCAATTAAATAGTGACATGTGTAACATTTAATGTTCAATTAATGAAATTTAATGATATTTTAGTATATTAATATGACACGTGTCATCATTTAATTGAGTACGAGGATTTGTTGGAAAGGGCGTGCGGGAAAGAGGTGAGGGAGGGGTTGCCGCAATCTCTCTCTTCCTCCTATTGGTTGGAATCCGAATTTTTTTCTTTTGTGACTTGACCGATTTTTAACGGTAGAAAATTAAAAAAATATTTTATTTCTTTTTTTGCTTTCAACACCTATATGCCAAAAAAAATTTAACATCTACAATATCGATGAATAGTCATACCCTTTAACCTTCAAATCCACACCTTTTTCTATCAATTTCTTTTTGCCTTCTTCAAAAAAAAGTTCAACAATCATCTCTTCCTCCTATTGGTTGGAATTCAAAAAAAAAAAAAATCTTTTGTGACTTGACAGATTTTTAACGGTAGAAAATTAAAAAAAAATATTTTTTTTTTTCTTTTTTTGCTTTCAACGGCTATATGCCAAAAAAAAATTAACATCTACAATATCGATGAATACTCATACCTTTTAACCTTCAAACCCACACCTTTTTCTATCAATTTCTCTTTACCTTCTTCAAAAAAAAGCTCGACAATCAAACCCCAATCTCTGTCTCTCTGATAGAAGGAAAAAAAAAAAAACCAACATTTCAAGTTCAAGCACCCCAACTCAAAACATTTTCACTATCGATTCATCACAAAGGGTTTATCGTCCCCAACTCAATGCTCCTATTTATATCCACTATAATTCCAATATCAAAATGTTAGGCAATATTACCCGATCCAAGTTCCAAATGTAACTCCTAACATGTTCTCAAACTTTGTTATTTTTCCCGATCAACATTCGCCTAATTAACCACAAACTAAAATCCCATTCTTTCAATCTCAAACCCAAACCCAGCCCCAATCCCAAACACAACCCTCTCGATCTCAACCATAATACAAAAACATCGCTGAGTTTGGTGAAGAGATTGTACGAGAAACTAAACCCACACCACCCCACAACGCCGCACAGGAAAAAAATGTGCAGGAGGTTGTTGCACAACCAAGAAGACAGAGACCGATACCATGGCTTTCACAAAGAAGAGTTAATTATGGTAAAATCTTGGGTTGACATTTCAAAGGATTCGACGACGGTCGACGAGAAACACACAACCGATGGATCTTGTTGGCTTCGCATTCTAGAGAGGTTTCGGGCGGAGATGGGAAAAGGTGACTAGTATTGTACCAATCATCAGTTGAATTCAAAGTTTCGAGATATAGCGAAGATCGTTTCAAAAATGAACGGGCTATACAACAACCTAAGAACCCAACGGAGTGTTGGGTTTTATTTAGAACCTAGTTTCAAAACTATAAATAATGGCAAATGGAAGACTTGAGTTTTATAATTAACATAAACAATTTAAGACCCACCAATGATCATCTTGATAGTACTAGAAAGATTTAAAGCACAACCATAGAAGAAATAAGAAACAACAATCTTTGATGAACTTTGGATCCTTTAAGGGAGGCAAGGAAGTTGATGGAGAAAGGTTGAACCCAAAAAGACACCAACAATGATCAATTTGATGCAATGCTAGTTGCAACTCTTAAGCTTGCAAGTAATACCAAATAATAATTTCAAGAGAGCAAAATAATGCAAGCAACTTATTCTTAATCCAAAATTATAAGAAAGGGGGAGAGAGAGAGAGAGAGAGAGAGAGAGAGAGAGATGTTTCGGCAATTGCAAGTAAGAAGTGAAAAACAAATGCAAGTCATATCCTCTTAAGCCATAAAGCCAAATCTGTAACCATTAGGTGTTTGCACTTTAAGACTACCATATCCCTATGTGATGAACGTGTCTCCCTAGGTTTAATTCTTTTAACTAAACAAATGAAGACACGATACTCTTCCTTTATAACCTAGCATTTTCGGTCATGATGTATAAAAAAGAAGAAATAGTTTAAATTTTATAAATCCAAGTTTATAAAATATAAACTTTGTCTTTTGCTAAAAGAAAAAAAGCTCACCTAGTCCAAAATGTTGTACATGACTTATTAATTCATATCTTATGAAATAATGTGTTACTTATATTATAAAATAATTATTTCCTTGAAATAAATATTTTTCCAATTTATTATAAGAGTTTATAAATATTATTTAAAATCAATTTCTAATAAATAATCAATTGTATCAAATTGTTGTTACTGTGACCCTTAGGATCATATGTTATTTAGCAATATTATTTTAATATGACTCTTGAGTATACTAGATCTTTCACAGAGAAGCGGCCAAGGAGATGAAGAAATACTTCAAGAAGCTTTGCATTTTTATCTAGAAGAAACGGGAAAGTCATTCACGTGACACGATTGTTGGAAAGTATTGATTAGAAGTCTTAGGTAGAAAAAATGCGAGCAAGAGTTTATACTTGGAGTACAACAATCAAAGCGAACGAAAACGGGCTCTAGTGGTTACACAACTTCCGTCGATGCTCGGGTAGGTCTAGATTTAAATGAGGTGGACGAACTTAAGCTAGAAGAAATTGTCCGACCGATGGGAAGGGACAAAGCAAAAAGGAAGGGAAATAAGACTTTTTCGGGTGCATCGGATTTCAGCATGGATGCGGACGAGATACAGAAATTATCGGAGACATTTGATCGATATAATCTTAATTTCGCTGAATGTTTAGCTTCCAACAAAGAAAAAGGAGTTCGCGGAGAAACAAGAAATGGATGATATGAGGTTCTTGATGGAAAACACCGATCATCTTTCGAGACCGTCTCTCAAGCTGGTTTTGAAGAAGAAAAATGAGAAGATTATGAAAAAAAATATTTTCCGTAGATCGTTATGTATTTTTACGATGTAGTTAGGTTTTTTCTGGTTATTTAAATCTTAGTTTTTTTATGTAATTTTATTATAATTAAAGAAGTGATTTTTAATTTTAATAAATTTTTGTGTTTATTAATCATTTAATATATATATATATATATATATATATATATATATATATATATATATATATATATATATATATATATATATATATATATATATGGAAAAGTGAATATACCCTTAAGGGTACATAAGGTTACGTACCCAAACCTGCCATAATATGTCGTTTTGTTTGATATATTCATTATAATGTTCTTTAACTTCAATTCTTAACTTGATTTACAATTAAGATTTTCGAAATTTCACTATTATCTTTCCCTAACATCACATCTTTTTGTCAAACACTTACTAGGCTATATATATTATAGTTGAAAATAAAAATTATGTAAGAGGGAGATAAATGTGAAATTTATAAAAATCTTGAAAGTAAATCAAGTTATAAGTTGAATTATAAGAACATTTGACAATTATAATGTATATATATAATACAAACTGAAATAGTATTATGTGTTTGGGTACGTAAGCATATATACCCTTAAGGGTATATTCACTTTTTCCATATATATATATATATATATATATATATATATATATATATATATATATATATATATATATATATATATATATATATATATATATATAGGGTAAAGTGAATATACCTAACAACCTTATATAAGCTTAGGTACCTAACCACATCATACTACATAATTTTGTATCATATTTGCATTGTAACCACCCAAAGTTCTTAAAATTCAACCTCATAACTTGATTGCTTCCAAAATCTTTGGACTTTCACCATTATCTTCCTTCAAATGACGTCTTTTTATCGGAGACCCCCTGGTGGGCTTCATATATTGCGTTACAAATCAAATGGTATAGGAAGAATATGATGGTGAATGTCTGAAAATCTTGGAAGTAAATCAAGTTAAGAGTTGAAGTTTAAGAACCTTAGACGATTGCAATGGAAATACAATGCAAAACAATGTAGTATAATGTGGTTAGGTACCTAAGCTTATATAAGGTTGTTAGGTATATTCACTTTTCCCATATATATATATCATCAAAATCAATTATTATTATTATTATTTTAAAGAGTGAAGGAAACTCCCTGTACACACCCTAGCTTTTGGTGAAGGAAATGATGACGTAGCAGAGAAAAAATGAGAAGAGTGTTCCACATACCCTCCAGCCTTACTCACTTAACTCGTTGTTAGTTGAGGTGACATTCTTATGATGTCACATACAGATGTATCAATATTTGTTAACATCACATTTTGGTATGAAAATCAAAAAATAAATAAATAAAATATAGTGACTTTCGTGATAAATATTGTGACCATGTCAATAATAATGTCTAAGCAATTCGTATGTACAACCCTTTATGCATATTAGACTAGATTAGACTTTTTGGACCAATTTGACAGGTCTGTTTTGATCATGATGGGTCTATATTGGCCTGATCCATTGTGTTCCATTTTCATTTCCACCTATATAAAAACATACTTACACATTTACAGCCACCAAGAAGAATTAATATGGAAATTTCTCATGGCTCTCAACCTATTAACTTCTTTGTATCGTCCACTCTAAGGAAAACTCGACCGCATGCAGGAAAACTGCTCATGGCTCTCAACACTATTAAATTTTCTTTTTGGTCATTCATCTTTTAACAATATTTAATATAAACTAGTAAGCAATTTTTTTTGGTTCTCATTATATCATTGGCGTCCACATGCAGTATGCCATCTAATATCATAGAATTTGTTCATTTATATTTATCACTAGCATAGCTTCCACAGTTCCTTTATGAGATCCAATATGCCAAGAAGCGAGGACCCAAAAAATAAAATATATGGTGGGGCTATTGAAAGTAAGTGACCCAAATAATATTTAAAAAGACGAAACGTAGAGGAGTTATAATAAAAAGGGGCCTGAACTCAAATCTTGAATTTGACTACTATAACAAATCATATTTGTGTGAATGCATATTCATATTCTTACAAATGGAACAAAAAATGAGAGAGTTAAAAACACAACAGAACCGAACCCCGTAAAAACCCCAGACCAAAATAGGGGGTAACAGTGCACTACAGTTACAGTTCCTCCCCTTTACTTACTGTTTGTTTCACAACTCTATACAAATATCCAAATATAACATCCATCCATCCATCCATATATAAATCTAAAACCTCAACCCATTCTTCTTCTATGTACACCAAAACATTCCCTCCCAGCTTCATAAAAACACAAAAAAAAAAAAAAAAAAAAAAAAAAACAATTCCAGCCACCAAAACTTACCATCACTCTCCCAAGTCTTAGGGTCAGCCCTTTCGTGTTAGGTGGACGGATGTAGAACCAATCTCATTTTTTTTCCTTTCCTTTCTAAATAAACATGATTACAATTTACCTAAAAAAAAAAAAAAAAAAAAACCCAAATCTCACCCCCTTCTGATAGAATTCCTCAAGCTTTCATCGGGCAACGTCCACGAAATCAAATGTCCGCCCGAATCACCGCTCAAAAGCTGCTTCAAGTCCCCGGTCAGATGAAGAGCAGTGACCGAATGTTTATGCCCCCTCAAAACCTTCCTCAAAACCAAAGTATACTCAGGCACCTTCTCAAGCCCAAACCCAAACGACAAATTCGTAGCAAAATGTTTACTGTGTGGCGTCTCGAAAACCTCACTCGAGTTATGAACCATTTGCCACACTTTCACAGCACCACTCTGATGCCCCGATACGAACCAATTCGTCTCCTGCCAATCAGAAAACGTACACGTCGTGACCGACACGATGAAATCCGACGGGAGCTGCGAAGTGTTCACCACCGCGAGACAGTCCCCGTTCACGCTCCACACCGCCAGCATGATTCCCGCGGCGGTCACGATGTCGCCGGTTAATTCGTTCATGTAAATGGCGGAAACCGGAGAGGAGAATTCCGGAAGCTGGCGGATGAAAACCAACGAGCTTAAATCCCATATGATGACTGAACAATCATCTGAACCGCTTAAGATCACCATGTAAGGTTGGCAGATGTGGAGACACGTGATTTTGCTTGTATGAGCGGAGAGAGATTTTTCAAGGTGTAAGCTTCGCGGTGCGCGGAACCCGGGGTGGGTCCCAACTCGCCAAACGGAGACGAGACCGTCGTCCGCACCGGTGACGAGGACCTGACCGTCATGGCTCGCGCTCGCGCACCGGATCTGGTTCCCGCCGTGGAGGTTTTCGTGGGTTGAAAGAAGCTTGTCTTGGTCGTAGCTTATGTATCTTAGACTGCGGTCTGGGAACCCCCACGCGACATAGTTGGCGTATGTTCTTGGTTTTAGGAGGTTGTTGGGGCCCACCATGAGGATTTTGTCGTTGGAAGTCACGATTTGGGCTATGGAGGATGCAGATTTACGGATTTCGTGTGGGACCAGGTAGTTGGAGTGTTTGAGAGGGTTGATAGGGGGTTTTCGGTCTTTTTTCCTTTTCACGTGGGCCCGTTGGAAGATTTGTTTTGGTGTTTGACCGAAGTGGTTGATTTGTGCTAGAATGGAGGCTTTCATTGCGGGTTCTGTGACCGCGTCGATGTCGACGCTTCCTTCATACGTGTAATGGTAGAATACATTCACCGCTTCCTCAGCCGCCTGTCAGAACAGAAGGGCAATTTAGGAAACACGAAAATGTTGATAATTGATATTTGGGGTGAAAATTACTACTGACCTTTCCTCGTTGTTTATAACCAAAGATAAGGTCGATCCAGTGATGTAGATTCTCTGAAACGTAATCAGATTCGAGAGCTTCTCTATGCTTTCTGATGAACTCTCGAGCACTACCTTTGGCCCAAGGAGGCAACACAACATCTCCAACCTAAAAAATAAAAACATCAAATTATGCAAAAGCTATTTATGATTTGGAAATATACATACATATAAAATTGGAAAAGGAGACGGACCTTTTCTCCAGACTGTTTTTCTCCGAGGTCAAGATCAAATCTGTTTTCAAGAAACTCTGGCATGTAAAAGAATTCAGGGATAAGTTCTTTTACATCTGAAGTGTTGCCTCTTCCAGCTGCACTTGACCATGTATCTTTTACACTATTGAAAAGACGGTCAGCATGGTCAAACTGACCCCCCTGCAGCTTTTGATTCTCTGTGCTGAATGGTGGCAACCGTAAAAGATAGAAAAGAACAATCCCAGCACTTGAATAATGAGATCCATAATGGAATTTTGGGATTTCTGGATCATCCCAGCTTTCATATCTGACAAAAAGATTACAAATTGACTGATAAACCCAATTACCCGGAAAAAAAAAAAAAACCCAACTAGATGGATATTATAAAGTAGAACAAAATCCAACCTTTTCTTGAATTCATCTTCTCCCTCTTCTGTTTGACATCCCATGGGTTTGTCAAGTTTCCGGAATGATTTTTCATCAGTTAGGTCAAGATTTTCGCTTTCATAATCCGATAGAACCCAAGGGAAGACAGGATACTGGGTAAGATCACTGTACCCACGACCCGCGAGTGTGTTGAGATGCATCAAGTACTGGAAATTACTAATTTCTCCATTCTGCCATCTCTTGCAGAAAGATTTTGCCATAATCTTGAACGCACTTTCTTGTTTTGCTACTCCTGATATCGTTGTGTCCAACCTATCAAGTAAACAAATGTTGTTATCAATGATTGTAAAAACAATGATAGAAAATAAATAAATAAATAAGAGAGATCTTACATGCTGTTCCTGGGAAGATTCATGGCAGACAAGTTCTTATAAACTTCTTCCCTTTCCTTTTTATGAAAAACCAGAAGATCATTACATCCATCCATGCTAAATATCTCAACAGCAACAGGACGAAGCTGGTAATCGCGTTTCAAGATTTCATGAACACTATTAAGCTTCCACATTCGCCACAAATGAGGCACATTCCCACTGTTTGTCACTTTCTCCTTCCCCCATGCTCCACCATTGTAGGCCCATGCCCTACCCCCAGTATGTGCTTTAACAGCCCATGAAGAAGTCAACTTTGACTGGGAGTCCATACTAACAGAGAAATCCTTTGTTACACCTAAAGCCTGATCAATAACCGAAAGCTCATCTTCACATTCTTTCTCACAGATGCAACCTGACTTATCAATGTAGAAATTCTCTATCACATACAAACAAAGCTCCCCGATAAGAAAGATCCCATCATGTTTATCAAGACCCACAACTCTTTCACAATTGTATCTGAATTTTATTTTTTCTGTGTGTTCAAGATAAGGCCGGATTAAATACTCCCCGTTGTTACTCGATTCTTTATCCACTTTATCTTCCGTTCCTTTAACCTCATCGAATCTCATTGAAGCAGACTTCTTAGGAGAACTCACAACTGATTTTTCTTGAATGCTCTCTGACAACGGTACGGTTGCTGAGCTGGACTTCATGCTAAATTCAGCAGCAGAATGAAGACTATCATCATTAATGCTACTATCCTGATCGTTATTCCAGCCCACCCGAATCGGATTCTCATCTTTCCCACCTTCCGATTCCTTAAAAACAGAATCTTCATACATTTCGTCACTACAAGATTCCTGTTTTCCATCGTTCAGTAAAAGATTAGAGAAAGGACCGGAATCGGAATCGAAATCACCGATGTCGTTTCCGGTCATCTCTTTAGAAGGCTCTTCAAATTCAAACTTCCCGTTTAAAATGCTCTGCACAGTATCATATTTCAGCTTGCAACGTTCCAATTTCTTCCTCATTCTATACGGGCCTTCAATGGGGCAAAGCTGCCATTCGAGTTCTTGGCTTGAAAAGGATTTGGGCATTGAGAATATCCCTTGTTCGTGTATGAGTTGTTGAAGATGTGTTTGCCACTCACTTTCAGCATGGAGCACCCATCCATACTTATCTTGTCGAACAACTCTAAGCTCAGTAGACATTGCATCACGAACCAGTTCAAGAGCAATTCTCCTTTCATTGAGTTGCTCCCAATGTCTTTGGTCCAATTTCATTGAATCCCTCGACTTTCTACCAATCTCTTTCTTTCGTCTACCATCCATACCTTTGATTCGAACACCCGGGAACTTAACCGATCCAGCAACATACTGAACCCACATGATTGCAGCACATTGTTCCAAGGTTTTATTAACAATCAGTTCAGACATATGAAGCCAGTCAAAGAAGATAGAAAGGCTTCCAGTAAGTAGCAAATCAAACCCACCATGTAATATATCCAAAACCGGTCCTTGGTTGGGTTTGGAGACAAGAAGATCCTCAAGTGCAGCTCTTCTGTGAACAAGAAGATGTTTCAGGATGTCAACTGCTAAGCTCTGTGCATTCGGTCTTTGATCATGTAGAAGCGAGATCAGGTTTATACAAAGACAGCAGATTAGATCGGTGTCAAGATTACTCGGGCAAAAGATGATTCTGCTATGAGCAATGAGCAACTGTAGAACAGTGCATATATCTATCACTCCATCTTCTTCTGACACATGTGGGACCAACCTTTTCTTGGATTCGATTTGCAAACCGAGTCGTGAAAGAAACTCATCTTCTCCAACTGATATCAAGAAAGAAGGAAGGAAACAGTACATGGTGATTCGATTCATGTTTTTGAAAACCGAGTGTACGTATGCATCGAGTTGTTTTGTTCCTCTTGTGATGGATAAAATCCCTTTTCCAACCGGAGGTGCTTGTTCGACTCTGCCATCTTTATTTGCCAGCTGTAACATGGACAACAGGAATTCAAGTGTTTTCAATACAGCAGCAGGCTGAGGGAAAGCACCCATGTATACACGGTCAACTATCATGTAACACAACGCGTCTAGATTCAATGACCATCGGTTTTTATCGAGTTTTTTCTCGTCTTCTTCATCATCACGTAAGAGGCGTCTTTCTAGAAAGTTCATGAGTCTTGTGAGGCATAAACCTTGGAATACCAAAACGGTTTCCGCATCCACATATAAAGGAACAGTTTCCAGAATGCTTTCGATGACAGGTGTCGCTTTTACGTTCTCGGTTACAAAATCAGCAAGAACTTCTGAAATGAAGTCTAGAACAGCGGTTGCTCCAACAGAACACGGGCCACCACCATAACCGGAGTCATCCACATCAAGAAGCAGCTTTGGATGGACAGTGAAAATTGTGTTTGAAATGTTTGGGATTTGTGGGGACCATCTAAAGTCTGGAGTTGAATCGAATTCAGTGAGGGATAAAGAGGAGGAGTCCATGGAAGGAGAGGCGAGTGGTTGATATTGAGATTTTAAGTCATTGGAGCTTCCAAGCCAAGATGGCAAACCAAGAACCTGTGATGGAGAGTTGAGTGACTGAAACCTGGAAGTGGATCTTTCAGATAAGATTGGAGAATCGTATATGCTTAAAGATGGTGAGCCTGGTGAACCAGTTGGGTGAACAGAGACTGGAGTGATTTTCAGATCATGGAAATTGAACTGCTTGCTGTCGATAACAGACGGCTGATCGACTGGTTCGGAATCTGAAATCGGAATCTGTGATTCCAAGGTCATGATAGGCTCTGTTTTATTTCCAATTCCATCCATATTGTCTGCAACAGCAGGAACATCTTCAGAGCTTGCACTCACTGGAGGGAAGCTTCTCATGCTGATGGAAGTCTTAACAGAGCCTTCCGCCTCTTCACCATCATTTATGTTTTTCTCTTCTGCCTTTATCGACATCTCTTTTGCCATCATCACACCATGAGCAGCCCTAAAAAAACAAATAAAAATAAATTAGCAGACTAAGAAAAAAAAATCTTTACCAGACAAACAGGAAGGAGAAAAAAAGTATATGACCTGACACAGGAGAAATAAAGATCCACACAGCTCTCAATGAATTCAGCTCGTCTACATACAGCAGAAAAAGCGGGACACATTTTGGCTAAATCCACCATGAATCTAAGAACAGATGCTGTAGCAGCAGGAGCAGAAGCTTCTCCACCCATAAGACGTGCTGCATAAGTTTTGTGCATCAGAGCTTCACCCTGAAGCTCTCCAGTCATTTCTGCATTTCCTTCCACAAGATCTGCAACAAGCCCACCACCAACCTGATTCAGATTCCCACTTCCGTAAGCCAGCATTGTCTGGGCAGACAACCTGTCAAATGTCGATTTCGCCATTGCAATTACAGAATCCAAAAGCTCTAAGAAGTTTAGTTGTACATTACTTCCATCACTCGGCATAAGGGCGTGAAAGTCCAGCATGCGAACTTCAGGTAATCTTGGATACACGGGCTTCCCGAATATCAGACAAAACAAGACGTAATATATATCAGGGGAATCATAGAAACTAGGGAGCACCCTCATTAGACCTTGATACCCTCCACTTGTTCTGAATTTGAGGGCAAAAGTAGGAGAAGAGGTGAGACACACACCAAGAAGAGTCATGACCCATTTCATACTCGTAGGGTGAACAGCTTCATCAAGAAAATAAGTCACCAACTTTGAAGACACGATCTTATGCCATTGTTCAAGAAGCTCTTCTGATGAGATTGTGACCAAGAGATCGATTAACATCTCAAGCAGCATGTTTCTAACAATAATATGCTTCCCCATTGCTTCTCTTGATATCTCACTCCGGGATGACAGTTCAGGGGGGTCAAAAGTCATAATCACAAACCTTACAACATGTTCCAGTTCAGAAATGACGAATCCATCCTCCAAGATGACTCCTAAAAGGACAACCAGTTTTTCCAGTACAGGAACCTCAACATCACCTCTTTGGAGAGTTACAAGGAGATGTTGAACAAGGTTTATTCTACGCAAAATGGTGAGATTATGATTCCTGTACCAATGCATTGAAACAAGATTTTCAAGAAATCCAAGAAGAGAAATCTGTATTGGAACTTCAGCTGCTACCCATACAGTCCAGTCAAGCAACACATGCTCAACCATATCTGCATTTGAAAGAACTATGCAATTTGATGTTTCAGGAGGAATGTCATTATCATCGAGTTCAGACATACGGCTGAAGCTATCTTTTTGTAAAGAAAAATCATCCATATCCTCATGAGAACTAGCTGAAGAAACTTCATCACGGAACTTGGATGATGACAGGTTAAGGTCATCAAATTCATTCAGGGTTGCTGAAGGTGACAGATTATGCTGAGTTTCTTCCAACTTTTTGGGTTCAGGAAACGAAGCCTCACAAGCAGCAATTTGGAAAAAGATCTCAAGCGAACGCATATCAAACAGAGACATTCTGGAATGTAAAAAGAGAGCTAGCAAATGATACCCTCTACATGCTTGCATGTCTCTAACATTTTGTGGATTTTGATTAAGTGCACAAGCAAGGAGAGTCAATGCCATTTGCAGCATGTCACTGGTTTCTGCTACTTCAACAAGAGCTAACACAACAGATATTCCACCAATGGGACGCACGGTTTCACCGATTACACAATGCTTACAGACATAAACATCTCCATGAAGACGTCCAAACCGTGGTATGCCTGCATGGAAAATTTAAAAAAAAAAGATTCTAGTTCAGAAAAGAAACAGCCCCAAAAGGTGTAAAATAAAAAAATATGCATGTTAAAAAGAAGTTGACCTCCAATAGGAGAAGCAGCAGCTGACAGGGGATCAACTAAATTGAGCATAGACAAAGTTCCGGAAGCTGGAAAGGCTTCTGTTGATGTTCCATCAAATGCAAATATGAGTTTCCTTCCAGAGAGCTGTAGGGCAAGGTTCCCTAATCTTTCAAAATCCCAAACCATTCCACTACGATCTGTCTTAGAGCTTCCTTGCTTATTAGCACTCTCAGGCCTCTGAATGTTGGAAACCAATGCCAAATCGGTTTCTAAAGTGTCTAAAATGGCCATACTACCCCCACGACAAGCCTGGCTAGGGACAAACTGGAGAAGATTTGTGTCTTGAAAAAGTCCCCTATACCCTCGGCCCAAAATATACATAAAATATATGGAACCAGGTGTCAATACTTCTTCAAACAGATAGCAAGATCGTAGCTTCCATGACAAATCACTGACCCTTGAGAAGGTTATTGGTGTCCCAATTGTTACCTGTAGAGACTTTCCAGCAGGAGAGAGGGAATACCCTAGTCTCCCTGTGTGTCTAAGCTTCCCATTAAGATACACATATGCAACACTGGCTTGAAATAGTCCAGCCAAAGCATTTGGTTTGCTGTGTACCACTGCAAGGTGATGCCATTGGTCTTCATTAACATCTAACCCTGAAAAAGACAATGAAGATGAATTGCTGGTTGAAAGGGTTAATATTCCATCTTCTTGAAGACAGATCTCTGCATAAAATGTATCACCACCATCTGTTGCACCAACTGAGAACAACCGTAGAACTTGTGGGCCCATGGTACTTGTATTCCTTTTGGAAAATACGGTATTGGAAGATTCAACATCTTTTGAATTTGATTTCAGGAAATTGTGATGTTGAAACCAACAAACAAATGAATAGCCTGCAGCAGGGGGCCATGATCTTTCTCCTAATGACACGTGAATCGATGCATATCCGATCTTTCTCATGTCCATTTCTATAAATGGTGCAAGGGGAACGTTTTCTGAAGCTGTATCTTGCATCACAACTATTCTTTCCATCATATCAACAAGAATATGACCAGGATTCCTCTGTCTCATTTGCAGTAGACATCTGATAATCATTCTAAGTTCTGCTGTTGATAACCTGTAAGCCCCGAGTACTTGAATAATCTTTAAAGCATGGGAAAGTAGAGAGGATGAACCCGAAAGAAAAGGATATATAGTCTCCAAAAGAAGCTCCACACAACCTGAAAAAAAAAAACACATAGCAAAGATAAGATACGGATTGTTTCTTCTAACAGCTTCTAAAACATGTAGGGAGAGTTAATTACTTACCAGCAGATGTTAGGTTTTCTTGATTAAAAGGTCCAGCTGAAGCAAGCTCTTCGATAAGTTTCAGCAACTCCAGCTGTAATTTTGGAGTAAAGAGCAACAATGAACGAATGAGGACCTTCAAAGCACCAGCATTATATATCCGCTCTTTATCAGGAAGAAACAAGCCTGATTGAGTAATGACAGAAAAAGCAGAAGAAGAATTTGCAAGAGCATTTGATGATGTGGCAGTTTCTGGTGTTGAAAATGGCGGGAGTATAATCTCAAGTGCAAGTTCAAGGAGCAACTGAATTACTTGTCTTTCACACTCCACACATATCAAACCAGACTCGGATAAAAGATCATAGAAAGTGTGTGAAGACAGAATTGTGTTTAACTTTTCCCTGTTGACAGCATTATTGCACACACCAGCTGTTGTTACACGCAATAAATATGTGAAAACTTTCATGCAAACTGGTAGAAGAGATGGCTCAATCAGCCCTTTATCTCCCTGGAAACTATGAAGTGTTGTTAGGAGAAGAGAAAACCCAGTGGATTCACCAAATACTCTCTGAGCAGAACTGTTGGCTCCTAAAACCCTCCATAAAGCTCCAAAAACATCACATTTTGCATCATATTGAAGGCGATATTGAGATCCCAAAGAACTGGTAACCATCCCACTCTTTGATACTTCAACCAGCATGCTCAGTTCCTCTGAATGAACCTAATTGATATACAACTTTTGGTCAACAAGAAACCTAACAAAAGATTAAAGGTTGGAAAAGTATGCAAAAAGATTAGATTTAGATTTAGCCTACCTGTGAAGAATCTTCAATGATTAAACATGATATGACACGAAGGACACCTGGACGATGGATATCAGACACCAAAAATGGTAGAGCAGTAGTTACACCATTAGCAGCCCGGAATGTTACTTGATTCTGTTCTGCTTTCTTCAGTAAATAGAACAAACAATTCCAAGAAGCTGAGATTGTGCCTTCTGCTTCAAAAAGTGAGAGCTTTCCAGAACCAGAACCCAATAATCTTGGAGATGAAATAATTGCATCTTTACTGTGTAAATGTTTCTTGAAGCTGCTGGAGTTTGACTTTTTTTCCAGGTCATCAGTGTTACCATTGTGTTGCTCTGGACCCAATAGAAACTTGTGCTGTTTGAGATCATCCAATAAAACTTCCAGCACGCCAACTTCTCGCAATACCCTTTTGTACTGTTGATCAAAGGATAATAGCTTTATAAAGAATGATAGGATCGTGTGCTTCAATTCAGATGATATGTGTTGTTGCAATAAACAGCAAAGTGCTAGCAGTTCTTGTTCAGGTATGCAGTTAACAACAGTCACTGCGTATTCAAGAATCTTAAGGATGATTTCTTGTAAAGAAGGAGGGAAGCCACCCATGTTCAGGATCAACAAGGGCACTGTTCGTAACTGCTGACACAGCATGTAGTTCTCAAGATGACTTGAGAAAATCTTAAACATTCTGTTTAGCACTTCAGCCTGAAGCTCCCTGCTGTCTGCTTTGAGAAAAATGTCTTGTAACACTTGTATGGCGTCAATATCTTTGACTTTATAATTGTCCTTTTCCCACCCATCATCTGGAAACCGATCAGAAGACGATGTTTGTTTACTGCGATTACCCTTTGACCCGGTCAACGCTGTGTCGGGTGGACCCGTTTGAGCTAGATTGACAAGAACATCCAGCAATCTAGACAGAGTGGGTGAGAGGCCTTCTGATGAGGTGTCACCCCTTCCCTTTACATCTTGCATTTCTGAGTCACTAGTTCTCATTGACTCTTCTGAAGGAGAAATGTGTTCAAAGTCCTGAACTTTTGAAAGAACTAATGCAAACTGAACAAGGTATTGGTATCCATGAGCATTACGAACATCCTCCCTCAGTCTGATATCACCAGCCTCTACAGAAGCCATGGTAAAACTGTTAAATTCAGTGCTGAATGAACTTTTTATAAATAATACTGTAGTAATCAATGTCCAAGAAGGAATCAGAGGAAGCAACTGACCAGGTCTATATGACAATTCTATGCATTCAAGCAACAAGTCCACAATTCCCATTGTATATGCAGGGTCTCCAGTTTCAGGCTTGAAGTCCCTCACAGCAATTAGCAGTACTTTTATCTGCATTTAATTTATAACTTTATCAGAAATTTCATACGCTATGATGATCTTGAAGGGTGGCTGCTGGACTATAGAAATGAGATCATTACCAGCTGATGCCTCCTTATGTACTTGGTGGTGCTTCCATTGTCATTAGCCATAAGAAGACCAAGTATCTGGATAACAGAATAAGATGAAGAACAGTTACACTTCCTCTTACATAACATCTGTCAGCATATAAACAGCTACACTAAGTGATAAGGTTGAAATGTCACCTGCATTGCATGTCTATGGAGCTGAATACTGTGCAAGGGTACAAGACCTTCCTTATATCTTGAAAATAAAATTAAAGATCCATTGGCAACCATCTCAAAGAGTAATTGAAGTGACTTGTCTTCGATTAAACTCTGAGCAGCTGCAGGATGGCTTGCCAATGCCTTCATAATATGCACAACACTGCCTTCTACCTTCAAAGATAAAAGCAAGCATTAGCAAAAGAGTGGGTGAAAACTCAAAAAGATATCTGCAAAAGTGATGACACATATGGATATGGTATACCTCAAGGCGTCTATCTGGACCTGGGCTATCCATGACTTCTGGTTCCTCTTCAATGGATGTTACCTTTTGCCTTGTATTTCTTCCATCAGGACCCAAAAGGGCATTCAGAATATAAATCAGACAACATAAGATCCCAGAATCAAGGAGAGATTGTTTATCAATAGGCTGCCAACAACATAAACGGGTGGGTCCATTATTTAAAATAAAGATTTACACCAAAAATCCAAAGAAGATAAGAGAGATTTTATAGACTGTTATGCAACTAAAAGAAATTATTAGGTCAAGAATGTACCCCAGATACAAGAAATTCCACTGCCTGCAAAAGATTTGAACCAGGCTGAATTCCATCCTACAGAGATAGAGACAGAAATATTAATGAATATTGAAAATGCTGATAACTCGATTTAAGTGAAAGTAAGAAAGAGATATAGGAGACAAAGAGAAGGATTTGAAAGAGACCTCTGTGACCTCCAAAAAATAGCCCATCAAACTTTCAATCTCTAAAAGGCGTGCTTTGTTACTCAATTTAAGCTTTTCGATATCTGTAACAAATGCTCTACCAACCACAAAAGAAAATATGTGTGTCTCTACTAACCTGCAAACAAAGAGACATGTGTAAATGGAGTAGAGAATATAAAGAGAAGATGAAAGGACAAGTGAAGTGGTTGTCATACATGGTAATCAATTGTGCTACATTAGAATGTTGCTTTACAAATCTACAAAAGACATCGATTGTCATATTTAAGGCCTTTTCTTTTTCCTGCATAAACATTATAAAATTCATAAGCCTGGTCAACAGTGTCTACAAATAGCCAAAAAAAAAAAGTAAATTCTGTGCATTAACCTTCTCCGAAGATGACGAACGGAACTCTTCCCAATGTCTCTTGAAGTCCAATTCCAGTTCATATTTGTCTCTGAGATACAAGGCGATAAATGTAAATCATGACCTTTCATCCTTTCTTATAATGGAAATTTTACAGTCTTATTCCTTTTATAGAAGAGATCTAAAACTGAGATCTCAAAAGCCAGAATTGTAGAGGAAACAGTAAAAGTTGCTTTATAAGACGTGACTTATTATGAAAAAGAGCTTCATTTATTATAAGTGACCACTCGTACATCAAAGAAGAATTAGAAGCAATAGAATGAGAACTATAGTAACCTTATTTAAGTAGCATAAACTATAAGTACAACAGTCCTATATCCCAAACCTTGTATTATAATTATCAGAATCTTGTAATAACAGAGGATTGTGATCAGTAATTCAATCTACAGGTGGTGACGAATAGCTGGAATCTATCTATTCTTTGGGAAATAGACTACAAACTACATAGATTAACTATTATAACCAGCAATTGCCTATCAGATTATATGTTGTGTAGCAAGTATCATCAGCCTTTTCAGATCCCAATAACAGGATAAAAGGATTCAGCAACTTAAAGCTCAGGTCTATCTCTTAAACCCTAGATCATTCCAATTAGAAGACTTCCTGCAAACCCTGTACATTTAGTAAATCTTAAGCCCTGCTACTTCAAGTTCTTGGCAACTTGACGATATCATTTTATTGTAAGAAAATAAAAAAGAAAGAAAGAAAGCAGCTGTTTACATGATCAGCGAGAATCAATTTGCACATCAATATCTTTGAAGCCAGAAAAAATAAAAGAACCCTGACCTTGAAGAAGAAGACGAGAAGTAATTTGGTGATGATGAAGTAGCATTGTTATTATTATCAGGATAGAAAGGTGATAGGGAGGTGGATGATGATGGAGAAGATGCAGCAGATGCAGGCGCTGTCAACCCGACCTTTTCTTTAAAGTCTTTAAGCAATGATACCCATTTCATTGTTTTAATCACCTCTCATCCGCCGGAAAAGGAAATAAACAGCCGCTCAATTTAACGGCAACCCGGATCCGATTACAACCCTTTAACTTAGGAGGATCTCCGAGCTGATATAACCCCAAAAATCCTCCGTCAAATAGTTTCAACAGAAATTGATGAAAAAAATAACACAAAGTCAGCTGATCGGACGAAGTCAATTAGGGTTTCGATTTGGAACAAGAAAAATATATGTAAAAAGATCTGAGAATATAATCTTCAACGAGAATGCTGATCTGTCTGCATCCTCGTATTACAATGTCCTCTTTTTAATTTTTGTGCCCTAGCACCCGATATCTAATTGTCGCTGGACGGCAAGTCGTCGTTTGTTTCTCGCTCTGCAATTTTCTCTTTCTCTCTCTGAAACTTTCTTCCTTTCACAAACAAACTGCTAAACCCTTTGCTTTTCTTCTTCATCTTCTTCCTTAATATTTTTCAAAGGGGGAAAATCCCTTTAGCCCTTATACTATAAAACAATGACAATTGAGTCCCTGTACTGTCATTTCACCCAAAGGAACCCACGTAGTCACGAATTAACTGAAAAATTAATTGTTTAATAAAAATATAGCCCATAGTTAAAATAAAAAGTGAGTTGGTACCTAAAAAAACTAGTTAATAAAAAATAACGTTTGGTAAAATTATCTGAAAGATATCAAATGACATAAAAGAGCATTTACAAAAATATGTTTCTATAATTAATTAAGATTTATATTGAAAAAAAAAATAAAAAATAAAAAAACTCCTAAGAAAATTATCTAAATTGCTATTAAAAAGATAGTTTATAAACTACTTTTTGAATTGTCAAACACGACCACTTAAATAACTCGAAAAATAAACTAGTTGTGGTATGTCAAACACAACCTAAGATGATGTTTGTTTTTTAATAAGTAAAATATATGCGCTCTTTTTTAATGTTTGCAAAAGAATATATTGACTATAGGTACTAAAGAATATTATTTGTTTTTTAAAGCTTGTAGGCTAAATTCTAAATTTTATTATCTAAATAAATTACAAATCAGAATAAAACATCATTCATCAACATTACTACCACTCTTAGAATCTTCGAAATCATGATATTCTAAAAATTAAAATTAAAATTAAAATCATTTTAAAATTTAAGCAAAACCAACCGATAATAAGAAACATTCAAAAAACAAACAACAAACAAATTGTAAAAGAAAATTTGAAAAATAAAACACTTTAAAAATTAGATGTTATAAATATTTCCAACTTTAAAAGCTACTTTTTACATATTCAACAAAAATATGACATCAATGTTTTGTGTCTTTTGTTTTTTGAAAAAAACAAAAGTTTTTTTTCATAAATATATGTCTTTATATAGACATAAGTTGTGAAAAAACATGACTTAGGTTTTATTGTATAAAAAATGTGGTAGGTTAAAGTTTACGGCGAGGTTGAGCCAAATTAAACTCACACAATCAAGTATTCGACTATTTTGATCAAGGTCAATATTAATAATCCAATAACTTTATAAAAAAGTTAGTTCATATGATTTTTTGTTTTTATAATTTTTTGACTTATGTAGTGTTTGATGCATATTGTCACCAAAAATATCAACTAAGGGTCTTTGTGACTCTCATTACTTTATTATATCATTGTTTGTCCCATCTCCATTTAAGCACCAACCTTTATTTAACGGATAAGACCCTCACCTACCATCTTGTTATCATCTCATCCATCCCCGTCACCATTACCTCCGATTTATTTCCCCTCATCACCCCCCCTCCCAATCCCCACCCTCACCCCACCCACATCGATATAAAAACAACAATAAATTTTATCGCTTCGATTTAACCTAACACGGGCCCTAATCACTCCGCGATTTTAAAGTTTGAAAATTTTTCTTTTGTTGGGAATTTATGGTTTTATACAATAATAGAAACCTCCATATCTAAATTAAAAACAACTGGAACGATAAACAAAACCCATGGTTAATCCTTATTTGCCAGGGAACCATTTTGAGGTTATATATGCATGGTTAATCCTCATTTGACATGGAACCATTAATGTGAGTTTCTTTGGTCTTTTACCTATATTATATTTTACTTTTTGTGAAACGAATAATGAAATTAGTTTAATGTTTGGTGAATTAGGATGAGTTGATGATCAATTTGTCTGACATATGTTATTAGCATTGTGAAAAGTTAAGGAAATTATTCGAAACGGTATGTGACAACATTTTAATTTTTTTGTATGTTGTACATGTGTCTCTTTTTTACATGTATGTGATATAATTATTAAAATTGTTTAATCTTCTTGCATGCAACTAGATATGCATGTGACGATAACTTTGTACGTGTATATATTGTGTTTAAATACTAGTGCATATGTGTGTATGTTTTCGTAAACTATGTGTATAAACTTAGAGTGGGAGATGGTTGTGTTAAATTTGTGTCCAATATCATAGAAGAATAGATATAACATGTGGTGGTGTTTATCTACCTCAAAAGGAAATGTTATGGGGCGGTTAAGGCTGGACGGTGTGGTGCAGTTTGAGACCGCACCTTAGTGCCACCTCAGCAGGGAACACCGCTCCCAGGGTGCGGTTTCCTGTCATTGAGACCGCAGTGCGGCCTTTGAAGACCGCGGAATGTGATTGGTTGGTCAATTTTTTGACCGTTAAATACAATTTCGTTTGTTTGTTTTTTTTTTTCCTTTTGTTTTTTCTTTCCTTCCTATATATATACACATATCAAACTTAATTCTTTTTCACAACACAATTTTCTCTCTCTCAATTTTTTTTTTTTCAATTACCACTCTCCAAAAAATGTCATCTTCTTTATCTTCTGAAGAATTTCATATTATTTTTGATACCATTATTGCGTGTGTTCAAATAGCGAAACAAACATACAAACATAGAACGACTTTATGTAGTTTCCTTTAGTTATTTTATTTATGTTTTTTAAGTTTCTAGGGTTATTTAAATGTCATGTATGTGTTTTTTTTTTTTTTTGGTAACACAATGTACTGCTTTTTTTTTTTCAAGTAATAAAGAATTATGTTTTTTTTTATTAAAATAGAAGGTATATTAAATTAAATTAGTTCAAAAAAAATTTTTTATTAAATTAAAATACTTAAAAAAAATGAAAAGTGTAGCAAGAAACCACACTTGAGTGGTAAGAAGTGACATGGCGCTGATGTGGCGGGGGAGGAAGTGCGGTTTCAGTGGCACCACTCCTCCAGCCTAACAAGTGTAAGGGATCGAGTGGGATATATGAAGAAAACTAAGTTGAGTTGAGGTTGTGGGTGTGGGTGGAGCCATTTCTTTTATATATATATATATATATATATATATATATATATATATATATATATATATATATATATATATATATATATATATATATATATATATAAACAAAACAATTAAATAAATGGGAAAAAAATCATAAGAGTAAAATAGTGTTTTCAAGTTTGACATTGACCAAACTACAATCAAAATAAACCAAAACGACTACAGTTTAGAAAGTCATTGGAGTGTAAAAAAAAAACCAACATACCAACCAAATTAGTAATTTTCTTAATAAAATACAATGAAAGGTAAAATATTTATTTTGAAATAAATAAACAAATATTACATGTGTATACTATATATTAAATTCAAATTGGATTATTTAACAATATAATGTCTAAGTGTATGAATTAAACTCGCAACCCAAGCAAGTATAATAGCTATTTTTGCAAATCAAATAATTTATAGACGTGTAACCAAAAAAAGAACAAACCAATACCGACTATTTTTATAGTTTTCTCATGAAATTATAACATAAAAAATATTTAACTCATATTTTAAACCTTAAATTCAATGAAAATGGTTTAAAAAGATAATTAAAGAGTTTGAGCTCTCACATAATAAATTTAAATAAAGGGTTACGAGAAGATGGTTGTAAATTTCACAAAAAATACTTTGGGGATGTTTTGATTTCACTTTTAAGTTAAAAATGACTTGTAATCAAAATGACTTATTGATTTATGAAAATAAGGAAATAAGTTTTTTTTTAAAATGTTTGAATTAGCTTATATAATTGCAAATAAGTTAATAAATTAAAAAATGTTTAGCTTAATTTTGTTTTTAGTTGTTTCAGAAAGTTAGAAATTATGACTTCTTAATATTTCATTTTCAATGACTAAACAAAAAGTCATTTTAAAATGCATTTTTTTATATCCAACCATTTTTTTTAATTTATTGACTTTTCAATAAGTCAATAAGTTAAAAGGTCAAATTTAGATGAACAATTAATTAAACACCAACTCCGCCTTTAAGGAAAACATGTTTGTGTGTGTTTGTTTAGTTAATGATCTCAACATTTTCATGTCATTCCATGGTAAAGCTTGATTAATCACCTACTTAACCTAATGCTCATGCTTCTACTTAAACAAAAAGTAGGAAAAACCTAAAAATGTAAACTACGGCAAAGCTTGATTAATTTACCAACTTACCATGTGAACAGATGGCACGAGAAACTAAAAGTATAAACAAAAAGCAATGAAAAATTATTATAAAATATCTTTTAAGGTTAAGGTTGTGGTATTTCATTAATGTTTTAATGAATTGATTTAATAAAATGTGTTATGAGTATTTTGATTTCATATTGTTGATTTTTTTTTTCTCTTAAATTAAAATGAGAGGTATAAAAATCAAAATATATATTTTCAAATAGATAAATTAAAAACATAAATGAAATATTCTTCTATTTTTAATCATCGACATAAAATGGATGAGATATTATTATACTACTATATTATTATATTATTATTTATTTTTCTCTGTTAATTATCATTTATGTTCATTCATTTATATTTGTTTATGTTCGTTTATGTTTGTGAGTGTTCTTATCTTTGTATTTTTTTTCTATCAAAGCCTATTTAAAAACTTTTCCGTACATTTTCATTCTTTATTTGGATGTATGTTCATTCTTTATTTAAATGTTTATGTTTATTTATTTATTTGGATGTTTATGTTTATTTATTTTAAGGATATTGATATTTTATTTATGTTTTTAATCAATTCATGTAATAAAATGCGTCATTTGTATTTTGATTTCATATTGTTGTTTTTTTCTCTTCAATTAAGAGGTATAAAATTCAAAAGGTATATTTCATATATATAAATGAAAAACATTAATGAAAATATTATGTTCGTCTTTAATCATCGAGATAAAACGGATCAAATATTATTATATTGTTATATTATTATATTCTTGTTTATCATATATTTTTTTGTTTGTTAATTATTGTTTATGTTCATTCATTTATTTTCGTTTTATGTTTGTTAGTGTTCTTATTTCATAACTTTTTTTATCGTCTGTTTAAAAACTTATTCGTATATGTTCATTCTTTATTTATTTAGATGTTTATGTTTATTTTTCATTGAGATGTTTATGTTTATTTACTTTTCCTAGGGTTCTAGATTTAGATATTTATGCTTATTTGTTTATATTTATATATGTTTGTTCGTTCATAATTGATTATTCATTTATATTAATTCACTAGTTTATAATCCGTGAAAAACACGATTATAAAATTAATTAAATTTTCATATTAAAAATTTAAAATTATTAATCAATTATTTTAAATAAATTATTACTTAAGATATAAAATTTTTTGTTATATAAAATTATAATTATTGATTTAAATAAATACTTGAAGTTATATACCTTCAATCTGATCTCATGAATTTAATATAATTAGAATGGAAAATTTAAAATGGATAATCAATTATTAATTAGTGTAATTATAGTGGAAATTTAAATTTGATAATTAATAAGTTGACAAATGACATAATTGGTGATATATAACATTAACTAGGTATAAGACTCATGTATTACATGGGTTTAATTAAAAAATATATATATATAAATTTTAACAATTTAAAAAGTTTGAACTTATAAGAAAAATAAAATAAAAATTAAATTATTAAAATTAATGAGACTTTAATGTATTGAATACATTACATATATAAGTTTTTTCTAATAAATACTTTACATATATATTACCTTACACATTAAATGTGAAATTTTAATTTAATAAAATAAAAAATATAATAAAATGACAAATGGAAAAAAAATTTAAAAATTTTAGAAAATATCATGTGTCAAAAGAAATAAAAAGATAACATGTGGCAAAAAACCTTCATTTATTATAGTAGATAAGGATGTCTAATTATATGATATTTGTCAATAAGAGATTAAACATATTATTTTATTAGAATAGAGAATTATGTTTGGTTGATACCATAAACGAATGGATACGAAGAGGATTTTTTTTAGTGACAACAAGAAAAATCATTAAACTTATGTATTCATATTGGTTCATTTCTTTGATTAACTTAAACGAATGAAAAATATTCGATTTGTTTATTGCTTAGGAAAACCATGCAAAAATATACTTTAGCGATCAAAAGCGGATGAACATAATTAAGGTGGCGATCAAGACAATTTTGATAGTCTAAGGGCTAGACACAACCTTTTTAATAAATTTCAATTTAAATGACGACCAATTCAGAAGATCTCACGCCTCCTAAAGTGCCACGTGCCATCTCGCGATCTACTACCAAAGACGCCCCCACTCGTTTTGCATTTTGCTTTTTGAGTTTATAAACTTTCTTTTTTCCTTGATAAAATCTAACTTTAAAATATAGAGTAAATGACAAAGACACTCCCTTTGTTATAGCAGAAATCATAGATTTGGTCCAAAATAAATATTTAGTTACATGATTTGTCCTTGTAGTGTTTCAGTTTATTGCATATAAGACTTCTAAACGGTAACTTCTCATTAAATCCATTAAATACGAAATATTAGTAGATGGTGAAAACGATGTTGCATTGGTTAGAGATGAGCAAAACCGGAATAAAAACTGACAAAACCAAAATAAAAAAATCGAAAGCAAAACAAAACCGATTGCTAGGGTTTGAATTTTTAAAAACCGAAAATGTGGGTTTAGTTTTAGTTTTTAGTAAGGTAAAACTCGAATGAAACCGAACCAAACCAATTTTTAAATACTATAGTATTTCGTGAATCATACATATATTTATATTCGTTTATATGACTTATAAGCGCAAAAAACAATCTGGTCTAATGTTTAACGCACAAAGTGGCAATGGAGGTGGGTGGGACGTTCCTGTTCAATTCTTGGCTTTGAACTCCTCCCAATGTCCCACATCGTTCGTACTTTGAAACCTCATTCTCTTGAACACTTATATAATTAACTATATTCGTTTATATCTAATTAACTTCTCTTTGAGAGCCCAACATCGATGGATATATGAAAACACTTGCTTACTAAGTCTATATATAGCGACTTGAGTCGTTTCAAATGTTAGGGAAATAAGCCTAAAACACATAAAATCGGTTAGAATGGGTTTAAACCCAAAATTGAACCAAAAAAAAACCGAAAACCAAGAAATTGAACCCATTGGTTTTGGGTTGGGTTAGGTTAGGTTTTATTTTTCTTAAAAACCAATAAGTCGGTTTTAGGTCAAACCCGACCTAAACCGACTCATGCTCATCCCTAGCATTGGTGACGTCATTGTTGTTCAATAGGTAATGGCTAATGTGTGGTGTTTGGTGGGTGATAGAGATAGCCAATAATGGTGGTGTCGGTGGATAATGAAACAATAAGTATTGTGTCACACCCCCAAACCTGAACGGCGGAAACAGTTGGGGGCGAAGGACGTCATGTGCAGTATCATAACAATTGAATAGTAAATAAAGCAAACACACCCATCATATACGTAATTGAAAATGCTACATCATTGTAAGCGTTACACATTTCAAAAGTCAATTACAATATGATGTCAAAAGACTTGTTTGACGCCTTAGTGTCTATCTTCGAAAGCTGTTGATTACCTATTTGACTGGTTTCCTGATAATACAATTTATTTGAGAAAATGACAACATTTAAGTTAGTGAGTTGATAATCATTTGTATGAATAATTGTATGTCATTCATTGAAATGAAATCACGTTTGTTTCCAGAAAATCTAGTGTTTTCTATAAAATGAGTTTGTAAATCGTTTGCTTGTGTATATATGACATACTTAGTTTAGTAATATGTAGTTTTATTCGTAAATAAAATCGTTTGAAGAGATATGTTTTTACGTAAAACAAGTGTATTGTCGATTTCACGTAAAATAACGTATTATCGTTTATCATGTGAGTTTTCATAACCGTGCTGAAATGAATTGTCTGCATCGACGTTCTTCAGGCGTCGAAATGTTATGACATTTGTCACCCATAACCTGCCGGTCTGGCTATAGCTATTAGCCAGGGTGCGGGATCATCAGTCTCGTATAGATCTATACACAAATATCACGCTCTCCAGGAGGATACTCTGGTTATAAAAACAAGACTTCCATGTATACCTTTGGTAGGTACGACGAAGACGAATAACTCACAAATTTCCAACGAGATACGTGTTTTTGTAATGAAAATGTTCGTACATGAAATTGTTACCCCTTTCGTCATGTTTGTAATATATATATATATATATATATATATATATATATATATATATATATATATAATCGGATTTTTATATAATTGATTCTTTACCCCGAAAGGGTAAAACAATGTCAATGTTTCCCAAACTATACATATTATAGTTTAAAATGTATGTTTCGTCGAAAATGATAACTGATTCATTTTAACATGTTTTGCATGTAAATGTTTGCAAATTTGGTAATAACGTTGTTTCGCATATTTGATGTTTTCACGTAATAGTTACATAAAATGTAAGAAAAGATAAACAATTGTTTGTATATTAACACAAGTTTCCTTGTGTTTTACTTGTATCCACCCCCCCCCCCCCCCCTAAAACGTAGAAAAAGTTATGAAAATGTAAGGGTATGAACTCACCTCGAGTGTGATAGCGGTTTTGTTAACGGGATAGAAACAGTGACTTCGAGCTAGAATACGAGAATGATATCGTAATCCTAACAGTTTTAAACACATAACAATGTGTGAATAAAATGGTCTTAATAACGCAAGTGTTTCTTAAACACTAAATAATATGAAGAATACTTACAATAGTATCTTAAGGATGGTGCTTCAAATATATGTTCCAGGAAAGTTTGATCTTTGATCTTTGAGAATGGAATGAACATGGCTTTCTATTTGAGAGATAAATGATGATGTTTCCGTTTACTGGATGTGTGAAATGGGATATGATCTTAAAGTAGAATCTTAAATAAGAAGTAATTTATGAGGAGGTGATGTGAAGTTTACGTTGGTAAATGAGATTATCACATTGGGAAGCTAAATCAATATAATATATCAATATATTTAAGGAGGTTTACGACCTATTTAAAGGTGTTTGCGGCCAAAAGGAAGTGTTTGCTGCCAACCATGACCGAAATCATCTAAAATCACTCACAATTGATGATTTCGGTCCTAATGGGCTTTAAGGAAAGGATTTCGGTCCCAATGTTGTGGAGTTTTCGGTCCTTATTGGGCCTCCACTTTGTGTTTTCAGTTCTAAGTGAGTTTAGGGGGTTGTTTTCGGTCCTATGTGACCACAAACTCAAGGGTAGATTGCCTAAGGTCGAATTCACTAAAACAATGTAATTCCTTTGACTTTTGTTGACCCTTTCTCACTTCTTAATGTATTGTAACTTGTATTGGCTTATTGTAACTTAAATTAGCATGTTTTTTCAACACATGTACTTAAATATAACCCATATAAGTATGGTTCATGAAATTTATAATCTTATTGCATTAAGTTACATTGTGAATCTACTGGTACATGGTTTGAAGTTTAGACCTAGTTTGTTCTAGGAAATTTCCATTTGTGACATCATCCCCCCGTTAGACGCAATTTCGTCCCGAAATTTGAACTTTCAGTGAAACTTTATGTATTGGGGAAAAGATGTGGATACTTCTGTTTCATTTGATCTTCTCATTCCCATGTGAACTCAGGTCTTCGTTTGGTATTCCAACAGACCTTTACTATTGGTATGCAACTTTGTTTCGTTCTCTTGACTTCTCGATCCAAGATTTCCACAGGTTCCTCCACGAAATGTAGACTCTCATTAATCTCGATTTCATCGAGTGGGATAACCAGAGTTTCGTCTGACAGACATTTCTTGAGATTGGACATGTGGAATGTAGGGTGTCTATTACTAAGTTCCTATGGTAGTTGGAGTTTATAAGCTACTGGACCAATCCTTGCGAGGATCTCAAATGGTCCGATGTACCTTGGATTTTGTTTCCACACTTTCTGAAGTGTACCATTCCCTTCCAGGGTGAGACCTTTAACATTACACGGTCACCAACCTGAAATTCTAAGCGTTTTCGTCTATTTTCTGCGTAGCTCTTTTGTCTGTCTCTAGAGGCTTTTAGTCATTCTCAAATTTGAATGATATTCTCGGTCATTTCCCTGATGTTTTTCGGTCCAGTGACAGTGCTATCAGGAACTTGTACTTTAACTAGTTGTGTGGCACCCACTTCCGCCCATCACATAGATTATTTGCACTTGCGGCCATAGAGGGCTTCAAATGGGGCAACATTGATGCTAGTGTGATAATTGTTGTTATATGAGAACTCGACAAGTGTCACACCCCAAAACCAAGAACGGTAGAAACGTTCAGGGGTGGAGCACGTCATCTACAGTATCACAACAATGCAAAGTAGTAAACAAGCAACAACATCATCCATTGCATTAAAAGTAAAGATTTAATACATGTATGTTCTTGAATAGTAATAAGACACCAAAATATGTAATCAAAATAAAGACGAGTCTTGTCTGTGCTCCGTCTTGTCAAAACCTGGTCATCGTACCTATCTACTGGTGACCTGAGAATACAAGTTATTTTGAAAGCGAGTATCAGCATAAAGCTAGTGAATTCATAAGTATTTAAGTGTCATTATTTTGTTTTGGAAAGCTATTAGGAATGCCATGTAAATCTTTGAATGAACATTTGATATAATTATGAAAACCCTAGAAAATCCCATATTTCCTACTAGTATAAAAATAGTCTTCTACCATGACCCGAATGTTTTGAAAGTAGTCTTCTACCAAGACCTGAATGTTTTGAAAGTAGTCTTCTACCAAGACCTGAATGTTTTGCTGTAACAAAGATGGTTTTCCCCTTTATGACTACTATTAACAATATATAGTCTACCTCATCGTTTATGTGAATGTGACACAAAATAAAAGTAATAGGGAAAATATAGCCATGAAAGTATTATCCTTTTGCATTAGAAAAAACACGACATCGTGACTGCCGAAATGTATCAACCTTGAACATCCGTAGATTGTTCATTTTCCTCTGCAACTAACAGCAGGTTAAAGGAATGGTTAGTCCTGTAAAGGTACCCCTAGTATAAGTATTAACAGTAGGCATCCGTAGATGTTCATTACCTCTGTTGCTAACAGGTGGGTGCCGGAATGGTTAGTCCCGTATGATATCCTTTTGTACTAGGATAGATAGAACTAAACTACACGTATGATATGTAATAGTAACTCATCATATAGTATCTAGTTACAAGTATCCATGTAAGTGTGTCCATGTAAGTGTATCTCTTCATGTAGCATTTAGTATAGACTCATGAATGAACTGACTCTGGTTAATTCCTTGTAATAGGAATAATGTTTTGTATACTCTAACTATCCCTATAATAGTTTACTGGAAGGTAATTGATGTCTAATAAGGTTTATACACCCTTGCTACAC
Organism: Lactuca saligna; assembly: GCF_052625555.1. Classification (NCBI taxonomy): domain Eukaryota; kingdom Viridiplantae; phylum Streptophyta; class Magnoliopsida; order Asterales; family Asteraceae; genus Lactuca; species Lactuca saligna. Next base: position 312,528,091 of record NC_136421.1, read on the forward strand.
AAGAGTGTAGGAACTAAATGAAGGATGAAAGCTATCATATCAATACATATATATAAGAACATAAGTGTATAGATATAGTTTTGATCAAGAATACGAAAATGGTTTTGTAAGATATTTAAGAGTTTTGAACAATAAATAACAATGACTTGATGTCATTTTAATAAACATTTCAAAAGTAATACATTTGATAACAAAGTATTTTTAAGATAGAAAACCATTTCATACATCACATTTTGAAGCATGTGAAATCAGTTGGGTGAAAACACAATTATAAATCACATGTGAATGATTTTATATCATGTTATTTTATACTTGTATTCCCCCCCCCCCCACACCCCCACCCCCACTAAAGCATTTAAAATCATTTAAAACATTGATTAGGGGTATGAACTCACCTGTAGATGGTGGTTTGAATGAACTGAACGATGTAGGATTGCTAAGTGTCAAGTGAAGACTTGTACACACTCAAGATCCTAATTAACATATAATCACACATATATGTATCCGATTAGTCTTTAAATAACCAATTGCCAATGTTAAGACATCCTAGAACATGTTAAACACCTTATATAAGTGTTATAAGTCCCAAGGATTGCATCTAAGTTGTTGTAGGACAAATCTATTGGGTCTAGGGTTCCAAAGAACCCCTTTCTTGAGTTTACTCTCGAAGACCATAACAAAATGAGTTTACGGTCGTAAACCCTTGAGTTTACGGCTGTAATCTCCTAAGCCTTAGTTCATTTGATGTTTTGAAGCCTTACATGTCCCTTAGAAGTATTTTTACTTGATGGTTTAGTCCTTGGAAGAGATTAGGGCACCCTTTAACTCCTTTGAGGAGTTCATGGCCCTAGGACCAATTCCCTTAGGGTTTGCGGCCGTAATCTCTCATGGAGAGGGTGTTTTTGTGCTTTCAAGTCCTACACACATTAGGGTACGAGTCTACGCTAGTTTCATATTGAAAGGAAGGGACTAGGGCACACTTTCTTTTTGGAAAGGGAACTTCCCTAACGAGGGTTTCCGGGCCTACTTTCGCGCACCGACTAATCCTCCGCTGCAAACATAAAGCTTTGCCTCATGCCCTGGAGTCACTTTTGGCCCTTAAAGAAGGGCTTACGGTCCAAGGTGTTCTTGGGCCGTAAACTCTTTGATCTTGTTATTTTCTTATGACTTCTTGGTTATTAGACACATAACAAGCCCAATTATACTCTTAGATAGAAGCACTCACGATTTGGGATGAAAGGCCGAAGATCCTTGAGAGAGAATCATGTTTTTCTCTAGTTGGAAATAGAACAAATGAATAAATATGGCTAAGGACCATATATATACCCCTGGGGGTTCAGGACCGCAAACTCCATGGTTGGGTCGTAAATTCCCAATTTCTTGTAGTGTGAAAGTTTATTGTTGCACAATAAACCTTAGAGCATCCTCTCTCCTGGCATCTCCTAAAGTGTTAATCATATAATGCTCAAACTTATCCCAAATAGTCTGAAAATTAACAGTAACTGTTCTGACTTCTATTGACTTGATATGTTGTACAGAATGTAAAATTTCGGGTTGTCACAACAAGTGGAAAATGGGTATCCCGTGCTTTACCAAAGTCAATCACATAGGCTCTCAGCATGTATTATAGTGTTTGAATAGTTCTCTCACTTTGCCCGTCTGTTTGTGGGTGATAGGCTATACTCATGTCTAACTTAGTTCCCAAGGATTTTTGTAGTGACTGCCAGAACCGTGATGTGAATCTACTATCTCTATCCGAGATAACAAATGTTGCCATGTTGGTACACCGTATAGTTGCACAATCTCTCTGATGTATGTTTTGGTCAGTTTTTCCATCTTGTTTGTTTCTTTGACTGATAAGAAGTGTGCATACTTGGTTAACCTATCTACGGTCACCCAGATTCTATCGAGACTAGCCGTTGTCTTGGGTAACTTGGTTATGAAATCCATTGTAATTAGCTACCACTTCTACTCAGGTGTCTCTGGTTGTTGTAGTAAACCTGAGGGCTTTTGGTATTCTACCTTTACTTTTGCACTGTTCAGACACTTGCCCACGTAGGTAGCAATTTTTTCTTTCATGTTTGGCCACCAATACAATTTCTTGAGGTCCAGATACATCTTGTATGAACCTGGATGAACAGAGTATCGAGTCTTGTGTGCTTCGTTCATGACGACTTCTTTAAATCCACCAAACTTTGGCGTCCAGATCCGATTCATGAGATAACAAACTCTGTCACACCCTTAATTTCTAAGTTTTTATCCATCCCTCTTAGGGCTTCACCTATCACGTTATCGGGTTTCAGGGCCTCTATCTGAGCCTCTTTGATCTGTGTTGACAAGTGGGAATGGATAGTCATGGTTAGTGCTTTTACATTGCGTCCTGAGTACTTATTTCGACTAAGGGCATCTGCTACTACATTGGTTTTGTCGGGATGATAAAAAATTTCGCATTCGTAATCATTGGGTAGTTCTACCCATTGACGTTGTCTCATATTAAGCTCCTTCTGGTCGAATATGTGTTGAAGACTTTTGTGGTCTGTGAAAATCGTGCACTTTGTACCGTAAAGATAGTGCTTCCAAATCTTCATAGCAAACACTACCACTCCCAGCTCGATGTCATGAGTAGTGTAGTTGACCTCATGTGTTTTTATTCATAGTGAGGCATAGGCAATGACATTTCCTCGATGCATTAGTACACATCCCAGACCTTGATTGGATGCATCACAATATACTACAAAATCTTTTGTCCCTTCTGAAAGAGATAATATAGGTGCGCTGCACAGGGATTGCTTTAGAGTTTGGAATGCAATGTCTTATTTCTCTCCCTAGGTGAAAGTTACACCCTTTTGGGTTAGGGTAGTAAGTGGTTTAGTGATCCTTGAGAAGTTATGTATGAATCTGCGGTAACAGCCAACAAAGCCTAAAAATTAGCGGATTTTTGTTGACGTTCTTGGTGTCGACCAGTTCTTGATTGCTTTAATTTTGGAGTGGTCCACGTGTATTCTTTCTTCGCTAACCACGTGACCTTGGAAATCTACTTTCCGAATCCAAAATTTTCACTTTGAGAACTTCGCATAAAGCTTTTTCGCTCGTAATCTTTCCAAAACCTAACGAAGGTGTCGACTATGTTCCTCCTTACTTCATTATAATATAGTATATCATCTATGAATACGATCATAAATTTGTCTAGGAAAGAATGACATACCCGGTTCATTAAGTCCATGAACATTGCGGGTGTGTTGGTTAGTCCGAAGGGCATCACTACAAACTCGTAGTGACCATAACGAGTTCGGAATGTTGTCTTTGGAACATCACTCTCCTGGAATCGTAGTTGGTGATACCCCGATCTTAGGTCAATTTAAAAAAAAAATAGCTCGCTCCTTGGAGTTTGTCGAAAACATCGTCTATTCGCGGTAGAGGGTATCAGTTCTTAATGGTGAGCTTGTTTAGATCGCGGTAGTCGATGCACATTCGGAACGATCCATCCTTATTCTTTACGAACAGGACCGATGCTCCCCAAGGTGAGAAGCTCAGTCTGATGAATCCTTTACTGAGCAATTTGTTTAGTTGGCTGGATAATTCATGCATCTTTGCTGGTGCCAAACGATACGGGGATTTGACTACTGTGGTTGCTCCAGGAATAAGGTTGATTCTAAATTCACCATGTCGTGTAGGTGGTACTCCATGAAGATCTTCAGGAAATATGCCAGGAAATTCACAGACTTCAGGAATGCTCTTGAGGTCTTTCACTTATTGTTTTTCATCCACAACGTGTGCGAAGAATATGTAGTATTCCTTGAGTAGATATTTTTTTTCTTTGACACAAGAGATGATGCGAAGGCTTGTACTGGGTTTATTGCCGTAAATAATGAGGGTTTCGTCATTTGGCAGATTAAGGCGAACGACCTTTTCGTAGCATAGAATATCAGCACGATGGGGACTTAGCCAATCCATGTCGATGATAACGTCAAAACTTTTTATTAAGACTGGCATAATATTAATTTGAAAAGAATAGTTGTTTAGTGTGAAAGTGCAGTCTATGTATATGTCATTAGCACTTTCTGTCTTTCCATTTCCCATTTTGATGGTGAATGTTTTGTTTAATGGATTCGGTGTTTGTTTGAGTAATTGCTTAAACTTGTGGCTCACAAAACTCTTATATGCACCACTATCAAACAGTATGCATGCATAAGAGTCATTGAGGATAAATGTATCTGTGACCACAGTGTGATATGTTATTGCCTCTTCCTGTCCCATTGCAATACTCTTCCCACTCCCCAATCATTCCTTGTTTTCGGGCAATCCCTCTTGATGTACCCTGTTTCTCCGCATCCGTAGCAAGTGCGGCCCACTCCGATATTCACGGTCGGGGTGACCTGTTAAGCTGGCTCCTTACAGAAACAGACAGTGTGTCATTTTTTGTTGCACTTCGTGCAATACATTTCCCGACATGCACCAACATGGTGGTAGTTACACTTGTTGCATTTTGGTATGTTCCCAGCATATTGTTTTGTTGGTATTGGGGCGGTCAGGACAGTGACAGTGTGAACTGCCACTATTTGTTGTCTTTTGGGGGTTTCCTCTGTTGTTTTGTTCTTTCTCTTGTTCCAAGGTCTTTTCTGTTACCATTTTCCTTCGGTTGTTTAGGAACGACTGTTGTTATGCTATGGCGGACCCCATGATCAATGATTCGGTGTGCCAAGTGTTTTACATTGTCGAAGGTAATAGGGTTGGAAGCTATTATGAGCCCTTGGATATAGGGAGATAGCCCCCATGTGTATCTTTCCACCTTCTTCACTTCCAGGGTGACCATCTCATGACATAACGCAGCTAGATCACTGAATCTGGCTGTGTAGGCGGTGAGGTCAGATCCAGTCATTTAAGGTTCCACAACTCCTGTTCTAATTTTTGCACTTCACCCCTTGGGCAATACTCCTCTAGCATTAAGATCTTCAGGTCTTCCCAGCTCATGGAATTTTCCATCGAGAGGGTTAATGCCTTGACATGGCCCTTCCACCAAGTAAGAGCTCTGTCAAAGAAAGTGCAAGCTGCATATTTGACTTTACTTCTTTCCGGACACGCACATATTTCGAAGACTGATTCAGCCTTCTCGAACCATTGCATTAGTGCAATTACACCTCCACTTTTGTTGAAGGTTTTAGGTTTTTCATTGGTGAGGTCTTTGTATGAACACTCCCTCGGGTGTTTATGACTTTCTCCATGGTTTGAGTGGTTAGCACCACTACCCGCCCCACTGGTGTCGTTTGCATATATTTGAGTTATGACGGCTGCTACGATGGTAGTTACCGTAACTTGAAACATAGTGGGGTCATATTGTGGAGGCAGTGGTGGTAGAGTTGGTGGAGCGTTGTCGACACGCCTGTTGGATCTACATGGTGGCATCTTTCTGCCATATAGTTAAAAAGTGAAAAAGACGGTAAGTATTCGATAATGATTGTAAATCGGGTGCTAATGAACTAATTTTATTAGTTTCTACATGCATCATGTTCCGACTTGTAATGATTGTAAATCGGCTGCCAATGAAGTAAAATGCTTGTCAATTTCTTTGATATATTTAATACATAATGTTTGGAAAACTTGACCTTGTTACCGGTCTATCATAAATCAAAGTTTAAAGGAAAATCTTGACATCATTACGATCCCCTGAATAGTGTAAACACCTAGTCAGAGGGTTGAGTTTATATGTAGATAAGAGTAGTATTTAATACATATCCGCAATCCTAGTCTATATCGAAAATGTGAACAGTGTATACACTAATCGCGGCTGGCATTGCCCTAAGTACTGGACTCTGCCACATGACACTCTGTTTCCATCAAACACCTCTCGAATGTAGCCTGATGCTCCCAAAGTGCTCTTATTTCGGATCGGGAAACAATCATCTCTTATTGAAGAGCCTCGGTGTGGTTCCTGGTATGATCATGGTCTTTAACCATGCGATGAAAGTTAACAGCGATGACCTGGACGGTAACGTTAACTTCCATGATTTGATTGACCAATTCTCGTGCTTGTTCCCTGTTATGAGCGATCCAAAGTACTATCACAATAAGAGCCCTGACTGCTGAACCTCCTTTAGAGAGGTCATAGAAGCCTCTTTCCATCCTGTAAGGAGGGCGTTAGCCTTGTTCTTGGCTCCATCTCTGTAAGTCTACGACCCATATTGGTATCAGGCCTTCAAAACTTTGTCTGGCTGCGGGGTAGCGGACCGCCTGCGGTGGATTGTAGACCTCTGGATCCGAGTTAGTGCCTTCCGAATCCTCTTCATCTTCGTCTTCCATTGGTTCTTCGTCTTCTGATTCTTCTTCGAAATTTTCTTCTGGTCCCACTTCCATTATTTCTTCAGGATCCTCCTATGGATCCTCTTCAATCCAACCACCGTTGCCTTGATTTGGGAAATAGGGGTGTCCAGGTAGGTGAAGTCTTGTCATTGCGTCTGTGCGAGAATAGGGATATGAGAAATACATGAAAAACTTAAGTGTATGACAATAAATGTCAAAGGATAAATATTGTAGTTACGGTTCTTATAGTGTTATAAAATACTCATATAGTATTTTAAATTTATGTTTGGTTCTAGAGTTTATAGGGTTGGTAAGTTTTAGACTTGTTGCTCACTATGACTATTCTCGGGCATGTGCTAGTCACTTCCCGAACAAATATAGTTGATCAAGCTATATTTATCTCAGACATGATTACATAATCCAAGGCACGCTTGTGGTGTTCAACGTGTCTTTAATACTTTTGTTTTGTTCTTATCACGACGTTGTTCTAGTATATATGCATGCTTGTATGCTTTTTTTTAATAAAAAAATTATTATATTTAAAAGAATAACTATTGGTAAGAGTGTTTAGTCTCATTGTATTTATAGTTGTATATCCTATGGTTTGATATACTTGGTTCACTATAAACAACGCTCTAATACCAATCTGTCACACCCCCAAACATGAACGACGGAAACATTCGGGGCGGAGGACGTCATGTACAATATCATAACAATTGAATAGTAAAGAAAGCAAACACAACCATCATATATATAATTGAAAATGTTACATCATTGTAAACGTTACATGTTTCAAAAGTTAATTACATATGATGTCAAAAGACTTGTTTGACGCCTTAGCGTCTATCTTCGAAAACTGTTGATTACCTGTTTTACTGGTTTCTTGAGAATTCAAGTTATTTTAGAAAATGTCAAAATTTATGTTGGTGAGTTCACAAGCATTTATATGAATAATTATATGTCATTTTATGAAATAAAATCGCGTTTGTTTCCAGAAAATCTGATGTTTTCTATAAAATGAGTTGTAAATCGTTTGCTTATAAAATAAGAGTGTTTATTCCAGAAAATCCTGTATTTTCCATAAAACTGAATTGTGGTTCGTTTACTTCTAAAGTAATTGTGTTTATCCAGGAAAATCCTATATTTTCCATAAAACTGAACCGTGAGTTGTTTGCTTGTAAAGTAATTGTGTTTATCCCGAAAAAATCCTATATTTTCCATAAAACTGAACTATAGTCTTAAACGTTCCAAGACCGAAAAGTACAAGTATATATGTCATACTTAGTTTAGTAATATGTAGTTTTATTCGTAAAAAAACTGTTTTGAAGAGATATGTTTTTACGTAAAACAAGTGTATTGTCGATTTCACATAAAATAACGTATCGTTGTTTATCATGTGAGTTTTCATAACCGTGCTGAAATGAAAGGCTTGCCTCGACGTTCTTCAGGCGTCGAGATGTTATGAAATTTGTCACCCATAACCTGTCGGTCTGCCTATAGCTATTAGCCAGGGTGCGGGATCATCAGTCTTGTATATATTTACACACAAGTATCACGCTCTCCGGGTGGAGACTCTGGTTATAAAATAGGACTTCCATATATGCAGTTGGTAGGTACGATAAAGACGAATAACTCATAAATTTCCAACGAGATACGTGTTTTTGTAATGATAATGTTCGTACATGAAATTGTTACCCCTTTCGTCATGTTTATAATATATATATATATATATATATATATATAATCATATTTTTATATAATCGTTTCTTTTCCTTGAAAGGGTAAAACAATGTAAATGTTTCCTAAACTATACCTATTATAGTTTAAAATGTATGTTTCGTCGAAAATGATAACCGTTTCATTTTAACATGTTTTGCATGTAAATGTTTGCAAATTTGGTAATAACATTGTTTCGCATATTTGATGTTTTCACGTAATAGTTACATAAAATGTAAGAAAACATAAACAATTGTTTGTATATTAACACAAGTTTCCTTGTGTTTTACTTGTATCCCCCTCCCCTTAAAACATAGAAAAAAGTTATGAAAATGTAAGGGTATGAACTCACCTCGAGTGTGATAGCGGTTTTGTTAACATGATAGAAATGGTGACTTCGAGCTAGAATACAAGAAGGATATCGTATTCCTAACGGTTTTAAACACATAATAATGTGTGAAAAATATGGTCTTAATAACACAAGTGTTTCTTAAACACTAAATAATACGAAGAATACTTACAACACTATCTTAAGGATAGAGCTTCAAATATATGTTCCAGGAAAATTTGATCTTTGATATTTGAGAATGGAAGGAATATGGCTTTCTATTTGAGAGAGAAATGAGGATGTTTTCGTGTCCTGGATGTGTGAAATGGGATATGATCTTAAAGTAGTATCTTAAATAAAAAGTAATTTATGAGGAGGTGATGTGAAGTTTACATTGATAAATGGGATTATCACATTGGGAAGTTGAATCAAGATAATATATCAAGATAGTTAAGGAGGTTTACTGCCTATTTAAAGGTGTTTTTGGCCAAAAGGAAGTGTTTGCTGCCAACCACGACCATAATCATCCAAAATTACTCACAATTGATGATTTCGGTCCTAATGGGCTTTAAGGAAGGGATTTCAGCCCCAAGGTTGTGTAGTTTTCAGTCCTTATTGGGCCTCCACTTTGTGTTTTTGGTTCTAAGTGAGTTTAGAGAGTTGTTTTCGGTCCTATATGACCGCAAACTCAAGGGTAGATTGCCTAAGGTCAAATTCACTATAACAATGTAATTCCTTTTACTTTTGTTTACCCCTTTTCACTCCTTTGTGTCTTGTTAACTTGTATTAGCTTATTACAACTTAAATTAACATGGGTTTTCAACACATATACTTAAATATAACCCATATAAGTATGGTTCATGAAATTCATAATCCTATTGAATCAAGTTACATTGTGAGTCTACTGGTAAATGGTTTGAAGTTTAGACCTACTTGGTTATAGGAAATTTCCAGTTGTGTCATATTGTGTTCGTAAAAAAATGGTAACCTGCATTAAGTATTATGCTTGCTAAATTTTAGAATTTAGGTTTTATGGTTTCTTGTACAGTGTATTTTGTTATGTATAAAAAAAAGTATTAAAATTTACAATTTTCATGTTACTTGTTTTATAAATTATCTTTTAAATGTCGAGTATGATGATTCAAAAAAGCATGACAGTGTTACGTATGTAAATGCCAAATAGCATTTCATTTGATAAACATACAATTATACGAGTTATTTTAATCAAACATATAATATTCTTGAATGTGTAATTGGCTAACATTCATCTTAGACTCAAGACTTACTTATACTTGATGATCGTGACTTCTTTGGATTGCCCCAAAACAATGATGGACAAATAATGCATGCGTTCCCCTTCTGTTGGCAACGACTGCATTTTCTTATTATTGATTCATCATCTTGACATGGAACACAATCATGGGTTCACGAACATCAAATCGACATTTGTCCATCAACGACGGTAAAACTTGATAACTTTATATGGGTATTTGTATCCAGTGGGAGCTAGTATAGGATGCACAAGATCTATGTAGTTTCATACACCTCTATGTAAAAATGGGGATTCTATCAACTTTGTTTTGACATGAAATAATAAGCTTATGAGCTTGTTCAATGTCCATTGCTTCTCAAGGTTCATGATCCTCCTACATGTACAAATCTTTTTAAATTTCTGATTATACGGGGTTCTCATAATCATCGTGTCTCTTTTGTGTGTAACATGAACTTGTTTTCTCCTCTATTCGATAAAAACAATGAAAATTTGCGAAAAAAATCAAGCGTTTTATGGCGGCTTGTAAGTCTTAGGTATTTAAAAGTCATTATCGTGTGACCACATGGTGTACTATAACATTTTCATTTCCTATATGTGCATGTCTTCTCTTGTATGTAGATGATACCATTCTCATTGTATTCAAGGATGTCATAAAAGTTATCTTCAGCCTGTTATACTCTATTATGCACACTTAACCATCGTCATTTCTAACACCTTTTTCATGTATGGATTAACTAGATTTTGAAGTTTCACTTAAATGGAAATTAACATATTTTATGGTGCAATTATAGAATATAAATATATTTTAGATGTTTAAATATTTACATCCAACATTACAACATTGAAAATCAATTGCTTCCATCGTGGAATGGAAAAACTCAATGAGTATTGTTATTGGTAGTTTTAGTATAACACCTCATTTTCATTTAACAATATATTTTAATATAAATTCATGTTTATGAAATTCAAAGTACTTATACAATGTGTTTTAGCCAATGTGTGTAATGAGAGTTGTAGTAGATGTCAATATGAAATCGTGAGTATAAAGATCACTAAAACCTGATGTCATATGAAGAAGTAATGATTTTTCAAAGTTACATGTTATAACATATTACACCAGTATTTATTATAAAATACAAAACAAAAATATATTACTTTTTGGCCAAAGTAATATAAAAGAGAGTTGATGTCTACGTAATTGTGGAACCGTGGATATAAAGAACGTCGAGAATGGAACTCGTATAAAGAATGTCGAATACGAAACTCATATGAAAAAGTTATAATTTATCAAATAAGACGATAAATTACCTTCGAGGGGTGATGTGGTACCACAATAACAATACTCGTGCTAGCATCGGAGACCACTTCTACCAATAGCCAAAATCTCAACACACCTATAGAAGAGCACGACATGCCCTTCATCAAACTCTATAAATAGGAGGCTAGCCCTCCTCATTTATTGCACCATTATCTCTTCATGAGAATTTCTCTCTCACCCTCGAGCATTTTGGTCCCTCGTGATTTGACTTCCCATTCTGTAGTTTAGTTAAAGAACATTTGGAGGGATCCTCTAGAAAAGGATCAAGCGTCGAAGTTCTACTTGCGGATATTTTGAGTACGTCAATCGAGCAATTTATATTTTCTCTTAAGTATAAATAATATGAAGAATACACCTGGTCGTTGTTATGAACATGTGTATTAGATTAATCATTAATCTCAATTATTATATTGAGGGTGTGGGATCATTGGCAAAGGTTATTGGATTTCATAAAAGTTATATGTCGAAATAGTCCTGCCTCCCGACTGTATTGACTGGCTAATCCTTAATTTATAGTCATTTAGTGTTATTGGGATTAGTGAATGATATAACTTTTGTTATCAGATTTCCATATATATTGATCAATCATAATAATATAGGTTAATACGTGTCTGACGCACTTGTTCACCAGATGGATACCTGTTAGTCGTCTGAGAAATTGTCCAAGTGAGTTTTCTCATTATATTATATATTGCAGAATGCATCCTCTATACGTTATGATATTGTTATGTTATATAGCATTATTGGGCAAGTAGACTAATTTAGTCGGTTATCTATTGTGTCAAATTGTTTGTCTATCTGTTTGTTATATGCATGCTGATATATTATGTTATGAGTTGAGAGCGGACCAACTTTATGCTAAAAGCCAACATAATTGGGTGGAACAGTAGAAAGCAAAGGAGCGGACCAGCTTTACGCTGAAGGCAAAAAGGGCGGACTAGCTTTACACTGAAAGCAAAAGGGGCAGACCAATTTTATGTTGAAGGTCGTTATATGTATGCACTGTATATTTATTGTGGTATATGTTATTTTGAGGAACTCACTAAGTTTCATGCTTAAACAGTTGATTCCAAATGATTTCAGGTACTTATTCAAATCGTAAGAAGAGTAAGGCTTTACTGTACACACGCATCGGCATCATGTTTTATTTTTTTCGCATGATATATTTATACCCTGTAACATGTATTTCATGTATATAAATTATTATGCTTTGGTTAATTAAAATGTAAAATTTTGGGTTTTGAGGTGGTCACGACGTGATGAAGGAGACCTCATGACGTGGCCATCAAGGCAGAAAACGTGCGTCCAATATTGTGGGCCACGACGTGATGAGTAAGTGGTCACGACGTGGCGACCACCTGAGGGTTAAGCCTAATTCTTCGTTTTTGTGCCCTATTTAAGGGAAGTAAAGGGATAATGTTTGCACACCCTCAACCCTCATCACCTATTTTCCTGTCCTAAACAATTTTATCCTCTATTGTTGATTTTGAGAGCTCTTTTAGTGATTTTTAGCTCCATGTTGATGAAAAAGGCCCCTTTGGTGCATTGTTTCAGCTAGTAAGTCTCTTCATCACCACATTATGTTATTTCTAGACCTTTGTAAGTCCTCAAGTTCTTGTCTTGCTCTTTTAAGCATGCTAGATTTAAGTTTTACCTATTTGTCTATAAGTGTGAGTTAAATTGAATACATGGAATCCATAAAGTTAACAACTTTATGGATCATTATGGTCCTTTGATAAGCATAAGTCTCAAATGTGAAGTTTGGTGGTGGATTGGACTCCATGCATGGGATTTTGGTGCTTTTTCTCCCAATTTGACCTAAGTTGATTCGTAGTCTTGTATTGTCCATGCATGATTAAAAATCATCAATCTTCGTGACATTTTATAATCTAGGAAGGTTTCTAGAAAGTGAGAAGGAATGGCTTAAAAAATTAAGAGTTGAATCTGTTAAGTTGTGAAAACCCAATTTTCATGAATGACATTTAGGTCGCCACGACATGGCAATTGGGGGATGGACCGACTGTTTTGTCTTGGAGTTCCCATGGTGTGGCCTAGTGATGGTCATGACATGGAGACCTGTTGAGGTTGACTTTGACCTTGACTGTTGACTTTTTTTTTACCATAGTTCACTTTTGGTAAAATTAGGGTTGTAGGGTGTAGACTGAGATGACACTTCTTTATTGTTGTTAGATGTCTTGTTATACATATCTAACATATGTCAGAGTTGTTGTGTTTTAGTTGTTATCCATGAGGTGAGTCTTCTTACTATATTACTTATGCTACAATATGTGTATGCTGACCAGTTGGGTCTTATTTGATGATTGTTGTAATAAGTTATTGAACTATTGATAGCTTTAGGGTGTATTATTAGCCCATCAGGATTGCTAATAGTATCAAGGGTTGCTGATAACCACCAGGCATGCTATTATCCCATAGGGTGTGCTGTTATCCCATTAGGATTACTGATAGTCCCCATGGTTATTGATAAACCATATATATATTTATTTATGTTGTGTTGTATGTGATATTTTGGGGACTCACTAAGCTTTACACTTATAATTGTGGATTTAAATGTGTTTCAAGTACTTCTGATAATTGTGGGAAGGTGAAGGCTTGACTGTACACTCTCCTTGGCATTTTTTCATGATTCTACATGTTATGATACTCTGATATTTTGGGATGATTGTATTCAATACTTGTGATTTTCTAACATGGCTTTTCTATAAACTATGTTTTATATAAATTAAAATTTTAAAATTTTGGTTGTGGTTTTTGGGACGTTACAAGTTGGTATAAGAGCCATGGTTTGAGGGATTTGGATGAACACATGTGTGATTCCAAACACAAACTAAGGATCTAAAGTACTTTTACAAAAAACTTTTTTTTTCGAAAATATTTAATTTTAAAACAAGAAAAATAAGGATGCAAACTGTACAGTCAATTGGAGCTTGAAAGTGATTTCCCAAAATATACATACTTAATATATATATATATATATATATATATATATATATATATATATATATATATATATATGTTGTAATTGAGTCATTGTTATAAGAGTTGTTAGAAATGCATGCTAGTTTATAAGCTCATGATCCCATCAGGATTAGCATGATAAAGTTGCTTGATTTTGTGATACCTTGTAGCCTAGGGGAGTGTTTGTGATGCTATGCTAGAAATTGAAGTTAATATTGTTAATTGATATATGTATATTATGTAGTTGTACATAATCAATATTTTGTATCCCTAGAATGCATGGTTTAGACTTATCTCGTGTTCCTTCTTTGGCTCTGGATTTCGGGTAGAATCATTTATTCGACCATCTATCGAATCGTGGATTATGTATGACTGGTATACTTATAATAGTTAACTAGATTACTGGAGGCTTCTAACAGTGCAAAAGGTGGTCGAGGGAACCTAGGACTAGTTCACTTTCTTTAGGTGTGCCTCTATGGAGCATATAGACCTGCATATTAGTGCATGCAGTGTGGAGTGGCCTAGTGAGTTGGGGTCTTGGGAGGAAATTTTAGTCAAATACAGATAGGTGTGGAAGGTAATATAGGCCCGTACTACTACAAGCAAAAGATTCGTACAGGATTCAGAAAAAGTCATAAGATTGCTAAAGAGTTAGTAGGGGTTGTGTATAGTGTATGTATGCTACGACCTGATATTTTAACCTGTTTATTCATATGTTTCAGTATGGTGGTACATACCCGAGGTTCAGGCCCTAGCGATACGGAAAAATGGGGTTCCAATGATGACGAGATCCACAGGATCATTGCTGTTGAGACGGTTGCAACGACGAAGGAGGTGATCCCAGAGATGTTTAGGTCTATCAAGACCATCTTAATCGAGCAATTTGACAAGCGCTACACCACTATTACTGAGGTTGTTGTTGCCACAGTTGTTGTTGTTGTTGTGAGACCACATGTGGGTGATACAATGCAATACCAGGGATTCAAGAACACAAAGTCCCTGGAGTTTTATGGGACCAAGGACCCAATTTCTGTGATGAGATGAATTTATGATGTCGAGGAGTGTTTCTATACATGTGTGTGTCTAGAGGTTTTGAAGGTTCAATTTGCGTTGAACCTTCTTCGCTTAAGAGCGAAGGACTGGTGGAAGTTTGTGACTACTGGTTATTCTCTGAAAGAGCGAGTCGTAATGTCGTGGGAGCGATTTACTGATATGTTTCATGATGACTATATACCTCTGGTGGAGAAGGAGCGACTTACCCAGGAGCTCCTATCGCTCAAGCAGATGACATAGTCAGTGACTGAGATCACAAGGATATTCCATGAGAGGTCCTTGTTTTTTCCAGAGAATGCTTCCTCGGAGCAAGTGCGGATGACCCGATATATGATTATGCTTAAGAAAGATATCTGGGAGTTTGTGACAAACACACAGTACCATTTATTGGTTGACTTGTAGTCCAATTTCATGAGGAGGGAGATCGAGTTGGAGACTCAGGCGAGAGAGGGTGAAATAAAGAGCTAGATTAGGGAGAAGAGACATGTTCCATTCCAGTCACAGTCGGCGACTAAGCGGTTCAAACCCGTTTCAAGGTCGGGAAGACAGAGGGTTCGTACTTATAGCAAGTGCGATAAGAGTCATGAGGGTCCATGTCGGGTAAGGATGGTATGCTCCATGTGTCGCAATGAGGGGAACTTTGAGAAGGACTGTCCGAAGGGTTTTTAAGTTTGTTTCAGTTGTAACCAGAAAATCATGTGAAGGTCGGTTTCCCATTACTTGCTTCAAGGTCATCGCAAATTCCGGCTTCTTATACTTTACGCATTACTAATGGACGCCAGGGGAAGGCCAAGGCCCGTGGGAGAGCCTTTCAGTTGACAACAGAGGAGGTCAGGGGGTTGTCAGACGTCATTACTGGTATATGATTGTCATACCCCTACCGGTGGTACGACATATGGATATTGGATCACAATCGTTGAGCAAAATTGAATAATACAAAATAGTATATAACATGAACATCACTTCCATTATGGATAAAAATATTACATCATAATATGTTTATGAAATACTAGAATTTCAATTACGAAAGGCGCCTTACAGGTAGGCATAACTATAACGATAATAAGTATTTGGTAGCTTCGTCGATCAACCGCTGCTTTCGAAGGTTCAATATTCTATCTCTGAGTTTCCTAGGAATATATGTGGTTTTGAAAACATCAACGTAATGTTGGTGAGTTCACATGTTTTAGTGTATTATCTTTGAAAATACTTTTTATGCGTAACTTCATTAGGCTATAAAAGTATTTTGACTTACATTGTTAAGGTTTCTCCCAATAGTATTTTATTATTTCTAGAATACTAAAATTTCGATATTTTCCTTTTTTTATCACATACTAGCATTCTCTTTAGGGTTTCCCCTATCAAATGGAGCGTATAATATAATCTTATCTGTAATATTATTATTTTATAGACACATATTGCTTATACTTTATATTCCATAAGTATGCTCTTGAATACTTCTATTTTTAGAGTAATTATATTTTTTTATCCCGAAAGTAAGCTCGTACAAAGCAATACCTCTATTTAGAGTGATTATATTTTTATTCAAGAAGTATGCCCTTTGGATACTTCTATTATTATACATTTTTATCCCATAAGTATCCATGTGTATAACAATACTTCTATTCAGAGTGATTATACTTTTATTCCAGAAGTATTCCCCTTTGATACTTCTATTATTATACTTTTATTCTCGAATTATCATTGTATAAAACAATACTTCTATTTAAATTTATTATAATTTTATTCCAGAAATATCGTCCTTGCATATTTCTATTATTATACTTTTATCCCAGAATTATGCTTGTATAAAACAATACTTCTATTTAGACCAAAGCTCTAAATAACGTGAAACGTGAGCTTGACGGCAAAGTCAAAGTTAAGTCACGACAAGTCTTGGCGATCCATGACGTTTTTCAATACGTGACTACTTTATGTACATTAAATAAAATAAATCATAAAATTATTGAATTTTATCAAGCATATCAAGTTTTTTAAAACTTAATATACAAAGTTAACAAAAGCTCAATTACTTTAGGATCGATTTCAAAAAAAAAAAAAAAAAACTCTCGCCATAATGCGATAAGACGTGCATTGACATGTTATTTGGCCGTCACGCTTAACAAACCCGCCTTAGATGTTTTCGTAACGTCTACATTATGCATCGCGTCATGGCACGCCATTACGCGCTTTTTAGAACCATGATTTAGGCAGAGTATACTTTTATTCCAGAAGTATGCCCCTTGGATACTTCTATTATATATATATATATATATATATATATATATATATATATATATATATATATATATGTGTGTGTGTGTGTGTGTGTGAAAAATACCATAAAAATCACAACATTTTCACGCGTAATTGGGAAAACCCATATTATTATTTTTATCGGCTCTGGCCACAAATTTTACGCAAAGTTATTACTCTTGCATACTTAAGGAGTTTCATGGATAACTCTGTTTTTTTTTTTTAATTTATTTTTATTATTATTTTTTGCAAAATCAATATTAAAATTGGGATTAAAGTTCAAATTTGATCTCTGTAGTTTACAAAACATTACACCATATGTCCAAACCTCGGTTTTATGATTTTTAACTTCTTTATTTTCATTAATTTTGTATTTTTTAGTCAAAACTTAACTCGATTATATATATATATATATATATATATATATATATATATATATATATATATATATATATATATATATATATATATAGTTTTTTTGTTTTTTTTTTCGTTAATTTGATAGCTTCTTTTGATATTTTTTTCAAAAAAATATCAAATGTACGAATATTTTTGTTAGTTTATTATTTTTTTTATTTTTGTATTTTTTTCGTATTTTTTGTTATGTTTTATTTTTTTTCAATTTGATAACCTTTTGTCATATTTTTCAAAAAGTAATTTGATAACTTTTTTTGTTTTCTATTTTTTTAATTCTGGTAATTTGTGGTTTTCCTATTTTTATCTTATTTTGATCCAATGTGGAATATTTATGATTTATAATTATTAAAATATGAAATAACTAAAAAACAAAAATAAAGAAAAACAAAAATATAAAAAATATGAAAAATAAAACAATATAGAAAACGAAAAAAAGAAAAACTAAGTTTAGTTTTGACTAAAAATACAAAATAAATAAAAATAAAGAAGTTAAAAAAAAAAACATAAAACAGAGTTTTAAACATGTGGTGTAAATTTTTGCAAACTATATCGATCAAATTTGAACTTTAAACACAATTTTAGAACTCATTCTACCAAAAAGATAATAAAGTTAACATTGAAACTCGTTAAGGGGATTAAAGTAATAATTCCGTGTAAAATTTGTGGACGGAGCCAACAAAAAAATAATAATAGGGTTTTTTTTTTCGATTAATCTTGAATATGATGTGACTTTTATGGTATATATATATATATATATATATATATATATATATATATATATATATATATATATATATATATATATATGTTCAGGTTCATTTGAGACCATGTTAATTTTGTGAAACCGTGAGACTAAATCTAAAAATAATTTTAAAATGCAAAATAAAAGGAAGATTTCAAAATTCTTTTTTTAATTAATATTTTCGGAATTTTAATTACCTAAGAAAATTAAAAAGATAATAAAAATAATAAAAAAAATTTACCATTTTTTTAAATACGTGGAATATTCTAATAGAATATTACACTGTAAATATTATATATATATATATATATATATATATATATATATATATATATATATATATATATATATATATATATTCAGGTTCATTTGAGACCATGTTAATTTTGGGAAACAGTGAGACTAAATATAAAAATAATTTTAAAATACAAAATAAAAGGAAGATTTCAAAATTCTTTTTTAAATTATAATTTTCGGAACTTTAATTACCTAAGAAAATTATAAAGATAATAAAAAAAAATTTACCGTTTTTTAAATACGTGAAATATTCTAATATAATATTACACTGTAAATATTATAATATGATTTTTAGAATGTTAGAATATTCTACTAGATTTGTCAGATATGTACAATATTCTAATATTCTACTAGAATATGTAAAAACATGTTCTTATTATTATTATTTTTTTAGAAATACAAATTCCGAAAATAATATTTGAAATTTTTTTTTCGAAAATTTTCAATTATTTTGCATTTTAAAAATACTTTTTATCTACTAAATGAGTGGCTAGGATTACGTCTCACAGACTCACAAAATTAGGCCGTCTCACATGAACCTAACTAAGTAACTAACTAACTAACTAACTAACTAACTATATATATATATATATATATATATATATATATATATATATATATATATATATATATATAGAGAGAGAGAGAGAGAGAGAGAGAGAGAAAGAGAGAGGAAAGATCATTTGAGAATTCAAAGTTTCCCGAGAATCAAACTAGGCTCGTTAGATCAAAATAATAAAATGTTAGGATCATTTGTGACATTTTTGTAAATACATGGTAAAAAACAACCCGGGGGCATGATAACTAAATGATGCAGGGGCATTTTAGAGATAAATTACTTGTGCGAATCTCTCTCTCTCTCTCTCTCTCTCTATCACATCCAACCTCCTACCGTTATATCGCCTCCAAAGACGACCCCTTCGCTCATCTTCTTCTTCTTCATCGTCGTTGTCTTTAGTCGCCGGAGATGATGCCTTCATCTGTCATGACTACAATCGTTGAACATGAAGGAGCATCACTTCGATAAATCATATGTGTCGCGGGAAGAAGATGATTACAGGCTCACTCTCTTCAAAACTAACCCCGCCACACAAATCGTCATCAGAAACTTGATCTGTCGGCTTATCCACGGCGTCATTGCATTCTCCGACATGACTCCATCGGAATTTCGAAAGCATCTCCGATTGAGATCTTAATTTCATCTCATGTTTAGGTGTTGAAGATTTTTGATGCAAATTCATCGCAAGGTAACATTTATAGTCCTCATCTCCTTATTCACGTTTATAGCACTCAACTCCTCAATCTCTTTGATGAATCGTTGGTTCATGAGTGATAACAACTGTTTAGTTGCTTTGCAAGAGTGGCCATCTAGGGTTTCAACTCGATTTCTTTTCAGGTGCATTTCTAGATCTGAACGACCTTCTTTTCAAACCCTAGCACGTACTGTAGTTCTTTTGTTGATTAACTTATAGTTTTGATTCAGATCTCGGAATTGGTTGACATTTCTTGAATTTGTAGTTAATTGGTTGTTATGTCATATATGTTATTCGCGATTGGTTAAATTGGTGAACTTGTTGTGCATGTTACCTAGCATTGAATGGAAATTGAGTTACTTTTTAAGCATGTTTTCTTTTTCATAGCTCAAACTTGTTTAGTTGCTCTTTTGCTAGATCTATTTGACCAATTGTAACTGGAAATGCGTAGATTCCTTTTTTCTTTATTCGGTAGTGTGATTTGTATAGGAGAAGCACATATTTAAATTTCATCATGTTGACGTGATGATATTGTGTTATTTCAAACACTAATGAAATTGGATTCAAACAGTGGCCCCTTTGGGACGATTAAATTCAAATTTCAAGTCAATGTATGTAGGAATGATGTTACTCACATTTCACATTTTTGGTTGTGTTTTATGTTTCATTTCTTGTAGCTTCATTGAGAGTTTGTTTTTAGGATGATGCAGAGAATTTAGAGTTGTAACATTTCTATTAGTCAATAATGCTGAAATCTCCTGGAAAGTGGATCAAGACTGTGTTTTTGGGGAAGAAGTCATCAAAATCTAATCTGTCAAAATTAGGAAAAAGGTTACCTTTTGTACATCACTTGTCTGTTCTCTTAGTATGTGATCCTGATGTCATCTAATTCTTGCAATATGCTACTTCAAAAATAAGAGTATCCATCACTGGTAAAACACCATCAAACAATTTTGGTGTTGATTCAATGATCATCGCAAGTCCTGTGCACCCTGTAATTGATTCAAGTGATCATACAGAACTTGAAAAGACCTTAAGTGCTAACTTAATAACTGATTCACCTAAAAATGACAATGCAAATAATTATACAGAACTTGTATAATTGATTGTTGCAATTAAACCCTAGAGTAAATGATGAGTTTAATAAATAATAATGCAAATAGGATATAAAAAAACAGAATCTTTACAAACATTCTAATATTTATATTATTTTTTGAATATAAACTAATTATATAGTGCATTAACGTAACATCCTGGAATTCAGGTATATTCCTTTGATCATTTCCTTTCCCCAAGTTGTCAAAATTAGTCCTTTAAAGAAAAGTTTGGCTTTTGAGTACGCTGGGCGTAAGGGAGAGTATGCTGCGTACTCATGAATGTGTTTTGGTTGATAATGACCTTTACAGCCATGCAAAGGCGTAAAGTCTTTGACTTTATGGATTAGGAGGCTGTAGGGGGTCCAAATCTGTATTTTGAGCCAAGGTCTTAACTGATTAAGACCATAAGTGAGTTAATAGTGAAACTGGGACATACGCTGAAGTAAATCCTAGAACTCGGGGCGTAGGGTTCAATCAGCCCGATATCAGCATAGTGGTCGAGTACGCCCAACGTAGGGATCTGGTACGCGCCACGTACTCCTTAGGGTTGACTTTCGTTGACTTTTAGGGTTTAGTTAGCAAATGGACTTTTGGACCATTGGAGGGGTAGAATGGTCTTTAACCCTTCTAAGAGAGCATAGGAAGGGATTATTCTAGCCTTTGAGAGCCATTATTAATTAGAGATAATTTATGTATATGATTAGGCGGAGGCTAGATCAGTGTTCTGAGTTCGAGATCATTCGATTTTACCCGAGGTGAGTCTTCTCACTATACCCAGGGTGGTATCTATATGTGGACCAAAAGGTCATACGTGTTTGTTTGAGATTATATGTACTGTGATTATATATATATATATATATATATATATATATATATATATATATATGCTATGTACCATTCTGACCGGACCGTAGGGTCCAACGATTTATAAGGCCGGAAGGCTCAACCAGACCGGACCGGAGGGTCCAACAAGCTATGGGACTGGAGGGTCCCGCTGAGACACACTGACTAGAGGGTCGTACAGATTATAGCCTCGAGTGGCGAATTATTGTATGTGGTATTTTGGGGAACTCACTAAGCATTCGTACTTACCGTGTTTGTGTTATGTGTTTCAGGTACCCCGGAGGATCGTGGGAAGGCACCGGTGTTATTGTACACACACTCGAGATTTGGAGTTATGTTTGTGGATCCTGGAATTAGACAATTTTTTGAAAACTTGTATTAATTTTTGAGAATTAATGTTGAGACATGTGTTTTATGAATATTAAAAAAATGAAAATTTTGTTTTGAAAGATTATGTTGTCACAAGTTGGTATCAAAGCCTTGGTTTGAAGGATTCGGATACACCTTCGGGCATATATGAACTCAAACTGAGGATTTGAGAAAAGTTTTCAAAAGAAACGATTTTTTCTAAAACGAGTAAAAGATTCAAAAGAGCAGAAAAGAGCAATGTGTACAATCAGCCAGCGCCCGAATGGTGGTTTACCAAAATACCCTTACATTATGTGTTACGAGATATTATGAGATGTGTTATGCGTGTTAGAGTAGGCTAGGTATTCATACTTGGGACTAGAGTGACATGATTTGTGATGCCTTAGCCTAGGAGTTATTGCTACTGTGAATTACTCCGAGTGTGAGTAGGTAGCAGATAGGAGCTTATAAGAGGTCTACTGGAGGGTAGTCTGCGTTCATCAAGATATAGAGTACTTGTGATCTGGGATCCTAGGAGGAGGACTTGGGGTGAATACTGATGTGGTGTGGAAGGTAGTATAGGGCCCATACTACTGGAAACGTCGGGTCAGTGAGCAGTCCAAGTAAGAATCCTTAGGGTACTAAGGAGCAAGTAGGGTTGATTGATCGAGTGCGAGAATACCTGAGCGAGTCTATGATTTCTTTAGTGTTGTGTTTCATAGACATCATGGAGGGTACACGCCACACTCCAGGGAGCAGCAGTGTTAGCGATGATGAAATTCGCAAGATGATTCATGATGAGGTGGCTGCAGCCATTTGAGCTGAGATACCAAAGATATTTGGGTCTATCAAGACCACGTTGATTATACATTTGATGAGCAGTATGCTGCTCTTACCGATGTTGCTGTTGCTGCAGCCACTACAGCCGTTGCTGCTGCTAGGCCACAGGGGGTGACTCGTTGCTATACTGGGAGTTCAGCAACACGAAGCCACTAGAGTTTGATGGGACTCAGGATCCAATAATAGCGATGAGATGGATTTTTGATATTGATGGATACTTCTAGACATGTTCTTGGCCAGAGCATCTAAGGGTATTGTTCACGCTGAACCAGCTTCGCTTGGGAGCGAAGGATTGGTGGAAGTTTGTGACAACCGTCTTTTCTTCTGTAGAGCATACTGCGGTGACTTGGGAGAGGTTCACCGATATCTTTTGAGATGAGTACGTTCCCCCGGTGGAGAGGGAATGGTTGGCCCAAGAGTTCTTGTCCCTCAAGTAGGGGACTGAGACTGTGATCACACAGATGTTAAATACGAGGGCGTTGTTTTGCCCTGAGCACGCATCTACCGAGCAGGCACGTATGAGCCGATATATGATCATTCTGAAGAGAGACATTCATGAGTTCGTGGCGAACTCGACATACCGAACATTTGATGAGCTCCAAATAAATGCTCATAAGAGGGAGATTGAGCTTGAGACTCAGGCCAAGGAGGAGGCAAAGTCTCATAGGAGGGATAGGCGGCCGGCACAGTCCCAGTCGGTGGGAAGTGCATGTTACAAGTGCGGGAAGGAGGGGCATATCGCGATGGACTGCCCCAAGGGATTTTCGGTTTGTTTTCATTACAACCAGACTGTCCATAGGAAGGACGAGTACTCGTAGTTGCTTCAGGGGTCAGCGCAGGGATCTACGCCTTCTACCACTCGAGCTACAGAGAGTCATCCCTGAAGGACGAGGCACTGAGGGCTCGTGGCAGAGCCTTCCAGTTGACAGTAGAGGAGGTCCGCACATCACCCGATGTTATGGCTGGTATGTGATCTTTTGCTTATTATTTTGTTTATATATGGTGTGTATATGTGATATGTTTAGGTACCTTTCTTGTGAGTTCTGTACCTGATTTAGTGTTGTTTGACTTGGGTGCGAGTTGATCCTTCGTATCGCTAGTATTTAGTCGTCACATCAATAGCCGATGTGAGGCATTAAGTCGACCATTGAGAGTCTCCATAGCTGATGAGCATGATGTTTTTGAGACTGATGTGATCCGGGGATGTGTGCTTGAGATTTTTGGAGTCGAGTTTCCAATAGATTTGGTTTCTATCGTGATGGGGGGTGTCTGTGTCATCGTGGGCATGGACTGGTTGAGCCGATTTGGAGCCATGATCGACTGTGAGCATCAGCTAGTGACCATACGAAACCCTAGTGGGGGAGTGTAGGATACGCGGGATTTCTGGCGTATGTGTAGGATACGCGGGATGTTATGGAGAGACCGAGTATTGTCGTTGAGGTTCCGGTGGTTAGCGAATTTCCATATGTTTTCCCCGAGGAGTTACCGGGTTTGCCTCCCGAAAGGCACGTGGAGTTTCACATTGATTTGCTTCCAGGGGCGGCACCTATCGCCAAGGCACCATATCGCCTTGCGCCGCCAGAAATGCAGGAGTTATTTTCAAAGATTCAGGAGATGTTGGGGAAGGAATTTATTCGGCCGAGTAGCTCGCCGTGAGGAGCACCGATCCTTTTTGTCAAGAAAAATGATGGTTCGCACTGGATATGTATTGATTACCGAGAGTTGAACAAGCTAACGGTCAAGAACCGTTATCCACTCACGAGCTTCTACGATCTATTCGATCAGCTGCAGGGTGCATCTTGGTTTTCCAAGATTGATTTGACGTATGGGTATAATCAGATGAGGGTTCGTGGAGGATATTCAGAAGACAAAATTTAGAACTTGCTTGGGCATTACAAGTTCGTGGTGATGCCTTTCGGGCTCACCAATGCACCAGCAACATTCATGGATCTCATGAACCGAGTATGCAGACCGATATTGGATCGTTCGGTGATCGTGTTCATCGATGATATTTTGGTGTATTCGAAGTCTAGAGAGCAACATGAGGAGCATTTGAGATAGGTTCTCGAAGTATTGAGATCGGAGAGGCTTTATGCCAAATTCTCCAAGTGTGATTTCTGGTTACGATAGGTCCAGTTCTCGGGACACCTCGTTAATCAGAGTGGGATTTTGGTCGACCCGGCCAAGAGTGAGGCAGTTATGAATTGGGAGGTGCTGAGATCCTCCACCGAGATCAAGAGTTTTCTGGGGTTAGCCGGCTACTATCGGAGGCTTATCAGAGATTTCTCCAAGATTGTTGTTCCTATCACCAAGTTGACCAGGAAGGGTGTTGCTTTTATTTGGGGTCTCGATCAACAGACCTCGTTTGAGACTCTTCGCCAAAGGTTATGCGAAGCTCCAATGTCAGCTCTTCCTGAGGGAACAGAGGACTTTGTGGTTTACTATGATGCATCTATATCGGGGTTAGGTGCAATGCTTATGCAGAGGGGGCACATGATAGCATATGCATCGATGCAGCTGAAGCCTCATGAGACGATGTATCCCACCCACGATTTAGAGTTGGGGGCAATGGTGTTCGCCCACAATATTTGGAGCCATTACTTGTACAGGGTGCGGTGTACCATTTACACTGACCACAAGAGCTAGAGGTATATGATGGATCAGCCTAACCTGAATATGCGCTAGAGGAGATGGTTGGACGCGATAAAAGATTACGATTGTGGGATTCTGTATCACCCGGACAAGGCTAACGTGGTATTTGATGCCATGAGCCGCAAGGTGGAGAGTGCCCCGATTCGGGATATATGCTTGAGGATGATAGTGATGACTCTGGTGTTGGATACCATACGAGGGGCCTAGGTGGAGGCCGTGAGACCAGAGAACCACAAGAAGGAGCGGGTGATTGGCCAATTATCCGAGTTTGTGATGGATTGCCAGGGACTTATGACCTTTTGAGGTTGGATCTTGGTGCCTTATACGGGCGAAGCTCATAGCACTCTGATGGAGGAGGCGCATACGTCGAGATTTTCGATCCATCATGGGGCCACTAAGATGTATTTGGATCTGAAAAGAGACTATTGGTGGCCCTGTATGAAGAGGGATGTAGCGTGGGTAGTAGAGAGGTGTCTGACCTGCCACCTGGTCAAGGCAGAGAAACAGTGTCCTCATGGTCCATTGCAGCCTCTGGATATTCCCCAGTGGAAATGGGAGCAAATCTCAATGGACTTTATCACCATATTGTCGTGGACGACACTTGGAGTTGACGCGATCTGGGTAATTGTGGATCGGTTGATGAAGAGCGCTCACTTCCTTGTTATTAGTGAGGGCTCTTCTGCTGAGAGACTAGCATAGATTTATGTACGGGAGGTGGTAGCTCGACATGGAGTGTCGACATCCATAGTTTCAGATTGGGACGTGCATTTTACTTCCAGATTTTGGAAGAAGTTCCATGAGGAGTTGGGAACGCGATTGCATTTTAGTACCGCATACAACCCATAGACAGACGGACATAGTGAACGAACGATTCAAACACTCGAGGACATGCTTCGGGCATGCGTTATGAATTTGGTGGGAGTTGGGACTCATACCTACCTTTGGTTGAGTTTTCATAAAACAACAGCCACCACTCGAGCATCCGTATGCCTCCCTTTGAGCTTCTTTATGGGAGGAGGTGTCGTACTCCCATATGCTGGGGAGAGTTAGGGTAGAGAGTTATGGCTGGCGCTGAGATTGTATCGAAGATGACCAAGCAAATTCAGCAGGTCAGACAGAGGTTGCAAACGGCTCAGAGTCGTCAGAAGAGCTACGCGGATAGACAACGATCCGAGCTTGAGTTCCAGGTTGGAGACTTTATGCTTCTTAAAGATTCCCCATGGAAAGGAGTGATCCGGTTTAGGAAGCGAGGCAAGTTGGGGCCTCAATATATTGGACCTTTCTGGGTGATTGCCAAGGTTGGAAAGGTAGCATATCAGCTGGAGCTACCTGAGGAGTTAAGCCAGATCCATAGTACCTTCCACATGTCCCACTTGCGGAATTATGTGGCTGATGAGACGGCGATAGTACCATTAGATGAAATTCAGGTGGATGCGATCCTGAATTACATCGAAAGACCGATCGTGATCCTAAATCGGAAGGTGAAGGTTCTGAGGAACAAGGAAGTGCTTCTGGTTCAAGTCCAATGGCAACATCGGAGGGGGTCTTGTTTGACTTGGGAACCAGAGCCGGAGATGCGGGAGCAGTACCCCGAATTATTTGCGGAGCAAGACTTCGAGGGCGAAGTATGATTCTAGTGGGGGAGAAATGTAACATCCCGAAATTCAGGTATATTCCTTTGATCCTTTCCTTTCCCTAAGTTATCAAAATTAGTCCTTGAAAGAAAAAGTTTGGCTTTTGAGTACGATGGGCGTAAGGGAGAGTATGTTGCGCGTACTCATGAACGTGTTCTTGACGTAGATTCTACCTAGTACGCTGGGCGTACCATAGTGTATGTTGGGCGTACCAGGTTCAGATTGAAACCCTAATTGTGGGGGTGAGCCCCATATAAGGAACATATTGGCCTCACTTTTAGCCACCATTTTCTAGAGATTAAAGCCCTAAGAGTGCAAAACCCTCATTCTAGAGGTTGTGTGCTTGTGGTTGAGCTTGATAGTGTTCTTCTGTGCTTTTGAAGAAAAGAAGGTGACATTGAAGAAGCTAGAGTTGGAGAGCAAACCTTGGATCTGAGCTTTCCAGAGGTTAAAGCATCAGTTTAAGGTAAAAAGCTCAAAGCTTTCCTAGTCTTTTTGGATTTGTGCTTTATGGACCATTTCTAGGGTTTTTGTCCCAAAGGTGGAGACTTTATGAGTAAAGGAGCTCCATAGACCTTGATCTACCCATATGCAGTGTATAAAGTGTTATATATCCATAAAAATCCAATCTTGGACGTTAGGAGTGAACCATGCATGAGATATGAGCTCTTTAGTGAAGGAAGTTGTGTGTTTTGGTTGATGATGACCTTTACAACCATGCAAAGGCGTAAAGTCTTCGACTTTATGGATTAGGAGGCTGTAGGGGGTCTATATATGTATTTTGAGTCAAGGTCTTAACTGATTAAGACCATAAGTGAGTTAATAGTGAAACCGAGACGTACATTGAGCGTAAATCCTAGAACGTGGGGCGTAGGGTTCAATCAGCCCAATATCAACATAGTGGTCGAGTACGCCTAGCGTAGGGATCTGGTATGCACCACATACTCCTTAGGGTTGACTTTCGTTGACTTTTAGGGTTTAGTCAACAAGTGGACTTTTGGACCATTGGAAGGGGTAAAATGGTCTTTCACCCTTCTGAGAGAGCATAAGAAGGGATTATTCTAGCCTGTGAGAGCCATTATTAATTAGAGATAATTTATGTATATGATTAGGCGGAGGCTAGATCAGTGTTTTGGGTTCGAGATCATTAGAGTTTACCCGAGGTGAGTCTTCTCACTATACATTACTTAGGGCGGTATCTATATGTGGACCGGAAGGTCATACGTGTTTGTTTGAGATTATGTGTATTGTGATTATATATATATATATATATATATATATATATATATATATATATGTGTGTGTGTGTGTGTGTGTGTGTGTGTGTGTGTGTGTGTCATTCTGACCGGACCATTGGGTCCAACGATTTATGAGGCCGGAAGGCTCAACCAGATCAGACCGGAGGGTCCAACGAGCTAGACCGGACCAAAGGGTCCAACGAGCTACAAGACTGGAGGGTCCCACACACTGACCAGAGGGTCGTACAGAGTATAGCCTCAAGTGGCGAATTGTTGTATGTGGTATTTTAGGGAACTCACTAAGCATTCGTGCTTACCGTGTTATGTGTTTCAAATTCCCCGGAGTATCGTGGGAAGGTACCGATGTGATCGTACACACACTCGAGATTTGGAGTTATGTTTGTGGATCCTGGATTTAGACAATTGTTTGAAAACTTGTATTGATTTTTGAGAATTAATGTAGACACATGTGTTTTATGAATATTAAAAAAAATGTAAATTTTGTTTTGAAAAATTATGTTGTCACAATTAATAATCACCATCTGCTTCTTTTGTATTCTATTTTTGAATTTGTGTTTTGGAATTCAGCAAATCTCGTATCGTTATTAAAAAAATCAAATGTAATTCACATATAGATCACATGTGATTCACATGTAAATCATAAGTGAATCACATATGAATTACGTGTGATTCACATGTAAATAACATGCAATTCACATGTTAATCACAAATGATTTACATGTGAATCACAAGTGATTCACATGTGAATCACAAGTGATTCACATGTGAATCACAGGTGATTCACATTTGAATCACATGTAAATCACATGTAATTCACATATAAAATCACAAGTGAGTCACATATGAGTTACATATGAATCACAAGTGATTTACATAGGAATTACATTTGATTCATATGTAGATCACAAGTGAATCACATAAGAATTACATGTTATTCACATGTAAATAACATGTAACTCACACATGAATCACATGTAAATCACACGTAATTCATATATGAATCACATGTAAATCTTATATGATATATGCATGTGCATTTTTGTGAGTGTTCTTGCATTAATCAAAATTTTTAATTTTCTTGTAGATTTTGAAGAAATTGGGGAAAATATTGAAGAGGTGAAAAGTGATAAATTGAAGAAAATATGAAAATCTTGATATGAAGAAATGTTAACATTATGAATAATCGTTGCATTTTTTATTTTTTATTTTTTATTTTTTATTTTGTATCGAATAAAATACTTGTACTATTATGTTTACAGATTGATTAATAAAAACGATATTTTTTATGATTTACTTACTAATATTATAGTATAAGAAATATATGCATATTCATTTGAAAAATATATGTATTTATGCACCTAAAATGTTGATTTTTTTTGTTAAAAAAATTAGAGTTTTTTTTTTAATATTTTAGTTTATTTTTAAATAAATTTACTACTTTTTTAAAAATTATGTTTTTTTTAAATGTAGCTTTATTAAAAAAAGTGCAATTTATTTTCTTAAAATTGCAGTTTCTTTTGAAAAAGTTGTAATTTTTTTTTTGAAAAAAATGCAGTATTTAAGAAAAAAATACAATTTTTTTTTCCAAAAAATTACATTTCTTTTAATTTACTGTTTTATTAAAAATTTTGTAGTTTTTTAAATACTTTTTTTTTCTCAAAAAAATTGCAGTAGTTTAAAAAAAAATTCAAATTTTTTAAAAATTTATGCTTTTCAAAAAAGTTAAACAAATCTGCGTTTAGAAACAACGAAAATTATTATTTTTATAAAAAAATCCAAAATTTTGTTTTATAATGTTAATTTGAGAGCTTTTTATTAATATTTCCAATAATACAAAAAATTAAGTGGGATTAGTATGATGACGGTCATGCCCTTAATGATGTGATTATGATCAAACGCTCCACTTTTAGTTCTTAGGTTATCGGGAAACTATGAGTTCTCAACGGATCTCACTCATATATATATATATATATATATATATATATATATATATATAGTGACAGAGAGAGAGAGAGAGAGAGAGAGAGAGTGAGAGAGGAATGATCATTTGATAACTCAAAGTTTCCCGAGAACTAAAAGTTGAGTGTTAGATCAATTATTTGTATGGATCAGATGATTAGTGGCATAATTTGTAAATATTAATAAGTTCAGTGGCATATCAGGTTTATTAAAAATAATCATGAGGGTAAACTCGGTAGAAAAATGTTCTATCCTTAAGATTTGGTAACCCACAAATTACTGCTCCAAAACCATCGTCGTCCTTACCACCCCCCTTATCTTTCACCTTGATATTCCCACAAATTCAGACTTTTTCTCTCTAATCCCTTGATTGTCTCTTTCTTTTACAACTTCATCGTTGATTATTTGATGAAATCCAACGCCACCTTATGGCCACATCTAGTAATCGTCACTCCATCAATCAATTACCTTCTTCATCGTCTCTCTTCTGTCTCCATCGACATCCCCTGTTTCCAATCAAATTTGTAGAAGGTGTCAACGCCCGGAAAAGCTTCGACGAGAGATCACGGGTAAACACATCGATGATACATCTCTTTCTACTTCCTTTCTCCCGCCATCGCCTCACTTTATGATGGTGTTGTGTTTACTTACGTTCTTCCTTGACATCTCCTTATTGCCTCCAGATTGAGAGCGTCTCAATTTATCTCCCGAATATTCGTATCCTTTATACATCACCGCCTCCGCCCTTCCAAACCTATTACATCGACTACGATTCTGTCTCCCTAAGATCTCAAATCTGGATGCATCTATTGTATTCAATTTTCTAGACTGAAATTGATTCTTCTCATGTATATCTCCATCCATCGGTTCCATATCGTCGTTATAGTCACAAATTTCTATGACCGTATCTCTGATTATTGTCTACTGATTATACAAACAAGTTGATTCATATTATACAATAGAAGTTTATGGCAATCAGATCAGTTGCAATTTGTAAGATCTACAGGGTATAATTCATTGGTCCATCTCCATCTCGACTCGAGGTTTAACCGATTGCGAAATGTATTGTAACATTTGATTAATTTTTTAAGTCGATTGTTAGTTTTTGCTGTTAATGTATGATAATTATTCTCTATTCATCAATATTCTTCAATCGAGGGACACACAAGTTTCTCTTTTTTAGTTAAGTTCGTCATGCACACCATGTGTTTGTGTTTATGTCCCAGTGAGTTTATTTTTTTGCTATCATCATGTTTTTTTATGTATATGGGAGTTCAGTGAGTTGCATATGTTTATTTACATACTTGAATTAAACCGGGTGCTATAAGTCCTATAAAACTCTGTTTCCCTACAAGTCATACTTGTTAACCACATGACTTCTATCACCACTTTTTTATACATTGGGATAATCTACATAGTTTATCTATCATTTTTTTAACCTTTTTGTATAATAATCTTTATGGTGCATAACAGGAGGAGAGAAATCATTCTCATCACTATGTTTTGCACTTGCACTTCATGAGATGATAGAATCTCCATTTAAGCTATTAACCACATTAAATTTCTTTTAATAAAACACAATTAGTGGCTTGGTTTTAACTTTTAATGATATTTATATTGCAGGATGTTATGAGTAGAAAAATAAGCTTGGACACGATTGTGGATTTTGCTTTGGCACAAGGATCACAGTGGACATTTATTACACCTCATGATATAAGGTAAACCACTAAGTTCAAGTTTGTTTCTTTTTTGTTATTTACTTACAAAGGAGATGTTTATAACATTTTATGACAAGTTCTGTAGTAAAGAAAAAAAAGAATAGTGCTGGAACATTTTATTTAATTACTTGATATATATGTATATTTATTTACATCATGGTAAAACATGATAAAGAAGCAACAAATGGCCGCTCATCGCTCATAAACAAAGGTTTGGTTTGGTTTAATTTGCTTTTATTAATGCATTGTGGTGTACTTTATAAAAATGGTTTTTTATAAAAAAAATGATTACATGTCACAAGTGAATCACATATAAATTACTAGGAATGGCAATGGGGCGGGTTCGGGCGGGGCATGGATTTCCAAACCCGCCCCGATAACTTTCGGGTATCTTATCGGGGCGCCACATTGGGTTTCGGGTTTCCCCATCGGGTTTCGGGTATCTTATCGGTTTTACAACAACTGATAACGAAATATTTATTCTCTTTTAGGGTACCCCAATGTCTTATAAAATATACATGTTCTAGCAACTCTTTTAAATTAAAAACATGATGCATCACTTTAATAAAATAAACTGGATGTTATATAAAAAATTATTTGATTTAAGTTTTGTTTAATACGTCAAAACACATAAAAATGATCATTAACACCAGATTGTTAATAACTAAAAAAATTGTCCACGATAAGTATTTTATATTTTAAACATGTACAATTAACAACAAAATTTTTTGAACATATTTTATATATATATATATATATATATATATATATATATATATATATATATATATATATATAATCGGGGCGTGGCGGGTCGGGGGTAGGATAACCCACTCCCTGCCCCGAACCCGATAAAAAACCCGATAACGACCCGTTACCCGACCCGAAATGATCGGGTTTCGGGTTTCCCCGTCGGGTTCGGGTTTTTTTTGCCATCCCTATAAGTTACATGTGATTCAGATGAAAATCATATTTAATTCACATATGAATCACATATAATTCACATGTAAATCACAAGTGAATTATATATAAATTATATGTGAATCACATGTCACAAGTGAATCACATATGCATTACATGTGATTCACATTTAAATCACATGCAATTCACATATAAATCACATGTGATTCACATGTAAATCACTTGTTATTTACATATGAATCACATATAATTCATATATGAATTACATGTGATTCACAGTAATTCACATATGAATTATATGTGATTCACATGTAAATCATATGTATTTCACATACGAATTACATGTGATTCACATGTAAATCATATGTATTTCACATATGAATTACATGTGATTCACATGTAAATCATATGTAATTCACATATGAATTACATATGATTCACATGTAAATTACACATGAATTACATGTAAATCATATATGTTTTGGTGAGTGTTTTTGCATCAATAACTTTCTTTTTATTTTTCTTGTGGATTTGGAAGAAATTATGTTGAATATTGAAGAGATGAAAAATGCTAAATTGAAGAAGATATGGAAATGTTGACACGAATACATGAAAACGCTTTGAAATTTTGTAGCATTTTTTTGTTTTTGTTATTTTATATTGTATTGAATAAAATACTAATTGTATTGTGTTTATACATTAGTAAATAAAATGAGTTTTATTATGATTCCTTTACAAATATTATAATATATGAAATATGCATATATGCACTTAAAAAAATACAGTTTTTTTTTTTTTTTTTTTTTTATAAATAGTGTCTTCTTGAAAAAAATTGGTTTTTGAAAAAACTGTAGTTTTTTAAAATAAATGCATTAAAAAATACAGGTTTTTTAAAGACATTGTAGCTTTTTTTTTTTTTTCAAAAGTTTGCAGATTAAAAAAAATGTTGTTTTTTAAAATGAAAATACAATTTTTTTTAAAAAAAAATGCAGTTTTTTTTTTTTTTATAAAAAATGCAGTTGTATTTTGAAAAAATTACATTTTTTTTATTTTTTTTATTTTTTAAAAAAAAATCATGTTTCCTTAAAAAAAAAATTAAAAGATCTCCATTTTTTTTAAATCGAAAATAATTTTTTTTTAAAAATCCAAAATTTGAGTTATTATGTTAATTTTTAAAACTTTTTTATTTATGTTTCCAATAACATACAAAATTAAACACTAAATGAGATTGATATGATTACGATCATACCCCTATTTAATTAGTTTTGATCTAACACTCCACTTTTAGTTCTCAGGTTCTAGAAAAACTATGAGTTCTTAACTGATCTCACCCCTATATATATATATATATATATATATATATATATATATATATATATATATATATATATATATATATATATATATATATACTCTAATTAATGAAGATCCAATTTGTAATTTCTCATAAGTTTTGACACTTGTCATTTTGTGATATTTTTAAAATATATAATATCCACATATCAATTTCAAGGTTTTTTTAATTTTTAAAATTAAAAAGGCACATAATACTTAAGTAAAGTATTAAATGTAATAAATATGATCTTAAAATTGCAATAAATATGTTTTTTCCTTCCTTATTATAAAATTTAATTTAAAAAATACTTAATATTTACATTTTGATTTATATATTTTTTTAATTAACTCATGTAATAAATGGGTCTCACACTTAATATATATATATATATATATATATATATATATATATATATATATATATATATATATATCATTATATACTTATAAAGGAAGCATTTTTCCTTTCACCACAATCATTTGAAACTTCCATGACTTTTCAATTTCTTTCTAATAATAATTATAATTTGGTTAATTAGGTTAAATAAATATTAAACCTAATGTGTAATCATATATAAACTAAATTTCAATATTAAAATAACATATTTACTACTACTTATAATGTTATGTTTTTTAACTTTTATAATACTATATATTATTTATTTGTTTTAATATATTGTTGGATGTGTACCATTATCATTTTAAAGATACAATTTTCGAGCAATTTGTATAAAATACTTAAATTATTAATTTAAATATAATATTATAGGGTCAACAAAAATTTAAATTTTAGTTTAACTTAAAGAACCCAAAAAATATTATGTAAATAGTTAAAAGTGATAAATTGTAGTGACTTTCTAATAATGATTATAAATTGGTTAGTAAGGTTAAATAAATATAAAATTTAAAGTGTAATCATAAATAAACTAAATCTAAAAGTGATAAATTGTACTTCTACTTATAAAGCTATGTCTTTAACTTTTAACATATTATACTTAATTTCTTAGATTTAATATGTTGTTATATATAAATTATTATCAGTTTAAAGCTACAACTTTTGAACAGTTCGGATACAATACTTAAATTGTTAACTTAAATATAACATTACAATGTCAACTTAAATACAAATTTCAATTCCACTTAAAAAACTGAAAAATATTTTATAAATAGTTAAAAGTGATAAATACAAAAAACTAAATTGTAATATCAATTAAACTAAAATATTTCTTAAAGATATTGTGATAATCGTTAAAAGTTTCCAAATAAGTACCTTAAAATAATTTACAATAACAATAGTTAAAAATAACTCTATATAAATGATTATACTGTTACCAATAAAATCAAAAAAAAATAATAATGTTTGGTGTTTTAAATAATTATAATGA
The DNA here is from genome assembly GCF_052625555.1 of Lactuca saligna. Lineage (NCBI taxonomy): Eukaryota > Viridiplantae > Streptophyta > Magnoliopsida > Asterales > Asteraceae > Lactuca > Lactuca saligna. The sequence continues at coordinate 312,564,011 of NC_136421.1, forward strand.
TAAAAATTAAAATATCAAACAAATAAATATTAAAAAATTGAATAACAATAGCCATAAATCTAAATAACATTAAACCATATATTATAGTTAATTTTATTCATGTGTAACTCGCGGGTAGAAATCATTCAAACGATTGAGATTATGAATTTATAACAGATGTATATATTCTCATGTAAATCCAAATAATAAATATATTATATCAATTTAGGACAACGTTATTGTTATATTAAAAAAACATATATGTGTAAAGATTTCAACTATATGGGTGTTTCTGCGCAACGCGCGAGCATCCACCTAGTATACTTATAAGGCTAGCATTTTTCCTTACATCACATTCATTTGAAACTCCCATCTATTTTTTTCTTTCACCACATTCATTTGAAACTCCCATGACTTTTCAATTTCTTTCTAATAATAATTATAATTTGGTTAATTAGGTTAAATAAATTTCAAACCTAACATGTAATTATATATAAACTAAATTTTAATATTAAAATAATATATTTAATTCTACTAATAAATTTATGTTTTTAACATATAACATATTATGCTTAATTTATTAGTTTTAATATATTATTGGATGTAAACCATTATCATTTTAAAGATACAATTTTGGAACAATTTGTATAAAATACTTAAATTATTAATTTAAATATAACATTACAGGGTCAACTTAAATATAAATTTTAGTTTAATTTAAATAACTCAAAGAATATTTTGTAAACAACTAAAAGTGATAAATTGTAGTGTCTTTCTAATAATGATTATAAGTTGGTTAATAAAGTTAAATAAATACCAAACTTAAAGTCTAATTATAAATAAACTAAATTTCAATTTTAAAATAATATATTTACCTATACTTATAAAGTTTTATCTTTAACTTTTAACATATTTTATTTAATTTAATACATTTAATATGATGTTAAATGTAAACCATTATCAGTTTAAAGCTACAACTTTTGAACAGTTTGGACAAAATACTTAAGTTATGAACATAAATATAATATTACAATGTCAACTTTAATATAAACTTCAGTTTCACTTAAAAAGCTAAAGAATATTTTGTAAATAATTAAAAGTGATAAATTATAGTGATAAATGCAAAAACTAAATTGTAATCTCAATTTAACTAAATCATTTCCTAATGATATTTTTATAACAACTATAAATTACATTAAACCATTTATTATATTTAACTTTATTAATTAGTAATTCGATGGTAGAAGTCATTCAAAGGTTGAGATTATGTAGTTATGTATATATTATCATATAATTCAAAATAATCAATATATTATATCAATTTGGTATACGAATTATTATATCAAATTTAACAGCAACGTTATTGTTATCTTTAAAAAAAACATATATGTTTAAAGACTTCAACTATATAAGTGTTTCTGCGCATTACAATGTCAACTTAAATATAAATTTCAGTTCCACTAAAAAAACCAAAGAATATTTTGTGAATAGTTAAAAGTGTTAAAAAAAAAAAAACTAAATTGTAATCTCAATTTAAATCAATATATTTCCTAAATGTATTTTTATAATCACTAAAAGTTTCCAAATAAGTAGTTTAAAATAACTTACAATAACAACATAAAATAATTCTATATAAATGATTATATTGTTACCTTTAAAATTAAAAAAGTAATGTTTGATGTTTTAAATAATTATAATGATAGAAATTAAAACATTAAGCAAATAATTTTTTTTTTAAAAATAATTAACAATAACAACAACAATAAATAACATTAAACCATATATTATATTTAATTTTATTTATGTGTAACTCGCGGGTAGAAGTCATTGAGATTATGAAGTTATAATAGATATATATTATTATATAATTCAAATAATCAATATATTATATCAATTTAGTATAAAAATTATTATATCAAATTTGACGACAACGCAAACATTCGACTAGTATATATATATATATATATATATATATATATATAGAGAGAGAGAGAGAGAGAGAGAGAGAGCTAGGTTCAAATGTTTTTCTCAAGTATTGTGTGCCTAAATGCACCAATGAGAATCCAAGAAATAATAAACAATTATTTAAATCATTTAAGGGTATTTTGGACCTTTTATACTTTTAATTAAGGAAATCATTTAATTAAATCTTGCAATTAAGGAAATAGAATAAGTATATTTGACCTAGCCTCTCTCTTAAATCGTATCTAATAAAACCTCCAGAATCCTCAAACCTTTTTCACTCCTAGTTCACCAAACGGAAGATGCGATTGAAAAATTCTTCAATGGCGGAAGATGCGAAGGAAGGCACTCAATGGTTCTTCGTTCCTCTCCCGTCGTCGGCAGCAAAGAAGATCAAGGGGAAGATCCCCCTGTGCTCATCTTCGTCGGATTAAGGAGGAGAAGCACGATTGGAATCAGAAATCGGGAAGCACTTCCATTGATTCACCGATTCGAAGGAGGAGGATGAGGAAAATATTGATTCCATGAAATCGTTTATCGCTAATCGAGTCATCTGTCATCAAAATCGATTCTAATCTTATTAATTGATTTTGTGTGTGAACTAAATCAATCTGTTGAATAGAAATTGGGGAAAAGCAACAGCAGCAGATGGCAGTGAAGAGGTTCTTGGTGCCTGTTGTGGAGTCTACAAAAGGAGGTGAAAACAAAGGCAACAGTGGATTTTAGGTCGTCAACGACACCACCAAGAAACTAAATTGGTATGCTCTTGTACTAATCATAACATGTTTTTTTAGTTGTATCTCGAGTTGTTGACCACCAAGAAACTGAATTGATAAGACTCTCACTAATTTTTTTTTAAGAAATTGAAGAAGTACACCAAGTGTTCGATAAAATGCATAGTTGAAATCTAGGTTTTTTTACTGATTATGATCATGTTATTTGGTGTAAAAATAAACCATTTGTTAATTGTTAGTAAGAATTTCAATTGGAATTCAGATACTCGTGTAAATGAATTTCAATGTCTGCCACATTCTATTAGAATTGTTAATTGTTTATATGCATTATGATAGAATTTTGGTTAATTGTTTATATGTATTTTGATAGAATTTCAATGTCTGCAACATTCTATTAGAATGGTTGTATTGTGTACTTTAAAATTTATTGTATGTTTTTTTTTAGTTACAGCTTAAATGAATCATTCTTGCAGAATGTCTTTTAGAATGATGTTAGTAACAATCATCAATTTGATGCCTATTATTCACAAAAGATTTTTAAAAGAATGTTATTTAAGTGCATTTTGTAATGTTTTCTATCAGAATTTATTTATATAAATGTATTCTATTAGAATGTCTTTACGAATGTTTGTTAACTTGTATATTTGTTTAACGGGTAATACTAACGAGTAATGTATCTTATTCTTTCAGAATTGCATAGAGAAGGAATTCAATATTGATTATACAAGAAAAATATTTGGAATCGAGTTCAACAACAAGTATATATGCGAAGATCAAGTGGATTATACAGACCACTGAAGAAGATCAAGTGTATTTGTTCAATAATTGTATATTCAAGAATGCTATTTTTTAAGAATTTTATTCATCTTTGATGATATTCTTTTAGAATATGTATAACTATTTTAAATGTATAAGGATATTAGTCTGTACGAATATGAATGAATTTGTTTTTTATGTCTCAAATCAAATATTTGCATTGGAAATATATTCTGCAAGAATAAAATCGAAAATATATTTACTAGTTTATGGTTTGCATTCTATCATTCTAACAAAATAATATTCTTTTAGAATAAAATTCTGAAAGAGCATCATTCTAACAAAAAATATTCTAACAGAATAAAATTGGTAAAAAATTGAAATTGAATTAATTAAAAAATTCATTTTTTTTTTTTTAAATTAGGATAATTAATCATCCCTAAAAATCCGAAAATTTCCTTTTATAAATGTAGTTAATTGTCCAAAATACCCTTTTGGTTAAAATTGTGTGATTATATGCTACATGTTACCCCATTGTAATATCATACACTCTCAAATCATATCCATTGATTAATTTCATCCATTGGTCCAGATCTGTGCATTCTGGCACACAATACTTAGTAAAAACAAAATAACCCAACCCTATATATATATATATATATATATATATATATATATATATATATATATATATATATATATATATATATATATATATCAATGTCATTTTAGATGGTTCGGATCAAGCACACAACTTTTTGAAACCAACAGGACCTACTTATTTATTTTTTAGAAACTATAGATTATATATGCAATTTTGTCTAAACTTGTTTATTTTTCATTATTTTTTATTTTTTATGTAGGGATATTAGAAAAACACATGCAACGTGTTATTTAAGGTTTAAGTTAAAATTTGTCATCCAACTATGTGACGACTTATTTGTTTATTTTAGATTCTTCGTATATTTGAGGTTATTAACTTTTTAGATTATATCTTGTGAAATCCCTTAACATATGCCAAATTTGAAAAAAAAAAAAAACTCGTTGCTTTAAATAATATCAATTTTCATATTAAATATAACTAAAATTTTGAGATAATTTTTTAAATACTTAATAACAATTTCAAAAGAATTATATATTATATTAAAAGTTAGTTCCCTGTCAATTTTTAATTTTTCCCCTGAACTTTTGTTGTTTGTTGGTTTTTTTCAAATGAACTGTTTTTAGTGTACACGAGTCATCTGCTCCTTTAACTTTCGAGATATTCCACCGCCTGAAATAAAGATCCTCCTCGAAGCTTCTTCTTATCTTCTACCTCTGCTCCCTCCACCATCTTTTACAGATTAGTGCCCATCGAGTCAATGTCCACCGATTCAACATTGTATCTCTCTATGTTTACTGCTCACCTTCCCTACTGTCGTTTAATCCTCCACTGGGGTCCGCCTTAAGCAACTTCAGACCACCGTCTTCACCCTTCTAATTTCTCGCCTCCAGTTGTTGTAGGCTTGAGGGCTTAACCATGCATAGTCATAGGTTGGTGAATCATGTTCTCTCCCGAATTCCACCGATAAAAAGTTGTGGCAGTCCGATGTCTAGCTAGTGCCGATAATTCAAGTAAAGGTTGGTGGTGATCATCACCCGTTTGCTTTCATTTCTCGCCGCTGATGACCGACATACCATCGGCCCACTCATGAGGGAAGATCCGACACACAGAGTTCTAGTTTTTTTTGGTATTTCTTTCATTGCTTTCTAATTTCTGATCTCCATATGTTGTTACAAGGCGTCGGCCTCAGGTAAGGCCCATACTTGTTCATCAAATTTCAGATCATGATTTAGTCAAGTAATTAAATCAATTCCAATTGAGGTTAACAATAAATTAGAGGATGGCGGTGGTTCCTATAGTTAGAAAAGGTAAAGTTTCATGAGAATTATTTGATTTTTATTATTTTTTCCCAAATTTTGACTAATTTACAACCATACTTTGATTTTTTTTATGGCAACATTAACATTTTCTTACTGCACACAACGTGTTCGACAAAATGCCACATTGAAGATTTTCTGCTTTGATTGCCTTAAATTATCGGCATGGTGTTTCACAAGATGTTAACAAGGTTAATAGAATGTAGTTGCTACTTCATTTTATATTTATGTAACGTTTTTCTGGTCTTAGTTGTTTAATTTTTAGATTTACAATCTTAAGAAAAAGATCCAGTATTCAAAGGATTGACACACTACAAGAAAAAGAACCTTTTACGACGTGCAAACCACGACACTCAGTGATTTATGTTACACAACAGAGAGTGACATTAAAAAAGTGTTATCTCTTCAAAAAATTTAAGGATTTAGGTCACGCATTATTGCATGCCCTTAAATTAGTATCTAATGTAAAAAAATTAAAAACACGGAGGGCACTTTATCTAAAATGAGCTTCTTCTATGAATGTCGTTTTATATTTTTTTTTAGAAACGCGCGTCTCTCTTCTCCTCCTAGAGGGAAAATGAAATCCCCAAAAATTTTAAACACCGCTTTCTTCTTCTACATTCGTTTCGATCTGTTCTCTAATATATGTCTCCATCGTCTCCGCCCCTCACCCACCCCCGACTCTTCAGGCCAGCACGACGACGATACCATCTCCACTGCCTTCAACATGTTCTCAAAATAAAATTTCTCCATGAGAACCACCGTCTTGCCATATGATGCCGCCCTGATCAACATACATAATCCGTCTTTCATGAATCTGTTATTGTGTGCGGCAGATGTTATGGAGACTGCAACTCCTCGAAGATTTAGGGTTTTGATCGGTGATTCTCAACGAAGCGATTCAGGCATCATTCCTCTCTCATAACGATTTAGGGTTTTTTGGTACAAGGTATCGACTAGTCTTATTTCAGACACCAACGACTTAGGGTTTTTCATAAAACATGTGTATGTGCACTTCGATTGCTCCAATGGAGAATCCACAATTCTGATATTCTTGAAAGATTCCACCTGAATGAACCCGGTTAGGGGGAATGCAAATTCTGTGAGAAGGTAATCTCAAATCTAATATTCTTGAAATCTCCATGAACTTATAATCTTTTTTGCTCACCAAGTCTTTTTTTTTTTTAAAATTATTGCACAGCCTGTTCACTGTGGATATGTTGCTTCAAAGTATCTTCACGAATGTATTGATTTGGGAGGAATATCAAGTATAAAATGCATAAGAGCAAGGGTAACACAAGCCCTAACACCAATGCAGGTAATCAGTTATCTATTTCAATCTTTTTTCTAATCATTTGCTGATCGATTCCTTTTTCTAATAAATTATATCTGCTAATGCAGAGCAACCCAACTGACATTCCTAATGGCTTCATTCCATTTTCCGCGACTTGGCATTCATATGTGATTAGTAATCAAAAAAATGAGAATTCCATGGTAATGAGCTTCATTGACAGGTGAATTTTGATCTTACTAAATCTCTGTTATTATGTGACATTACTCCCCTTTTGATTAGATGATGTGTGTGTTTTTACCAGATTGAGAATTTATTTTATAACATGATTGCACGAAGGAAAACTCTCCAGAACTCTGCTGATGATTATCCAAAAATTGTTGACCTACTTTGTCGGTTTGCCATTCATCATAAAAATGTGAGCTTCTCCTGCAGAAAGGTGAGTAGTTAAACTAATTGTTTTGCATGCATCTGAAACTAATAATTGTTTTGTTCCATAATTTTGGGAGGCATACTGCATACATTTTTTAATATTGGTTTTGATGTCTTGTACATATCCATTATCTGATTCTAGTTACTCTGAAAAGAAGACTACCATGGTTCTCTTCATCAATGGTATGTGTTATGTATCACACAACTTTGATAACCATCAAAACCCTTCCCCTCTAAATTTGAGAAACCACACACAAGTAACAAAAAAAAAAAAAAAAAACAAAGAAAAAGTGAATATGCTCTAGCACTTATTTCATTAGTGTGGTTGAGTGATAATTGACACCCTTGAACTTCTGAATTTTGACTTGTGCAAATTTATTGACATTCTTCCTGATATTTTGGTTTTAATTATAACCTAACTTTTCCTCACTTTTTCACAGAATGATTAGTCGAATGTACTGCTCTGAAGAGGGAAATTGAAATCATCTATGCTGCAACTTTACCCAAAGCATCAAAACCTTTCATATATATATATATATGCCACTTATCTTGCCTCCCGAGCATGTTGATGTTAACGTGCATCCCACAAAGAGAGAGGTCATGATGTTTCTTGCATGATTTCTGTATTATTTCTTGTTGACTTATCCAAAGTGATTTTTTAATTTTACCACTTTAAAAATGTGTAACAGACCAATGCATGAAAGACAAAATGAATGAGGTGTGTATACTTAGGGTTTTTCCGGATGTGATGAATACATCCTTAGTTACTCTAAACTTGAGCTTATAAATTTATACAAGAGATTCATACGTGGGATGTTGAAGGGTTATGGGAAAAACCTTTGAGATATAAGGGCCATAGGCAACATAAATATGTCATTCGTTCTTGCTTTGGTGGGGTCAATAGCACCTTTATTGCCAGTGGCAGCGAAATTCACAGGCATATATAAATACCTGTGAATTTACCTAACTATTCGGAACTTTCATCAGCTCATTATCCTTAAGTTTATTCTCTGATAATTGTGAGAGCAGGTATATATCTGGAATTGAAGTGGTTGTGAGAGCAGGTATATATCAAGTTAGAACATCTTTTTCATTTCTGAATGTGTTGTTGACTTATTTTGGTTCTTGTGCTCTTCTCACGTACTTAATTGATTTAGATGCAGTAGTTCGTGTATGACCAGAAGGGCTGCTCCTATATTGAATCCACACCTCTTCATTATATTAGATGGATATGACAGACTTGAATCCAAAACTTTCAACCTAAATTAAAATGTTCAGAATCAAATTATTAGTTAAGAATGTTGAATTAGATTATGCTTCAATAAATTTAAATGTCATCTTTTCAGGTTCCAGCTACAAGTAGCAAAGGAGCTGGACCTTCTATGTTAGAAGGGCAAAGTGGCTATGGTTCAACCATGCAAGACTCACCAAAATTCACATATGGAGACTACCCTGCAGCTACCCAAAAGTATGGCCAGAAAGGGGAAAATATGCTCATTTTTGGTTTTTTATAATCATTAGATGGCTATAATGGTTAACTTTCTTCTTGCAGAATTCTAGAAGGTTCTTTTTTTATACTTTTTTTACTATCTGTACACTCTGAGATCTTTTAACACACCATTTACTATGAACTTTAGGTCTACTTCAACAACTTCTTTCTTTAAAGTGGAGTGAACCTGAATTAGTTGAAGTTATCGGGCACTATTCAGGGAAACCGAGTTTTTCAAGTTTTTAATATTAAAAAGGAAGCAGGGGGGTTCATTTAGTCATGTTTCAAGGGAAGTGACAGTTGAGGTTTAAATAACTACCTTGAGATTCATCTATTATGGACTGGAAAAGGGACTTGTGTACCTACTCAAGGAGATTTTGGACCTCTTATCTCAGAAATCAGTGCTACACCAAGTAAAATTCTTTCATGAAATTGTTTTTTCTTAAATTTTTGCTCTTGATTGACAAAATGACAAGAAAACCCCCTTTACTTTTTTTTTTACAGATTTCGTCCCTACCGTGAGCAACAATCCACCTTTTAACAACAAGAAGAGTAATATTGGTTTGATTGTATGGATTTTGGTTCCGGTTGTAGTTGTGAGCTTTCATATGACTTTAGTCCTGCAAATAAGCTACTAAGCTCAGGGAGGGTGATTTTGGACCTGTTTACAGGGCCAAAATTTTCTTTGAGACTGTGAAAGAGCCCTTCATTCTTTTTGAGATCCCTTCATTCTCTTTGAGATGAAGCATTTTTTGACAGATCAGCGGGAAAGTAGCTTTAGTCACCGGTGAAAGTTTGCTAAATTGGTTTGTAAATTGTAATTCAATTCTCCATCTTCAATGTTTACATTTTTTTGATCAGGTTCAACACTTATAGGTTCTAAGAAGATATATAAAGATATACACAGAACTTCGTTCACCTGTGGAGAAAGATGAAATCATATTTGAGGTAACAATTTATAAAAATTTAGGATTTAAGTAAAAAAGAACTAGACGATTGATGAATAGTATGGTGGGTGGGTGTATAACTGTTGTTTTATGAAGTTACACGACAAAAAGATTCTAAGTATTATATAATACAATTTTATCTAAATGCTTTGAGTTATAAGAATAAATAGTAATTATCTTTTGGATCCCCTTAAAAGGTGTCTCAAGGTAACATAACATATCTATTTATTGTTGGAGTCTTTATATATTAAGTACATGCAATCAGAATATTGACACCTTTATATGTAGTGTGTATTTAAATAGTGATTTGTATGATCTTGTAGGACCTAGATGCGTTCACTACATCTATTATTGTGAGTATTGCCTTCTCTTTCATTCCTGCTTCGTTAGTTGTTGCTATTATGAAGGTAGGCCACTCTCCGGTTGTATTTTTCACATAATTGACAAGGAGCTGTTGTATCTATTCAAACTAGGCTTAGAGCAATGGTTGCAAGAGATGAGTTCAGAAGAAGAAGAAACAAGGCTGCAACTATAGTTCAGGTACTATGGATGAATTATGTTTGTAAAGTATATAAGAAAAGGATTAGAAACAAGGGTGAATTTGTACAAATTAGTTAGCTACTTGCAGGTTGATCTTGAATAAGCAAAGGGGCAATGGATTGTATTTTTTGTATCTAATTCGTTTGTAAATTTTTGTTACAACTTCTATTGATTTGTTTTATCTTTCAACGATTATTTGTATGACATTAAATTTATGCAATGGATTCTATTTTTTGTATATGATATTTTATTTTCTATTATGAAACATTAAATACAAATTTAATTTGAAAATAAGTAAATTTATAAATAATATTTTTCTAAACATTTAAAATTATGATACGCAAAATGTGTGTCATCTTCATTTATGACATGGCCTTTCTTGACAGGGGCTTTCTTGATACGCATTGCGTGTCATTAACACGCGCGTCGTAAGTTTACGACACATGAATGCGTTTCGTCTTCCTTTATGACATGGCCTTCATTGATACGCATTGCGTGTCGTTAATGCGCGTCGTAAATGAGCGTCGTCTATAGATGACGTGCAAAAGCGCGTCGTCTCTCTTTATGACAGGGTCTTCCTTGACGCGCATTTGCGTGTCGTCTGAGCCTTTTACGACGCGCAATGAGCATCGTAAAAGACTGTTTTTCTAGTAGTGATAGTGGTGAGAAATAAAGATAGTTGGTATTTATTTTGGTAAAAAAAGGATTAAAAATTGGATTTTTTAATAGTAAAACGGATAGTTTCTTGAAATTTTACTTAAAATTCAAATAATACTAATAATAATATTTTTTTCAGAGTTGATACTTTATTTGAATAATGAGTAATCGATATGGTGATAAATAGAAGGTGTTTTATTTATACTCAAAGGTTTGAGGCCATATGGGATTAGTATTATCCTTGTGTTTCACCTTGCATGTTTTGACTTCCTGAATAATTTAATAGGTTTAGAACAATCAAATTATTCGAACGGACCACAGTCGTTCATATGTTGGAAGTAGGTATGATTGAAGACTATTGTGAATTGGTGTGTGGATTGTCTAAAGAGCATTAGACATAAGCAAATGTTTGCTGCAACATTCATGAGTGCTTGTGAATATGATTTGAGCATTGGATTAAACCACGCTCACTTGGATCACTTCATGGATTTTGTCACGAGTGATTGGTGAGACGACAATATCTTATATTCTTGAAACCGAGATGTGTGAGTTGTATCTTGCGAGTCGATTGCACATTGACAATATGTAAACGCATCATTAACTCGGAGTTATAAAACATATTGTTGTGTGTGATTTGGTGAGTAAGTGCAAGCGAGCATTGAGTCAAAGTTTATCCGTTCATTTTATCCAAAGTAGGATAAAAGCGAGATATGTGGGCCCCTCGATGATTTAGTGATAGCATCTAAGAGCTTGGCCAAGCCGGGACTAAATTGATGTGTTCAATTGTAGTCTGTTGTCAGTCGTCATAAATCAGAATTCGGGAAACAGCACATAGACAAAGAGAATGATTTAAATCCATGTCTCAGTCTATACGACATCTAGAATGGAGGAATATATGATCCCTTATCTTAAGGACACGCGTATCTGATAAGATCAGAGTTGACAACGGCTTTGGAAAGCTACGACTGCAGATCAGGATCTGAAGTCATACGCGAAATAGTTACTAGACTTATCCAAGTGGGAGACTGTTGGATTAGTGTCTAAGTCCATAACTATTTTGGTATGTACTTGACCCGATGGTGCATGGTCCTTTTAGGTTGCCTTCACCAAAGCAACTTGATAGAATGATATATGGAGATAAATGATTAAATATGATTTATTAATATATTATGAGAATAATATATTAAAGGAGAAAACATATTGTTTAATTAATATTAGTCAAGAATTAATAAGAATTAAGATTGTGGCTAAAAGATATTAATTAAACTTAAGGGACTTGAACTGTTAATTGTATAATAGTTGAATATTGAGGTAATGGACTCCATATTAAAGGGGGTGGACGAATTCTATAAGGAAACCCATTAGAAATCGTCCAAAGGCCTTTAAGTAAGGGGTTCATGGGTTGCTTAGGGCCTAAGCATCCAAATTAGGGTTTCCTTGTTAGATAACCTTAATAGCCTCACTATTTAAGGACCCATTGGGCACCAAAAATGTGGGCAAAAAAATCCTTAGGGTTTCTACACATTTTTTAGTGTCTCCTTCTCTTATCCTCTTCATCCTATTGCTCTTGGTGTTTGTGAACCATTAGAGGAGTGACATTTGTGACTCTAAGCTTTCTAAAGTCAATACAAGAAGGATTTGGGATTGTTATTGCTACATAACAATCAAGGAATGATCTAAACCCTAATTTATATGTTATATTGATTATCATATATTAGATCTAGGGTTTATAGTCTTGGATGAATTGCATGTACAATAGAGAAACATAGATCCACGCATTAGGGTTTGTATGAGCACATAGGATGTTCTTATGACCAAAACCTATCAAGGAGTGCATAATTGTAATAGAATATAGGAGCTTAAGTGTATGCATTTGAAGGTGTTCTAGAGAGAGAGAAAAGAGAGTGTGCGTTAGTGTGTGTGAATCTTGTATCCGGATCTTCATTCATATCAATACATACAACATTCATCATCTTCTTCTTCTCCTTCTCTTCTATTTGATTTGACATCATCTGTTTGATTGGGATTACGCACCATCAAACGGATCTGATTGATACACAAGCAGATTGGGGACTTACAATTGGTATCAGAGCTTGGATTGTATCTGTCAATTTTGTCAGATCTGGAGCTTATTTGATCTTATTTTCGAAAGATTTTTGCGTTTTTGGATAGATGTCTGAAAATTAGGGGGGGGGGGGGGTTTCTTCACGTTTTTCATAAAAACATGTTTTTGATCGAGTTTTGGAGCAAAAAGGGGCAAAAATCGTTGTTTTTGGTCGTAAGCAGCAAGGGGGTGGCGGAGTTTACGGCCAACAACTAGGGTTTCCAGAGTTTACGGCCTGAGTTTACGACCCTCCTCGATTTACGGTCTTCACATGTGTACGGTCCGAGTTTGCGGTCCAGCAGCGTTTACAGTTCGCACCTCGCCTCGTTCAGCAGCCTCGGTCTCATGCCTCGCACCTCGTCCTCGCATCGCACACTTAAAACGGAGTTGGGGGTATTGGGGATCAAACCCGGGTGCCTTGATTCATCAGTCTAACTCCTTAACCAACTCAGCTAAGCTACCTGTTGATACAAACCTTTCGATTTTAATTCATAAACACTCCGTGTCGCACCACTTTCCCAATTTTTACACTTTTAACCCAAAAATTCAATTTCTTTTAGTTTTAAATTCCTTTTTCTTCCAAAATAAAAAAATAGATAAATAAATAAATAAAAAGATTTTTAATTTTTGACTTTTAATTTTGATTTTTTAGATTTGTAACTTTGACTTTTAAATTTTTTTGACTTTCTCATTTAACTTTTAAAATTTCAAATTTAGCTTTTCGGTTTGACTTTTAAGTTTGACTTTTGAGTTTGACCTTTTAAATTTGACTTTTAAGGTGGAGTTTTGAGGTTTGTAGTCAAAGGGTTTAATTTTTAAGTTTGATTTTGGCTTCTAGTTGTGTTTTTAATGGCTTTTGAGGTCAACAAAGGAAACAAAGACATGAAAGAGAATCAGCAGGATATGTTAAGACAAAATTTCAACATGTTCAATTATATGCCTGGAGAAACCCTAGAAGCTTAGTTGCAACGATTTACTACACTTACTATTGAGATGAATATAGCTAGGATCTTCTTGACTAAATCTGAGATAAACAAAAAGCTGCTGAATTCACTTCCGAAGTCGTGGGATGTGAACGTGGCTGTCAGCAAGAAGACAAAAGATCTTAATCATCTTAGTCTTGCTGCTATAACTGAAGAACTTGATGCTTTGAAGTGTGGAAAAACAATGAGTTCCGCAAATACTCAGGTCAATGAAGTTTCAAGCTCTCAATCATGTGAAACTACGATTAACATTCTTCGTGAACATAATGATTTGCTAAAAAGGGAAGTCAAAGACCTAAAATACGAAGGATATCAACTTAGGAAAGGACAGAAACCCCTGAAGGCTGAAATAGATGCAAAAACCAAAGACTTTAGGAAGCTTCAGGAAGATTATAGAAATAAATGTGAAAATTATAACTATGTTACGAGGCAACTTGCTGAATTAACTGCTGAGCTTGACACATTAAAAGGCAAATTTGAAACTGTAGATTTTGATTTTAAAAAATTTGATGTGTCAAGCGAAGTAGTTGCAAACATGATAGATCATTGTCTGCAATTTAAAAATAACCAGCAAAAAGGTCTAGGGTATGATAGTGTTCCTCCACCTTTAAATCATAACTACACATCCAACCCCATGACACAAGAAGAAATTAACAGGGAGACACTTCTTACAATATGGCAAACTAGTTGGATTTGTGTCAGGAGGTATTCAAGTTGAAAATACTAATGTTTCTACTTTATGTGTAGGTAAAGTAGCAGAGGATAAAAACAAGGAGAACACCATTGAATAAACCAAAATCTCCTTGAGCTCTGAATCTGTTGCTTTGAACTCAGCTGCTTCTGATCAACCTGCTGTTGAGAAATACAGGCCACCAATTCCAGTGAAACAAAGTGCATGTTGTAATTGTGCTTGTGGGAACAATAAGAGACAAAGTAGGGATACGCCACCAGGGGCAGGTAGAAACAATTTTCCAGTGAAGAAAAATACTTGTTTTCACTGTGGAACACCTGGTCACATTGCCCGAAACTGTCCAAATCGTGCATACGTTCCCTACTACGCACAAGGATGGAAAAACGCGCCAAAAGGGAGATACTCCAAAAGAAACCCCTCAAGGTCACGTTCAAACAATGGTGACTGGAACGCGTAGAAGGCCAACAATCAAACTCACAAGGCCAAGAATTCGAATCCCAAGGGCAAGAGGGGAATGTCGGCCAAGAAGCCCATTCCAAGAGATTCTCCAGTGAAACAAAGGTCGGTTATGTCAAAGTCATCTCAACGGCCAACATCAAGATCAAAAGAAAGTACTGAGGCACCCATCAGATCAAAAAAGAAATGGTTCAAACCCAATTACAAATGGGTTCAAAAGGTTCAATCTCCCAAATTACCTAATGTCTCTAACGTTTCTACATCTTATGTTTGTGATAAGTAGGATATGTCATGGTTGAGAGTATCGTGCATGGATGAAAAAGGTCGACCCAATTTCAAAACAGACTGGGTTCCAAAGACCAACTGATCCCGCTCTGTGTCGGAGCAGCTATGGAGGCATATCATCAGACTTCGGTTTGTTGGTATTCGCTGCTCCTGGCATACGATAGGGGGCATCTCTCAACCTTACAACACTCAAAACTTTTTTCAAGAGTATGTGTCCTTTGCGGGAAAGGAAATAAGGGAAGAAAGGAAGGATCACATAGGTTTAGTGCTTAATGATGTAAAGAATTTTCAGATATGATCTGAGATTATGTGTGTTGTTCTCAGACCTTCTGGACGCAAATTCAATCGGTGAATTACACTTTGCGTTTTCTTCTCTATACTCCTGAGTTTATCTTACTCTGATTCGTTTTAAAAGACAATTTTTCATTTTCTTCTAGTTTTTCGATAGTAAGTATTGTTTGGGAAGTGATATCAAGAATGTGATAACGGGCAGTCTAAAACATATGTAAGGGACTGAATCTGAATTGACTAAAATCTGTGTTCAATGTGCTGGTAGGCACGAAGAATTTGACAGTGTGGATTTAGTTAGGATTGTTTGGACTGATCATACGATGCTCGGGTAGATTGAGCAGTTAGATAAACATGGGAACCCTCGGGATACACTAAATTAATACGCATCTAGAATAGTGGTTCAACTTTTCCTTGATGTACGAACTTATTTCCTTAATTATGGTTCTGATATGGTGACTGGGGGGTTCTGAAAAAGTAGGTATGTAGGAAATTATTTTCTTGCTTTCAATCTGTCAGTCATATGTTGCTTCCTTTGCTGATTGGAACATATCTGACCTGGAATGTAACATATGCAACTCTATTTCTATGCACCTCCTTTTTAGAATGTAGTTCTTTCTGGATCGATTGATTCTAAGCATGCAAACAAATAAGTACGTAAATATAAACACGAATATGGCTTGAATACGTTGAATGATTAATGCTTGAACACCTCAGAAGAGCTCGATTAAGAACTTCGATTGTAGAGGTGTTTTAGGGTTACAAAACTCAGGCGTAATTAAATGCATCTAACAATAATGCATACATGCATGCATATATATACTCTAACCCTACGAGATAATTACAGATGGACAGGCCCAATCCGGATATATACAAAAAACCCTAAGACGCAACATAATCCCCAACAATCTCCCCCTTTGCGTCTTTGGGATCGAGACTTCAACTCTGTTTAACAGCCGAAGGCTTCTTCACCGTCTTGAATACTCTCGGAATGATAGCTAACAGATGGTACTGAAAGGTAATGTACCACCGAAGCATATCAGTCAAATTTTTGTTATCAGCATCCGAGTTCTGCTTGCACCGATGTATCAAGTTGATAATGTGCTCAAAGTAGTCAGTAGAAAACAGATGTTTATCCACTAAAGTAAACAAAAACCTGTGCGCTTCACCTTTCGTAAACATCACAGTCAGATGTGTTGAATCAATTTGCCCTATCTTCATTTTGTTCACATCCCCTGGATTTTGAGTAGTCTTGACCGTCGGCTTCTTATTCATTACTTTTGCTATCTCCTGATCCATTGTTGCAACTTCATAGATGTAGGAGGCCAACATTCTCTTTAAGTGCTCTAGAATCGGCTCATACTCCTTCGAATTAGTGAGCAGAATGTTGTATAGCAATATCCAATCATGTGGATTAAGATTGGGAAGATTTGCTAAAGATATCATCGAAATAGAGTTTGCAGACCCTCGTGTAATCTTGAAATGCACGTTCACAAATTTACTAGTGGGAGTCGGTTTTAACACCTTGACAGTTGTAATTTTTTGCGCACTCCATGTTAGGTATTGAGGTTGGCCATACTTTAAGTAAAAGTTGACGAGCTCTCGGTCAACCTTTGGATTTTGAAAAGGAACCTTAACAGTTGAATCAAAACAATGAAATGTAAATGCTTTCCTTGTAATTGGCATATCAAACTGTGAGTCCTTTGAATTATCGTAGTCAAAAGAGGCAATCGGTTCCAACTAATATATACTTGGTGATTCAATTGCTTGACTGATCAGCATGTCTCTAGTCCATTCAGGAAACAGAGCCTTCTTACACTTCAAGATATCTTCTTCTTCTTTGTTACGTCTCTTTGTTTCCTCAGCCTCCTTTGTGATTTTTAGATTGTCATGTAACTCTTTATCTCTCTTTGTTCATTTAAGTGCATCAGCAATAGTTTCTTCTGTTGGATTAGTGTCTAAGTCCATAATTATTTTGGTATGTACTTGACCCGATGGTGCATGGTCCTTTTGGGTTGCCTTCGCGAAAGCAACTTGATAGGATGAATTATGGAGAGAAAGGATCAAATATGATTTATTAATATATTATGGGAATAATATATTAAAGGAGAAATCATATTGTTTAATTAATATTATTCAAGAATTAATTGATAATAAATTTGTGGCTAAAATAGATTAATAAAACTTAAGGGACTGGAATTGTAATTATATGATAATTGCAATTGGGCTATGGATTACCTTATTATATAAGGTTGGACGAATTCTATGGGGAAACCCATTAGAAATCGTCCAAGGCCTTTAAGAAAGGAATCCATGGGCTGCTTAGGGCTTAAGCAGTCAGATTAGGGTTTCCTAGTTTAAAACCCTAATAGCCTACATGTATAAATAGTACCCTTAAGCCCCAAAATGTGGTTAACTTGTTCTCTAGGGTTTTGGACGATTTTGGGCAGCTTCCTTCTCTTCTCTTCTTCATCCTGTTGCTCTTGGTGTTTGTGAACCATTAGAGGAGTGACATTTGTGACTCTAAGCTTTCTAAAGTCATTACAAGAAGGATTTGTGATTGTTATTGCTACATAACAATCAAGGTATGATCTAAACCCTAATTATATGTTGTATTGATTATCATATGCTAGATCTAGGGTTTATAGTCTTGGATAAATTGCATGTACAATTGAGAAACCTAGATCCAAGCATTAGGGTTTGTATGAGCACATAGGATGTTCTTATGACCTTGTTGACAAACATATGTTCTCCACTTCCTGCTTGGAACACGTACTTGATACCACTCACAGATGTAAACAAAACAGTGATTCAGACAAGAAAAACTTCTCTGACATGCTTCGGTGGTATATAAATTTTCGTCACACTCTTTTGGCCATTATACCGAAGGTGTTCAAGACGGTGAAGAAGTCTGCTATTTCTCAACCGAACTAATCTTTCACCTCTATTGATACAAATGGGGAGATTGTTGGGATTAGCGTGTTGTGTCATATGGGCTTATTGTTAATATTTTGATTACCCGGTTTGGGCCTGTCCAACCGTGGTTTAAGCATTAGGGTTAGCTTATATAATATGCATGCATGTATAGCTTTAAGGTTAACATTTTCATTGATAGCAATTGCATTGTAACCCTAGCCACACCTCTATAGCCGAAGTTCTTCATCGAGCTCTTCTGAGGTGGGAGATATTAATCATTCGACTTATTTTCATCCATTATCGTGTTCTTTACTTTATTATTCTTGTTAATCTGTTTAGAATCTATCGATCTAATAGTGCAATAATCTCATCAACATGGTTAGCCGATATCAAGGGAGCACAGGTAGAGCTCACTAGACAACAGTTAAGAACATTCTTAAGTACCTACAAAGGACTAAGGATTGGGTCTACTTGGTGGAAATGATGACTTAAGAGTGACAGGTTATTGTAATGCCAACTTTCAGACCGACAGAGATAACTTCCACTTTCAGTCGGGGTGGGTGCTTACCCTAAATGGAGGAGCAATGACTTGGAAAAGTTCCATGCATGAGATCGTGGCAGATTCAATGTGTGAATCAGAGTACATAGCAACGAGCGAAGCGTCAAAGTAGGCAATATGGTTAAAGAATTTAATTGGAGGCCTTGGAGTTGTACCAGCCATAAAGGAGCACATGAAGATTTTATGTGATAATGAAGGAGCAGTTGCCTAGACCAAGGAACCAAGGGAACATGGTAGATCCAGACATATCGACAAAAATACCACTTCATCAGACATCGGGTAGAAGAAGGACTCTTCGTGGCCAAGAGGGTATCTTCAGAAGAGAATCATCAGGATCCCCTCACAGAGGGTCTAAGTAGGGTCAAGCATTTTCATAATGCAAGGAGCATTGACCTGAAGGACGATATTAGTTGTAGTGATTACATAGGTGTTTAGAAACTTGTAATAGATAAATGTAATTGACATTTGATGATTAAATAATGTAGATTTATTTATGAGTAATGTTTACTATCTTGCGTTAAATGTTTACTATTGTTTCACTTTTGCATGATTTTTACTTCCTGAATAATTAGATTGTTAAAATTATCCACAGTCGATCATACTTTGGAAGTAAGTTATGAGCTTAGACTGTCATGAATTGGTTTGTAGATTGTCTATGTGTTTAGACATAGCAAAGGTTTTCTACAACGTTCATGAGTACTCTTGAAATAAGATTTGAGTATTGGATTATACCCACACTCATATGAATCACTTCATGGAATTTATCACGAGTGTTTATGAGATGATAATATCTTATAATCTTTAAACTGAGATATATGGGTCGTTGTTTACGAGTTGGTTGTCTATTGATAATGTGTAAACGCGTCAGTAACTTGGTGTTATAAAACATATAGTTTGATGAGCAAATAGTAAAAGCATATAAGTGAAAGTTTATCTCTTCATTTTAACCTAAGAGGGTAAAAGCGATATCTTGGGACCTTTGATGGTTTTGTGTTGACTTATGTATCGGGCCCGGTCAGGACTGAATTGATGTGTTCAATTAAGTTCTATGAAAAATAAATCAGAAGTCTGGAAACAAATTGTTGGACATTGAGTATAACTCTATTCCATATCTTTGTCCACATGATACCTTGTAGAACAGAGGATTATATGATCCTTTATCTAAAGGACGCGTCATTGACTAGGTCAGAGTTCGACATCGGCTTTTAAGAGCTACGATTTCTTATTCAGATTGTGAAGTTGCATTGGTAGTTATAGTTATTAGACTTATCGAATTGGGAGACTGTTCGATTAGGTGTCTAAGCCCATAACTATAATTGGTATGTACTTGATCTAATAGTAGCATGGTCCTTTTGGGTTGCCTTGACCATAACAACATGACAGGATGACTTGGAGAGAGGTTAATTAATGATTTATTAATATATTATAAGAATAATATATTAATGAGAAATCACATTATTTAATTAGTATTTAGTTAGAAATCAATTTGGTATTAGTTTTGGGATTAAAGGAGTTAATTAAAAGTACGGGGACTGATATTGCAAATCAATGATAGTTGCAATATTGGACTTATGGACTCCCTTTGTAAGGGTTGGACGAAATCTATAAGAGGCCCTATAGAATTCGTCCAAGGCCTCTTAGAAGGGAGTTTCATGGGCTATTCAGAGGCTAAGTAAAGAATTAGGGTTTTACAAGGAAACCCTAGCAGTCACAAGTATATATAGAACCCCACACCTCTTGAAATCGGCCACTGCTTCACACAAGAGAAACCTAGCCGATTTCTACCCCTCTCTCACTTATCCCTTGCTCTTAGTGTTTGTGATTCCATTAGAGGTGGCACTCAATCTTTCAAGATTCAATATCATTATTGGATTACTTGTTATTACGAGATAACAAGAGAGGTAAAAATCAAACCCTAGTTTTTCATGTTAATTTCGAAAATTGTATGCTAGTTTAGGGTTATTGATTAGGAAATCTTATTTGTATGTATAACATGAGAAAAACCTAGATCCAGAGCAATTACGGTTGCATGTGCACATAGGAATGTAGATATGCTCAAAACCCCAAAAATCACCTCAATCAACAAATAGAAAATCTCGTACCCACGTCTGCTACACAACGGCTCCTTACACTAAACATAATAAATACTAACCTAAGTTAAGTTATTAAGGTCAAGCCCATAAATCATGAGGCCCAATAATGGTCCAAGCCTAAACTAGGCCCACTAATAGCCCAATACCAAATAGTGTAACAGTTGAATCCCGGTATGTTCCATTATTCCCCTCGTATTAAGTAAAAGTTGCATTTTGGTCCTTGTGTTGTATGTGTGGTGTACCACATGGTACACTTGGCATACAAGCTATGAAGCAAGTATGCGGGGCGTACCACATGGTATGCTTAGCGTACTCATGGGAGGCTTGGACAGGGTTCCGGAGGCGTACGCGGGGAGTACGTAAGGAATCTTAAAACCCTAAGTTTGGAGGTTGTAAACTATATAATCACCTTTATGGCTTATGAAACCCTTATTTCTTCGCCTCACATGACTCTTTAGCTGCGTATTTGAAACCCTAGGCCTGTCCTTGTGTTTTGAGATCATTATGTTAATTTTGGTGTGATTTAGTGCGTATTCAAGAAGTGGAAGTTCGGTGCAAGGTAGTGGATCAAGGAAGAGCTTGTGGATCTTAATTATTTGCTTCATTTCCAACTTGTTTGAGGTATAAAGCTATTCACTTGTTCATTTATAGCTTAGATCTATTATGTATGAGTTTTGGTCCCTTTTTGTCTCAAGAACAAGATCTAGTGGTTTGATACCACTCTAGGAGCTATGAGTTGCCATTCTTGTTGTTTCTGAGGTTCTAGATACATAAAGTTGTCTCCTTTAGGGTTTAAAATTCCCCATGCATGAGATTGTGTCCATATGGTGAAAGTATAATGCTTTACATTAAAGTTGGGCTCTTTTGGAGCATGCAAAGTCACCAAGTCAGTCACTTTACAGTTCTAGACACTTATTAGGACGCAAATCTGTGGTTTGACGTATGGACTTAAGTGTTAAGAGTTTAATGAAGGGTTGGCTTAATGGATGAATATGCTGGATGTACAAGTCTGTACGTGCAGCGTACAAGCCAAATAGTGTGTACTTATTAGGACTCAGTTAGGTGGGATTTTGCATTTTGGGATTCAAGTTTGGGCTTCCTTTTGGGTTAGGTGTTTAAGTTATTATTGGGCCATGATTGGGCCTTTGGTTATTATTTGGCTTTTGGGCCTTTTAGATTGTGAGTTGGGCCTTGGTATTGGACCTATGTTAGGGGTAAAATGGTCTTTTTAACCCAAGTATGGACTTATGGTTATGGATTGGAATCCAAATGTTAATTGGGTGTTGTTTTGGTATTGATTAGCTCGAGGATTTGTTCGACCAGCAACCATGGATTTTCAGTGAGATTTAGAAGTCGAGGTGAGTTTCCTCAATGAGTTTACCGGTTCAAAGGCACCAATGTCGGCTGTTGTTGCTTATGTGTTGCTATGTATACCAGGTGTGGATCGATGCCAGATAAGGCCCGATGATTGAATCGCATGCTATTGTTTATGGTCATTGTATGTGTTAGTATGATTATGTTATATGTATTGTATGTTAATAGTGGGTGGGGACCAATGTCAAGAGGGGCCTAAGAATAACAGATCTATATACCAAGCGGGGATCGATGTCGGATGAGGCCCGATGGTGGGAGGGGCCTGACGTAGGGCGGGGGCCCAGTATGTGATTTATTATGTATGATATCGGGTAGTTTGGGGAACTTACTAAGCTTTATGCAGGAGGGAGAGCGGGATTTTGTGTATAGATCTATATGGGGGTGACACCCCACACCTGAGTTATTCGCTACAGTTAGACTAGGCCAATCTAGGGTGACAAACCTTACCTTAAACAAGTCGGCGTTTGAAAAACATCATGACAAGCGGATCAACCATTACGGAATACAACTTCTGTTGATAACAAGGTAACATACACGCACTAGTACTCGGTATTAGGATGTTGAGATCACAACAATTTATAAATAGAAAACATCGGGTTGTCTGGGATCATTCATTTTATACACTCACAAACATTAACACACATGCATTAATACAAGATCGGACACAAACATTTCAAACCGTTTGTTCTGATATGATGGCGCTACCGAGGGTATGCTCTTTGACATTTAGGAAGTTTCGGGATTGCAAAGCTCCAGACTATCATGGGGAGAAGGACCCCATAGCGAGTCGATAGTGGTTAGCAGAGGTTGCTAACGCCTTTCGCACCAGTAGTTGTCCCGAGGGGGATGAGGTCAGACTAGCCTCTCGCCTTTTAAAATACATGGCATGAGACTGGTGGGAGGAGGTAGGATGTACAGTGGGTGATGTTGTTGTTTATGTGACGTCATGGTATGATTACTTGACTTGGTTCTGAGCTGAGTTTGCACCGGTGACTGAGGTGCAACAGTTGGCACTAGAGTTTCAGGATCTCCTCCAGACTACGAAGACGGTGGTTGAAATCATTAGATGTTGAGTAGTGACATCCGATAGTTTATGAGCCAATCCAGTTGCAAGACGCTGGAGGATTTGATAGCTCGAGCTAGGGAGAGGGAGACTGTCACAACTAGCATTTTGGCTAGGAAATTCTGTATTCATGTAATCAACTCCCTGTGTAACTTGTAACCTAAGTTGAAGTTTTGTGCAAATGATCGTTCCAAAAACAACTAGTTGAATCGGAACTCACTCGTGAAGTCCAAAACCTAATTCAATACATCTCATATACTCAACTGTGGGTTTGAAACCATAATTTCCCAGTTCGAACCCTACTAGACTAGAAATCATTTATTGGGCCTAATGGGCCAACAAACTCACAACTTGGTCATTTGTGCTCTAATTGGACCCACTTTCATGAAACTGTAACCTTTTGGGTTTTTGGGTCTAAAATATCTCATTTCACTTTTATGGGCCTTATTGGACCTCAAATGATCCACTTCATTCTCATAGGCCTTTATGGGCCGTGAATAACTCTCTTGAACGCTATTGGGGTCGTAAAACCCCTTTCTTTATCATTATTGGGCCGTAAACCCTCATATGGGCCCAAAGGGCCGAAAACTTAATTATGGGACCTTATAGTTTAGGAAATGTTCAATTTTAGCCTAACAATCAAAATTTTTTTCATCCTCCTCTCTCATTTCGGTTAAAAAAAACATGGATTATTGGATTAGAGCCACCTAATTTTTGTTTATTGGATTTCCATGCAATTACACAACATTAATCTAGGCAAATCACATACTTCCATGTTCCATCTTTTCACACTCCACTATTCCCTCTTCTCTCTTCTTAACTCACGGCCAGGGTACATCCTCACCACCACCTTCATTTTTATTCTCAAACTCACCCAAAGATTTCTCTCTAGAACTCTCAAGAAAAATATATTTTCCCTCTCCAAATTTCGTGAGTGCTTGGGTGTGTGTCCAAGAATACTTCATCAAAGACCATCATTTTGGTAAGGTACTTTCTCATCAAAGTGTTTAACTTCATTTTATGATAATCTTCACTCCTTAAAACTTTATTTCATGATCCATGCTCTTAGAACTTCTTAGAACTCAAAAATCTCTTCAAGGAAGCTTGTTAGAGCCGAAAACACCTCCAATCTTCTTCCAAAACCGATCCATCAACCCCAATATGAGTTCATACCCCTATTTTCGGTTTTACTATGTTTTGGGGGAGAATACAAGTTTTTTTGTGTAGATCTATGTGTATATGCATGATTTTGTGTGTTTTCATGATATAAGTGTGATTAGGTGTTATAAACTTCATGATTTAGAATAATGATGGATCTTTATGGTATTTATGATTTAGAAAGGCTAAAAGTGTAAACTTTCATAAATGGGCCTCATATTGGGCTTTCATGGGTTTTGGGCTAAATTTGTAAAATTTTGGACTTTCGTGGGCTTAATTTTCATTTTAAACAAAGTTGAGCCAAAGTTGTTATTTTACTCGATCAAGCCCTTAAATGTAAACTTTTGGTTTTAAATGACCTAAAGTGTCATTTTTACTAAAAATGTGCCTTAGTTGTAAATTAACGGTTTGAAGGACCGAAAATGTCTTTTTACAAAAAAGTGGCCCTTTTATGTCATTTTGGAAAACATCTAAACTTAGCAACCAACGTAAAACATCTAAACTTAGCAACCAACGTAACAACAAACGAATCAATTACATGTTTAGTGGGTCTTAGTTGTCCTTTCACATGTTTATTGGGGCTCGAATATACCTTGCATATTTATTGGGCCTTAGTGGTCCATCTACATGCTTGTTGACTTCACACATTCACATACATACTCGTTTGGCTTTATAAACTGAAAACTTACACGAAAACAATATACACTGTGCAATTCAATATTCACGTAAATACCGTTAACGATCTTGTGAGACATTGCGTTTGACACCTATCGAGTGTATAACTGTAGCTTGTAGTCATAACCAGAGTCTACAGGAGGGAGAGCGGGATTTTGTGTATAGATCTATATGGGGGTGACACCCCACACCTGAGTTGTTCGCTACAGTTAGACTAGGCCAATCTAGGGTGACAAACCTTACCTTAAACAAGTCGGCGTTTGAAAAACGTCATGACAAGCGGATCAACCATTACGGAATACAACTTCTGTTGATAACAAGGTAACATACACGCACTAGTACTCGGTATTAGGATGTTGAGATCACAACAATTTATAAATAGAAAACATCGGGTTGTCTGGGATCATTCATTTTATACACTCATAAACATTAACACACATGCATTAATACAAGATCGGACACAAACATTTCAAACCGTTTGGCAGAATATGTTGGATTTTCTGGATTTTACAAAGTAATACAAAACCTTTTTCTCAAACATAATTATGAACTCACCAAAATTATATATGTTGACCTTTTCAAATTAACTTGTATTCTCAGGAAATCATTGAGCAGGTTGGTCAACAAGAATTCCTGGATATTTTGTTGTGTTTTGTTGTCACCGTACTTTAGATATTTTGAGCATGTAATATTGAAATACAATACTTGATGTAAACAATGATTGTTGTAATATTACATGTGTGATGATGATGATGATGTTTTGTTTGAATTATATACACTGTGATGATACTACAAGAATGAAGTCACTCAAGCCCCCAAACTTTTCCGCCATCTGGTTCAGCGGTGTGACAGATATTGATCTGGAGATGGAGAGGAAGAGGAAGCCATATGAGGTTCAGACATTAGGGGGTTCAGGCAAGACGCCCAAGGTATCATATTCTAGATCGAGAAGCCATCAGGTCCATAGCTGTTGTGGTAAGTGTGGCAAGTCACACAAGGGATCATGCAGGGGTGGTGGTTTTGGTTGCTTCAAGTGTGGTCGGATGAGTCATTATAGCAGGGATTGTACTGCTACCACCACCCAGGGATCATGCCTGATTTGCTTTCCTTGCAATCAAAGGGGCTATAAGTAGGCCCATTTTCTGAGTTTTGCTGCAACAGGACCAGTGCTAGCACCCGCTCCTGCGACTCTTCAGATTACTGACGGCTGTCAGGGTCGGGCAGACATGCCTGTGGCGAAGAGCAGGGCTTTCCAGTTGACGGTCAAGTAGGCGTGTGAAGCTCTCGATGTAGTTACGGGTATGTATCTTCTCCTTATCTCTTTATTTATACTGAATTGATTGCTTATGTTTATATGTTTCATTTTTAGGATCGTTCATCGTGAATGGTATTTTTGCATTGGTATTGTTTGATTCTGGAGCTACCCGATCGTTTGTATCACTTGCGCTTAGCAAGAGGTTTGTTGGAGCTCCAGGGGAGTTGGATTGTCCTCTAGATGTCGAGATTTCTTATCATAAGTCTATTTGCGTTGCGAGGGTTCATCAGGTTTGTACTTTCAAGTTATTCGGCAAGCAATATCCGATTGATTTGGCTCCTACTGAGATGTAGGAGTTGTCTACACAACTGTAGGAGCTATTAGACAAGGGATTTATCCAACTGAGCAGTTCGCCTTGGGGAGCACCGATTATGTTTATAAAGAAGGACGAGTCTCATCGTATGTGCACCGACTACTGGGAGTTGAATAAGGTAACAGTGAAGAACCTTTATCCACTTCCGAGGATTGATGATCTTTTTTACCAGCTTCAAGGTGCATCTTGGTTCTCCAAGATTGATTTGCGATCTTAGGGACGAGGATGTGCTAAAGACAACTTTTTGGACTTGATATGGTCATTATGAGTTCGTGGTGATGCCTTTTGGGCTCACCAATGCTCCAGTTGCATTCATGGATCTCATGAACCACGTGCACACCGATGTTGGATCGGTCTGTGATTATATTCATTGATGATATCTTGGTTTATTCCAAGACTCGTGAGCAGCATGTGGAACATTTGATGGAGATGCTAGAGACACTGAGGAGGGAGAGACTTTTCACAAAGTTCTCCAAGTACAAGTTTTGGTCGCGCGAGGTGTAGTTTCTAGGGAACCTTGTCAATCAAAAGGGTATTCTAGTCGATCTGGCCAAGGTCGAGGCCATGATGTAGTAGGAGGTTCCAAGTTCTCCATATGGAATTCCGAGTTTTCTTGGTTTGGATGGTTATTATCGGACATTCATCCAAGATTTCTCTAAGATAGTTGTTCTTTTGACGCGACTGAACATGAAGATGATTACATTGCATTGGGGGCCTAAGCAACAGGAAACTTTCAAGACTCTGAGTCAACGATTGTGTGAGGCGCCGATTCAAACCCTACGAGAGTGTGTTAATGATATCATGGTTTATTTTGATGCTTTGACTATAGGTTTAGGGCAGTGCTGATGCAGAGGGGTCACGTGATCGCTTATGCTTCGAGGCAGCTAAAACCTCATGAGGCGAATTATCCGACGCATGATTTGGAGTTGGGGTTGTCGTTTTCGCCCTCAAGATTTGGCAGCATTGCCTCCATGGGTTTTGTTGTAATATTTACATGGATCACAAGATTCGAAGGTACTTGATGGACTAATCGAATCTGAATATGGGACAACATCAATGGTTAGACGTGGTGAATGATTATGATTGTGAGATCCTTTATCACTCGGGGAAGTCCAATGTGGTAGCCGATGCTCTCAGGTGCAAGGCGATCGCGACTCTAATCAGAGACATATATTTGAGTATGAACATGATTACTCCATATTTGGAGCAGATTCGTGAGCCTCATGTCAAGGCTACGAAGGAAGAGCACCGTAAGAATGAGCGCATTGTGGTTCAGGTGGCTTCCTTCGACCATAATAACCAAGGATTGTTGACTTTGCATCGGCGAGTTTAGGTTTGATATTGGGGAGGTTTGCATCATATTCTCATGGAGGAGGCTCACAAGTCGAGGTTCTCCATTCATCCCGGCGTGACAAAGATGTATAGGGTTCTTCATCTTGATTATTGGTGGCCCTGCATGAAGCAGGATGTGGCATGTACGTGGAGCAATTCTTGACTTGTAGTAAAGTCAAGGCCGAGCATCCGCGACCTCATGGCAAGATGCAGCCATTGGAGATTCCCTTATAGAAACGAGAGGACATCACCATGGATTTTATCCGCTGTCTGTCCCTTGGGGTATCCGTAAAAAAACCATTTTCCAGGGGTGAAATACTGGCTTTAGGTAAAGGCAACCCCCCGTCGGGTAAAATCCCATAATGCCTGTCCCAAGGCCGGATAAACATGGCTCTGTGCCTTGTTCCTCTCATGGTCTAGGTTGAGTCTAGTATTTCTGTGGGTAAAGGCACCTCATATACTCTTATGTCCTACGGAATCGAAAATCTGTCCTATGGAATCGAGATTTTTCCTTAAGTATTAATGGATTTCTGTTTTTTAATGTCCAATTTCGTCCATGGAATTTCGGATCTAATAGCATGGATTGAAAGAGATTGGGTTCAAACGGGTAGGACACCAAAACTCAATTGGTTACTGAAAGAAAAACAAAAAATGATCCCAGCTCAAATCTGGTGGTCTCGGAACTATGCGATATTTTAAGACAAACCAATCCATAGAGGGAGTCCGTACTGGTGCATTGATACAGCAGACCAAAATCCCTAAAATTCCGTGGAAGCGGTTCTGGAACAATTCAACCTGCAGCATAGAGTGAGTCGACAACCCAGAATGACAGAACCCATATAGAAATAACTGTGCACAGTTACATTACGACGGTGCGAGCCGAGGAAACCCCGGGAGGGTCCTTCACTCGACTAAATAGCAATCCTTCTTCCTCACCGTCTCCTTAGCCCTTTCTATTTGGTTTGCAGCTCTATCACCCGTGTTTCCCTGCAGCAGCGCTTCTTTCCGGTGCTCCGATGCTCTCTGCCTTGGTAGCGTTCCTCTTTAAGAAAAATCGCATTAATGATCTGCCTTGCCTTATTTCCAGCTGTTGAATGGAGTAATCTGGGAAGGGATCTTTTGCTAATTCCAGTTAGTGGAGCGAAGCCTTCCAATATGGGGCATACGAGTCAGGGGGAGCTAATGCTTGTTGGGTATTACCATGGAAAGTAAGGATGTGTCATTTGGTGATCGTGATAGGGATGAAGATCTCGATTATTCAGATTATGATCTCGATCTAGTCGACTCTGTTTATTCAGTAGATCTGGCCGGTTGAATGATTTCTAGCAGCACCAAAAGCTTGGGTAGTGGGATGGGGGTGAAACCTATTCTATCTCTTGGTTTATAAAATCCCGATTTGAAGACTAACTACAAGAGATTCTAAATTGTATCTCACCGTATTCGTTCCATTCATTCGTCCTCACTGATGTAACTTTCCTAGCAGTTGTAAGAGCAGCAACAATAGCCAGGAAAGTCTAGCAACACTTGCTTAGAGGTCTAGCAGCACTGACCAGATCTTGATGCCACCATACCATAAGGGCTCTAGCTTATGACTATCAAAAAGAAGGCGATAGGGAAAGGCACCGCTAGATCGACTTTCAAAGTTCGGCTGGATGGGAATGATTTCCGGGGAAGAAGCCCCGGCTTCCATGCCAGTTCGATCTAAGGTGGGAAGGGATCGAGACCTTTTTCGCGAAGATGATCTTCTATAGTTTCAAAATCTCGACTTTAGAACAAAACTACTTTCTTTCTTCCATGCCGTTGTCGAAGGCCCGACTTAAGACATTGACTTGGGTCTTGCAGCTGCCAACCTTCAAAGTAGGAGTTCGGGATCTTGTCATGAGCATGCTCCAGATAAGGCTTTTTCCTTTATTTATCTACCCGTGACCGAGCGAGGATGATCTTCTTCATGATTGGCCAAGTCTGAAAGTTGCAAGAAAAGGGGGCCAGAGAGAAGGTCTTTTCATAACCTACTTTGGCTCTTATTGGTTCTCTTCACGATGATTGGTCGGGGCCTTCGTTCCATCTTTTAAGCAGAGAGATGTTCCCGCAGCGAAGAAGTGGAATGATCATCAGAAGGAGGTGAAGGGCTTAACAGCGCCTGGTGGGAATAAGAAAATAAGGAAATTGGGCCGGGTTTGGTCATTCATTATTGCTTTTTTGGGATTAAAGGATAAATTACAAGCAAGTCATGTTTGGAGCGAACAAATTACCTCCTTTGAAAAATAATTTCTTTGGTTATGGCCGATACCTATTGTTATCAATGAGAAGATCTACCCGGAAAGGGAAAACAAGATCGGATAGTCGGGCAGGCGCTCCCTTTTGGGTGTGGCTGTGTATGGATAGGCTAAGGCACCTTAGCATGCAAGGGGCTAAGTCGTTCCAATACAATAGGGGTCTACCAGTGCAAGTCAGCTGAACACCGTGATTGATGAGTGGGTAGGTGGGTTAGGTGCACCTCTCGCCTAGTTGGAAGTCATGAGGCTAGTCCCCCCCCTGAATGAAGAAGTAGTAAGGTCCCCTTCCTGCGTATGTGCCTTGATTTAGTATTTAGTTTCTATTTTGATTCTTTCTATTTTTTAATGGGAATCTTTCTAGAAAAATATATCTGGCAAAACGCAATTTGTCGAGTTCAATCCAAGGTGCACCTTGCCTTTTTCAGGTAGCTTTCTTACGCCTATTCAGCTAGGGGGCCATTGGTCATAGCTTCAATTCGATGAAGGAAAAAAAAAGAAGAGAAAGAAAGGGAAGTTTTTTCTTTCTTTCAATCCAAATAAGAGAACAAAGAAACCACTCAAAAATGAAAGTTAGATAAAATCAAGAAGTTTCAGTAAGAACTAGAACTAGACTTCTTCTCCCCTTTTGAATTTTCCTCTCTCCTTTAGTTTGTGCTTCCACCCGGGCTTTTCCTTCTGTTTTATAGAGACGAAAATTCTTCTAATACTTCATGTAGAAAGTTGAGGCATTTTCCCCGGCATACGGAAAAAAAAGAAAGGATGACGCAAAAGACGAGTAAGTGATGGGGAGGGGGAGGCTCTCGAAACCAAACGAGACTAGAAAAAACATGGGAATTAGCACCATTCATATGAGTGATTTTGTCTTGAAGAGCCGTGCATAAGCCCCTTTAGAGATAGGGGCTACTTTCTTGTGGTAGTCATTGTGAATGAGCAAGTAGGGGGCGGCAACTAAAGAGGTAGTGAGACTGACCGCAATTGCAGGAATAGGTTGACTTTCTTTCATTTTGGTTATGGAAAGTGAAAGTTTTTTCGTTTAGTACGAGATCGCTTCACACCTCACGGTGCTTACACCTCTCGCCTATCGAAGTTTTGTTCAAAAACCTCATCGGATGGGGCTCACTCATCAACAACTAGGCCTCCGTCACATTCTGTTTCTGAATCAAGTTAGGATACGGATCTAGAAGCTTCTGCGTTCTTGTCTCATGAGAGGCCACAATGGCAATTACAATGGGAAGCAAGGTTGTAAGGTGGAGCGAATCCGGAAAGATTGCCTCAGTTCGGATTGTTCTCTGCAACTCGGGAACATGAAGTTGGAATCGCTACTAATCGCGGATCAGCATGCCGCGGTGAATATGTACCCGGGCCCTGTACACACCGCCCGTCACACCCGGGAAATAGGTTTCGCCCGAAGCACCGGACAAAGCTTTCCAGGACTGCGCGTGGAGTGGATTCGATTTGGGTCATTGTTGATCGTTTGATCAAGAGCGTGCATTTCATTCCGGTTAAGAATAGTATTTCTGTAGAGAAGTTGACCGAGGTTTATATCACGGAGGTGGTGGGACGTCATGGGTGCCGGTATTTGTGGTTTCTGACAAGGATGTTCGTTTTACTTCCAGGTTTTGGAAGAGGTTTCATGATGAGTTGGGCACTCGTCTTCATTTCAGTACAACATTCCATCCGCAAACCGATGATTAGAGTTAGCAAACTATTCAAACTCTTGAGGATATGTTGCGTGCGTGTGTGTTGGACTTTGGAGGGAGTTAGGATACGTATCTCCTGTTAGTGGACTTTTCTTATAACAATAGTTATCGTGTTAGCATTGATCCACCTCCTTTTGATATGTTCTATGGGAGGAAATGCAGGAACCCGATTTGTTGGGGCGAGGTCGGTCAGCGGGTTACGGGGAGTACTAAGGTGGTGCTCAAGACCACTACGCTGATTCAGCAGGTTCAGAGCAGGCTCCAGATAGCTCAAAGTCGGCAGAAGAGTTATGCCAACAGGATCCAGTCAGGCTTGAGTTCCAGGTGGGAGATATGGTTCTCCTATAGGTGTCACCTTGGAAAGGTTTCATCCAGTTTAAGAAGCGAGGCAAGTTGTGCCCCAGGTATATTGTTCCTTTCAGGGTTATAGCTCGGGTGGGTCGGGTTGCTTATCGCTTGGATCTTCTAGATGAGCTCAGTCATATTCATAGCATGTTTCAACTCTATCAACTTCAGAAGTGTTTAGTGGATGATTTCGTAGTGGTACAATTGGAGGACATTCAGGTGGATGATCTCCTGAATTATATTGTAAGACTGGTGGTGATTTTGGATTGGAAAACAAAAACCTTGAGGAACAAGGTTGACGAGCTGGTGAAGGTGCAGTGGCAACACCTCAAGGGATCGGGGTAGACTTGGGAACCCGAGGATGAGATGATAAAGCACTATTCAGAGTTGATACGGGTAACGGACTTTGAGGACGAAGTCTGATTCAAGTGGGGGAGAATTGTAACACTTGAACCCTGATATGTTCCATTATTACCCTTGTATTATGTAAAATTTGTATTTTGGTCCTTGTGTTGTACGCATGACTTACAAGCTGCGAAGCGAGTACACGAGGCATACCATATGGTACGCTTAGCATACTCATGCGAGGATTGGATGGGGTTCTAGAGGCGTACGTAAGGAATCTTAAAACCCTAATTTCCAAGGTTAGACACTATATAATCACCTTTATGGCTTTTGAGACCCTTATTTCTCAGCCTCCTTTGACCCTTTAGCCTCATATTCAAAACCCTTAGCCTCTCCTTGTTTTTTGAGCTCATTTCAAGAAGTAGAAGTTTGGTGCAAGGTGGTGGATCAAGGAAGAGCTTGCGGATTTTGATTATTTGCTTCATTTCCAACTTGTTTCGGTTATAAAGCTATGAACTTATTCATTTATGGATTATATCTAATATGTATGAGTTTTGGTCCCATTTTAGCCCAAGAATGAGATTTGGTGGTTTGATACCACTCTAGGAGTTATGAGTTGCCACTCTAGGTGTTTTTGAGGTTCTAGATTAATAAAGTTATCTGCTTTAGTGTTTAGAATTCACCATGCATGAGATTGTGTCCATTTGGTGAAAGTATAATGCTTTTATCTTAAAGTTGGGTTCTTTTGGGGGATACAAAGTCACCAAGTCAATAACTTTATGGTTCTAGACCCTTATTAGGGCTCAGATCTGTGGTTTGGACTTCTGGACTTAAGCATTAAGAGCTTAATGAAAAGTTGGTTAATGGATGAGTACGTTGGACGTACAAATCTGTACCCGCAACGTACGAGCCAATTAGTTTGTACGCTTAGCATACAGCTGAGTATGCCCCCGTACTCAGTCAGGTGGGATTTTGCATTTTGGGCATCAAGTTTGGGATTTATTTTGGGCTTGAGTGTTTGAGTTCTTATTGGGTCTTGGTTGATTATTTGGCTTTTTGGGACTTTTCAATTATGAGTTGGGCCTTGGTCTTGGACAAAACTATGTTAGGGGTAAAATGGTCTTATTACCCCAAGTATGGACTTATGGTTATGAATTGGAACCTAAATGTTAATTCGGTGTTGTTTTGGTATTGATTAGCTCGGTGATTCGTTGGACCAGCAACCAGGGATTTTCAGTGAGATTTAGCAGTCGAGGTGAGTTTCCTCATTGAGTTTAGTGGCTCTAAGGCACCAATGTCGGCCCTTGTTGTTTATGTTAGGATGCTAGGGGTCTACATGACCCTTGCATGTGCTATGTGTTGCTATGTACACCAGGTGGGGCTCGATGTCGGGTGAGGTCGAATGATTGAATTGTATGATATTGTTTATAATCATTATATGTGTTAGTATGATTATTTGATATGTATTGTATGAGTATAGTGGGTGAGGCTCGATGTCAAGCGAGGCCTAAGAATAATAGATCTTTATACCAAGCGGGGCTCGATGAAGGGAGAGGCCCAATGGAGGGCGGGGACCGATGTAGGGCAGGGGCCCAGTATGTGATTTATTATGTATGGTATGGGGTATTTTGGGGAACTCACTAAGATTTGTGCTTATGGTTTTCAGTTTATGTTTTAGATACTTTTGGTTCCAAGGGGAAGATCTCGGTTTGACTGTTGATGTGTATTTTTAATGCACAATTTTTTATTTATAATTCATAGTTTATCGCATCTAAACCACACCTTACATGAAGTAAACCCGATCGAGTATAGTATAGTTTTGATAAGCAAGGGTGTTGAACATAAGGGTAATGGTAGTGAGTTAATTTGGAGTGTTTGATTATAGGTTACACACGAAAGCAACAAAGAAAGGTTTTTTTGGAATTAACTCTCAACAAATTTCTAAATAGCAAATCTTAATAAACTGACTGAAGACAAATCTCTTTAGGTACTTTGGTTTAGAAAAGTTACATCTTAAAATCATAGATAATTGCGCACACAGACTTATTTATTCATGTTTACTGATTTCTAATATGATTAGGTTCATGTTCACTAATACTAATCCTTTGATTTCAACGCAACTATTAATTCATTATTCATGTGAACAAACAATCATGCAAATCATTATTTAGTTCATATTAAGCAAGATTTGATCTTATTTAACCCTAATGGTCATAAGAATTAAATCATCCAGAGAATGGTCATTCTACTCATGAATACACATTAAAGTTCATTACTTGATTCCAAACCCTAGGTTTTGGTCAAAACTCTAGTGGACAGCCTTGATTTAATTCAACATAGTTATATGGTTATCTAAACTCTATCAATTCAGCAATAAGGAATAAGTAACAATCTCTAACACACATGGATCTTGCAATCAAACTTCACAAAATAAACTAAACACGAATAAACAATCCAAATAGCAATTAATCCACAAAATAAAGGGTTTATCTAATCATAAACACAAAACAAACGGTTTTAACACCCAAATCATAAATTAAATACATATAGAATCATGTTTTAATCCTGGTCGGAACAACGAATCACATAATTATCAGCATGAATCCGCTCTCCAATCCTTTAGATCCTCGCTCATGTTAGCTTAATGTCCTTCCGGCCACCTTCTAGACCCTCACAACGACTTCTTGGGGGTTTATAATTGCATGAAATGATCTAGGGTTCATGATATATCATCAGAGATAATTTTCGGCTCTATTTATAGGTTTCAGCATAAACACAGCGTGTTTAGACACAAATACGACGTGTTCTTCATTAAAATCTTGTATTACCCAAGTCAGCGTCAAGAATCGCGAAGATTCCATTCACCACGGCGTATTTGTGATCAACACGGCATGTTTGCTGGGAATCAACATTTTCTCAAAACACGAAAGTCATTCGAAAAAGTGTCTAGTTTTTAGAACATTTTGAATCTCGTCAATCAAAGTTACGAGTCATTAGATATGGCCATAACCGACGACGAGTCATGTTGTCCAGCAACATCCTTCTTTGTCTTCTTTTTGTTTTATCTCTCTTTTTCCTACTTCCAGCTTCTCGTATGCTTCCTTTTTGTCCTGAGCATGTCTATGCTACTAAAAAACATATTTCAAACATAATAAGTGCCTTTTGTTCCAGAATTAACACAAAATGTAACATAAAATATAAAAATAATGTATGAAAGATATAACTAAATAAGCACACATCAACTGCATCGCACACACCACATGGGTTCTGTTTTTGAGATATCACTATGATTGTTATGATTTTTATATACTTACTTTCATTTGGGTTGTATGGATAATTTTTTTGGAGTACTGTTTTATTTAAGTTAATAATGAAAATTTTGGATCATATTTTGGAACGTTTCAAATAGAGAGTCCTAAGGTCTGATCTATATTATATCCTTCTAAAGGGTAAAAGACCATTTTACCCTTTCCTCTTAACTGCTCCAACATCTCTTGGACCAATTCCTAAAAAGGTCCAAGGCCCAAAATGGACTTCCTGGGAGTACGCAGTGCGTACAGCCTGTCACAGCACAAAGTACAAGTCACTAGAGCCTAAACCATGCATTAAACTAAGCGTACTCCTACGTAAACCCAACGTACTCATAAGAGGGCCAAAAATCACCATTAATACCTTAATGGTAAGACAAGAATGTCCAAACACAGATCTAACCCTTAAGGGGTGTCTTAAGTGATAAAGTTCCTGACTTTATGACTGTGCATGGCTTAATGAGAACCAAACAATAATCTAAGCTTCCTTAATTCATAATAAGATCATCAATACTTACTAGCATGCGAGGATAAAACTCCACAAGATCTAAACTTTTTGACTTAATGGCCTCAGCAAGGACCAAATACGAGGCTCAAAGGTTCTGGAGTAGCTTCTACTCATAAGAACCATCATCATGGGACTAAAACATGATAAAATACCATCAACAACTAGATCTATATAAAGGAGCCATCAAGGTTGACACTTTATAAGCTCCAAGCAATCTAACACTCCTTCAAGGAGCTCTTTCTTCTTTCATAAGCACTAAAACACATGGAATCACACCAAGAATTCATGAATCACTCAAATGGATGATAGGGTTTCGTATTTAGAATTTAATTGGACGAAAGTTGAAGGTAAGAGGGAATTTGAGTCAAGGCCATTAAATAAGCTCTAAGACCCTAAATCAAGGTTTTTACCTGAGTGGAGTACACCCAGTGTACTCTTAGTATGCCCATCATACTCTAAAGGGTACCCGTAATCCTCATTCCTAGTATGCCCAACGTACTCATATGTACGTCCAGTGTATTAGGCTTAGCCCTAAAACCACCAAACTTCCGAAGGCCATAACTTCTTCGTTCCAAATCTGTTTTCAACGATCTTTATATCTACAGAACAATATTGAAGAGCCCCATATATATATATATATATATATATATATATATATCTTGGACTAAGAGCTTCCCGAACAAAATCCATATTTCATGCAAGACGTCTGAAACATCACTTTTCCTACTTTTCCTCTTTGATTCCAACACACACCAAGGGCTTGGACCGCACAAAAAAAATTGTCAATATCCAAATAGGGTCTAAACCCTATTACCTTGAAGTTTAAGGCCTTTACTTGATCCATTTATTGCTTACAGTCCTGAACTACGAAACTTCTCGAAACAGGATGTTACAAGTCCTTTACCTGATCGGGGATAGGTTGTATCCCTTCTGTTGTGACATAGTACCTCAGGAATTTGCTTTCCTATACGCCAAACATGAACTTCACTAGGTTGAGATTCATGTAGACTCTTTCTAATGTTCGTAGCATTTATTCGACGTCTATAAGTAGCTTTGCTTCCTATGTGCTTTTAATTACCTTGTCGTTTGCATATACCTTGATGTTCATGCTGATCTAATCCCTGAAGATCTTGCCGATCAATGACCGATCAATCATTGGTACATCTCCCCATCATTCTTTAAACAAAAGGGCATCTTCTTGTAGCAAAATGTTCCATGGTCTGTGTAGAATGTTGTATTTTCCTCATCTTTTTTCTTTATCAGTATCTAATGATAGCCCTTGTATGCATCCAAGAAACATTTCCATTGAAGCAATTGTAGTGACTCTACTTTTTGATCTATCTCTGGTAGTGGGTAAGAATCCTTTGGACATTTTTTTGTTAAGATCTGAGTAATATATGCACATTATCCAGCTCTCGTCACTCTTTTTTACCATAACTGGATTTGCAATCCATGCTGGGAAGATAGCCTCCAGGACTATACCAGATTCCACAAGATCTTTGGAATTGATTGCTTCATTTCTATCCCCAGCCTGCCCTCTTTTCTATGCTTTATGTTATAATTGTCTGGTATTATCTTTAAGCTATGTTTAAAAATGTCTCTACTGACTCCCAACATCACCGTTGATTTCCATGCAAAGATGTGTGCATATTTTCAAAGTTGCTCTATCAATTTCCTCCTCGTTAAGTCTGGGAGTTGTATTCCTGTATGCACTTTTTGTTATGGATATTTTGGTTTGATGACTTATTTCTTGCCCAGTTGTTCCTCCCGTGGTTTTTTGACCCCTCTTGTTATGTCTGCTTCCCCCAATATCTAGTAGCATTTGTGTCGCGGCTGTGTTTCAGCTATTGCTACCATCGGATCGTCGACCGTGTGGAATTTGATGAATCCATGGATCGTAGATTATATGGATCCAAACTTAAGTAGCATCGGTACGCCATGTATAATATTGTGTTCTGCAGGGTGACGTGCCACAACAAACTCTATTAACACCGTTTTTTGTCGCATGTCGTCGTAATCATGTATGAATAGTGGTAACCTTATTGTTCCTAATGGCTAAGTACTATGACTTGTGAGTCCGGTCACTCTGTCGATTGAGGTTTGGATACCTTCCTTTAATTCCCTAGGTAACTACTTGAAGTAGTGTTCATAGATTATTTTTTTGGAGCTTACCATATCTATATATACTCTATGAATCATAGTATTGCAGATGTATGATTGAATTATTAGTGGGCACTTCCATTCCAGTTTGGTGGTCGGGTGTCATCTATAGAGAAACTGAGATTCATCATGTTTCTGGTCAGATCCTCTATATTTCCTGTACGTGAATAGCTTTGTCGATGTGGCCGAATAGCCAATACTCATGCACTTTCTCTGCATTCTCAGTGTTCTTTCATGTTTGTTTACGCGATGCTCTTTTTTCATCCCACTGGGTTCGGAGGTTGCACACTATCTGATGGATATTTCATTTTAATCTCTTCTTTACCATCTCCCATCAGAGTGAAGTGCGTTCAGTTGTGTCATGCGCCGTGCTCCGATGATATTCACAAAACATAGGTTTTCCTTTGGCATCCCTCTTTTGCTGCTTGTCAACTACCGCATAGACATCTGATCGTCGTGATCTCCTGTCTTATCTTTTATATGATTGATATCGCCTTAATGATTTGGCTATCTGGAAGCGTTGTCTATGATAATTATTGCTACCACCGATACTATAGCTACTGTGTCGCTCATTCTGTCGAGATTTGTTATTGGTTATTGCTTTGAGAATTGCTTGCTTGTCCGCTGTTCCTGCCTCTTTCCTTAAGTATTTTTCATCCATTTCTTTAAGCTCGTGTCGTGTTTGGGGGGCTTTTCCTATGATTTTTTTGGACAGCTCTCCCGGTAACCGACCCCATGTGATGTGTTAGTGACCATATTTTCATCTTGTCTCGGCATGTCTAATGTCGCCATGGCAAACCGATCGAAATAATCCTTCATTGATTTTCTCTTCTTACAGCAAATAATCGCACGTGTATCCCACATGTATCACCTTATCAGCATGATTTTTTTTAGGAGTGTGTGCTTTAGTTGTGCAAAATTACTTATGCTTCCCGGTGCCAATGTTTTGAATCGTGTTTCGGCGTTTCCATCTAGCATCGTGGGAAAGTAAGTGCACCAAAATCTTTCGTCTAACTTTAGCAAAGTCATAGTCCACTCGTAAGTGTCAATATGTCTATCTGGATATGTTGTCCCGTTGTACGTTTTCAACGTTGGAAGTTTAGATGTTTTTGGTATCTCGTAGTTCAATAGATCCATTGTAAATAAGGAGCTCACAATGCATCCAATCGTATTTTGGACAGAGTAAGGATGGTGGAATAGTTTATGGGGGGAATTATGATGGACGACATATGGATTTTGGAGGTTTTGCATTGATATATAGGGGTTTGCATTAGTATTAGGACAAATGAGGGTCTTACCGTTAGAATTGTTGCCTGCTTCGTCAAGGGCATGCTAGAAGTGGGCATTAGCATGTGGTTTTGCGGAGTGAACAACGGTGACATCGACGTCATCAGTGGTGGCGTTTGAGTATTGTATTAGAATGGAATTGGTGCTATTGTTGCGATATTCAGGGGATTGGTGATGATGGTTTGGTTTAAATTAGTCAAGGGTATTTCCGACGCGATCGCTGGTGGGAAAAGCAGTGGTGTTAGAACATGCGTGAGTCTAGACATCCATATTTTGCTCAACGGATCCGAAGGCGTGACTTGAATA
Source organism: Lactuca saligna (assembly GCF_052625555.1). Classification (NCBI taxonomy): domain Eukaryota; kingdom Viridiplantae; phylum Streptophyta; class Magnoliopsida; order Asterales; family Asteraceae; genus Lactuca; species Lactuca saligna. The sequence continues at coordinate 312,604,558 of NC_136421.1, forward strand.
GTTGTTTGGTTTGACATCGGTAATGAAGTTAATGGTATTACCTGCTCCAGAGATTACATTTGACGAATTGGGCTTTGAGTAGCTCCACTTCCTTCTCCGGTGTCCTCAATGGCCATTTTTTGATGATGTAATTGTGTGGCTTTTTGTTTGCTCTTGCACACAGTGGATGGTGCCAATGAGCTGACGTCAATCTCTGAAGTCTTCTGATTTGGTGAAATCCTTCAATACCTGTTGTCACATTCAACAATGAAGAATGTTATTCACGTCCCGCGAGGAGATCTTAGGGAGGTGCTCCGACAATCAAGTCAGTGATCAGTAATGGGTTATGTAATTAGTGAGAATTGAAATCATACCCCCTACCTGAATTTTCTCTTTCTCTTTTATAGTTAGGGTTTTCCCATACCTGACCACGAAGATCACATGGATGCAGGACCACTGGAATGTTCCATGCAACATCCACAATGCTTCTATTGGTCCACCTGATTAGAGATATTCCATGGCTCTGATTGGTGGATATGGAATCTTTGTTAGTGGTATGGAATTACCCTTTTGCTGACATGTGTCCCATACATGTTAAGTCATTATTTCCACATGTTGTGCTCACGTGCCAATGGCGCATATGCCCACAAGAGCGTTGTCTCGATGTTCAATTGCCTCGACACGCGATGGGGCTTGTGTGGCCGAACTTAGTACGTGTCGTCTGTACTGTTCTTCTGCGACGCATCTAGAGGGATATGTCATTAATTATTAATTCATAAAAGGTTGTTGCAGGAAATGTACAAAAGTATATCTTAGAGGGATTGAGTGTATTTTCTACAACAAAGTGGACAAAAGATGTGTATGAGTTCTTCGAGATAGTTGGGTTGATTAATTGAAAATTGGAAGGATAGGAGTTGTATTAATCATTGATATATAAGCAACACGATGGTAGGGTTTCGTTATAACATACACTCATCCTTACAAGAAACCCTAATTCTTTCTATATGCTTTTATTGTTGTTCAGACCGTGAGTAGAGATCAATCAATTAGATTATATCTTTTTTAGAGTTTAGAATATGTATGTTATTATCATTGGGAGAGTTATTTATGTTCTTTTGTTTTGTGATGTAGATATTATTTAGAGTTTCTTCCAAATAATTGGTATTATTTTAAAATATTGGTTTTAATATATATATATATATATATATATATATATATATATATATATATATATATATATATATATATATATATATATATATATATATATGATGTTTATAGTTAAATATTTGGATTAGATAATCTTTATCTCAAGAGTCATGTTAGATTTCCTTATTAAAAAAACACATATTACTATATAATTTTATCCTAATAAATGAATTTTTTTTTACTAAATGTTATTTTTTTTTCTGTAGTTTGATACATATCATTTTGTAGGATCTTTTGATTTTTCTTTTTTCCACTTGATATTTTCTTGTGTTTTTAATTTTTTTAAATTTAAAAGTAAATTCTACATGCAGGTTTATTTTTTATTTATATCATGTAGAATCATTAAGTTAAATTTCAATAACCGTACAAAAAAAAAAAAAAAAAAAAAAAAAAAAAAAAAACTCGTTGTACAACGACAAACTAAGCAATAATCAATTCTTTAATAATTTAATATTGATACATATCATAATTTTCATTTATACAATAACTTCTTCAAAACAAAAGTGTTATGGAATACAATTATAAACAACAAAATAGTTTTCATAAGATTTTATTTATTAGTATATATATATCGAAAAACTTGCTTTATTCATTATATCCATAATATTTATGTAAAAATTATTATTTTTAAAAAATATTTGATGTTTATAACTTTATATTCAACATTTTTTTAATAAATTCATATAACACCCTAATAAAATATATACCATGATAAACTTGAAACCCAAAATATAATAAGGCACCATTGAAGTCGCAATCCTCGTTCATCCAATTACATATTTAAAAAAAAAAAAGAAAAAAAAGCAATAGGGCTCAATCATGCCAAAAGAAGAAAACATGTTGTTTCTCTTTTTTCGCTGCTCTCATGTCTGTTTATTATAGCAATCCGATCAAATTATCTAAAGTGACCTTTGAATAACGTTTAAAATGATTATACTATTTCTTTTGTCATCCAACCCTTCTCATCGTGAAGTTGTTTCAAAATAATAATTTATATTAATCGCCATAAGAAATGGTAAATAATATGTTTTTAAAACATAATTACTTGATTAATAAATTATTTTATATAAATATAATTATATTGATCGACTTGTTAAATGTTATATCTATTATAAGAAACTAAATTAGTAAAAAATAATGGCAATTTGGTAGTCTTTTAATTTTTCAATTAAAAGATACAAACTCTTACTAGTCGTTCGGTTCACTGGAATCTATTGAAATTAGAAGGAATTAAAATCTAATTTCATCACTTATCTTTGTTTGGTTCAACCTTTCAAAATGAATTGACGTTCGGTTCACTGGAATCCATTGAAATTAGAAGGAATTGGAATATAATTTCATCACTTATCTTTGTTTGGTTCAACCTTTCAAAATGAATTGAATTCGTAAACGAGTCAAATTTTCCTTCGAATGAGGGAAAATTAATTCCATCAAAAAACTTAAGGAATTAAAATTCATTTCAAGTGAAAATGTTGAATGTTAATATATTATCTATTTTACTTTTAACATTACATTTGAAACCCCTCTGTCACCACCACATCCACCACCACCACCGCTACACACAACCACCACCACCTCCACCTCCACTGCCACCCACCATCACCACCATCGGTACCTCTGCTACCATAACCTTTCACCCACTAACACCGTCACCTCCACCACCATTAAACACTACCACCGCTACCCACCACTGTTATCACCACCTTCACCACACATCACCTTCGTAATCACCCGCTACACACCACCTCTACCACCACCCACCACCGCCACAAGAACCCACCACCACCACCGTCACCACTTATACTACCACACTACCTTTCACCTCCACCACTACTTACCACCACAACCATACCATCACTCCCACCATCACCGTCATCACCTCCATCACCTTCGCCACCACCTTCATCACCACCACCGTTACTACCATCATTGCCACCTCCACAACTACACCACCCACCACTATTCATGACCGCCACCATCATAATTACTACTGCCACCACCATCATCACATCTGCTACTACCCACCATCACCTTTATTGCCATTATCACCACTATTACCACTTTCAACATCATTGCCACCATCACCATCATTTACTAATTTTATAATTTATATAATATATTTTTACATATAAGTTATAAAACCAAATAAAAAATAAGCAAAAAAGGGTAATTTTTTCATTTTATATTATTTCAGTTTCATTTTCTGCTAACCAAACATAATATGAGATTTGATTCAAATTTCATTCTTACCAACCAAACAGAATATAAAATTGGATTGAATTCCTGACGGATTGCAATTCTTTAATAGATTCCAATTCATTCCAAAATATTTTGCGAACTAAACGCCATCTTAATTTTTCAGATTGAAAGATCTTGATTGCCACTTAATTGTTCGGCAACTTGTTAATTTTTAAAAAATAAATTGTATTTTGAGTAAATAAAAAATGTGTTCCGAAAATAAGCAAACTATTTTTCTCGCCGACCTTTGATCATAAAAGTTTAGAATCTCAAACTTAAAAATAAAAATAAAAATTAATTAAATAAGTTGAAAGTGCTTTGACAATTTTATCATCTCCCTCCTTTTTTGCTCCAATCAAGGCATCTAGTGGGTCCTTTCCTTTTGATTTCAAAGACGCGTTACTTGCCGGTGGAAATGTTAAACACCGGAATACAAAGCATTAAAGTGTTAAATATAAAAATGTGAGGACTAAAGGTGGAAATATCTGAGACATTAAAGTGTAAAAATATAAAAATATAAGTGCTAAAGGTGGAAATATCCGAGACACCAAATCGTGCATGTTTGAATCCATCCTATGTCCAGTGTCCACGATCCATGGTATCTATTCACGTACATCAGATAAAATAGACACGTAATAAATAAAATAATCAATTTAGTACATGTAAAATAAAATAAAATTAGATATATACATAATGAATATTATTATCTGAAGACTTTGATCCATTTATACAAGCTAAATATTCTTAAAATCTCATGATAAACCAGAAAAAATAATCATTAATGTTATTATAAATTATTTTTAAATAAAAATATATAATAAAAAAATTGGATCCTATACAACTGATCATTTTATTCTCCCTCAACGCTGCATCTACAATTATAATATTAGACGTTTCGGTATACATTTAAAACTCAATATTTTATTTTATAGTCTTTGAAATTTGGATACAAGAAATGCACATATCCGACGACTAAAATTCACTAACTATCGACGTGACTCAATATGTTTTTAAAAACATATTCTTTGATTATAGTTATTCGAAGTCATGATAATTAGATGATTAAATAATTAGTATGATAATAAATAAATGTAAATGATACTTAACTACATTTCAATCTTATTTGGGAGTATTTCACACTGTTTTCATAAGAAACCATTCCATAAGGACATGTATGTGATAGGTTAGCTTCTAAAATAATTATGATTTCTTAACATTCAAACAACTTATTATTTGATTAATATAGATTCAAACCAAAGCTCTCAATATCGAAATTTTATATATGACCGCTTTTTACTTTGCAAAATGATAATTTTAAGATTGGATTGAGATAATGTTTAGTTTTTTTATATAAGTTGTAATTTATATCAAAGACTAACTATAAATCACATTGAAAAAAATTAAATTTGAACCTCAAATTTTAGAGGATCATAGGTCCAAATTTTTAACACTAATGAATAAAAACATGCAATACACAAAAAATCTCATCTCATAATCTATATTAATCTATTTAGAGTGGGGCTGTAAACGAACTGAACGTTCGGCGAACTGTTTGTTTATGTTCTTATAGGTTTTTTTTTTTTTTTTTTTTTTTTTTTTTTTTTTTTTAATGTTTGTTCGTTTATGTTCGTTTAGCATGTTCATGAACATAAACGAACGAACATGAACAAGGTAATTTGATAAACGAACGAACATTAACAAGAAAATCTCGTTCGTTTATCCGTTCGTGTTCATTTGTTGTTCGGCCAACTTAAACGAACGAACATGAACAAGACCTTTTCGTGTTCGTTTGGTTCGTTTACAGCCCTAATTTAAAGACATAAAAATTAAGACATCGAGTGACAAAGAACTATAAATCTAGCTATGTAATCTAACATTACATTTTCTTTGAACAATTGAATTCTTATTTATTGATGTGCTAGAACGAATTAGCAAATAATAATAATAATAATAATTATAATAAATTACAAAGATATAGTCGATACCGGGTTTTGCAACCATGAAACCTAATTGATTTTAAGTTCACAATTTCTATAAGCAATCCGATTGAACTAATAATAAAAAATTCAATCTTGCAACCAATCCTTCTGAAACATTTTAAAGCCAAAGATAATATTATTTCTATAATACCAAGTGACCCACCACAAATTCATTATAATCCTTCCAAAACCAATCTCTTTGCAGACGTAAGATATACCGTGTCAATCCAAGAAAAAACATATAAATCCCTGGTATGGTAAAATCGTACCACACCCCTAAAGTCGTCCATAAAACCATCGCAACATCACATGTAACAAACATATGACCACTCACCTCTAAAGTCAGACGAACACAACAGTGTTATGACATCCATAAAATTCAAGTTAATTTAAAATTTTTAAAACATTCAAAAAACCAATAATTATTACAAATTTGTTTTCAAAATGGTTTCATGTCAGAGTATCCAGAATCAAATCATAAAAATATAAGTGAGGACAACTCATCTTACATCCTATAATCAGGATACCGACCTAACTCGTCACTAACATTGCATTATCCTATATACTAGGATACCGACCTAATCAAGTCACTAAGCATATCAACATCCTAAATACAAGGATGTAAATCAATAGGCATATCATGCAATAAACTCGGATACAAATCCGAAAAGGGCCGACATTAATGCTTTTGACCCTGTTAGTACAGTGAGGACAACTCATCTTACAAGTAGCTCGGGATGATAAATGTCCAACTCCCCAAATGCAGCTCCAAACTTAATCACCTACATCCACCAATGATCCTCTTTCATAATTTCCCAAATTACTAAAATACCCTCAAAAGTCAAACTGGTCAACCTTGGTCAAATTCAAAGTCAACGGTTAAGGTCAACAGTCAATGTTGACCTGAATTGTCGAGTGTAGCCCACTGACTTGTCAAGACCTTCCAGAACTCGAGAAATAATGAAAACCCTAGTTGACTCGCCGAGTTTCCAAACAACTCGTTGAGTCCATGCGGTGTCCAAATGACGGGAAAACCCTAACTAACTCGTCGAGTCATCTCACTGACTCGCTGAGTCCATGCAAAACCAATACAAGCAATCTTCATCCGACTTGTCGAGTTGACCATGCAACTCGTCGAGTCCCTTCAGTCCATTTCTTACTCAGACGCTTTTAAGCAGTACCACGGCTCCAAATTGCAAATCTAGCCTCCTAGGGCATGGTTTACACGTAAAGTTGCAACCTTTACGTACAAGGTCCTAAATGCCAAATCTAAGCTAAGGGAGAGGTTTAATCCAAATAGAAGGGCCCGAGCTTGATAAATTCAATAACTTTATGGCTATAAGGTTATAAGAGGAGTCCATATCTGAAGTTACAACTTCAGATCATGTCCAATACTCGAAATGATCCACAAACATGCTAAAAATGGCCTTAAAACCAAGAATAAGGAAATCTAACACTAGAATGATCAAGGTAACAACTTGTTACCTTCAAATTGTAACGATGAGATTTTTAAAACAAAATTTTCATTTTTCAACAACCAAATTTAAGTAAAAACATTCTCAAAAGTATTCAACAATAATTATCAAAATATAACATTTCCCAAGATCACAAGAAATCAAATCCTTTCTCTAATGTGTACGGGTCACGCCGGCGCCTTCCTACGGTCCTCGCTAGTACTTGAGACACAAAACACAACAACTATCAGCATAAAGCTTAGTGAGTTCCCCAAAATACCACATACAACACATACACCACTCGAGGCTACTGTACGACCCTCTCGGCGGGACCCTCCAGTCCCGTAGTTCGTTGGGCCCTCCGGATCGGTCTAAATCGTTGGACCCTCTAGTCCGGTCTGTATCGTTGGACCTTCCGGTCCGGTCTACACAATCATATAACATACAAATATCACATAGCACATAGATTCACATAATCTCATACATAACACGTAAGACCCTCCGGTCCTCATAAATACCACTCTAGGTAACGTATAGTGAGAAGACTCACCTCGTGTAGCTCGGTAACTCGTAAATCTCGGAAATCTCGGACTCCGTGGCATAAGATCTAGCCTCCGCCTAATCATATGAAATAAACACTTGACATCAACACATTTCCCAAGGCTAAACCATCCCTTCTCTTAATACTCTTATGAGGGTAAAAGACCATTTTACCCCTCTCATGGCTCAAATACCCTAAATTTGACCAAACCCTAAAAGTTAAAAAAGTCAACCCTTCGGGTTACACTGCGCGTACCAAACATGTACGATGGGCGTAACCAATACCTTCAGAAGATCGGGGTGCGCCACCCCTTAAGCTGGGCGTACTGGAATTACGCCCGACGTAATACCCAGTTTCAGTCCTTCAGCTCTTGGGGTCTTAAACAATTAAGACCCACGTCCAAATTTTAGATCTAACCATTTCTAAACCTCTTAAACCATAAAGTCGATAACTTTAAGCCCTTTCATGGCTGAATAAGTCACTAGCACCCAAAACATTTCATTCTCTAACCCTAGAAAGCACAGAACTCAAGCATGACCTCATATCAATGACCAAGATGGGAACTTTATGGATCTAGACCACAAATACTACTGAAAAGGGACAGATCTCGGACCATGGAGCACCTTACACTCATAAATTCTCCACCTTTGGGGTTTTAACCCTAGAAATGGCACATACAACAACAACCAAAAGAAGAGGAAAGTTTTGAACTTTATACCTCTACATGAAGCTCCTTTCTCTATAGATCTCAGATCCAAACTTGCACTTCAACCTTTTAGTCTCCACAAGCTCCTTCCTTCCTTCTTCAATAACCCACCAAGGCACTTTTAGCTCCAAGAACACACACACTCACCAAGGATGATGGAAGGCTCTCTCATAGGGTTTTACTCACTGATATGGAGGCTGAGAAATGAGCCTTAGCATCCTTTAAATAGTGTACAAGTCTTATTATGGTTTTGCATCTGGGCCGGGTACGCCCGATGTAACTATGGGTACGCCCAGCGTACCTAGCGACGCTGTGTCCAAAATAAGCGCATGAGTACGCACAGCATACCCCTCTGGTACGCCTAGCGTACTCACTTGCAAGGCTTCCTCCACTCAAGGACCAATCATGACCAATTGACAAAGAATAAGGGTGGAATAAATGTACCTGAATCTCGGGGTGTTACAATTCTCCCCCATTAGAACCAGAGTTTGCCCCCGAAGTCTTATTCCACGAAAAACTTTGGATGTTGCCCTCGCATCTCTGACTCTGACTCCAAAGTCATCTTGGACCCCTTCTGATGTTGCCACTGAACTAGAACCAAAGGTATCACCTTGTTTCTCTGAACCTTGATCTTCCGATCCAAGATTGCGACCGGCTTCTCCACATAATTCAGACTCGCGTCCACCTGGATATCCTCTAATGGTATCACTGCCGACTCGTTCGCTATACACTTCCTCAACTGCGACACGTGGAAGGTATCATGAATCTGGTCTAACTCTAAGGGTAGGTCCAAGCGATACGCTACCCTTCCCACCCTCACGATCACTCTAAATGACCCAATATACCGGGGCCCCAACTTGCCCCTCTTCCTGAATCGGATCACTCCTTTCCAAGGAGATACCTTCAGGAGCACGAAGTCACCGACCTGGAACTCGAGCTTGGATCTTCGCCTATCTGCATAACTCTTCTGGCGACTCTGAGCGGTCAATAACCTCTGTCTGACCTGCTGTATCTGCTCTGTCGTCTGAAGCACTATCTCTATACTACCCATCACACGTTGCCCTACCTAGCCCCAACAAATGGGGGTCTGACACCTCTTTCCATACAACAGCTCAAAGGAAAACTCAGCCAAGGGAAAATACGTGTCCCAACTCCCGCCGAAATCCAGTACACATGGCCGAAGCATGTCCTCGAGCGTTTGAATCATCCGCTCGCTCTGCCCGTCGTTCTACGGGTGGTATGTGGTACTAAAATGTAGTCTCGTACCCAATTCCTCATGAAATTTCTTCCAAAATCTGGAAGTGAAACGCACATCTCGATCTGAGACAATCGAGATTGGTACTCCATTCCGCGATACCACCTCCTTCACGTACAACTCTACCAGCCTCTCCGCATAAGAGCTCTCACTGATGGCAAGGAAATGAGCGCTCTTCGTCAACCTGTCCACAATCACCCAAATTGCATTGACACCCCAAGCAGTCCTTGGAAATTTGGTGATAAAATCCATGGTAATTTGTTCCCACTTCCACTCGGGAATCTCTAACTGTTGCAACTTACCTTGCGGACGCTAGTGCTCGGCCTTAACCTTGCGACAGGTCAAGCACCTCTCTACGAACCATGCAACATCCCTCTTCATACAGGGCCACCAATACTCCTTCTTCAGGTCCTAATACATCTTAGTGACCCCGGGATGGATCGAGAACTTCGATCTGTGCGCCTCCTCCATCAAGATGGTATGCGTTCCGCCTACAAACGGTACCCAAACCCGACCCTAGAATGTCATAATTCCTCAACTATCGGTAACGAACTCCGATACTTGTTCGATCACTCGCTCCCTTTTTCGGTTCTCCGGTCTTACGACCTCCGCCTGGGCCCCGCGAATGGTGTCCCACACTGGAGTCATCACTGTCACTCTCATGCAAATGTCTCGTATCAGGGCTCCCTCCGCCCTACGACTCAAGGCATTAGCTACAACATTAGCCTTGCCCGGGTGGTACATGATCTCACAATCGTAATCCTTTACTACGTCCAACCATCTCCTCTGGCGCATATTCAAATTGGGCTAATCCATCAAATACTTCAAACTCTTGCGGTCTGTGTATATCGTACACCGAACCCCATACAAATAGTGATGCCAGATCTTGAGGGCGAACACTACTGCCCCCAATTCCAGATCGTGAGTGGGATACCTCGACTCATGAGGCTTTAGCTGTCTTGATGCATATGCTATCACATGCCCCCTCTGCATAAGTACCGCTCCCAACCCCGATATCGATGAATCACAATATACCACGAAATCCTCCATCCCTTCCAGAAGGGCCAACACCGGGGCTTCGCATAATCTTTGCCGAAGTGTCTTGAACGAGGTCTGTTGCTCGGGACCCCAAGAAAAAGCAACACCCTTCCGGGTCAACTTGGTGAGTGGCACGACGATCTTGGAGAAATCCCTTATAAATCTACGATAATAGCCTGCCAACCCTAAGAAACTCTTGATCTTAGTAGGCGACCTCGACACCTCTCAACTCATCACAGCCTCGATCTTGTCCAGATCGACCAATATCCCCTGCTAGTTAACGAGATGCCCAAGGAACTACACCTCCCATAACCAAAAATCACACTTGGAGAATTTGGCGTAAAGCCTCTCCGATCTCAGAACTCCGAGGATTTCCCTCAAATGCTCCTCATGCTGCTCTCTGGATTTCGAATATACCAAGATATCATCGATGAAAACAATCACCGAACGATCCAATATCAGCCTGCACACTCGGTTCATGAGATCCATGAACGCTGCTGGTGCATTGGTAAGCCCGAATGGCATCACCACGAACTCGTAATGCCTGTAACGAGTTTTGAATGCTGTCTTCTGGATGTCCTCATCCCGACCCCTCATCTGGTGATATCCCGACCTCAAGTCTATCTTGGAGAACCAAGACGCCTCCTGCAACTGATCGAACAAATCGTCGATCCTCGGTAACGGATAACGGTTCTTGACCGTCAATAGGGCTGTCAAATCGGGCAGTTGTATCGTGTTTTTGTCTGACACGACACGACACGACAAAGTTTTGTATAACATGAACACGACACGACACGATGTCGTGTTTTTTTCATTAACACGAAAACAAACCAATTAAAACATGACGACACGACACGACACGACAAAGATAATATTACATAACTATTAGTATTTCGTTCATACTTACAGATATATATACCACGAAAAAAACGAAAAACACAACAACCACATGCTTAATCATGTCAATTCCGTGTCGATTTATGAACACGAACACGACACGACACGACATCATTTTTTTTAATCTTGACACGAAAACGACACGAACACGAATTTGAATTTTGATTTCGTCCCGATTTCGTTTCGTTTTGTGTATTTTTGTCGTGTCGTGTCATAAATTGACACCCCTAACGGCCGTAAACTCTCATACCTTGGATTTAGTGAAGTTTTAAGCCGTAAATACCTTCCTAGCAATTTATAATGGAGTGTGATGCCATTTTGGGGGATTAAAACTATCATTTGGGTGTGTTTTGGGGAGTTTACGGCCTTGGTACATACTTGGGCTGTAAACTCCTTTTTCCCTTTCATTTTGATGTGTTTAAGTGATCAAAACCCCAAATACTAAGTCCCTAAATTATGTATGAAGCCTAAGGGTGGTTTGGGAGTGTTTTGGAGGCATTTTGACATAGTTTAGAGGTGTTTACGGCCTAAGCATGTGCTTGGGTCGTAAACTCTCTTTTATGCCTCAAATCATTGTGTTTTAATGTTTAAACACTCCTAGGCTAATACCTCAATTTGTTTCCAAGCCATTAGGGACAAGTTTGGGGTTTTTTTTTTGGAAAGGGATCTTCCCTAACGAGGGTTTCCGGGCCAGCTTTTGCACACCGACTAATCCCCCGCTGCAAACATAAAGCTTTGCTTCATGCCCTGGAGTCACTGCAGGCGAACCTCCATGGCCACAAGGGCTGAGTGGTGCCAGGATTTGAACATTGGTCAATAGGTTATCCACCATATCTTCCACATGCCTTACCAAGTCACCACAACCCAAGTTTGGGTTATTTTGGCCTCATTTTAGGTGTTTACGGCCTAAGGAGGAGCTTAGGCCGTAAACTCCTTTTCCATTGCTTCTAAGTCCGATTTTTAGGCTATAAACACAAATCATAATGTTTAGAATAAGCTAGGGTAAGCGGACTTACGATTTGGAAACGTTTGGTTGCGGATTCGGGGCGAAATCGAGTCTAGAGAGAGAGTATAGAGAGAGAGGGGGGAAAAGCTCCAAATGGAGTTTACTCCCCTTTATATATGGGTGGGAGTTGGAGCTCAGTGGAATTCTACTCGATAGTGCCGTTATACGGGACTTTTGGTCGCACCCGATTTAGTGGTCGTAACAATAAAACTTAACATTTTCCATTTAACTGGAAATGTGTGTTATGTGTTTTTATTTCCTTTTTATCACGACTTAACGGCATATTAATGTGAACCAATGGAATGTTTATTAAATTGACGCCCTCTAATTAACGGAACTTTTATACAGTGGAATATTCCGTTAATGGTAACGGGGAAAATGTAACGGGACAACTTGGGTTGTCACAGAATCAACTGTTCCCTCTCCACCGGGGGAACATACTCGTCTCTGAACATGGTGGTGAACCTCTCCCAGATCACCTCAGAAATCTCTGCCAGAGTGAAGCTTGCCGTCACGAACTTCCACCAATCCTTTGCTCCCAAGCGGAGCTGGTTCAGAGCGAACTGCAACCTCAAGCGTTCTGGACAAGAACACGTATAGAAACATCCCTCGATGTCAGAGATCCATCTCATCACAAAAATCGGGTCCTGCGTCCCATTGAACTCTGGTGGCTTCATGTTGCTGAGCTCCCAAAACAACAATGAGTCACATCCCTGAGGTCTGGCAGCAGCAACAACAGCAGTAGCTGTAGCCTCAGTCACCGCTGCATACCGCTCATCAAAGGTCTCAATCAGTGTGGTCTTGATGTCCCCGAACATCTCTGGAATCTCAAACCGGATGGCAGCAGCCACCTCCTCATGAATCAATCGACGGATCTCCTCATCACTGACCTCACTGCTCTCAGGTGTGTGTTGTGTCCCAACCATGTTGCCTCTGATATACAACATAAAAATATCAAAGACTCGATCGAGCATACTCGCACTCGATAACGCAACCACATCACATCTGCATTCAACCCAAGTCCTCCTCCTTGGATCCCGGATCGCAAGTACTCTACTCACTCTATGCATTGACTACCCTCCGATAGACCTCTCGTGAGCTCCTAACTGCTACCTACTCGCTCTCAAGGCATCTCATCGAATCAAAATCTACTAGGCTAAGGCATCACAAATCAGGCCACTCTAGTCCTAATATGAATACCTAGCCTACTCTAGCATGCATAACATAACATAACATATCTTATAACACATAATGTAAGGGTATTTTGGGGATTCACCGTTCGGGCGCTGACTGACCGTACACACTACTCTGCTCTGTTTGTTTCAAAACTCCTTGCTCTTTTTAGAAAATTTAGTTTTTATTGTTGAAAAATTCTCAAATCCTCGGTTTGAGTTCAGATGCGCCCAAAGGTGCATCTAAGTCCCTCAAACCAAAGCTCTGATACCAACTTGTAACGACGAGATTTTTAAAACAAAATTATCATTTTTCAACAACCAAATTTAAGTAAAAACATTCTCAAAAGTATTCAACAATAGTTATCAAAATATAACATTTCCCAAGATCACAATAAATCAAATCCTTTCTCTAATGTGTACGGGTCACGCCGGCGCCTTCCTACGGTCCTCGCTAGTACTTGAGACACAAAACACAACAACTGTCAGCATAAAGCTTAGTGAGTTCCCCAAAATACCACATACAACACATATGCCACTCGAGGCTACTGTACGACCCTCCGGTCGATGTGTCTCGGCGGGACCCTCCAGTTCCGTAGTTCGTTGGGCCCTCCGGCCCGGTCTAAATCGTTTGACCCTTTGGTCCGATCTGTATCGTTGGACCTTCCGGTCTGGTCTACACAATCATATAACATACAAATATCACATAGCACATAGATTCACATAATCTCATACATAACACGTATGACCCTACGGTCCTCATAAATACCACTCTAGGTAACGTATAGTGAGAAGACTCACCTCGTGTAGCTCGGTAACTCGTAAATCTCGGAAATCTCGGACTCCGTGGCATAAGATCTAGCCTCCGCCTAATCATATGAAATAAACACTTGACATCAACACATTTCCCAAGGCTAGACCATCCCTTCTCTTAATACTCTTATGAGGGTAAAAGACCATTTTACCCCTCTCATGGCTCAAATACCCTAAATTTGACCAAACCCTAAAAGTTAAAAAAGTCAACCCTTCGGGTTACGCTGCGCGTACCAAACATGTACGATGGGCGTAACCAATACCTTCAGAAGATCGGGGTGCGCCACCCCTTAAGCTGGGCGTACTGGAATTACGCCCGACGTAATACCCAGTTTCAGTCCTTTAGCTCTTGGGGTCTTAAACAATTAAGACCCACGTCCAAATTTTAGATCTGACCATTTCTAAACCTCTTAAACCATAAAGTCGGTGACTTTAAGCCCTTGCATGGCTGAATAAGTCACTAGCACCCAAAACATTTCATTCTCTAACCCTAGAAAGCACAGAACTCAAGCATGACCTCATATCAATGACCAAGATGGGAACTTTATGGATCTAGACCACAAATACTACTGAAAAGGGACAGATCTCGGACCATGGAGCACCTTACACTCATAAAGTCTCCAACTTTGGGGTATTTAACCCTAGAAATGGCACATGCAACAACAACCAAAAGAAGAGGAAAGTTTTGAACTTTATACCTCTAAATGCAACTCCTTTCTCTATAGATCTCAGATCCAAACGTGCACTTCAAGATTTTAGTCTCCACAAGCTCCTTCCTTCCTTCTTCAATAACCCACCAAGGCACTATTAGCTCCAAGAACACACACACACACTCACCAAGGATGATGGAAGGCTCTCTCATAGGGTTTTACTCACTGATATGGAGGCTAAGAAATGAGCTTTAGCATCCTTTAAATAGTGCACAAGTCTTATTAGGGTTTTGCATTTGGGTCGAGTACGCTCGATGTAACTATGGGTACGCCCAGCGTACCTAGTGACTCCGCGTCCAAAATATGCGCATGAGTACACGCAGCGTACCCCTCTGGTACGCCCAACGTACTCACTTGAAGACTTCCTCCACTCAAGGACCAATCATGACCAATTGACAAAGAATAAGGGTGGAATAAATGTATCTGAATCTCGGGGTGTTACACAAATGGTAGCCAAAACATTGTAGATGTTGGATCTACAAGCTCATTCTCGTTCCAAGTTTCTCACTCTTCAAGTTTCCCTTCCAAAATCAACAAATAACACCTTTCAAGCTCTCAACACACACAATGGGGATTTTGGACATGATCTAGAGTTTCCTATGGTTGAAATGATTATGCGGGAGGCTAGAAACGACCCATAAGTTCTTTAAATAGGATGAAAAACCCTAAAATTTAGGGTTTCCATGCACAACCTCTACTCGTCAAGTAGAAGTCCTAAAATCACGCGGGCTGAATAGGTTTGACACGATGAGTTGGGGCCTCCAACTCGTCGAGTTCCTTCAATAAAATGAATATAAATATTTAAAAAAATATACCCGGGAGTTGGGGAGTTACAATTCTTTCCCACTTGAACTAGACTTCGTCCTTGAAGTCTGCTGAAGTAAATAACTTAGGGGAATGCTCCCGCATCTCTCCATGCGGCTCCTACGTCCACTTGGATCCTCTCCGGTGCTACCACTGTACCTTTACCAAAGGTACTTCCTTGTTCCATAGAACCTTCACTTTCCTCTCAAGAACAACCACTGGCCTCTCCACGCAATTCAGGACCTGTATATCGTGCAATGATACCACTGCCTCCTCATCTAATCTGCACTTTCGCAACTGTTACACATGGAAAGTGTTGTGGACCTGACTAAGCTCCTCCCAGAGATCCAATCTATATGCCACCTTGTCAAACCTCGCAATGATCCTGAATGACCAAATGTATCAGGGACCCAATTTCCCCATCTTCTTGAAGCGAATCACACCCTACCAGGGTGAGACCTTCAGTAGTACCATGTCTCCCACTTGAAACTCCAGCTCATATCGGTGCCTGTCGGTGTAGCTCTTCTTCCGACTCTGAGCAGTCTGCAACCGCTATCTGATCTGCTGAATCCTCTCGGTAGTCTATAGAACTACCTCTATCCATCCCATCACCTTGTTACCGATCTCACCCCAACACACTGGGGTGCGACATCTCCATCCATACAACAGCTCATATGGTGGGGCACAAATGCTGGAATGAAAGTTGTTGTTACATTATTACTTTGCAAGGGGTAGGTAGGAGTCCCAGATCCCACCAAAGTCAATAACGTAGGCTCTCAGCAAATCCTCGAGAGTGTGTATGGTCCACTCACTCTGGTCGTCTATCTTCGGATGATAGGCTATACTGAAGTGTAGTCGTGTGCCCAATTCCTCATGGAACTTCTACCAGAAATGGGAGCTGATCCGAACATCATGTTCAAAGACAATAGAGACCAGTACCCCAAGGTGAACAACGATCTTACGGATATACAAGTCAGCCAGCTTTTCGGCCGATGAACTCTCCTGTATCCCTAAGAAGTAGGCGCTTTTGGTCAATCGATCCACGATGACCCTTATAGCATCATAGCCCTTCGCCACCCTCGGCATCTTGGTGATAAAATCCATTGTGATCTGCTCCCATTTCCACATGGGAATCTTCAGAGGATATAACTGACCATGCGGCCTCTAATGCTCGACCTTGACCATCCGGCATGTCAAGCTCCTCTTAACATACCGTGCAATCTTCCTCTTCATGCATGGCCACCAGTAACTCAAACACAAACCCCGGTACATCTTGGTGGCCCCAGGGTGAATAGAGAAGCGAGACTTATGAGCCTCCTCCAGAACAATCTGTCTAACTCCACCAGACATTGTAACCCAGACCCGACCGCAACGGGTCAATAATCCCCAACTATCCTGCACAAACCAGGTGTTCCCACCCCTAATCCTCTCTGTAGCACCTGGTTTCCGGTATGTGAATTTTATTTGAGCATTGCCCTAATTTAGCCTTGGACTCGGCGAGTCATAGGGTCCGACTCGCCGAGTAGGGACGAGACTCAGGACACGTTTTAAGTAGGCGACTCGGCGAGTCCACATCCTGGACTCGGCGAGTCACCGCTGCTGGATGAAACCCTAAGTTTCAAGGGTTTGCACCCTATTTAAACTCTCATTCCGCCCCAACTCGTCCCCATTCACCCCCAGAACTCCCCCTACATCGTTTTCCCTTGTTTCCTTGAGAGTTTGAGGTGTTCTTGGTGTGTTCTTGAAGGTTTTGAGGAGTAAGAGGAGTAGATCAAGAAGAGGAGAAGGAGATCAGCCATCTTTGTGTCATTTCAACATTTCCTTTGAGGTATAACCCGTTTTCCCCTTGATTCTATGCTTAAAACTTCATTTGGGTCCTTCTTGGTCAATTCCCCAAGTTTGTATGTGCATTATATGTCGTAATAAGGCGTTTGGCCTTTGGATCTATGCAAGATTGAGCTCCAGGAGCTCAGATCTGTTAGCTTTTTGGCCCCATGAGGCTTGTTAGCCCTAGATCTACCCTTTTGAGACATTTTGAGCCCTATAATCCATATTGGTGAATATCCACACGTAAAGTTGGAAACTTTACGTGTGATTCGTGTCCTAGAAGTCCAGATCTATGAATGGCATGGACTGGAATCGAGCAAATCGGTATATTTAAGGAGTGCATGGCGACGACTCGGCGAGTCGCATAGGTGACTCGGCGAGTCTGGTCGCGAGTCACCGATTTGGTCCCTTCATCATGTGTCGAGTTGAGCCATGAGTCACAGGGGGTGACTCGGTGAGTTGGGAGCCGAACTCACCCATGTTAGGACTCGGCGAGTTAATGCCCTGACTCGGCGAGTCCAAGGCAATCTTCATAGATCAAGAACAGACTCGGCGAGTTGTTCATACAACTCGGCGAGTCTTAGCATAAAGTGTTCATCGGATGAAGATGAACTCGACGAGTTGTTCATACAACTCGGCGAGTAGGATGAAGGAGTTGAATGACAGTTAGAAGGTGAACTCGTCGAGTCATAGCCCGACTCGACGAGTAGAACCAGGGACCCAGGACATTGGTTTGCTAGGGACTCGGCGAGTGGTGATCCACTCGGCGAGTCGGGTCAACTGAAAGTTGACTCTAGCTTTGGCTTAGAGCTAGACCGGGGGCAAAATGGTCATTTTACCTGAAGGTCAGTTAGCAGTGTTTGATTGAGTATGACGTGGGAATTGCAGCCGGAGGACTCCCGGAGCAGCAGCAGTCAGTTAGTTCCCGATCAGTTCAGCAGCTACTTTGAGGTGAGTTACCTTCCAGTAGCAGTGGGTCTAAGGCCACAATGCCGACCCACCAGTAGGAGATGTATGATAGATGATTGTCTTTGTGATATCATCTAAGTTTGCTATTACCTGACATGTTATATGCTAGCATGATATGTTGTATGTGATAGTAGTAGAGTTTGGTTGTTAGGACCGAAGGGTAGTCAGACACCCCAGATACGTCTGACAGTATGTGATGATATGTATGCATGCTGGCTTGTTATGTTATATGTGATCGTAGTAGTAGGGGGGTGAAATAGTCCCCGAGGATCGGTTGTTAGGACCGATGGGTAGTCAGCACCCCAGAATGGCTTGACATGGGTAGTCAGCACCCCAGAATGGCTTGACACGGGTAAGACGGCACCCCAGAATGGCCGTATGGGTAGGTCGGCACCCCAGAATGGCCGTACCGGGTAGTCAGGCACCCCAGAATAGCCTGGCAGTACGTATGTTATGTGTTTGTATGGTATGCGGTACGTTGGGGGAACTCACTAAGCTTTGTGCTTACGTTTACAGTTTTGTTTTCAGGTACCTCTGCATCGAAGGGGAAAGAGCCGGCGCGGTAGCGGCACGTCATACACACACTCTTCGGTTTCCGCATTTATGAGATTTACTGGGATTGTACTCTGATATTTTGATGGGATGTATGGTTTGACTTTTTAGAACATGGCTGCGATGTGTTATGGTGTGAACAAACAATGTTTTTATTTATTAATGTTTTCTAAAGTAATACCTTAAAAATGAAATTTTCGGACGTAAAAATTGGGGTGTTACACTCTCAAGCTTCAAATTCTCCTGTCGCATACCCTCAGCCTGAGCTTCCCTGATCAAGCTCACAAGTGGAGAATCCACTGATATCAGGATACATGTCGCTGGAGTAGATGATCCAGCTGACTTGCGACTCAGAGCGTCCGCAACCACATTCGCTTTACCTGGGTGGTAAAGGATCTCACAGTCATAGTCCTTGATTACATCTAGCCACCTTCGTTGTCTCATATTCAGGTTCGGATGATCCATGATGTGCCTCATACTTTTGTGGTATGTGTATATGGCACATCAGACCCCATAGAGGTAATGTCTTGAAATATTGAGAGCGAATACCACCGCTCTTAACTCCAGATCACGAGTAGGGTATCTCGTCTCGTGTGGCTTCAGATATCACGAAGCATAAGCTATCACCTGCCGTTTCTGTATAAGTACCGCTCCTAGTCCGGTGATAGATACATCACAAAATACCACTAAATCCTCAACTCCCTCTGGGAGAGTCAATACTGGAGCCTCACAAAGTCGCTGTCTGAGGGTCTTAAATGCCCTCTGATGCTTAGGGCCCCATCGGAAATCCACCCCTTCCTCATCAGACGGGTGAGGAGTACTACAATCTTGGAGAAATCCTGTACGAATCTTCAGTAGTACCCGACCAATCCTAAGAAGTTCCTGGTATCCGAGGGAGATTTTGGAACCTCCCACTGCATAACCGCCTTGATTTTGGCCGGATTGACCAAAATCCCCTTTTGGTTAATGAGATGTCCAAGGAACTGTACCTCTCCTAACCAAAACTCACACTTCGAGAACTTGGCATAAAGTTGTTCTCGCCTCAAAACTCCCAATAGCTCTCGAAGATGCTCATCATGTTGCTCTCGGGTCTTGAAGTACACCAAGATATCGTCTATGAACATGATGACCGAGCGATCAAGCATCGGTCTGCAGACCCGATTAATTAGGTACATAAATACCGCCGGAGTGTTGGTGATCCTAAACAGCATCACCACGAACTTGTAATGTCCATAACGAGTCCGAAACGCGATCTTCTCTACATCCTCCTCCCTAACCCTAACCTGATGGTACCCATAACTCAGGTCTATCTTGAAGAACTAAGATGCTCCCTGCAACTGATTGAAAAGATCATTATCCTCGGGAGTGGATAATAGTTCTTCACTGTCAACTTGTTCAACTCTCGGTTGTCAATGCACATCTGGTGTGAACCATCCTTCTTCCGGACAAAGAGAATCGACACTCCCCATGGAGAACTACTCGGGTGAATGAATTGCTTGCCCAACAGTTCTTACAGCTGTGATGACAACTCTTGCATCTCTGGTGGTGCCAAGCGGTACGACTACTTGGCGATAGAGGCAGCACCTGGCACTAGGTCGTTCCTAAACTCGACCTATCTCTCTAGAGGCATTCCAGGTAATTCCTACTGAAATAGTCAGCGAACTCCTTGACTGCTGGAACCTCTAAAATCGAAGTCTGATCACTGACCTGCGTATCCGCCACGTATGCTAGATAACCCGCACACCCATGCTAAATATACTGTCAAACTACCTGGTACCCTCCCTGTAAACAACCCTAAACCCTGAACCCAACCTAGGGCATGGTTTCCACATAAAGTGGCAACCTTTATGTACATGCAAGGTCCTAAATGCCAAAACTAAGCTAAAGGAGAGGTTTAAGCCAAAGAGAAGGGACCAAGATTGATAAATTCAATAACTTTATGGTTATACGGACTTATAGGAGTCCAAATCTGAAGTTACAACTTCAGATCATGCCCAATACCCGAAATCATCCACAAACACGCTAAAAATAGCCTTAAATCCAAGAGTAAGTAGATATAACAATAGAATGATCAAGGTAACAACTTGTTACCTTCAAATGGTAGCCAAAACATTGTAGATGCTGGATCTTCAAGCTCCTTACCGTTCTAAGCTTCTCACTCTACAAGTTTCCCTTCTAAAATCAACAAATAGCACCTTTCAAGCTCTAAAGACATACAATGGGGGTTTAGGACACAATCTAGGGTTTCCTCTGGCTATAATGAAGATGAGGGAGGCTAGAAATGACCCATAAGCTCTTTAAATAGGGTGCAAAAACCCTAATATTTAGGATTTCCATGCACAACCTCTACTCGTCGAGTCGGCGTCCTCCGAATCGTCGAGTAGAAATCATAAAATCACACGGGCTGACTAGGTTAAACACGATGAGTTAGGGCCTCCAACTCGTCGATTTCCTTCAATAAAATAAATATAAAGCTTTTAAAAATATACATGGGAGTCGGGGTGTGTGACATCCCCAATTTCACGGCCAGAAAAGACCGATTTGTTTATGCTTTGTTTTATAAAATCAGAGTAATCTTTTGATTAAAAGAGTTGCGGAATTTGTTCCCATAATAAAATATGATAACCATTTATCAAAACATTTCTCGAAAAGAACGTATTTTCATTAAATAATAAAACCTTAAGATGTCATGTTCGATACAGACCAAAAGCATAAACAATATAAAATAGACCTTACAATAGTTATTCAACTACTGATCTATAATCCAAAATCTCTCGTCAAGTCCACCAACTTATACCCTTGTGCCATTACCTGTAATGAAAAGAAAACTGAGTGGGTCAGGCTTGGGAGCCTGGTGAGCATATAGGGTTTTCAACCTACAATAATATAATTATTATATGTAATCAGCAAACAATCAATTACTCATCCCCATTATCCTCTTAAGGTTTTACCCTAAGAACCAACTATCCTTCAGTCATTTATTCGTAAGGAATTTGGCACGAATTCCATTGCTGCCAAAGCTTTATTTATCAAGTACTAAATCCATAGTTATCTGGCGCTAACTCCATAGTCGCCAAGGCTTACTCAACAAGCACTAACTCCATAGTCGCCAAAGTTTACTCAACGTGCGCTAACTCCATAGTCGCCAAGGTTTATACAATAGGTGCTAACTCCATAGTCACCAACTATTCCATCTACCTATGTTCTACCCAATAATTTTGTAGACATAAATACTTACACAGTTTAAATCATTTAACACCTGTATAAAACTCCAATTTCCATGACCATCTCAAATAGACAAATAACATATAAACACATAGCATGTATTTCATAGAAAATACGTCATATTTATGTGTTAGAAGAAAGTAACTACACACTCACACATATAAACAACAATAAACTTAATACACTCAAACCATACTTGTATTATTATTGCGTTTATGAAAGGTAGTATACACTCACTTGATCAGAAGATGATCGGACAGCACTACGACTTGCAAAAGTAGAAATCCTCAGCAGATCTGGAAGATCTCTACAAAAATCAAACTTCTCGCGGGTAGAGCTTCGGCTCGGAAACCGCACCTCTCGGGATCTTCGGGATCTCGGGACTTGCTTCGGGACTCGGGAATATTACCGGGGCTTCGGGGTATTTCTGGCACGCAAAACGATGCAAAACGGGAGAGAGAATGGAGAAAAATAGCAAAGAAGCCGGCTGCCCTCGCATCCTATTTATAGGAGGCTAGAGCCTCGGAGTACGCGGAGCGTACAGGCGTACGCGTTCGAATTCGTCACTGCATGCGCCATCTGAAGAACTCGAGTGCGAAGGTCGTCATGCTTCGCTGTACGCGGGGCGTACTTCGGATCGGACCGCTGACTCCTCTTCGGATAATGTCGGGGTTTAATAATTAATTTTAATTATTAATTATTTAATAAACTTCGGAAATTCATATCTCCTTCATACGAACTCCGTTTTCGACGTTCTTTATATCCACGCGAAGGTGAGACTACGCTCTACAACTTTCGTTTAGATTCCGTTGGCTAATTTTGAATTTTATTTTTATTATTTATTTTTAATAGGTCGGGACAGAAAATTTCGTTATAAATTCATAACTTCTTCGTCCGACGTCTGTTCTTGCCTAACTTTTCGTCGTTTCGCTACTAACAACGAGATCTTCGATTCTTGTTTAGATCGCTAAGGCTAAATATCACTCTAACGTAAATTCACTTTTTACGTCATTCAGCGTTGTGCCGGTTCTGTCGCGAAACTTTAAGAAGCCATAACTTCTTCGTTGTAACTCGGATTTTGGCGTTCTTTATATGCACGGAAACCTTGTAACATATACTACAACTTAGTTAGGATTATTCATCCTAAATAATATTCTATCAAAAAGTCATTTTTGACGCTTATTGTCTCTAAATTGACTAACCCTGATCTACGAGCGTTACAATTATCTCCCCCTTAGGATGACTACGTCCCGGAATCATCAACGAAATAGGATTTATATACTGACTCCATAAGTTATCTCTCCATTCTAAGTAATAACCTTGATGCTCAACCCTGCATCTGCTCTTCGTACTACGTTGGACTTTAGATCGACATCTTTAAGTTACAAAATAAATCCTTATTGTGGACTCCTTCTTCTTCTAAGGATAAATACATTTATTTATCTATTGTAACTAACCGATGGGTCGTGCCCCGATGACCTCTCATCGCGGTCGGACTCAATTAATATGACCACTAGGGTCGGAATAACTATCATCCTACTAGTGATTACCGAAACAAGGGAAATGACAAACTTGAATAAAACGAAATCAATTACTAGCTTCTTGATAACCTTGTGACTTCCCCTGATCCAAGCGTGAGTCGTGTGCTTCCGGTAGTATAGATCTCTACCACCATTCACACCCACTCATACTCGTCCCAAGTATTGTCTCGCAGTTAACCAAGTCACCATACATAAATCATATAATCATTCAACTCATGAGATAACAAAACCAGGGTTTATATTAAATCTTGAAACTATTACACAAAAGTTCAAGTTCACCCTATACTATGTCTCTAACAGGCTATGCTTCCTGATACAGACTTTATATATTAATATGAAGTCTTCATCTTTTAATCCTCCCATCCTTTTCTGCTTTGTTGAGGAACATGTTGAATGCCCTTGGTTGTGGAGGTGTGTGTTTCTGTGGGCAGTCTTTAGAAATATGACCTTCTTCGTTACACCTATAGCACACCTTCTTGATAGGTGCGTACTTGTTGGCGTAGTGCCCTGTCTTCCCACATTTGTAGCAAGTCATCTCCTCGCTACATTTTCCCTAAGTGTTTCTTCTTACACTTCTCACACCACTTAGCTTCATCTCTTCCCCCAGATTTTGAGAATTTACTTTCTTTGTCGATTATTGAAGATCCTTCACGCTTCCTTTTCTCTCCAACTTCAGCTCTTTCCAGACCCTTTTCTTTTATTTGGGTTTCAACATTCTTGGTTGCCCAGATAGCGGCCTTCAGAGTGGTTGCTTTTTTGACTATCGGACCAAAGTCCGCTGGTAATCCATTGGCAAACTTGTTGACCTTGGAAAGCTCAGTTGGAATTAGGTGTGGAATAAGCTTCATCTTCTCCGTAAAGCTCGTAGCGTATTCAGTAACGCTCAATTTTCCTTTCTTCAGATTCTGGATCTCATTGTTGATTTCCAGAAGATCTTGCTCAGAGCAGTATTGCAATTTCAGTTGTACCACGAATTCTTCCCAAGACATCTTGCTAGCTTCCCCCTTGGGCATCGAACCAGCCAGTAACTTCCACCAGCTCAATACTCCAGATTTTAACAGAGGGATTGCAAGAGCGGTCTTCTGTCTGTTGCTACACTCGCAACTTTCAAACATTGTCTTCATTTTGGAGATCCAATCCATGACTTGCACCGGTGTCGGGCTCCCAGAAAGACATGGTGGTTTGGATGCCATGAAATCCTTGTACTTGCATCCACGTCCATCATTTCCTCTATCATGGTTGTTTTGGCGAACTATTGGTGGGTTAGCTTGACCAACGGTCCCACTGTAGTTTCCTCCTTCAGACTGCCCTCCATTTACTTCGGGCTCTTCAACTTGAACTGACAATTCCTCGCGATTCTGCCTGATCAGACGTCTGGTTTCTTCCATCTGATTATTCAACATTGCCTGGATCATTACTTGAACTCCGGTCATTGTCATTGGTTCAGGCAATGCTGCTACAACAGGTATTTGTTCAATTACTGGTATTTGATTCCTGTTTTCATCAGCATTTCCAACTCCACTCCTCGTTCTCACCATTTTTGATCTATACACCGAATAAGGTGAAATTAGATCCTTAGTCACGATAGATATTCAAATCTTCCTTATCACTCCGAAACGATTACATGTTAGTTCTAATATCGTAGACGCACGCTTAGAATCCTAAACACATAAGGTTTCCAGATCCGGTCGGCAACAGACCATAGATCCGAACAATTAACATCATATATGGCAAACATATAACAATTAGCACATAATAGCATTTCAGGCAATTTTCCTAAAATAAAATAGTGCCTGTGTCAATTTAGGTGTACTACCTAAAATATAATGGACACACTCAACTCACAATCATTGCTTAGCATTCTAAGTTTAAGTCTAGAAATAAATCCATATTCCTAGTTCGCTTAAACTAATGCTCTGATACCAACTGTGACATCCCCAATTTCACGGCCAAAAAAGACCGATTTGTTTATGCTTTGTTTTATAAAATCAGAGTAATCTTTTGATTAAAAGAGTTGCGGAATTTGTTCCCAGAATAAAATATGATAACCATTTATCAAAACATTTCTCGAAAAGAACGTATTTTCATTAAATAATAAAACCTTGAGATGTCATGTTCGATACAGACCAAAAGCATAAATAATATAAAATAGACCTTACAATAGTTATTCAACTACTGATCTATAATCCAAAATCTCTCGTCAAGTCCACCAACTTATACCCTTGTGCCATTACCTGTAATGAAAAGAAAACTGAGTGGGTCAGGCTTGGGAACCTGGTGAGCATATAGGGTTTTCAACCCACAATAATATAATTATTATATGTAATCAGCAAACAATCAACCCAATTACTCATCCCCATTATCCTCTTAAGGTTTTACCCTAAGAACCAACTATCCTTCATTCATTTATTCGTAAGGAATTTGGCACAAATTCCATTGCTGCCAAAGCTTTATCTATCAAGTACCAAATCCATAGTTATCTGGCGCTAACTCCATAGTCACCAAGGTTCACTTAACAAGCGCTAACTCCATAGTCGCCAAGGCTTACTGAACAAGCACTAACTCCATAGTCGCCAAAGTTTACTCAACGTGCGCTAACTCCATAGTCGCCAAGGTTTATACAATAGGTGCTAACTCCATAGTCACCAACTATTCCATATACCTATGTTCTACCCAACAATTTTGTAGACATAAATACTTACACAGTTTAAATCATTTAACACCTGTATAAAACTCCAATTTCCATGACCATCTCAAATAGACAAATAACATATAAACACATAGCATGTATTTCATAGAAAATACGTCATATTTATGTGTTAGAAGAAAGTAACTACACACTCACACATATAAACAACAATAAACTTAATACACTCAAACCATACTTGTATTATTATTGCGTTTATGAAAGGTAGTATACACTCACTTGATCAGAAGATGATCGGACAGCACTACGACTTGCAAAAGTAGAAATCCTCAGTAGATCTGGAAGATCTCTACAAAAATCGAACTTCTCGCGGGCAGAGCTTCGGCTCGGAAACCGCACCTCTCGAGATCTCGGGACTTGCTTCGGGACTCGGGAATATTACCGGGGCTTCGGGGTATTTCTGGCATGCAAAACGATGCAAAACAGGAGAGAGAATGGAGAAAAATAGCAAAGAAGCCGGCTACCCTCGCATCCTATTTATAGGAGGCTGGAGCCTCGGAGTACGCGGAGCGTACAGGCGTACTTCGAATTCGTCACTGCATGCGTCATCCGAAGAACTCGAGTGCGAAGGTCGTCATGCTTCGCTGTACGCGGGGCGTACTTCGGATCGGACCGCTAACTCCTCTTCGGATAATGCCGAGGTTTAATAATTAATTTTAATTATTAATTATTTAATAAACTTCGGAAATTCATATCTCCTTCATACGAACTCCGTTTTCGACGTTCTTTATATCCACGCGAAGGTGAGACTATGCTCTACAACTTTCGTTTAGATTCCGTTGGCTAATTTTGACTTTTATTTTTATTATTTATTTTTAATAGGTCAGGACAGAAAATTTCGTTATAAATTCATAACTTCTTCGTCCGACGTCTATTCTTGCCTAACTTTTCGTCGTTTCCCTACTAACAACGAGATCTTCGATTCTTGTTTAGATCGCTAAGGCCAAATATCACTCTAACGTAAATTCACTTTTTACGTCATTCAGCGTTGTGCCGGTTCTGTCCCGAAACTTTAACAAGCCATAACTTCTTCGTTATAACTCGGATTTTGGCGTTCTTTATATGCACGGAAACCTTGTAACATATACTAAAACTTAGTTAGGATTATTCATCCTAAATAATCTTGTATCAAAAAGTCATTTTTGACGCTTATTGTCTCTAAATTGACTAGCCCTGATCTATGGGCGTTACAGGGTGTTACAAATATGTAATGCAAACCCTTTTATTTACCAAATTTGTGCAAATTGGTAATCTATCTAACCAAATTCTCCAATAGAAAGTGTTGATTTTCTTTGGGACAAACCGATTTGACCCAGTAATATATTGACCGCTTGGTATGCTTACCTCATCAATATGTTTTGTAGTGTCACCAATCGTGAAAATGATATTATTGCCAAGGTTCCACTGCCAAGTAGCCACAAGATCAAAATACTGAAAATAATTAAAAACAATATATATATATATATATATATATATATATATATATATATATATATATATATATATATATATATATATATATATATATATGGAAAAGTTCAATAGAGAACCATTATTAACCAAGGAACCAAGGAACCAATCCAAAACGTCGAAATTTAAAGCGATCAACGACAAAAGGAAGGGTTGTACACTTTTACAATGGACGCACATGCACCGGATTATAACAAAACCCAGATCATTTTTTTCGTTTAAAATTTTTTTAGGCCATGTTTTTTATCGAAAAAAACGAGTATATTGCTGTTCACGATTTTCCGTCATCTTTCCAAAGAGATCCATGATGATATATAAAAAACGAAAATTTTTTTTCGAAAAAAACCTACTTCATTTTCTTTGTTGAAAAGTTAAGGTCTATTTTTTTTATAGAAAAAAATTAATAAATATATCAAAATTCATTTTTTTGTACTTTTTAAACATTGATTCATATTCATGTAAAAAAATTCATTTCAGTTCAGATTTACATTGCGAACCTGTTCAGATTCATATTGTAAAACCTTATCAGATTCGCAGTATACATAATAGTAAATAAGATTCATTGTGTGAATTTGAAATGATCGAACTTTTTCACATTGTGAATGTTGAAAATTAAAATATTTACAGTTTAGATTCACAGTGTGAATCTACACTGATCGAGGTTTTTTTTAACCTTCTCTAATTCATAGTGTGCATAATAGTAAGTCAGATTGACAATGTGAATCTGAACTGATCGAGCTTTTTTCACATTGTGAATGTTGAAAATTGAAATATTTACAGTTTTGATTCAAACTGTGAATCTACACTATTCAACAAAAAATTAATATTTTTTGTATAATTAGTTTTTTTTTTTGATAAAAATAAACTCAAATATTGAAAAAACTAACAAAATGAAGTGAGTTTTTTTTTTTCGGAAAAAAGTTCGGTTTTTATATATCAATATAGATTTCTATGGAAAGAGGATGAAAAATCAAGAACAATGGCATATTCGTTTTTTTTTTGATAAAAAATGTGGCCTAAAAAAATTTTAAACGAAAAAAAGGTGAGTTTTTTGGTAAAGAGGTGGATTTTTTGATATAATTCGGTGTATATGCATCCAATATAAAAGTGTACATCTATTTCCTTAGTCGTTAATCATTATGATTTCCGACGCTCACGATTGGTTTCTTGTTAATTATGGTTCTCTATTGAATCTCACCTTATATATATATATATATATATATATATATATATGTGTGTGTGTGTGTGTGTGTGTGTGTGTGTGTGTGTGTGTGTGTGTGTGAGATCCATTGAAAACTTATAGTTTTCCGAAAACCCGATAACTAAAGAAGGAACATTATATCAAAATTAACTTATTAAGGGCTTGTTTAATTTGGTGCTGACTGGATCCGGTCAACACTTTTGGCTGACTCGGTCCGGTCAACCTGTTTGATAAAAGGGATAATAACGTCCGACTCAATCTTATGGTCTGATTCGGTCATAGGAAATGGTATGACTCGGTCCTAGTTCAAAAAGAAGTTGACTAGAATATTTCCTAATTTTGCCCAGATGCTTTGAACGCTCCATCAACAAACCCACCCCTCTCCCACTTCTGTCTTCACTAAAATTTTATCCTCCCCTCTGCAATAATCCTCTTCCTCCACTTACACCAACACAGCTATCCTCCACCAATGTCTACTTCTTCCAACACCGATAAGCTCTGTGTTTTTTATTCTCCCTCTTTAATCGATCGACCTCATGAAATCAATTCATGAATTATTTTCTTGTTTCTGAAATTGATTAATGAAATCATTTTTGGAATCGATTCATGAAATTGTTTTTGAAACCAATTGCTATCTAATCATCTCCTTCAATCGCAATCACAAGTTATACACAACCGAAGTCTCCAAGTGGTGTTTCAAGAGAATAGATCCGGAAGGGATAAAGGCCAACATGTGTTCTGGAAAAACGTCGAATAGGTCCAAATGAGGATTGGTCCGGAATACAATAATTTTTAATTGTTTTGAAATAAACATACACCTCTTTTAGAATTGTAGCCATCGGAATTGATTGGAACCTCTCTCAGTATAATTGTTGGATCGTCAATGCCATAGGACTTCAGGAAGATCTAATGCATTGTTCTTTCTGGGGAAGATGTTGTAGACGACATACAACCAGTCTTTACTAAGGGTGTCTGTACCTCCATGCTTTCCGGACAATCCCCTAATGATGAAGTGCATCAAAACAGTCCAGAGACCAGAAATGGCTGATTTCTTAAAGTCCTTCACCTTGTACTTCTAATCGTAACCAATGTGGTTCAAGAATTTTTAACATTCCTCGGCAGTTGGTTCTTGAACTTTGAACCCAGTAGGATTTTCCTTAACACCGATCGCTTTGAGGAAGATGGATTTGTGGATTTGAACAATGTGATAGCCTATAATTTTGGTTTCCAGAACATCATTGTTGATTTTAATCCTCTCAAAGGTTGTGTGAAGAAGAGTGAGTGGAAGTGGGGGTTTTGGGATTTTAGTGAGGGGAATGGAGATAGGATGATGAGTAATGAACTCAATCATCACTCTGATGGGTTCATCAAAATCCATGGGATTGAGCGAGAATAACATTGTAGTATCCCTGATGAATGGTTCGGGCGACTGTGAGGATGATGCATGATCCCTTTGAAGACTTCTTCTTGTCAACAGTTTTGGTGATTTTGGAGGAAGATTTGGAGGTTTTGGTGGGTGACATGGAGGCCATTGTTGCAGGTGGATGAGAATTTGAAGACCATAAGAACAGGGGAAGAAGATAAGAGTAGTTTGAGAGTTTTTTTGTGCGTAAAGAGGGAAAAGAGGGTTTAAAGGAGTTTATATAGGTGATGGAATCGGGTCGGGTCAAAGATGGCAATGATGAAATCCGAATTGGGACATGCGTTGCATTTAATGTTTTGCCATTTTGGGATGAATTAACTGTGATGACGAAAGATTTCGATGGAATATAGTGTAGAATAGAAACTGTCATACGACGATGGGATGGTTGCTTTATGGAGACGTGAAAACGGGGAGCGGATTTCGATGGTGAAAAGATAAGCATCTTAGAAAAATAACTGTTAGAAAAGCGTTTCACCTTAAAAACTTTTGAAATTCACGTTGATTGTTTCCGGAACCTTTGAGTTCCGGACAGTATGAAACATGTTCCAGAATGAAGTGATGTTGAAAACATGGCCGGAAAACTTTGAATATGAAAAATTATAGAACTAGGTTTTGAAAAAATTTCGGAACATAAGTTTGAAAATAGTCTGGAGTGAAACTTTGAGATGATTTTCCGGAATAAGGTTTTAGAGTTTCCAGAGTAAAATTTTGAAATTTCGAAAAAAGATTTTAGAAATACTGGAGCAAGATTTTGGAAATTCCATAATAAAATTTTTTTGAGTAGGATTTTGAAAATTTTCCGGAGTGAGATTAACTACCTGTCCGAACTTGAATTATGGGATGATTTTATGAAGTAAGTTCCGAGAAGATATTGTTAATGTGACTATATTGGTTTCTGAACATCAAAAGACTTAAGAGCTGTACAACTTAGCACCGAGACATGAGGTTAGATAAACAGCCACATAAAATGATCTTGATTATTCCGAGAGACAATAGTTCCGAGATGTAATGATGTAACGCCCGTGTTTCTGGGCTTGTCATTTTTAGCAATGTAATAGTCTAGGTTAACCTTTGTAACCCCAATTTGAATTAATAAGAACGTGTTATTTGAATATTATGTGTTTCGTGCTTAATTGCTTAATTATGTGATATGATTAATTAAGAATAAAATGAGCATCAAAATTTAAGTGTAAAATAAACTTAATAGGTTTAAACAATGTTGTAGTAGTTGAAACTAGGTTTCCGAATATATATAGAACGCCCAAATCTGACTTCGTATGAGGAAGTTATGATTTTCTGAAGTTTCGACGTGACAGTATGCAGCCCGAATACTCGATTTGAGATCGAGCGGTTTTTAGCCGAAGCAATCTAAACAGGAATTGAATATCTCGTTGTTAGTAGCGAAACAATGAAAAGTTAGGCGAGAACGGACGTCGGACAAAGAAGTTATGAAATTATAACGAAATTTTCTGTCCCGACCCCCTATATATAAATAATAAAAATAAAGTCAAAATAGCCGACGGATTTTAAACGAAAGTTGTAGAGCGTAGTCTCACCTTCGCGTGGATATAAAGAACGTCGAAAACGGAGTTCATATGAAGAAGATATGAATTTTTGAAGTTTATTAAATAATTAATAATTAAATTTAATTATTAAATCTTGGTATTATCCGGAGGCGAGTCATCGGACTCATCCGAAGTACGCCCCGCGTACTAGCCTACGCCCCGCGTACAGCGAAGGGTGACGAAGCAACACTCGAGTACCTCCGATGACGCATGCGCTTATGAACCGAGGCGTACGCCCCGCGTTCCCTCGTACGCCCCGCGTAACCCCGAGGTCCAGCCTCTATAAATAGGATCCGAAGGCAGCCTTAGTTCCTTTACAAATTCCATCCTTCTCTCTAGTCTTTTGCCTCGTTTTGCGTGCCATTTGTACCCCGAAGCCCCGGTAATATTCCCGAGCCCCGAAGTAAGATCCGAAGCCCCGAGGATCCCGAAGAGCGTTATTCCCGAGCCGAAGCATTGCCCACGAGGAGCCGGTTTTTGTGAAGATCTTTCAGATCTACGGAGATACACCTCTTCTGCAAGCCGTAGTGCTGCCCGATCATCTTCTGATCAATTGAGTGTGTAGTTATTTTTATTCCAACGCAATATTATGAAGTATTTCATATAAAATACGCGTTATGTGTATATATTTGGTTGTTATACGTGTGAGTGTATATTCACTCTCTTCTATCTTATAGATCTGATGTATTCTCTATGAAATACGTGTTATGTGTGTATGCCTCATCTGTTATGTGGAATATGAATTGATTAAAGCATGTTATACATGTTTTTAAACAATGTATAAAAATGTATATTTTTATCTATTGATATGTTGGGTAGAACATGGGTAGGTAATTGGTGTGTAATAAACAGATGACAGGCCTCGGTGTTATTGGTGTTATTCTAGTCATTCAGCAGAGTATGGATGACGACCACGGACTATTCTAGACTGTCATGTGGAAAACTAGTAGGTTCATTACCTGTAGGTGTTGTGAACGACGTGTTCACCGGTGTACTCTATCCCCCACATGGTTGCCTTTAGGACACTCATTGCTGAGGAAGCCCCTCTGCAGTAATGTCCGTCTCGATGAAAATCCTGAATTAGGTTCCTTATAATAGATTTTATTTTTAGGGACGTAAAGTGAGGATAACGGGAACGGGTAATCGGGTTTATTGTTGATTGTTGAATTAAATATAATTATTTATCGTGGGTTGAAAACCCTACATGATCACCAGGCTCCCAAGCCTGACCCACTCAGTTTATTTGTATTACAGGAAGTGGCGCAAGAGCTTAAGATGGACGAATCATCAAGTTGTTTTGTTTACAAGTCTGTATATGTATATATTTGTTGAATGACTTGTAATGCTATCGTTTATGCTTTATGATCTGTATCGGAACATGACATCCCGACTTTTGATTATGAAATGAAATCATATTTCTTTACGAAATGTTTTGATAAATATCTATTTTATCATGTTTTGTTTTTGGGAACAAATTCCGCATCTCTTTTAAAATTAAAAGGATTTACTCTGAAAATGTTTAAAAAGCATAAATGACCGGTCTTTTTTGGCCGAGATTTTGGGGATGTCACAAATGAAGATTTTGCTTCAGAACTAGTTTACTTTCTGATGTTGCCATCAAAGAGTGCATATATCTTGAAAGAATTGTTGATCAGGCATCATCGTACCCATTTTGTTCAGAAAACCATTGAACTTGGTTTCGTCTAATGCCTTAGTAAAGACGTCAACAATTTCATTGTCAGATGGAACAAAGATGAGTTCACTGTCACCATTTAAAACTTAATCTTTAATAAAATGGCACATTATATCAATGTGCTTCGTCATGGAGTGCTGAATTGGATTGTGTGAAATAGCAATTGCACTTTGAGAATCACAATAGATCGGAATGCATTGAAAGCGGTAACCATAATCCAAAAGCTGAGATTTCATCCAAAGAACTTGAGAGGTACAACTAGCAACAACAATGTCTTCTGCTTCGGCTGTAGAGAGTGTAATTTAGTTATGCTTCTTGGATGACCAACCCACCAATTGACCTCCTAAAAATTAACAACCACCAGATGTGCTTTTTCTATCCAATTGAAGACCACTATAGTTTGGGTCTGAGTAAGCTTGAAGAGGAAAAATCTCCTTTGTTTGGTACCAGATTTCAAGACTCTTTGTTCCTTTGAGATATCAGAAAAAAAAAATTTACAGCCAAAAGATGTGACATTTTTGGATTGACTTGAAATCTGGCAAAAAGACAAGTAGCAAACATGATGTCCGGATGACTTGCTGTAAGGTAGAGTAAGGACACAATCATTTATTTGTACTTCTTTTCATCAACTGTTACACCTGAGGGGATCCGAAAAAGATATTGTGTCCGAAACCCATAGGTACCTTGGCTTAGGCACATGTGTACATTGAGTACTTTTGAGGAGTTCAAAAATGTACTTTTCTTGGTGAATGAAAATTCCTCTGTTGGTCTGTTTGACTTGGAGACCAAGGAAGAAGCTTAATTCACGATTCATACTCATTTGAAATCTACTGACCATTAACTTAGCAAAGTCAACAACCATTGATGAATTAGTGGATCCGAAAACGATGTCGTCAACATAAATTTGGACAAGAATGAAATGTTTTCCATTTGATCTTCGGAACATAGTAGGATCAAGAATACCTATTTGGAAACCTAAGCTCTTGAGAAAGTCGGTGAGGGTCTCGTACCATGCGCGAGGAGCTTGCTTGAGGCCATAAACTGCTTTCAGGAGTTTGTAGCAGTAATTCGGATATGAGAGATTAACAAAACCGGGAGGCTGTTGGAGATAAACTTCGTTATCAAGTTCAAAATTTAGAAAAACACTTTTAACATCCATTTGGTAAACCTTAAAGCCTTTTTGAGAAACATCAGCAAGAAAGATTCTGATGGCTTCAAGATGAGCAACAGGGCAAAGGTCCCGTCGTAGTCAAGCCCTTTGATTTGTGTGAATCCTTTGGCCACCAATCTTGCTTTATTCCTAATAATGACTCCAACAAGTGGGTGATCTGGAGGAGGAGGGACGAGAGTCCACACTTCATTTCTTTCAAACCCTGCTAATTCTTCAAGCATGGCTATAATCTAATCAACATGTTTTAATGCTTCTTGATGGATTTGGGTTCAACCAATGATATAAATGTTGAAAAATGACATTCAGTTTGTATACTTGTAGTAGAACGAGTTTGAACACAAGCATTTGGATTTCCGATTACTTGATTTTGAGTCCAGATATGAAGTCTCGGTAGCTCTTGAGCAGCAGACAATCTGATATCTAAAATGAGGTTGTGTGCTCCCCCTGAATAGTTTGAACTTGAGGATGATACTCCTCCTGAACTTCTGAACCGGAGAGGTTGACATCATCATCAGGTGGGAAGTCAAATAAATTTACATCATCATCGTTGTTGATTAGATTGGAATCAAATTCAACAGCTGCATCAAGGAATCCATCCACATTTGATTCAAGGGAGGGTTGACCATTCTCCCCCTCAACATGAGAAGGTTAAAATGATTCATAATCAAATGGAGGAAATATGGGTGATGGACCAGAAACATTTTGAGAAACCGGGGCTTCGGTTGATAAGGTTTTCCTTGTTCGAGATTCCGAATCAAGAGTTGTTTCTGAGTGTCCGAAGAGAATTTCAAAGTCAACTTCGTGGATTAGTTGAATGTTTGGACATTCCGGTGGAAGAGCATCAAACTCCATGATGTGAATGGTAACATGAGTAGGACCAGAATTTCAAACGAAATTATCATCAAAGGTTACATCAAAGCTTTCCTAAATGACTTGAGTATGACGATTTAGTACTCGATAAGCCTTTGAATTTACAGAATAACCAAGAAAGATGGCTTCATCAACTTTGGGTTGGAACTTGGTAAGTTGATCACGATTGTTTTTATGAAGCATCGACATCCAAAAACATGAAGAAATGAAATGCTTGGCTTCTGACCATTCATGGCTTCGTACGACATCATGTTGAGGCATCGATTAATGATACTTCGGTTCTAAGTGAAACAAGCTATTGACACAACTTTGGCACAGATATATAGTGGTAGATTGGCAAAGTTAAACATGGATCGAGCTTCTTCGACCAACGTTTTGTTGCGTCTTTCGACCATACCATTCTACTGTGGAGTGTAAGGAGCATAGAAGTTGTGATCAATTCCATTTTTGGTGAGGAATTTTTCAATGGTGCCATTGGTGAGTTTTGAGCCATTATCACTTCGGATTCGTCTTACAAGAAGTTTGACGAGAACTTCTATTCCTTTGATGAATTTGATGAGTTCAGAGGTCGTTTCAGACTTTAGCCTAAGGAAGAAAACCCAGGTGAACCTTGTAAAATCATCAACAATCACAATAATGTATTTCTTGTGGTGAAGACTCTCTATAGTTGTGGGTCTACATAGACCAATGTGTAAAAGTCCCAAAGGTTCCGAGATTGATTTTTCAATGATGACAAGCTGACCCTTCTTTGATTGCTTTCCACACTCACACGCAACACACAAATGATCATTTTCAAACTTGAGGAGTGGCAGTCCTCTTACCATTTCACCGGATACAAGATTATTCATGTACTGAAAATTCAGACGAGCAAGCCTTCGGTGCCATAACCAACTAATGTTAGGAACATATTTGGAGAGAAGGCATAACTAAGGTTTGCTAATAATCATGTTAATGTCGAGTGGATACATGTTTTTGATGTGATTGATGGATTTTTTAGGCTCTGAGTTAGGTTTTGGGACAAAACTATGGGCTTTGGACTTGGGTTGTGACTTCCAGACAACATTGTGTTTCTTAGAGTTATTTTGAGAATTCTTTGGAAACAGACAGAAGGTCATGGTTTTCTCATCTATCCAATAATCATACTCAATGACATAGTGGTTCAGAACGAACTTCTTCGGACATGTGGCCTCCGGAGCAGTGGGTATCACTGTCTCGTCCGGAGTCAAATTATTTTTTTACTTTCCAAATAAGTTTTTGTTTTGAAGATTTTTGTGAAATTGGTTTCTTTGAAAATATTTCTTTGTTTGTTGGTACATTTGATTTTGAAATGGATTGAGGTTTGAAAATTGTACCATCTGCTTTGTCCATAAAAACTGATGAAACATTTCGAAAAGAGTCACTTTGGATTGTTTAAGTACTTGAAGCTGACATTTCAGGAGTATGATTGACAACTTTCTTAAGTTTTGACTGACTAGGAGGATTGGATTGTCTTTGGAGAATCTTAATAGGAGAAAATGTGTTATGATTATGAGAAGAATATTTTCTACTGCTTCTAGGTGCATTCCTTTTGGAGTTCTCAAGAAACCTAGAATTTTGTCTTGACCTAATGTAACGTCCGCAAATTCGGGCTAGTCAATGTAGAGACAATAAGCATCAAAAATGAGCTTTTGATGGAATATTATTTAGAAGGAGTAATTTTAACGAGTATATGTTACCAGGGTTCCATACATATAAAGAACGCCGAAATCCGAGTTATAACGTAGAGATTATGGCCAGTCAAAGTTTCGCGATAAAACCGGTACGACGTTGTGAGACGTAAATAGTGAATTTACGATATAGGACTTTTTAGCCTTAGAAATCTAAACCAAAGTTGTATAATATGTTAAACCGCGAGCGTACATAAAAAGAACACCTAAATCTAACTTCGTATGAGGAAGTTATAATTTTTCTAAGATTTGGCTTAGCAGTGCACAACCCGGAACTCGAATTTTAGATCGAGCGGTTTTCGGCCAACACGGCCTAAATGAGAGTTGAAGATCTCATTAATGGGAGCTCAACGGTAAAAAGACAAATGAAAACGAAGTCCGTATGTAGAAGTTATGAATTTTACGCGGTCAATTAATAGTATAACTTTCTCTTACTATTAAATTTAATATCGGTCAAGAATTAGCCAACAAAGTCAAAAGTAAAGTTGTATATCTTATTTTTACCTACGTGTGGATATAAAGAACGTCGAAAACGGAGCTCGATCGTATATGAAAGTTATGAATTTTTAAAAATCGGTTGTTTTACCCCCTGTGTTCGGCACCACATGTCAGCACCAGGCGAAGCCTTGGAGCCTACGCAACACCACGATGTGGAGAGAGGCACCACGACGTGGTGACACTCTAGGAGGCCTATAAATAGAGGTGCCAGGGCTGCCTCATTCCTCACACCTTCAATCCTTTCTTTCTCTCTGTAGAAACTCTCTCTAAGCCTCCCTAACCCCCCCCCCCCCCCAAAGCCTATGGTAACTCCCTAGCACGAGGCGGAAGCCCTGGAGCACCCGATGAATCTAAAAAGAAGAGCCTTCGGCTCAGAAACTTTGCTTCGGCGGAGCACTGTTTTGAGAAAAACCCGTTGTAAGTGAGCTACGCCTACCATACTTTAAATATAGCTTATATATAAATATAATATCGTTATTATGAACCTATAAAAAATATTTATCAGTGATTTAAAGTCGTTATACTGATTGATCTACTTACAGGAATGATGTCTAGGCTGTGATTTAGTGACGCGTTTAATAGTGGGATTTCCAAACAGTATACTTCGTATACCAAACGGACCCTACCTGGTTGTTCCTTACTTTATAGATCATGAAGTAGACTTTGAGTTAATGATGAATCTAGACTAATAATTAGTCGCAATAAAGATTAGACTAAAACTTAGTGAAAATAATGCTAGGTTAATTTCATCGAACGAAAATAGAATCGTTAAAAGCGAAGTGCTGCCCGAGTTTGGAATCATCACTTTAACAAGTGAGTGCATAGTTACTTTCATCTTACACATCGATATGAAGTATTGAATATAAATTACATGCTATGTGTGCATATTATTTGTATACTTGCTATCTATGTTGGATTAACGATTTTATATATGTGTTATATGATTTAAACTGTATACGGATTTTATATCTACAAATTATGTTGGGTAAAACATGGGTAGATGAAATATCACTACTAGAATATAGACCTTTAATGACACGCAAACCATGACACACAATGATTTACGATACGTAAAAGTGTGTGTTCTAGAAGTAATGTCATCTCTTCTAAAATTTAAAGGAATTAGGGCACGTATTCTTGCGTGCCCTTAAAATTAATGTCAGAACAAAAAAAATAAAAACACGGAGGGCACTCAACATAAAAGGCGTGTCGTCTATTCATGTCGCTTTATAAAATTTTCATCAAACGCGCGTTCTAATAGATAAGGGGGGAAATCAAATAAAAAAAATTAGAAAACCCCGCCTCGACAATTTAGGGTTCATTCCATCCTTCTTTCTTTCACGCTGCTTCTATATCCACACTTCATCTCCCAACTACGATTTTTCTAATAAGAAAAATAGAGAAATCCTAAAGCAAATTCCACCCTCCCCTTCTCTCAATTTTCTTCAAAAGTATTAGAATCAAAATTTTTCTGCAAAAGCCCTTCTTTTTCACCTTATTCTACACTATGGAACAAGTGAAGCAAGGTCATCCGTCAATGATGCCAAAGGAAACTCCACCCTCCTCTTCTCTCAATTTCTCCGGGCTTAGGGTTCATGAAAGCTCTTGAATGCTCCTAAAAGACTGCAAAGTGATTTAGGGTTCGTTTCATCCTCTATATATCTCTATTACGCTTGAACCCTAATCTCAGACACCAATGTCTTTTTTTTTCTTGCGAATTCGTTCTCATTCCTTCTTGCCTAATCTGATTTATTGGGTTTAAGTAAAGGTGCAAAGGTGATTCCGCTTTTTGCGGGTGGGCTTGAATTCTCGGGTCCCATCGAGAAGTATCTGATTGACCCGATCACAAAGAAGTTGTTTGTGAACTCGGTGGTGTCGCTGAATGGGTTTGCATTGGTGGGAGGACCCTCAAAGCAAGATCATCCAAGGGCAATCGAGGTACTGATGAAGCTCGATGTGCCATACACTGTGGCTTTGCCTCTTGTGTTCCAGACAACAGAGGAATGGCTTAACAACACTTTGGTTCTTCACCCGATTCAGGTGGCTTTGCGGGCTGCTCTTCCTAAACTTGATGGAGGAATGGAGCTGATTTTTTTCTCAAGAAGAGACCCAAGAACCGGTAAATCCCATGCCCTTTACAAGTGGGTTGAGCAGCTCTGCACCAGAGCAGTCAGATGGGCACGAATGAAGAAGTAAACAAAGGTACTTATTTTTGCCATATGGTGCTTTTTTTTGAATTAAAAAAAATAAGCAGAGAACTGAGGAAAAACTAAGAATGAATTCCAGTGAATTTTCAATATATTTAAGTAACTGCACCAGTTCGATTGCAACTTAAAAGGCACACAGACTGTTTATGTAGTTTTTTTTCATCTTTTCATTAGGTTTTTTCTTCTTTAATTTTTCATTGTGGTATCTTCTTTTCCTTCTCTTTTTAATTGTAAGTCCATGCCATGTTTACACCTTTTGTTACTCTTTCTGCAGAGGTTGGCAGCTGGTGAGTGGTTCACTGCTCGATAACTATTAAAACCATGATTGTTCCTTTGTTTTTCTGAATTCATCCATATTTATGTGTTTTGGGATTTGATTGCGTCATTTTCTTTCAACAAATTTATTGAAACTTGACAGTTGGTAGTTTCTCAATTTGCTTCAAATCTTCATCTTCATCTTATACTTATTCTTGGGTTTCAGATATCCTAAAACAGGTATGGGACTTATCTGATCAAGACAATGACATCATGCTTTCATTGAATGAATTTTGTATTGCTCTCTTCCTCATGGAGAGACACACGGAAGGTCACTCTCTTCCAAAGGCACTTCCATCTGACATTTTGTTTGAGAAGACACCAGTGACAACAGTAGTGATACTCCTAGTGTTGAGGTGGGTTGACATTTTTTTTGTTTGTAAGCTAAGAGATTATGATTTATATTTTGTGTTAACGGTTTATTTGTCCGAAGTGCAGGCTAATGAAGACTTTTCTTATCCATCACGAGCAAAAGAAGAAGGTTTAGTGAAGGAAAGTGACAAGTGAAATAAGCAAGTGAGAGCTCCTTGTTTTTTTTTAATTGAACATTAGTGTACACCATTATCGGTATATGAAGTTCTTTTCATTTGTTGCATGTTAGTTCCCAGCATTTTTTTTACCTTTTCTTGTTATGTATTTTGTAGCACCCCAACTTGTATGACATCTGTTAAGAGGAGGGGATCAGCAGGTGTGGTGGAATCCTTGATACTTTTGAAATCACATGACAATATGCATGCTCCATTTACTCAGGTTGATCTAATTTTCACATGCTATCTTTCTTTTTTTATTTTTTTAATCTCCACAATGAATAAATTGATAGTTTTTATATATTTATTTAAATCATAGGATCCACCAATTATGACAGAAGACATGCATGAAAAAAGGCTCCATGCATTTGAAGTCTTGGGTGATTCTTTTGCAAGTTGTCACATCACATATAGGATATTATATAAAATAAATTTCTTCGCTGAAAATTGTGTATAATTTTTGTCAGAGCTTCTTCGGGCAGTTAGAGAAGGACATCTTATCTTCAGGTGCTACATAAAATGGTGTTTTTATCTCTGATGACTCCGCTAACTTTTTGTTGTTTGATGATTTTATGGACCCAAATAGAGAAGAAGAAAAGGTACATTTTTTTATTTTTCCACATTTACCCTCCATGATCAATGAAACTAACATCATCCAATATCTATACAGACACTTCATTATCTAGAAACAGTAAGATCAGATCAATTACTGGAGCAAATGGTGTGTACTGCTTTCAGAGCTACAGCTGACACTCTTAACCAGACTAGCATTAGCAGTGAACAAGCTACTGGGTGATATGGAAATAATCCAAGATGTAAAACGGATCTGTATTGTATTCTAAAATGTGGAGAAGCTGCTAACACTTGGCAGTGGCAGTGGGAATCAATGGAGTCACCAACAGGGGGAGATTGAGACTCATAGGATTCTTCTAAGTGATAAAATTCAATGTTAGTAGGATAAATGAATTAAATGCTAGATTTTAAAGATGGCATTATGTAATCTCTCTAGGTTTAAGAGTCTGTGACAAGAAGCTGTAATTGGCAGCTAGAAAGCAAAGTTGTTGCTTATTAATTAATAGTTAATATCATCTAGTTTATCCACTTATCCTACACTTCTTATGTTCTTATTGGTCATGGAGGAGGTATGATGCAAGTATCCTGTCCATATAGTTGTTTGTATGTCCCTTCACACTCTCTGTAGTTGCTTTATGTTCTCCTGAACTTTTTATTCTTCTTAATTCTTTTCACAGGGTGATCATAATTTTTGAGGAATAATACCTTTGGATAGATCGAAGGACGAAGAAGAATGAAGTTGTGGGGATCTTCAGTGATTGAAGGTAAACGGACGGGGTTTGCTTGAACCTCACAGGTTGCATTCTTTTTTTTTTTGTGTCGACCAATATCATTAATGAATACTAGGATGTTTGGGTGCTTGAGTTTACTGGGAAAAGAAAACATTGAAAATTAAAAGAATTGTGTTTAGTTTGCTTCATTTGACAGGGAAGAAGGAGTACAATCGGGGTTGTGAAATTGATGGGAAAGAAGAAAAGAAACCGAAGGCGTTGCAGCCCTTGATGGTTAGCTGATGAATAAGAAGGGAACAGAAGGAGTACAGTGCTTTCCTTACCATAATGTGAACCCTGTAAGGGCGCCCTTCTTTTTCCTATTTTTCTGACCAGGGACGAAGAAGAAGAATAAGAACGAAATTCCATCGATTTCTTTTTAAATCTCAGAGGTTCTGATGGTTTCTGTAATTTAAGGTATTGATTTCTCTCATTAA
Source organism: Lactuca saligna (assembly GCF_052625555.1). Taxonomy (NCBI): domain Eukaryota; kingdom Viridiplantae; phylum Streptophyta; class Magnoliopsida; order Asterales; family Asteraceae; genus Lactuca; species Lactuca saligna. Next base: position 312,647,606 of record NC_136421.1, read on the forward strand.
TTAAACCTAAATGTAGGAAAAAATCAGATAAATTAAACCATTAACCACCACCACAACACCACCATCTCCACCGCTTCCTTAATCACATAACTCTTCTTTTATTTCAACTTTTTCTGCTTCATCTTTCCACCCATGAAAATATCTATTGTTTGTATGTTAGAATTTGTTTTTTGCTTTATGTTTCCTATGGTTTGGATATGGTCCCTTTAAGAGTATGCACATGCTTAACAGTTAACATACAAGGGTAATTTTGTCATTTTGTCCCTCTATTTCTTGTTTTAACATTGAGGAAAAATGAAACGATTCTCATTATGGTTAAACACTAGCAATGATGAATAATCTTGAATGGTTCACTTCTAAACTACTAACATATGAATTGAAATAAATAAATGGATAAAATGAGTGAGATTTGATCTTGAAGGTGAACAACTCCTTTTAGATTTTTTTGTTTATGTTATTAAACTTTTTTTTTATATATAAAAACAACTCCACATCAAAATTTCAATATTACTAAGTAAGATTATTGAAAAATAATTGATCCGGATATATATCCAATATATCTTTGCTGGATCGTGGTACACATATTGATCGCACTCTTTCTGCTCTCTTGACCTGTAAAAATCAAATCTCAGGATTCAGCTAGTACTGATGGGTGTGTCATCCGACTTCCTTAAAATCACTGCTAAGTTTTGACTTATGGCCTTATGATGTTGTCATCATTGGCCCTCAAATTAATGGCCCTCAAATCTTTCAATGTCTGCAACAACCCAATTCATTAATCTTCATTCAATTATATTTTTCATAAATTACCCAAGGGCAAAACAGTCTTTAATATTAGATACCTGATATATGTAATAGGCAGGATCAGAAGCACTTTCCAGGTGGACATCAGAATAGTTGAAGGGAGTTTGATTCCTCGTGATCACGTTTCTGTTAATGGCACGTAACCTGTTGATGTTAGGATTGGACCTCGTCCACCTGATCAGGTAATATATATATATATATATATATATATATATATATATATATATATATATATATATATATATATATATGTTGACTTGAATATGGTTGGTGGATCAAGGAGACAATCATAGAAAAAACGAAGTACAACAGAGAAGAACGTTAGTTAAAGTGTTCTACAACAATACTTTTTTGGGAGCCTTAAGGATGCTACTAAAGCCATTGGAGGTAATATATATATATATATATATATATATATATATATATATATATATATATATATATATATATATATAAGAAAACTAGTGATAAGAAAACTAATATTATAACCCTGAAAAATAAAAATAAATTTGAAGAATTTATGTAAGCACCTGTGGTAACTAGCGAAAATAAAACTAGCTAGTGATAAGAAAACTAATATTTTATCCCAGAAAAATAAAAATAAATAGAGATATAAGGTCATAATTAGATCTTATTTAAAGATATGTGAGTATGTGTAAGTGTGTAAGTGTGTGCAAGTGTTTGTGTATATTTTTGGACTGATTATTCTATTAGTATAGGTTTTGTCTATTAACTTTAGGCATATTTCATCCCTTCTATCTTATGCATCAAGGCTAAACCAAGGTATTGACTAAAATACCCCATATGTTAAATTTGACCAAAATACCTCTCTTTATGACTTAATGTCTAATCTTGTGAAGTTATGTTTATGTCTTTGACTTAATATCTATTTCAGCCATTACATCTCATATACATCATGGCTAAATCAAGGTTCTAACCAAAATACCCGGTATGTTAATTTTTTTTTTCTGTATTACCAATAAGTGCTAATTTTTTTGTAATAGTGTTAACTCATCATATAAGGTGTTTGTATGGAAATTATCTTATGGTGTGCCCAATTTTTCTTACCAATAAATGCTAACTTTTTGTAATAGTGTTAACTCATCATGTTTATATGAATCTAATGGTTGCATGATTCAAATTTGCAGGTCCTGGGGTGGCATATCCATCTTACAATACAAAACAAAACCACAATAGAGGTTAGAATAATGTTTTAGTGTGTAAATGCATGCAGATCAATGTTGTGTTACATTACATGATATCTTTGTTGTTGTAACCTGTTTACAATTGGCTTTCTTCCACGTGATGAAATAGTAACAGTTAGGAGAGGGTATTTATTTTTATTTTTGAAAATTTGATCATCAACAAGAACAAGGCTGTCTTGTAAGTGTTATTTCATCAAATTGTAGAAAATAGCAACGTACTTGAAATATGGAGCTTGAAACTTAAAAAAGCTTACAAGTTTTGATTGGTGGATTGATTCTTTTTGAGGCTTATTCTGCATGAAGTGGTTATCAGGATATATCATACTTGATAAGGTTTGTTCAAAGTTTTATAGGATTAAAGTACACTAAAAAATGTCAATGCCTAACTTTTTGGGATTTTTCAGTTAAAATTGTGCAGAAGCATTTCTTATGCTGCAGTTGCTGCTCATGCAGATCAGACTAGCAGGAGGAAATTAGCACTTTTCCAGGTTCCTTTGTTACTAGGCATTGGGGAAGAAGATACAGCCCTGACTAAGGCAACTGAAAGTGGCGATACTGATCTTGTTTATCTTGTTCTCTTTCATATATGGTAGAAGGTATTTATTGTTTTCTTATTTGTTTAATTATAAAATAATGGTAAAATTAAGTTCTCAAATTATTGGCTTGTATAGAGACCAGCATTGGAATTATTTGGAATGATACAAGCTAGACCTATTGTGCGTGATCTATTCATACGGGACTCAAAATATCATATTTTGGCATGGCTAGAAGCTTTGGAGGAAACGAGACTCAAGCAAAAGTAAACACACAGAGAGTTGTTGGCACATAGTAAGCTAGATGATGCAGTTGTATATAAACGAGTTCATTTTTTATAACATTCACTCACTTTTGGAATAATTAATTGTATTTGACATATTAGTGAAATGAATTATCTTTGTTATTTATGGTATTTTATTTTGTATTATGAGATTTTTAATGTATTATTTAATTTGAAAATTAGTAACTCTATAAATAATATTTTTTTTAAACATTTAAAGTTATGATACGCGGAAATGTGTGTCATCTTTATTTATGACATGGCCTTTCTTAACAGGGGCTTTCTTGATACGCATTGCGTTTCATTAACACGTGCGTCGTAAGGTTACGACACGCGAATGCGTGTCGTCTTCCTTTATGACAGGGCCTTCCTTGATATGCAATGCGTGTCGTAAATGCGCGTCGTAAATGAGCATTGTAAATGCGCGTCGTCTATAGACGACGTGCAAAAGCACTTCGTCTCTCTTTATGATAGGGCCTTCCTTGACGCGCATTTGCGCGTCGTCTGAACCTTTTACGACGCGTAATGAGCGTCGTAAAAGGCTGTTTTTCTAGTAGTGTATGAGTTGGATGATGAGATGAGAGGTGATATAGAAAATGAGATAAGGGCGAGAGGAGAACAATTAGAGAAGTCTTTTTACTAAGCGTTGGACCTGTCGTCTAGCACAGTATGGATGACAACCATAGACTATTCTAGAAAGTTCAGTGGAACGCTAGTAGGCTCGCAACCTATAGGTGTTGTAAACGATGTGTTCACACGGTGTACTCTAAACCCTGGCAACTATGCAACTTAGTGTCTGTTGTATAAACCCTGGTGACTATGAGACTTAGTGCCTAAACCTTGGCGACTATGCGACTTAGTGCCTGTTGAGTAAACCCTGGCAACGATGGATTTCGTGGCGATTCCTTAGGATGATCCTTAGGAATGAATGAACGAGGAATAGCTAATTCTTAGGGTAGATCCTTAAGAGTAAAAAAGATAATGGGATGGGTAATTAGGTTGATTGTTTGATATTTAAACATAATAATTATATTATCGTGGGTTGAAAACCCTATGTACTCACCCGGTTTCCCAACCTGACCACTCAATTTATTTGTATCACAGGTGTCGATATGAAGTTACATTACATTGAGAGATTAAGGAGATATAAATCACTAGTGTTATGAATGTAATGAATAAAATGAATAAAATACATTTCTTCGGAGATGCTTTGATAATGTATTTATCATGTTTTTCTGGGAACAAATTCGCAACTCTTTTTTTTAAAAGGTTACTCTGGTTTTCAAAATAAAGCATAAACAAATCGGTCTTTTATGGCCGTGAAAATGTGGATGTAACACCTAACTTCCTTCTTAAGAGCATTTTTGGCTTCATGCTTAGGACTTGTGACATCATTTATGTTCAAGGAAGGTTTCTTCCTTTGGTCAGATGTTGACTTGGATGATTGACCACTTGAACGATTATTAAACTTAGGCTTGATGGGTACCAAAGATGTTTTGGAAGTTAAAAAGGAATTTGATTCACAAGAATCAGTAGAGACGTTGCTTGAGATTTCAATGTTATAATCTAAGGATGGCCATGCAAACTCATAAGTAACTGTTTATGTTGTTATTGGAATTATTTCCTCAACAACACAGTTGTTAGGAGGATTGTGTTTTGGAACATGATCTATGCAATTTGAAACACTATAGTGGAATTCCGTGGTTTGATTCAGGTCTAGGTTTTTCAGAGGTGGAAGAGGCATGGAATCAGGACACTTGACAACAATTGGTTTAAATTCAGGAATCAGGGATGCAAATCTATCAGAGGTCTCAGGAAGGGGTGACAAGGGAGAGACAGGGGTATCCGAGTGTTGATAGTTCAAAACATATTTATTTGTATCTGGGTTAGATAAGATTCACAAAGAGACAAATAAAAATTATTATCAGTAATCATGGATTTTACCTGCTGAACGATGCTTCGACCTGGTGGATCATTAGTGGCCATGTAGCAGTAGTTTGGTTCAACAACCTCATCGTCATCTTCTGACCCAGAGGACCAATAGCCTTCATCACATTCAACTATTTGTCTAGCCGTTAGACACATGTTTCTTCCAGTAACCATATCATCATTATCTCCAGATGAGCAATATCCTTCCACATCTCTTAAGACATTTGTAACAAATGCCTTTTCACTTTCATCCATTTCTTGAGCTTTTTGTGCATAGTAAGCAGAATCCTTGACTTTGGTTTTTAGTGGGGCTTCATCCAGACAATCTTTTGCAAAATGATTTGCATGACCACATTTATGACACACGATTTTTGGTTTGTCTGATTTCGAAATCTGTTGAGTTTCCTGGTTGGAATTTGGTTTAAAGATGTTTGGTTTGTAAGCTGGTGGATTTTCCAGAGTGGATTGAGGTTCCGGAGCTGAGTATGGTTGAGGATTGTTTTTGTGAGGAGCATGAAAATGGTTATGACACGGTTTGTAAGATGGATTAAAAGGACATTTATATTTCATGGAAAGTAGTGTAAACTCTTGTTAGAAACAAGGTTCGGAGTCCATAGCTTCTGAATAAGGATTACCAACAAGATAACTAGTAGTGGGCAAGATAGGTAAGGAGGATTGAACAGGTGGAACAACGGATTTAAAGGGATCAGAGGTGGATGTGTTCGGAATAGGTGGATCAAAGGATCTGACAGGAGTAAGAGGACCTCCACAGAGTTTTCTCAAGGTCTGAGCAATGTTTGATTCATGACCTTGAAGTTCATCAAATAGTTGGTAGATCTTCAGCTTCTTTAGAGATCCATTGCTTTGAAGACAAGATTTCACGTTTCCCTATCCCTTACTGAGGCTGTTTATGAATTTGAGATTGTACTCCAAGGGAGTTCGAACAATCCCATGAGCAGTCATGTTGTTGACCATGATTTGGTACCAGCTGGAGGCTGAGGCAACTGATTCACCAGGAGTTGTTGTGAAAGTGGCAAACTTGTTGACAATAGAGGTTAGACGCTTGTCTTTCATATTTTCTGAACTTAATATGTTCAAAGAGAGATGGTGGAATACCAAACACCATTTCAGAAAAAACAACTTGATCAAGATGCATTTTTTCAATATCATCAGCAGTAAGAGGTGTTGGAAGATTTTCTTCTTGACCCATGAGTTGAGCAACAACATCTCTAACGATTGTTCTAACTGGAACATGAGGACCTTCTTTGACGGATCTCCAGATAGATTCAACTTTCTCTTTACCCAGTAAAAACCTTTCCATTCTAACTTTCCAATGATCATATTCTTCAACAACTAACAGTGGGCCACGAGTAGGCCAACCCATGCTATTTGCTATTTGCATTGAATACATTTGATGAGTGTTAGAAGCAGCTATTGAAGTTAAGATATCTTCAAGCGAAAGTGGTATATAGAAGAACTTTTATCCTGAACACAAAAATGGTTGAAATACGAAGGTAATTTCAAACAAGCTATAATCTAATTTTATGGATTCAAAGGACAACCACTCAAGCTCTGATACTAATTATGAAATCAAGATGATCTGATTCGCAGGGACAAGGTTTGAAAACTCAAACCTTGAGTTAATGCTTAAGATCAATGTATGTGTTGGATTAGTGTCTAAGTCCATAACTATTTTGGTATGTACTTGACCCGATGGTGCATGGTCCTTTTGGGTTGCCTTCACCAAAGCAACTTGATTGGAGAAATAAATAAAGAGAGAGAGGTTATTATGATTTATTAATATGTTATAAGAATAATATATTAAAGGAGAAATCATATTTGTTTAATTAATATTGGTCAATAATTAATTAGGAATTAATTTTGTGATCAAGTGTAATTAATTAAACTAGAGGGGCTGATTTGTAATTATGTGATAGTTACAAAATAAGGTAAGGATTATCTTAAATATAGGGTGAACGAATTTAAGGAGATAATGCCTTAGAATTCGACTAGGATAAGGGTTTCTAAGACTTATCTTATGGTTACTTGGTGGGCAAGCAACTAGATAAGGATAAGGACTAAAACCCTAATCTTTACACCTATATAAACCCCTTAAGGCTCATGAATTCGTGTAAGCCTTCCCAAGAAGTCCTAAGGAAGAATTCCTACCTCTCTCCTCTCGCTTTATACCTTCTCCATTTGCTCTTGGTGTTTGTAAGCCATTATAGGAGTGACACTTGTGACTCTAAGCCTTCCAAAGTCAATACAAGGAGGAATTAGGATTGTTATTGCTACATAACAATCAAGGTAACATCTTAAACCTAATTATATGTTAATATCGATTTCCATATGCTAGAATTAGGGTTTATAGTCTTGGATTCAAGGCATGTACAATAGAGAAACCTAGATCCAAGCATTAGGGTTTGTATGAGCACATAGGACGTCTTATGACCAAAACCCATCAGTGGTATCAGAGCCTAGGATGGTTTCAATTGTATTGATGCATTGTATATCTAAAAAATTCGATTTTTTGGTGTTCTAGAGGCTGGACTCGCCGAGTCCATAGCTGAACTCGCCGAGTCCAGGGTGACTCGACGAGTCCAGGCTTGACTCGACGAGTCAACTCGTCAGATAGTGCTTATCTCGGGATTTCTTGTTGTTTTTGCATATGGATAGTTACCTTATCATGTTAGATCAATATTAATCCGATTATATGATATATTTGACTATATTTTTGATCTAAATAAAGATATTTATCAATTAATAAGATGATTGTTTCCTTATAAGATAATTGATTAATTATTATGAGTAAATTGATAAATTGTTTTGCAAGAAATCATTAAATAAATCAAATATGGATAATTATGTGATTAAATGTTAATTTAAATTATTTGTTATTTGATCCTTGTTGTTATGAAAAGTTTCATATTTTCCCCTTTAGGTTTTATAGTTTAAATTTGAACCCAAAAGTTTTGAAGTTTTGAAATTTAAATAGTTAAAACCCTAATGTTTTGAAAAAAGGTTTCAAAACTTGCCCTCAAGTTTTGGAATTTAAAAGTTGATTAGGAATGCTAAATTCTAAAACCTTAGTAATGTTTTGAAAAGTTCAAATACACCCTATGGTTTTATTAATTAGTTAAGGAGTATAATTAAAAGAGACTTAATAAATCCATAAAAGTCTAGGTTAACCATTTAATTGAATTAAAAGTGTAATTGTTAAAGTTAACCACCTAATATTTTAAAAGTGTAAAATGCAACCTATACTATATATAACATTAAAAGTCTAACATTATATATATGTATGAGTAAAAGTCAGTCTTACCGTTAGTAGGCCTCATTCACGAAGATGGTCTATAAGGGGTGTTCAAGGAAATTGTCTATAAAATGGCGATTGAATGGGTATCCACTCTTACCCACCACACTTTCGACTAGTGGAGGGTCGTTAGCCGAACGGGTAGGATAGGACGAAACCTTCCATTATAAGTATAATGAAATACAAAAGTAACTAAATGTTTTCACAAATTCCCAATCATAGTTACTTAGGCAAAGTGAATTGATGCAATTCCATGAAATTACACTTTGTGCCCTTGCGAAGACGTTAGTGGAGCGTGTGTGGTTTACCGGCACACTAAATGGTTCTAAGGAAAGGTTGCAAACGGTGACTCAATGTTTGTCATAGTTCGGTAGAGCGTGTGTGGTTTACCGGCATATCGAATAGGTGACTGTAACATGTGAGGGCACCATGTAACTTTGCATGGTTATTCACACCCGCTTTGTGATCCTCGGCATCCCAGTCACAAACGAGAGGGGCATATCGAGATTTAAACATGCCATTGAAATGTTCAATGAATCTCAAAGGATCTAGGAGTTTTCATAGATTTAAAACTTAAATTTATTTTTTTGTTTTTCATGGTGGAAATTGGTGAATCGCCATTCACTTACCTTCAAATATTCTTCAACTAGATTATGACATCCCTTTTTCTAGGTTGTAGCGTATTGTGTTGGGTCCTAGCTTTAGTATCTCATTTGGGTGATTTACTAAGGACTCAATCAATCAATCAACTAACTTGAATTTGTTTCTCCCATTTTGTAGATGTCAAAGTTCGACAACTATGGTCTTCCCAAATCCCGTGGAACACGCATTCCACATGAAGATGATATTCCACAATTCGATCGAGGAACAAGAAATCATGCTTCACTTCCTCCTCCTCCTCTAATTATTCTCCCTAACCCACAAGATTGTAAAATTGAAGGGTTCAATATCACTCAAGCCCTTTTGGCAAGTAAACATAAAGAAGGAAAGTCGGTGTGTGCACACGTCTTAGGGATGAAGTCACACATTGATAGGTTAAGAATGATGGGATCCGTTGTCGGTGAAGAGATGGCTGTTGATTGGGTTCTTCAGTCACTTCCTAACTCGTATAGTGAGTTCGTAAGAGAGTATTATATGATGAACCACGACGTGACCCTTATTGATCTCACTTATATGCTTATTGCTGCTGAATCAGCAATGGTTTGGCGCAATAGAAAAGCAAAGTTGATTGGTGAATTTGCCTTCAAGACCTCTATGGATATAGACAATGGCAATGAAAGACATGCAATGATCGAAAAGTTTGATCATAAGAGAAAGGCGATGTCTGAAGTAGTTCCATATGTTGTTCCAAAAGAGTCAATTTACTTTTATTGCCAAGAGAAGGGGCATTGGAGACGAAGTTGCCCTATTTAACTAAGAGATCTAAGAGATGAGAGAGTCAAAAGTATGACTACGCTTTAGGTAAAATCCACTATCTAACTCCGCTAAGTTCCTATTCATTGATTCTTAATACATGATGTGATAAGATTGCATTTGAATGTTTTGCAGGATCGGTGAAAAGAAAGGAAGCTTGATAAGAGAGCAAGATGAATCTAATCACAAGAGATGGATCTCGATCGCATGGACTTGAAGATTGGATTTTGAGCTTAGATAGTTATGATAGAGTTGTTAGAAATTTTCCTTTTACATAGTTTTCAATAGATTTTGAATTGTAAGGACAAATGTTTTTCCGCTGCATTTATAAATAAAATAAATTTTGACTTATTTATTTGTTTACTTCCTTGCAATGAAATCGTTATGAAAATTGATGTTTGCATATTTCTACAACGAATGGATATGATTCTTAGTTATGTTATTTATGGAAATGTCGAGAATTTACCAAATAGGGAGAGTTTCTCATCGCCCAAAGTTTCAATTGGACTGAAATTTGGAATCACGCAACTTGGTTGCATGATGAATGAGAAATTTCATATTTGGAAATTAGACAAATTCGTTGACAAAGTATCAAGTGAAAGACTAGGAGATCGAGTACACAAAGTTGTGTGTTGACCAAGTTCACCATAAGAGTAACAAAGATATTCGCCATGATTTACTAAAGGCTTAGTAAATATGATTACACTTACAAGATTAAGTGTAATTCTGAATTGACTAAAGGGTTTAGATCAATAGTAGAACGAATAAGAAGAATCAAGTAAGCAGAAAGATAAAAGTTTCTCCATTCTGAGAAGAAGGGATAATAGCTTTTATGCTTTATAATGGGTCTTAATGATTAAGAACCATATCTCAATTGATCCTCTAAGTGAGTCTTAGTACAATTGTATGTTTAAGGAGAGGAATCAAGGATTGAAGAAATGGTTAAATCAAGAAGTCTATCATACTTCGTTCCAATAACAAGTCTTAAAGTTAAGATTGTGACAATAAGTGAAAAGTATTAAAGGTTTATAACATTCATCAAATGTGGAAAGTTGTGATGTCTTGGATAAGACAAAGGCCAACTAGGACCAATTTATGAAGTGTTTTGATAAAAGCTACACTAACTCTTGAATATTTGGTTGTCAACAAATGTTTATTGACAAGAGAATCTTATATGTCAAGGAGTCAGTGGGAGTCTTAATGGTCTTGAAAGGTTTCAAGAACAAATCAAACAAACCTTATCGATCATCACTAGCACACGAGTTGAGGTTAAGAACCTATCGTGTTGACATTATTTTGTTTCTGTGCTGTTCCAATCGAGTTAATTATGCATGTGAGTCCTATGAGTTCTCATTTTGAACGCATAAAAGGCAAAGCACCTTAATCAATGAAAGGTACATTGATAGGAAAAGGTGAGCTGCTTAACTACTTGGAAGACGTGGTGGGCAACTGTGCTACCATAAGGCAAGAAATCAAGTTTAAAAGAGTTCGGTCCATACGAGTTTGAATTTGTCGTAAACTCTGGTTTTAACAAATTCACATGGATACGAACAAATACACCGCTTTAAATCTGAGTGTCATAAGATTTCCTCCTTCATGAAAATGATTGTGAGGAAATGCTTTCACTAAGATAGATTTTAAGAAGATAGTGATTGTTAAATTGCATTCTCGAATTCGATTATGGTTATGGTATCCCTTTCCATAATTTGAATTGTGAGGTTTGGCAATTAGTCTTAATTGTTTAGACACACATATGAACTATCTAAGGCAAAGGTGTATAAGCTTAAGAGGCCTTGATAAAAGATTATCAAAGCATTAAGTATTAGAAACATGGACTTAAGAAATTCAATAGGTATTGTTTTCTGAAAGTTAAGATGTTTATGAATACATGTCGAAGCTAGTGGGAGCATATGTGTTATGTTCATCATGATAGTGAGAGCATAAATGTTATGATTGTATGATTATTATGGAAAGTATTGCAAGTTGGCAATATTAATTATAGAAAAACAAGAGTTATACCTTGCAAAGTCGTAAGGGTTGTAAAGTTGTTTTGCTATAATTAAGGGAGAGAATATTATGCTTCATTTCAAATCTAAAGGCTTAAGTTGAGAAATGTTAATAAATTTAGTCAAAGGTACATATTGTGTTCTTAAAATTTCGATTATGATTATGGAATTCCTTTTCACAATTCGAATTTTGAGAACATAGCAAATAAAACATTGTGCATCGTGTCCCATACGCTTCGGGTATAGGATCGATTGAAAATGCTTTAATGTTTGACCATTCTAAGATTTTCCAAATGTCTAGCGCATTTAGAGGAAAAAGGGACTAGAATCGGTTTTGACTAAAATAATTAAACAACTATCAAAGGACAATCCAAAGTTCGACGAGGATTGGTTGCTTGTGAGTAGTTAGAAGCATGGTATTAATGGACCATATTGACATTATGATCAATAGAAAAGATTCTATTAAGAAATGAGTTGTCATATGGAAAATATGGAAGCGTATCCATATTAGGAAGTAAATATTGAAAATCTATGACTAGATTAGAAACTTTTATGCAAGAGGATGTTCAAAGAAATGTACTTTGAGTGAGAGACATCATATCTAAGGAATTGTCTTGTAACAATCTCCATTAAAGGACTTTGTAATATCATTGGCAATAGTCTTTGTGACTTTGGTGCAGTGACATTACGAAAGAATTATTGCATAAAATGTTAGAATCTTGCATATTCTATAAGTGTCAAGAATTTGATATTCTTAAACTTATGAAAATGGATTTGGAGTTGTGAAATGAGAATGATTGGAAATGTGTGCAATTTGTCTATTCCACAAAAGTAAGAACCACAGGTAAACATTGTGTGCATGCTAGGAGCATGGGACAAGTGTAATAATTCAAGTAAGAAGTTGATTACCCGAAACGACAAATAATGAGTAATCGATATGGTGATAAATAAAAGGAGTTTTATTTATACTCAAAGTTTTGAGGCCATATGGGATTAGTATTATTCTTGTGTTTCACTTTGCATGTTTTGACTTCCAGAATAATTGAGTTTATTAAGAATAATCGAATTATTCAAACGGGCCAAAGTCGTTCATATGTTGGAAGTAGATATGAATGAAGACTGTCGTGAATTGGTGTGTGGATTGTCTAAAAGAGTATTAGACATAAGCAAATGTTTGCTGAAACATTCATGAGTGCTTATGAATATGAATTTGAGCATTGGATTAAACCCACGCTCACTTGGATCACTCCATGAATTGGATCACGAGTGATTGGTGAGACGATAACATCTTATATTCTTAAAACCGAGATGTGTGAGTTGTATCTTGCTAATCGGTTGCATATTGATAATATGAAAACACACTAGTAACTTGGTGTTACAAAACATATTGTTGTGTGTGATTCGGTGAGTGAGTGCAAGCAAGCATTGTATCAAAGTTTATCCGTTCCTTTTATTCAAAGTAGAATAAAAGCGATATCTTTGGGCCCCTCGATGGTTTAGTGATGACAAACGTAAATGCTCGGCCGAACTAGGGATAATTTGATTTGTTCAATTAGTCATTTGTCATAAATCGGGAATCGAGAAATAGTACAAAGAGAATGATTAGAAATCATGTCTCATACGATATCTAGAATGGAGGAATATATGATCCCTTATCTAAGGACACGCGTATCTGATAGGATCAGAGTTTACAGCAGCTTTGGAAAGCTATGATTGTAGATCAGGATCTGAAGTCATACGCAGAATATTTATTAGACTTATCCAAGTGGAGACTGTTGGATTAGTGTCTAAGTCCATAACTATTTTGGTATGTACTTGACCCGATGGTGCATGGTCCTTTTGGGTTGCCTTCACCAAAACAACTTGATTGGAGAAATAAATAAAGAGAGAGAGGTTATTATGATTTATTAATATGTTATTAGAATAATATATTAAAGGAGAAATCATATTTGTTTAATTAATATTGGTGAATTAATTAATTAGGAATTAATTTTGTGATCAAGTGTAATTAATTAAACTAGAGGGGCTGATTTGTAATTATGTAATAGTTACAAAATAAGGTAAGGATTATCTTAAATATAGGGTGAACGAATTTAAGGAGATAATGCCTTAGAATTCGACTAGGATAAGGGTTTCTAAGACTTATCTTATGGTTACTTGGTGGGCAAGCAACTAGATAAGGATAAGGACTAAAACCCTAATCTTTACACCTATATAAACCCCATAAGGCTCATGAATTCGTGTAAGCCTTCCCAAGAAGTCCTAAGGACGAATTCCTACCTCTCTCCTCTCTCTTTATACCTTCTCCATTTGCTCTTGGTGTTTGTAAGCCATTAGAGGAGTGACACTTGTGACTCAAAGCCTTCCAAAGTCAATTTAAGGAGGAATTAGGATTGTTATTGCTACATAACAATCAAGGTAACATCTTAAACCTAATTATATGTTAATATCGATTTCCATATGCTAGAATTAGGATTTATAGTCTTGGATTCAAAGCATGTACAATAGAGAAACCTAGATCCAAGCATTACGGTTTGTATGAGCACATAGGATGTCTTATGACCAAAACCCATCAGTATGCAACTAAAGAATGTTCCAGTCAAGTCTGGCAAGACCAGTCAAGTCTGAGTTAATGCATTCAAAAAAGTATTCAAGACATAAATGAAGAGTGAAGATAATGATCAAGGTAAAGACAATAAATGAATACGAAAAACGTTTGAGTGAATGATTTGAAATAGAATATAAAGTGAAGTAAACTAGAATAATGCTATCTTTGGTTGAACAATCCGTCTGGAATTCTTGTCATTAAAAGCTCCATATATATAGGAGAAGATGTTACATCGTACATACCATTTAACATACATCGTACATACCATTCAACAAAGTATCAAGACATAAATGAAGAGTGAAGATAATGATCAAGGTAAAGACAATAAATGAATACGAAAAATGTTTAAGTGAATGATTTGAAAGAGAATATAAAGTGAAGTAAACTAGAATAATGCTATCTTTGGTTGAACAATCCGTCTGGAATTCTTGTCATTAAAAGCTCCATAAATATAAGAGAAGATGTTACATCATACATACCATTTAACATATATAGGACAGGATAAGAGAGAGAGAGAGAGAGAGAGAGAGAGAGAGAGAGAGAGAGTACTTTAATGATTTTCAATTAATTGGTAAGTTATATTTTATTGATTTTTTAAAAGATGTTTTCTATACCAAGTTTATCCCTAAGGTCCATTAATAAAAATCTCAAATGTCATTTAATTCACTTATAATCACAATTATGTCATCTTTAATCTAAGCCTTTAAAAATTTTGATATAATATTCAACCTTTAGTTTTAGGAAAATTATGAGTTATCAAATGATATTTCCTTTCACTCACTCTCTCTCTCTCTCTCTTTCTCTCTCTCTCTCTCTCTATATATATATATATATATATATATATATATATATATATATATATATATATATATATATATATATATATATATATATATATATATATATATATATATATATGTAAGGGTTATTTGGAAAACAAAAAACTCTAAAAATACATAAAAAATACTTAAAGATTACAAAACTTTTTTTAAAATCTTTTTATAAAAAATCGCATGTTTTTTTTTTAAAAAATTCGCTGAAAAAAATTAAAAAATCAATTTTTAAATTTTTTTTTTCAAAAAAAAAATTCATTAACAACATGCGATTTTTTCATAAAAAATTAAAAAAAAGTTTTGTGATCTCTAAGTATTTTTTTAATGTATTTTTATGATTTTTAGGGTTTTTTATTTACCATAGAACCTAATATATATATATATATATATATATATATATATATATATATATATATATATATATATATATATATATATATATATATATATATATATATATATATATATATATATATATGGTTAGGTTCATGTGAGACGGCCTAATTTTGAGAGACCGTGAGACGCATTTTTTTTTTAAATTTTTTTTTATTTTTTTTTAGTTAATTCAAGTTCCGAAAATAATATTTAATTTTTTTTAATTTTTCCATTTGTTTTGCATTTTAAAATTATTTTTAGAATATGTGTAGTGTAATATTGTATTTAGAATATTTCACGTATTTTTTAAAAAAAAAATAGAATTTTTTTTTTATTTTTTAATTTTTTTTAGTTAATGCAAGTTCCGAAAATAATATTTAAAAAAAGAATTTTTAGATTTTTCCATTTATTTTGCATTTTAAAATTATTTTTTAGAATATGTCAGTGTAATATTCTATTTAGAATATTTCACGTATTTTTCAAAAAAAAAAAAAAACGGATTTTTTCTTTTTTTATTTTTTTTATTTTTTTTATTTTTTTAAATTTTAATTTTATTTTTTTTTAGTTAATTCAAGTTCCGAAAATAATATTTAAAAAAAGAATTTTTGGATTTTTCCATTTATTTTGCATTTTAAAATTATTTTTAGATTTGGTCTTACGGTCTCATAAAATTAGAATGGTCTCAAATGAACCTGAACCTATATATATATATATATATATATATATATATATATATATATATATATATATATATATATATATATATATATATATATATATATATATTTATATATGGGAACTGATTTGTACACAACACTTTTTCTCCGCACACAACAATTTGTGCTTTAAAGTGTTGTATTGTACAACTTTATAATGCATAAATTGTTGTGTACGGCAAAAAATTGTTGTGTACGAATCACTTTTCTATATATATATATATATATATATATATATATATATATATATATATATATATATATATATATATATATATATATATATATATATATATATATTTTAATTTTAGACTGATCATGCGGATTAAAAAAAATAAATTATGTATTTTTTAGTACATCAGATGAGCTAATTTTACAATTTACCCTTTTTCTTCTTCTTCGATTCCTTTTTGTTCCTCTTTATTCATGAGCTAAGATTAGCCTCTTGGGGTTAATCACTCGTGGACCAAAAGACCCACTAGAATCCCTTTGAGCCCGTTTTTCTTTTCTTTTTATTTGACGTAAACACGAAACCCAACTACATCGTTGGCATCCGTCACATGTTACAAGCCCAAAATCTAGCTGCAGCCTGCAAGAACCCTTTTAGCTTGAACATGTTGAGGAACGAGAGCATATTAGGTGGTTAATTATAAAAATTAAATATAAATGTTTAAATATTTAAAAACATTGAATTTATTAAAAGATTAAAAATAATGAATTATTAAAATTGATTTTTTTTATCTTTTAAATTTAAATAAATAACAAAAATAAAGTAATAAGTTTTAATTTGAAAATTTTGAAATAAAAAGATAAATTTATTAATAAAATTGATATTCATTTATTACTAAATTTATTGTAATTATTATATTAAAATATTATGCGAAATTTATTAAAATAGAAAAACCCATAAATTGACATAAAGAAAAAGAAACTAATTTAAATAACTACAAAACTATACTTAACAAATCGAATGAGAGTGTGACATGTGATAAAAAATTACTTACACAAAATAAAACCCTACTTTTAACGAACACATAATTTTTTAAGGGGAAAATTTCGTTTATATCCTTGAAAACATTAGATATTACTTATATATCCTTTCAAATATTGATATTACATATATATCCATCTCAAACTATAAAACTCACATATATATCCAAACTTATAATTTAATTAGATTTAAAATAATTTAATATGAAAAAACTTATCCAAAAATCAAAATTTAATATGATTGTACTAAAATACCCTTCATAAATTAAAAATTAACACTAAACCTGTTTAATTAGGATTAAACCTAATTGAATATTAGAAACCTTCCTGCCCCATTTCTGCCGCATCGAAGCTTACGTCCAGTTCCCATCTTCTTCATTATGCTTAAATCTTATAATGAATTTTTTAATAGTTTAAATTATGGAATGTAAATTATAAAACAACACAGAAAACAAGTCGATAGATCACATATGAAATTTTTTAATAAGTTAAATTGGGGTTATGAAACGTACTCGTCATCAATTGGCGTAATTGGAATTTGATAGGTCAAATCTTTGTTTCATGTTAAGACGTTTCATACATTTTGAATATAATTGTTATTGGTGTTCATATGTAACCGTCTTTGCACATAATGTTTGGCCGTCGAGATTTGGCAACAACGACTGTTAAATTTGTTAATTTAGTTTTTAAATTGAGAAGGGTATTTTAGTATAATCATAAGTAATTTTGATTTTTAGATAGTTTTATACTATTTAATTAGCTTAAATCTATTTAAATTATAAATTTAGATATAGATGTTAGTTTTATAATTTTGGGTGGATATATATGTAATTTTAAAATTTATAAGGATATATAAGTAATATTTAAAGTTTCGAAGGATATGAATGAAAGTCTCCATTTTTTAAGAATTATGCACCGAGTATAGGAAGGAAAGTAAAACACACGTTTTTCTTTGGAAGGAAAGAGGGAAATTTCAAGTCTTTTTCACTGATTTGTAAATTGTAATCGTAGTTTCTACTTTCTTGAATGAATTTACAGCGGGGAGGCTGTCAATCAGTGGAATCTCGGCCATGACCAGTTACAGGGTTTGTCTTCAAACTGATAACTTTCGGTTTTCATATCGAACTAATCACACTATACCATATTAGGGATTTAGATCTGAAGCAATAATCAACATATATATGTAATCTGCGTGTTGCAGAACTTCATTGCTTCATTCAGTTTTAAGCGGTAATTCATTTTCTAGCCATCGATTGGTTATTTGTTATTGGAGTACATATTTTAAGAGGTCATATTCATGGTTTTAAAGTCATTGTTATCTATCAACTTTCATGCATTTTGCTTCTGAACCCTGCACAGAAAAACCTAAATTTGAAATTTCTAAGATGTTGATAACAATCTTATCATCTATGTATCATAAAACCAAGAGTAATTGTAAAACTTTGTTTATACTTAAATGTATATATACATCTGACAAGATTAGAAAAAAGCCTAGTATAGTTTATTCTAATGTTAATGCTATGGCCTTTGTATTCTCGTTTAATATTGAATTATAGCATTAACATTCGACTCCTACTTACACATACTTAAAATGGAAACTACCAATATTTGTCAAGTTCTGCTTTGTAGATTTTGTCACCTTTATTATTGAGGCTAAAATAAATCCTAATCTACTCACTTTCTTTCACCAATTAGATTGAGAATTTGATGAAATGGATTGAATAAAACACAGGTAAATATTTTGTTCTATACATGGCATTTCTTTTCAACTTCACACACAACACATAGTCCCATAGTTCATGGATTTTAAGAAATTGTTAAAAGAGTTTACAAAAAAACAAATTTTCACTGAAATCAAAAGCAACATTGATATATCAAGACAGGCTTTATTGTGCATGTTCCAAACGACATTTACCTTAACGTGCTTTATATCTTGTTACAGGCTGAATGCATTCATTCATTCATTCAAGAATGTAACTGACTGAATTCTGGGAATCATCAAATTAAAGCTCAATGGGCCAAAATCCATAAGTGGATTAGGACATCTATTATTTAAAGAAATTGGTCCCCCCCCCTTTTTTTTTTTCCCTCAATATGCAAATCGAAATATACTCAATACATTTTAATTTAGTCTTTGTGAGTAGTTTCATATCATGTTCATTTCATACACTTTTTTGACTACCCACTCACATTCTTCACTTTTTCCACAACTCATCATTCATGATACATACATATCATCAATTGCATTATATCAAATTCCTAATTGTGATTTGAAGTCATAATAATCAGCATACACACCTTTGAATATATAGTTTGTTATTTTATGAACTCACTGAAAATATAAACGCTTGTTGATGAACCATTACAAGTACACGCACTTATTATTCTATGGTGGGTTATCTTCCTCTTTAACTTTTCTTTTGATAACTATATATTGTGTATGTAGTCTGTCAGCTTTTTGTAATATGCAAGTAAATAAAGTTGTGGAATTTAGATAAAAGAAAGTGAAAAAAGCAATTGGTAATTATTGGGATTGGAAGGTAGAAAAAAAGAAGAAAAAGGTAAGAGATGAGATTCTTGTCATGAGGAATAAACTGTAAGTTTTTTTTAGATAAAGAAAGGAAGAGAAGAGTACTTAAGCCTTTTGGTTTGTCTGGTTAATATGCAGTCTTTTCTTCTAGGCAAATAGTATGTAATGTACCTTAACATCTATACTTTCTAAAAGCTTTGTATGTCCCATGAACCCCTTTCTTTAACACCTCTCTCTCTCTCTCTCTCTCTCTCTCTCTCTCTCTCTCTCTCTCTCTCTCTCTCTCTCTCTCTATCTCTAAGGACCACTATTCCACCCTCTTTAGTCTTTTCCCACAATATGCTCTCATCCCTTTACTCATTTCCCTCTTTGTTGACCGATGGTTTAACCTTGCTCACATGGCGCCTACTTGGCATGCATTTGACACATCATCAAAAAGTCATACTCTTGTTTTTATTAAATCTAAACCTAAAACATTGATTAACCCGATTAGATTATCTTGTTAACCAATTAAGCTTTCACTTATTATGAACGTTTTCAAAAGTTAACAAACTTTATTGTTCATTTTTTGTTATCAAAATTGAGATCCTACATTTTATGCTAAGAAACAGTTTCCATTAAAAAAAACTCCAATAAAAAAACAAATACAAATAAAAAATACCAACATGCAACCATTACTTTTCCATTTACTCTTGTACACGAATTCAACACCCAATTAAAAATTTCTAAGTTTTTTACGTATTAGTTTTAGCTCATAATAATAGGAACTTTTATTCCATGAATCCGGTTTTAGACATGTGGTTGGTGGGTCATCTTGTTGTGCACTCCAATAGCACGGAATTTAAGAAAGGATTATAATCCCCATGATTTATGTTGTCAAGAACTTTCAAAATTTAATAGCCGTTGACATTTTTGCCTTCCTTTGCCTTTGGTATATTTATATTTTCTTTTAATTTTTTATTCTCTTTAAATTCTCTTAATTATTTCATTTTCCTGTTTTCCTTTTGATCTTGTCGTTACCATTCTATCTCGCCGGACCACCACTTACTTTCCTTTACATGCTCACGCTTACCACAGGTTTTTACCTTGACTTAGCCTTTACAAAAGGCTATGTTCCTTTGAATTTATCTTCACTATCCTTTCACTCGTAGATATTGTTGTTGGATTTTTAGTTTCAACACAAATTAGAATATAATCTTTTATTGTTTCACTATATGTTTATGGGGTTTAAGACAGTGCTTAAAAGTGTTAGTTTACTTACCCAATTGAAATAATATTCTCATTTTAGCGACCTAATTGACGTAAAAATATTAGTTCAGTGACATATTTAACATAAAGATTATACATTTTAATTAACAACAAGTTACCTTGAGTATTTTCAGTACTAAACAATCTTAAATGTTAGTTTAATAATTTAATTGGCAAATACAAAAGTTTGTTACTTGACTTAATAAAACTACAACACTTGATTACTAACTTACTATATTAGTCAATTAACCCATTATATAAGTATATACATGTCAACCCGGTAGATGTATTTTGTTCATAGCAGTTCAGCAGAAAACATAACTAGAACCGATCCAAACACATTATAGGATCGGAGAAAAAATAAAGAAGATCCTCAAGGTCTCTAAATTACCAAAATTCATATGCAACACTAAGGTCCTCTTTGACCAAAATAAGGTAGCGTATAAACTACCTTATTCCAATTTACTGTCTGATAAAATTACAAAAATAACTTATTCTAGTTTACGAACTAGATTTTAAGTAAGCTTTTGATGAATTATTTTAAGATAATTTTTGACAAGCTTATAAAACTAATTTTTAACAAACACTCTTAAATAATAAGCTATATTATCAGTCAACAGCTAGCTTATCAGTTAGCAGCAAGTTTTTCAACTAAACGTTACGTTAGTATTTATGCTTGTTTTCCATTCCTTTTTTATAATTAGTTTTTGTATGTTTACTGACCTTTTTTCTATAAATAAAAAAAAAATATGTGAAGGGGCAATGGTTAAATGTTGAATGATGTATTTAATTTCTTGTTTATGTTATCTATGGTTGTGGTTAGGGTTTATATTTGCACTAGACGAATTTCCGCGCGTTGCGTGGCGTAAGTTAAAAATATATTGTTAGAATATAGTTTTCAGATACCTTTTAGTTAATTCGATTCATCAATTTAGATTTTATTATTATTATTATATTTAATGTTTTCATTTTAACTATGTTAAAAAAATATATATATTGAATTTTTTTTTAACATTATTTGATATTTTTCTTTAGGTTTTAAATTTTACACTAAATTTTTAAGGTTATTTGATATATTAATGTAAGTTATTTATTTAACTCTATATTGAAGTTAATAAATTAAGTATATCATATTGATAAATCACAAATTCCTCTATTTATGATAATGTTTATAACTAAAAGCATATTTAAGTTAATAAATTAAGTATATTGTATGGAAATATGAAAAGTTGTGAGTTTCAAATGAATGTGGTGAAAGAAAAAATGTTTTCTTTATAATATAGTATGATATGATATGAAGTGATTGTTTCCTTTATTACTATGTTTGAGTAATTTATTTAACTGATCTTTTGGATTTTCTTTTATAAGTAGTTAAGCTACAACCGAAACAAAAGATTATGGACATGTTCCACACATAATTTTTGGGAGTTTCTAACTTTTAGATATTAAGAAAGAACTCAGGAAAAAAAGATTCCTCCGATAATAAGAGCTTCTAGTTTTTAACTAAAACAAAAGTTTCAAGTAGTGTTTAATAAAAACATCTTTTATAATTTTTGCAAAATGATAAGTCATTCTATGTAATTTTACATGATTTAAAAACTTACAGTCTAGTTTACCGAATACGTCTTATAATTTAGTAGAAATTTATTTTGGTGACTGGTCAGTAAAAAATACCTTTAATTATTGCATGTTTCGCCAATAAAATATAGGGAAACATTGACGAATGTAGAATCATTTAGTAGTAGTGACACTTATAAAATAGTAGTGTCACTATTTTTTAAAGATCTTGCATCTTAGTAGAAAAAAATTACATTAGCGGACTGAAAACGGAGTAGTAGCCCGGGAACCACTTAGGTCCGCCAATGTAGGAAAATATGTAGAAAAGTGTTATTATTTTGGGAATTTTTTTGATAAAATCGTGATTTCTTTTAACAAAAAAATCTCAATTATTTAATATTCTGCTTAAATTAACAAAAAAAATCATTATTTTTGTTTTAATAGAAAATAACTGATTATCATGTAAAACTAAATAATCAAGAGTTTTTTAAAAAAATTTAATAAAAATTTAAATGAAAATATAAAAATTTGAGTAAATGAAATGTAGAAATTTGAGTAAATGAAAGAAAAAAAAAATCAAATTATGAACTAACAAATTAAACATTGAAGTTTAAATTCAAGAAATTTCCCAACAAAAAGCAAATAATGAGCATGAAAGATATGTGGAAATTTGGAAAGAGCGAGAGTGTCCTCTTGTTCAAAGATAATCATTTCGTTCTTGAGGCCTGAGGGGTATATCTGTCATTTCAACTTCGTTTGGTATATTACCATTCTACCCTTTGTGGCCAAAAACCATGCTTGATCACTTGTACTTTCAGCTCTAACAGTTGCCCCATGCTTCCGAGGCAGTTGTAGGCTCGGAAAAACCGAACCCATGGTCTGGGATCTCTATACCACCCGTGTACGTTAACATGTTTCCCACGTTCACGTTAGCCTCAACCCCACCGCCATGGTGATCATCCTCTTGATCACCGGTTAACCCAAGAAAATCCCTAGTCAAACGGTCCGTTTTCTGCCACGTGGCGATATTCCCAGACACGAGACCCATATGTTGGTGGTACTCCGGCGAGATCACGGCAGCAGTTGTCACCTGAACCAACTCCCCCATATCCAACTTACTCATCGTCGACCCCACATGATCCCCCACCGCACCCACCGTCGCCGCCTTCTGGAGGAGCGCGGTGGCGGATAGGTGCGGCGCCGGCCGATGATGAGGGCTGGTGCTGACGTGGATGCTGTGCATTGTGGGGGATGGCGGCGGTGGTGAAGTTATCATAATTTCCTTATTGGGTTCTTGGTAAAATGGCGATGAAATTACCGGAAGTAGCTGGTGGTGGTGGTGGTGGTTTATAAATTCAGGTTTGATTCGAACCGGGTTACGGTTTTGGTTGGGGACCATCCAAGTAGGGTTTAGGGTGGGATTGAAAGGGAAAAGAGTTGACGGCGTGTTTTGTGGATTCTGTTGAATGTTGAAGGGGGTGCTTATAACATTATTGATAGTTGAAGGGTGGTGGTTGTTAGTTATTGATACTGCAGCCGCTGCTGCTGCTGAGAGTCTGGCAGTTTCTTCAGCTAAGGCATCACAGAAGGCTCTGTGGGTAATGAAGCTGTCTTTCCTATACACCATAAATGTAAGCAAGAAATTAATAACTTGTACTACATGCAATACAAATTATACATCATGTAAAATCCAATCATTTCACCTTTGGAAAAGACTTGCCTGATTTTTGTATTTTCTAGTGTTTGCCAAATAAAAAGTTGAAAAGTAAAAGATTGTTATTACAGTACACTCGATTTTTTTATTGAAGATTACGAAGCATTTATTAGTTTATGAACGAAAAAAAAATGGTTTTTAAGGTTATATTTGTTGATTATTTTTATATAAAAACTAGTGAAATGATTAAATGAAAGATTCAGGTCCAATTATAATTTCATGAATTTCTGCAGTCCAAAGTGATTTGAGCTTCTACTTTTTCTAAGGCAGAAAAAGGAAATTTCATCATTGTATGCTACTCACTTTCATAAATAACATCCAAATGTTTGTCCAATTTTATGTCTATTAGGGACAATAATTTGGAGGCTTTTTATATTATTTTTTAATCGTATGATTCTACAAAGTGACACATTAATTATAGGTCTAAGAAACCTATGCAATTAACAAGTTGGTCAATACCATTATATTATAATATATGTTTATCTTTATTATTATTATTATTTTTCTAGACAGCAAACTTAAATCTTATACGAGCAACTTCACACAGAGATGGTTTATATCTGCGTTCTTTCTTATTTTTGACTCATTGATTTAAGAACTAATTAGTTTAATAGTTTGGATTATATTTTATCTTCAAAATATCCCTAAAGATGAAATAAGTAAAACTTAAATATTACCTAAAAATAAAATAAATAATCAGACTGATAAAATGTCTACCAATATGCCGACATATGAACCCATGCAATGTATTAAATCGTTTTACTGATACCTTAATTATTAAAAATATGCCGACATATATGAACCCAATGTATTTAGATGCTGCAATATTTGAAATTATTTGAACATGTTACTAAAGGTGTGACCAATACATTTCGATACCTCTAGGTATACGTAACGATTCATTATTAAACTTATTCTAGAGTCCTTTTTTTCTTGAATAACTATATTTTTTTTATAACAAATTAATAATAAATTGCACGCCAAAATATAAAGAAAAAATCGGGCTATATATGCTGACCGCGGTTTTTTTTTTTTTTTTTTTTTTTTTTTTCACGTGTTAGTGAATATAATCAATTACGATGATCATTAATATTTCCGTTCAATCAATGCTAAATTTTGAGGATCTTTAATTAATTAGGCTTTACTGCTTTACTCCTACATATTTGCTCAGATGGCTTTGTCAAAATTCAACCTAGCTTATGACAAAAGCCTAGCAATATTCAATCTAGCTTATTACAAAAGCCTAGCTTCTTTGTTACGAAGAAAACTCATAAATTTTAGTTTCCAAAATAACCGCTTTACAAAATATGACTGTACAAAGTACAAACACTTTCATATGCATCGTTTATATATATATATATATATATATATATATATATATATATATATATATATATATATATATATATATATATATATATATATATATATATATATATATATATATATATATATATATCAAAAAGCAACAGAATAAACAGTGGAAGTAATAATCAGTGTGTCCATTTCACTCCTGCCAATCTGTCTTAAATGCATTTATAACCCCCTTCTAGCTGTGTATCAATATTATTCCATGCAAAACCTTTGCTATTTTGGTGCACATGAGACCAAGAGAAAGACTTGTAAAAGTGGAGGAAATGAGTGAAGTAAACGGAAAGAAAATGCATTAAATTCTACTTACTTACATGTGTTCAAACATTTACCCAATTTAGTTATAAGCTTGAAGACATTGTTGATGAATCTTTATGAAACGAATTTTTAAGTTTGTAAGAGAAAAACATAGTATTTTGTAAAAATGAATGGTTTAGACAGATTGTCAAGATTTGCATGCGAAAAAACGTCGCACATGACCCCTATTAATTGTTTAGAACTTCTCACTTTTGCTAAATGCATGCAGCTTCATTTTTGCAAAATTTAGCTTCATTTCATGCATGCAAAATCGTTTGTTGGTGAAAAGAACAAATACGTAGCTTCATTTCAACGTGTATTCATATACTGAATTATATGGCCCAACGCAGTTATACACTTCAAGAAAACTTCCAGAAACACAAAACAATTAAGGGTGTTCAATTCAGCTTTCATATATACAAGATATAAGTTTAAATATATATAAAACCTAATTAAGCATGCATCCATTGTTCATTTATAAATGCTTAAAAGTAAATAAATCGGTAAAATAGTAAAACTTACCTGGAGAAGAGGGTACCACAGTCACATCTATACTCTCTAGTGCCACAAGTTTTAGAATGAGCTTTCCAATCAGATTGAACAGCATATATCTTAGAACACTTATCACATTTCCACTTCTTTTCACCATGTTTTCTGCAAAAGTGTTTCTTAATTCCAGTGAGATCCCCAAGAGCCCTAGAAGGGTGGTGGTGCACACAACTAGGTTCAGGGCACACATAAGCCCTTTTCTTGATCTCATCTTTGTTATTTCTTTGCTTCAGTTTCCATGGCAAATTGTGACCTCTTCTGTGAAGTTGCAGGTTCTGATCTCTCTGAAACCCTTTGTTGCAGATCTCACACACAAATCTGTTTGTTGCCAACAGTGTTTTCGGTGATAATGCTATCACTTCCGCATCTGGGTCTTTTGTTTGATAAACACAATTAAGTTAATCAAGATAATCAAAACGAACTCTTTTGGGGTATAAATTGAGCAAGAAAATCACTTATGGTAATAATGCCACTAATGATCAAGATTTAAGATCATCAACTATTTTTGGGTATAAATTAATGAGATTAAATATCCTCCTAAATACTTATGTCGAATTAAATGATATCACGTGTCATATTAAAAATACCATTAAATAAAGTTTAAATTTTATACATGTTACTATTTAATTGGATAGCAAGACTTATAGAAAAAAAAAAATTGAAGAATATTTAATTTCTAAATTAAATGCGAGCAATACTTATTATGGAGTTTGCAAAATTTGCTCATCATATCGATTATATGTATATAACTTGTCTCTTAATGATTTTTTATTAAAACTTTAAACACATTTATTAATTACAGATAAGTGAGAGGAGTGACAGCGGCAGTAATGCGATCACCCTTCGATCTTTGCAACTAATATACAAGTGTGAAGAATTTACTACAAAGTCACAATTTTCGCTAAATCAAGATTAGTAAAATCTGTACCTGGGTTTCCTGGAAGGTTCCTCTTTTTCTTGATCTTCTGATGATTAGGGTAGAGATGGTCATGTTCTTGATCAACATGATTTGAAATTGAAGAAAGTGTCATTGATGGAGAGAATTCATGATGAGCCTTACTTGTAATAGCTGAAGAAACGGTGCTTCGTGCAGCTTCTTCAGACAAAGAAGTCGAGTTTCTATTACTAGTAGTAGAATAAACCGATGCTGTGAACATCATTTTTTTAGGGTTTTGTATTCGTTTACTTGAGAATTCAAGAAAAGGAAAGAAGAAGAAGAAGCCAAGAGATGAAGAATCAATTTCAGGAAAACAAAACAAAAGAAACAGACCCACGTCTAGCTTTTAAAGAAGTAGCTTTCTTTTTACTCTCTTGTGTTATACACGCACATATATATATAATCAACAAAATGATCAAATTTTGTAATTTTTTGTAGGAAATAATTAAGCAAAAAATCTTGAGGAAATTATTCTTACATCAGAGGAGTCACTATCTATGGTCTTACCCCGTTTTTTAGCTACCTCATGAGTCTTCTTTATTCTCTATAAGTAGATCTGTCTTTATCTGCACGCAGATTAAAAGCATACATATTGAAACCCTAGACTTATACAAATTTGCATGCTATATATACATGTATATGTTTCTTTGCATGTAGGTAATTTATATACATATATAACAAATTATAACCCTCCTTGTAGCCATGAGTGTATCTACATGAAACTAGAGAGAGAAAAGCAGAGATAGAGACATATAAGCATATATGTTTGGATAAAAACATGAGAATATATATATATATATATATATATATATATATATATATATATATATATATATATATATATATATATATATATATATATATGATAATGTTCGAATAAGAACAATTATAAAATCGTGAACGTGAAAACAAATCTAGGCTATATATATATTTTTTACCGCAAAACCCTACCTTATATCGGTGCGATGAAGAAATTTAATATTCATATGTAAATATAAACCACCACCACCGCAACTAACGCAACTACGACTAGGCCACATATTTTTTTGCCGCAAAACCCTCTAACATACCGGCGCGACGGAAGAATGTATCGGGATGACGAAACAGATAATATTTATATATAAATATACTTATTCATATATAAATATTACATTCATCCGTTGTAATGGTACGATTGAGGGTTTTGCAGCAAAAAAAAGCTATGACATAGTGGTGGTTGCGGTGGTGGTGGTTTATATATTCACATACTATCATGCTGGTATATTACTGGTATATTAGAGGGTTTTTTGGGAAAAAAAAATATGTGGCTCGGTGATCATGGTTAATAATCAAACATGAATATTATGTTCCTCTGTCACGTCGGCATGAGAGAGAGAGAGAGAGAGAGAGAGAGAGAGAGAGAGAGAGAGAGAGAGAGAGAGAGAGAGAGAGAGAGAGAGAGAGAGAGAGAGAGAGTAAACATGTGAAGTTAGCAAAATAGAGTACACAAAAAAAGACCAACAAAACTTTCAAAAGGATCAATTCTCAACGTGTTCACCATAAGCAAATATTGATTTTAATAGATTTTCATATTATATTTTAACTTTATACATTTTTATTATATATTTCAATAATGTATTAACTTATATAATAGTTCAATGATATATTTATTTTAAGCTTTTTCTTTTCTTTTTAAAAATTTAATAGCCATTGAATTCATACCTCTAAATCAAGACATTTTTATTAAATATTTCAAATTGAGTCATACTATTCTTTTTAACAAGAAAGAAAGAATTTATTAGGCTAAAAGAGATAGCAAGAGACTAGATTACAAGATCTTGTTACATTCTCTATTTGGATTACTACACCAGCCACCCAATCCAAGGAGTACTAACATTTCTTTCCTCTATATTTGACCACATCGCTAGCTAAAACCTTGATGTTCTTAACAGAAGAAGTGGAAATTATTTTGTTAATTTGTATGCCTTAAAAATACATCATGTGGACATGGGAACGTAATTCCACCATCTGAATAACTTCTTTGGCGTTCAAAAACTTCATTGCAAATCGGACACAACAAGTTAGAAACAATTGTCCAAGTTATCTATGATTTTCCTGCAATGTTAAACAATTGTCCAAGTTATCTTTGATTTTCGTGCAATGTTAGAGCACGAAGGCTACCGATGTCCAGCCCCTCTTTATCCTTGGAATTAATAACTCTTTTTTCTAAGCTGACCTCCAAAAGAAAAGTTCCTACTTCCTCGCCTTCCAACTTGAAAGTGTATTTTCGAAATTATGAATAACGGATTCCAATTCGAGATTGTATTCATATCCCTTCATATCAGTATCATACAATTTAATTAAAATTTATGATACATTAGTAGTAATCTTTTTATTTTTAAACAAAAGTGGAAAGAATCTCCAATGATTTGCAACACGAGTCTATACATCCAAAATTAGGATCCTTAGGCCTATTATTGATCCACTAAAAAAACACGAGTTGATGTCTTTAATAAGCTTCAACACAATAATATGTTTCTTTGGCACACTTCAAGAATTTGGATGCGAAGAGAGAACAAAAGTCATTGCCAAAAGAATTTGGATGTCAAGTGACAACAAAAGTCATTGCCAAAAATAGGAAGTCATAGCCACCGGTCCCAACAACATTTAATCGCCATCGGTGCGCCATTATATCTTTTTGCCTATACCTAAAATGCCGATAGAGATTTTGTCTCCAAAGATTTGTCTCTCTCGACTGTAGAAGGTGCTATTATAATTACTTAGACCATATGGTATGGGCATGGAAAGTCGTGAAGGGGCCGACGTGTCACCTCTATAGTGTCGTTAAGGCCGGATAAACACCACCTCTACTTCTTGTTATGTGATAACTCATTGCAATGGTAACTAAGCTTAACTAGAGAAAGCAACCAATCAGACATTATTTTGATCGTTTAACGAGGTCAAATTAAAATTTTTTTTAACCTATAAATTCATATCATTTTACCCAATTTTATTCACACTATTATTTTTATTTCGCTATATTTTATACAATTTCAAGATGTTTTCAAAAAAAAATGGTTCGACTTATCATCGGATGATGTTGATATGTTCATCATTGATGTAGCCCCTTTACTAACAAGACACACGAAGTTGAGGAAGGAAAGGAACGTCTATATTGCGATTACTTTGCAGATAATTGTGTCTACCAGTCAAATGATTTCAAAAGAATGTTTTGTTTAAGTATGAATGAGTTTGTATGGATAACCAACGTCTTGGAAATAATGTATCGTTTCATTCATTTTTATACACATTAAATATATCTTTATATAAAATAAATACATATTTTTACCTATTAAATATATGTTTAGGTATTGTTTTTTCTAATTAAAATATGATGCTAGAGGTAGGCGGAAATTCAGAGGGTTGTAGAAATGTGTTGCGACCATTCTGTTGATGGCTTACTGCAGGGATTTACCCGATTCCATTGACGATTATATGATAATGTCTAAAAGAAATGTAAGAGAAAGTTTATATAGATTGTTAAAATGTGTTGTTGAAACACTGGTGATGTTTATTTGCAAAAACCTTTGTTGCATGATAGGTAACAATTATATGCGACACATAAAGAAAGACATGGTTTTCCAGATATGATTGGAAGCATTGATTGCACACACTGAAATCGGAGAGATCGTCCCCAGGCATGGAACGGTCAGTCTGCAAGTGGTAATCATGGAATACCTCCGTTGGTATTGGAGGCTGTTGCTTCCCGAAATTTATAGATTTGACATGCTTATTTTGGAATTTTTGGCATTGATATAAATATTCTTGATCAGTCAGCAATATTCAATAATATTTTGTCAGGGAAGGCATTAGATGCTCTTGTCACAATAAATATAAATGAATAAAAGTTTTGGTATTACCTTACAGATGAAATATATCCTACATATTCCACATTCGTGAAAGCATTCTGACACCTAGTGGAACCAAGAGGAAAATTCTTCGAGAGAAGATAAGTTCCAACACGTAAGGATGTAGAACGTGCTTTTGGAGTTCTAAAGGTGAAATGTCACATAGTAGAACATACGACACAACTATTTGAGATAAAAACTCTATGATACATTATATATAAATGTATCATAATGCATAATAGGGTGGTGGAAGAGACAGGACAAAATATTACACAATATATGCTAACGGAGCTTAGAACATGTAATTTCAAACATGTTCATCAGAATATTAGCATAAAATCGTTTATATTCAAGACACACATAACAACTTCGAGAAGACTTGTCAGATCATATCTACAATGGTAACGATGATGATGAATATTGTATTTAGAAAAAAAAAATATTTTATCATCTTGTAAAATCTTTTTTTTTTCAATGTAAATATTATGTTTTAAATATTATATAATTTATTTTTATAACTAATTTAAAAAATGAAAAAAAAAACACTCAAAAAAAATATGACATTGAAGTTAAAATGGTGTGGATGTGTGTGACCATTTCCTACCTAAATCGTATGATGTTAAAGATGATGTTGCTTGTGAAATCACAAAAAATGATATTATTACATCAACTCATACCCACCTTATAGGCATGACACGTTTTGAGTATATGTAATTTTATTTTATATTTGTGATTGTAGTTATGAGAAGTTGCTTTTTTATGCATATTTTACCAAAGCATACAATTAGATTCATATTTCCATATTTATTAGATAGCATAAATATTTAATTAATATGTTGTTATGTTTAATTGATACGTTGTTATATTTTCCTCTGGGTTTGAAACGACCCAAAATACGATCCATTTTTTTTGTTTTAATAATATTAAAAATCACATCATATATAATAAAACCACGGAATGAGCAACTCAAATGTCATAGTACTGTATCAAACAAATCTGTATCAATCGTAGTAACATCCAAAATAAACTCCCAGGATAAACTGAAGTTGTGGTGTGTGCGATGTCATCATCCCGAGCTCTTCCCTTTGCTTGCGGAAGTACTTGAAACCAAAACTGAAACTGTAAGCACGAAGCTTAGTGAGCTCCCCCAAACTACCATATACCATACAATAACACATAAATAACTAGTGTGCCTAGCCCGCTGCATCGGATCGGAGTCCGGAAACTGCATCGGACCGAAGTCCGGAACTAACTGCATCGGACCAAAGTTCGGAACTGACTGCATCGAACCGAAGTCCGGAACTGACTGAGCATAACATAGCATAGCATAGACATATCAGTTGGTATAAACACATATACTGCATACTGTATCGAACCGAAGTCCGAAACACATAACACAAGGACATGCTTGAATCACAAAGAAATCAAGCACACTGAACTACTGCATCGGACCGATGTCCGGAACTACTGCTAACTAAACGGGTCGGCATTGTGGCCGTAGACCCGTTCCTACTGGAAGGAAAACTCACCTCATAACGCTGGCTGTTGAGATGCTAACTCTAACGCTGGTTAGATGCTGCTCCGGAACTGTCCGGCTACAAATCCCACAATACACTAGGTCAGGTACTGATAAACGCCCTCAGGGTAAAATGACTATTTTACCCGTGGTCAAAGTCAACTCCCTGGTCACAGTCAACTTTCAGTTGATCGGACTCACCGAGTTGATCCATCAACTTGCCGAGTCTCTATCATCCATTCTAGTCCTCTACCCGCTTCTACTCGTCGAGTTGGCAAAGACTCGATGAGTTCTTCTTCAATGCTAACATCGAGTCTAACTTCATCCAACTCGCCGAGTCGCATGAACAACTCGTCGAGTTCTCCTTCAACATGTGAACACATCCAGAATGTGGCTCGCCAAGTCAGATGAACAACTCGTCGAGTCTGAAGAACAACTCACCGAGTTGAAGAAAAACTTGTCGAGTCTGAAGAACAACTCGCCAAGTTGAAGAACAACTCGTTGAGTCCCAAGCATGCTGCTACTACACAATCGATTCCAATCGGTTCCAGTGCTTCCAAAACATAGATCTGAACTTCTAGGACTGGTTTTACACGTAAAGTTTCCAACTTTACATGCATGCACATGAGTATGAGGCTAAAATAAAATCAACAAATACTAAGGGTTTGGAACAAGGCCAAGATCGCATAAAGGTGGCTATAAGGAGTTCCTAGGGTTCAATAACATCCAAATGTAAGGTTTCCATCCAAAGGGGAGTCCATATCTCAAGTTTTGAATCATAAAAGGTTTTAAAGAGGACATAACAAGCATAAAAGGGGTTTTAATGGAGGAATACACAAGCTCATAACTTCATTACCCGAATGAGAAATAGATGGAAGCTAACTCCTGGATCTCCTTTCTCTTCTATGGACCTTCTCTCCTTCCTTCTCTTCCAAAGCTTCCAAGCTAACACAATTACACTCAAACTCAACAATAGGGCTAGGGTTTACAGGGGAAATGCTCTAAAGGTGTTGGAGGCTGGGGTGGGAGGCTATAATGACATTTAAATAGGGTACAAACCCTTGAAATTAGGGCTTCAGTCAGACAGGCGGACTCGCCGAGTCCCAACGTATGGACTCGTTGAGTAGGCAACTCCATTTGCGTGATTATCTCGTCTCAACTTGACGAGTCGGGCTACAGACTCGTTGAGTACACCTTAAGAAATGAAAAATACTTTATTTAAATTACATACCAGAAATGGGGCATTACAGCTCTCCCCCACTTATCTTAGACTTCGTCCTCGAAGTCTGCTGCTACTGAATCTGAAAATAATTTTGGATAATCCTCCCTCATCTCCCCGTCGGTCTCCCACGTCCACTCTGAACCCTTCCGGTGTTGCCACTGCACCTTCACCAACTGAACCACATTGTTCCTCAAGGTCTTCATCTTCCGATCTAAGATCGCAACTGGTCTCTTGATATAATTCAGGCTGCTATCAACCTGAATATCCTCTAAGGGTACAACCGCTGACTTGTCCACCAAACACTTCCTCAACTGAGAAACATGGAAAGTGTTTTGGATCTGGCTAAGCTCTACCGGAAAATCTAACCGATAAGCAACCCAACCCACCCAGGCCAAACCCCTAAAAGGACCAATGAACCTGGGGCCCAGCTTGCCCCTCTTTCGAAACCTGATAACACCCTTCCAGGGTGACACCTTCAGGAGGACCATATCACCCACCTGAAACTCCAAGTCCGAACGCCTCCTGTCGGCGTAACTTTTTTTCCAACTCTGTGTGGTCTGCAGTCTGCTACGAACCTGCTGGATCAACTCTGTGGTCTTGAGCACCACCTTGGTGCTCCTGATGACTCGTTGACCGACCTCGCCCCAACAAATCGGGGTCCTACACTTCCTCCCGTAGAGCATCTCGAAAGGATTGCGGTCAATACTAGCATGGTAACTGTTGTTATACGAAAATTATGCTAGTGGATGATACGTATCCCAACTACCACCGAAGTCTTGGACATATACCCGAAGCATGTGCTCGAGATTCTGAATTGTCCTCTCGCTATGCCCGTCCATCTGAGGGTGGAAAGCAGTGCTAAAATGAAGACGAGTCCCCATCTCGTCATGAAACCGCTTCCAGAACCTGGAAGTAAACCGGACGTCTCGATCTGATACCACTGATACAGGCACTCCATGCCGTGCTACTACCTTGCGAACATAAATATCGACTAGCTTCTCGGCCGATATAGTCTCCTGGATCGGTATGAAATGCACGCTCTTGGTCAGCCGATCCACTATGACCCAAATCGAATCAACTCCCTGTGCGGTCCTGGGAAGCTTAGTGATGAAATCCATGGTGATATCCTCCAATTTCCACACAGGAATGTATATCGGCTGCATCTTGTCGTGGGGCATCTGGTGCTCCACCTTGACCTTCCTACAGGTCAGGCACCTCTCTACGTACCAAGGCACGTCCCGCTTCATGCAAGGCCACCAATAATTGGGTCGAAGATCTCTATACATCTTCATCGCCCCTGGATGGATGGAAAACCGGGATTTGTGGGCCTCATCCATCAACACCTTCCGTACTCCTCCCCAATACGGCACCCAGACTCTCCCATGAAGGGTCAACAACCGTCGACTGTCATAGTTGAAAGAAGCTACTTGGCCCACAATCCTCTCAAACTTCTGCCTCTCCTCTTTCAGGCCCTCGACCTGTGCCTCTCTAATCTACTCCAGCAGGAGTAATCACCGTCATCCTCAGACATATATCTCTAATCGGTGCCGCCATCACCTTGCGGCTCAGGGCGTCGGCCACAACGTTGGCCTTGCCCAGATGATAAAGGATCTCACAATCGTAGTCCTTTACCACATCTAACCATCAACGTTGCCTCATGTTCAAATTTAGCTGGTCCATGAGGTACCTCAGACTCTTGTGATCCGTATAAATGGTACATCGGACCCCATAGAGGCAATGTCTCCAAATCTTGAGGGCAAACACCACTTCCCCCAGCTCTAAATCGTGTGTCGGATAGTTAGCCTCGTGAGGCTTCAACTGTCTAGAGGCATAAGTTATCACATGCCCTCGCTGCATCAACATTACTCCCATCCCCGTGATCGAAGCATCACAATAGACTACGAAGTCATCCACTCCCTCTGGCAGGATGAGAATCGGTGCCTCTCACAATCGTTGTCTGAGGGTCTCGAATGTTGTCTGTTGCTCAGGCCCCCAGCGACACACCACCGACTTCCTAGTTAGTCGGGTGAGTGGAATTGCTATCTTGGAGAAGTCCTGGATGGATCTCCTGTAGTACCCTGCCAAACCTAGGAAGTTCTGAATCTCCGATGGAGACCTCGGGACCTCCCGCTGCATCATGGCCTCGATCTTGGGCGGATCTACTAGAATACCCTTCTAGTTGACGAGGTGACCAAGGAACTGCATCTCGCGCAACCAGAACTCGCACTTGGAGAACTTTGCAAAAAGTCTCTCCCTCCTCAACGTCTCTAGCACCTCTCTTAGGTGCTCCTCGTGCTGCTCCTAATTCTTGGAGTAAATCAAGATGTCATCGATGAATACTATCACAGACCGATCCAACATCGGTCTCCATACACGGTTCATGAGATCCATGAATGCGGCTGGAGCGTTGGTGAGCCCAAACGACATTACCACAAACTCATAATGACCATAACAGGTCCTAAAAGCTGTCTTATGAACATCCTCACCCCTGACCCGCATCTGATGATAACCGGAGCGCAGATCAATCTTTGAAAACCAAGATGCTCCCTAAAGTTGATCGTATAAGTCATCTATCCTCGGGAGTGGGTAACGGTTCTTCACCGTTACCTTGTTCAACTCCCGGTAATCTATGCACATACGGTGCGACCCATCCTTCTTCTTCACAAACAGGATCGAGGCTCCCCATGGTGAACTAGTCGGTCTGATGAAAGCTCATGCAGTTGCGTAGACAACTCCTGTATCTCTGGAGGAGCCAACCGATACGGTGCCTTGGCTATAAGAGCCGCACCAGGAACCTGATCAATCCTGAACTCAACCTGTCCCTCCGGAGGTATCCCAGGAAAATCCTCCAGAAATACATCTGGGTAGTCTCGCACTACTGGCACATCGTTGACTGTCGCCTTGCCTTTTCCCGGGCATCTAGAACGTAGGCGATGAACCCTGCTGAAAGTAGCGCCTCGCTCTCGCCGCTGAGCAAAGAATCGGTCCACGCTATGGCCTCTCACCCTGAATCACTAATTCTCCCCCACTTGGGGTGCGGATCCTCAATAGCTGTAGCTCACAATCAATCACCGCCCCATTAGGGCTCAGCCAATCCATACCCACTATAACCTTATTCCCTTGTCGGGGAATAGGAACCATGTCTACTGAAAACTGCTCATCGAATAACTGAAGTGATGCACTCTCGCGACCCTGACGGTCCTGTCATCAGCTATCTCAACCTCAAGTGGACAATCCAGCTCCCCCGGAGCTCTGCTAAACCTCTTGCTAAGCGCAAGTGGAACAAACGATTGGGTAGCCCCCGAATCAAACAAGATTGTAGCTGATATGTCGTTCACTAAGAGCGACCCTATATATAAAAAACACATAACTATAAGAAACAATCAACAATAATAAAGAGATGAAGGGAAAATACATACCCGTCACCACATCAGGAGTCGCTCGCACGTCCTCTGCTATCATCTGAAAGGCTCTACTCTTCGCCACTTGCGCCTCACTTCGGCCCTGACGGCCGTTTGTAATCCTCAATGTTGCAGGGGTAGGTGCTACCACCTTCCCTGCTGCTGCTGCTATCAAACTCGGACACTGGGACTTTTTATGTCCCCTCTGATTGCAATGGAAGCAAATCAGATCAGTTGTTGTGGTAACGGTGGGAGTAGTTGTACAATCTCTGCTCATATGCCCAATCCAGCCGCACTTGTAGCAACCGGGACTCCCTGCCTTGCACGCTCCATCGTGCAATCTCCCACACTTTCCACACCGACTGTGGCTCTGCTGTCCTCTAGATCTGTGATCTGATACCTTGGGATTTTTTCCTGAACTCCCTGTGCCAGATAATGTATCTGGCTTCCTCTTCCGCTCCATCTCTAAATCAATCTCTCTCTCACGAGCCCTACCAATCATGCCATCCAACGTTTTACAGCTGGACCGGCTCAGAAACTGGCGGATATCACTCCGCAACATCTCATGATATCGGGTCTTCTTCATTTCCTCATTAGCTGCGTACTGAGGAACGAGAAGAGCCCTCTCCCTGAACTTGGTGGTAATCTCCGCCACTGTCTCTGTAGTCTGAGTAAGATCCTGAAACTCCCTGGGTAACTGTTGCACCTCAATGATCGGTGAAAACTCGGCTCTAAACCTGGTAGTAAAATCATCCCAAGTCATAGCATCAAGTACCGCGTCATCCCCGATGACATGCCCAATCTCCTCCCTCCAATCTCGTACCCTGTTCTTCAGAAGACAGCATGCTAATCGGACCTTGTCCCCATCGGGACATCTGCTTGTGCAGAAAGCGTTGGTGACATCTGTCAACCACCTCATACTCGCAATGCAGTCTCGCGCCCCATGGTAGTCTGGAGCTCCACAAGCTTTGAACTCTCTAAAGGTGAGTGTGCGCAACCCCATCTTGGTTGCCACCTTCGCACAGAATGTGCTCAGCCTCTTATCCATCAACTCCCAAATTCCCTCCTTGATCGAACCAAAGATCACAAGAGTCTGCTCAAGTATGATACGAGTAACCTCTGAGGTGAGGAACTCTATAGTCTGCTCATCTAAATGCTCGGCCCCCGAGCCTGATCCTGATCCCTCACCGGCTCCTGAACTGCCGACTGCTGGCCTAGGGCGTAAAACCACCATTCTGAAAACACATCATGATAAACGTCAGAAACACTGATATATCTCGAGGGATTGCTACTACTACATGTTTCCTGGTCTCACCTCGGCCTTCCTTGATTTGAGTACAGATCCGCTGCTTTCAGTAGTACGGGCCCAAACTACCTTCCACATCTATCCGTACTTCCCTCAATAGCTGCCTCGACTCCACCAAGTCACTAGTACTACTACTGATCTCTGCTACTCTCATCCTAGGCTTGCCCTAGGGAAATTTCTGACTCAACAAAACCAGTCCTCAACTACTGAAGGCCTCCTTGTAATGCCAATTAGTCATCACCTGAATACCACCACATGTGACGAGGCTCAAATAATCCTTCGAGTAAAAAGACTCATTCCTATAACGGTTGGACTCAAACAAGAGCTGCGCAGTAGGGCCAAATCCAATACTCTGAGATTATTCAACCCTGATAACATGTGATGTGACGTATTCACCTAATGGCTAATTCCCGTCACTCGGAGTCCCACAAAGTACAAAGCAAGCAACATTCGGACACAGGAAACTAATTAAGCAACTCTATTCTCATAACAAGCAACTGTACTAGCATACAATGCTAAGCTCATAATATTAGGCATAACCTAAATAGGCTATCCGAATGCTGTCTACTCAATACTAGCATGCAATTCTCATAAAGATGAAACACATATAGGAGGCACATAAGGCATCCTCCTAGATCCTTAGTGCTATTCTAGCATGCTGTTATACTGAAACTGAAACAGATAATCATAATATAAACTTGTATGGGTAATTTGGGAGTACTTACTTGAGATCGGCTGATCGCATGCACCACACCCCTTTTTAAGAAAACTATTTTTCTTTCTAAATTCTTTTTCAAAATTTTTTTTCGAATATGTTTCTCTTTTGAATTTTTTTACCATTTCCTTAGTTTGAGTTCAGACACACTCGAAAGCGTGCCTAAACCCCTCAAACCAAGGCTCTGATACCAACTTGAAACGACCCAAAATACGACCCAAATTTTTTTGTTTTAATAATACTAAAAATTACATCATATATAATAAAACCACGAAATGAGCAACTCAATTGTCTTAGTACTGTGTCAAACAAATCTGTATCAATCATAGTAACATCCAAAATAAACTCCCAGGGTAAACTGAAGTTGTGGTGTGTGCGATGCCATCATCCCGAGCTCTTCCCTTTGCTTGTGAAAGTAGCTAAAACCAAAACTAAAAGTGTAAGCACGAAGCTTAGTGAGCTCCCCCAAACTACCACATAACATACAATAACACAAAAACAACTATTGGGCCTAGCCCGCTGCATCGGACCGGAGTCCAAAAACTGCATCAGACCGAAGTCCGGAAACTGCATCGGACTGAAGTCCGGAACTAACCACGGCCTTGCCCTCTGTATCGGACCGAAGTCCAAAAACTACATCGGGTCGAAGTCCGGAACTAATTGTGACCTTGTCCCCTGCATCAGATCAAAGTCCGGAACTAACTGACCGAAGTCCAGAACTAACTGCATCGGACCGAAGTCCAGAACAGACTGAGCATAACATAGCATAACATAGACATCTCATGTAACATCCCCCTCTAGCACATATCACAATATTGTCCGCTTTGGGCCACTCGACATGAGGACTTCCCAGGGGGTCACCCATCCTGGTACTACTCCCGCCCGAGCACACTAAACTGCAGAGTTCTTATGGGATCTGCTGCCCTCACAGCTTTAAAACGCGTTGTGATAGGGAAGGTATCCACACCCCTTATAAGGAATGCTTAGT
Organism: Lactuca saligna; assembly: GCF_052625555.1. Classification (NCBI taxonomy): domain Eukaryota; kingdom Viridiplantae; phylum Streptophyta; class Magnoliopsida; order Asterales; family Asteraceae; genus Lactuca; species Lactuca saligna. The sequence goes on from NC_136421.1 coordinate 312,687,853, forward strand.
TCTCCTTCCCAGCCGATGTGGGATCAGATCTAACCCACTTTCACCCCCCATTATAGGGTTCGACGTCCCGTCGAACACATCGACCCGTGCCCTGGCTTTGATACCATTTCTCGATTTGTGCGTGTCATCCTTGCGCAGGGGCCATGCTAATCTTCTCTGTATCGTTCCAATTTTATCGGATGTCTTTGTAACATCCCCCTCTGGCACATATCACAATATTGTCCGCTTTGGTCCACTCGACACGAGGACTTCCCAGGGGGTCACCCATCCTGGTACTACTCCCGCCCGATTATGGGATCTGTTGCCCTCACGGCTTTAAAACGCGTTGTGTTAGGGAAGGTATCCACACCCCTTATAAGGAATGCTTAGTTCTCCTTCCCAGCCGATGTGGGATCAGATCTAACCCACTTTCACCCCCCCCCCCATTATAGGGTTCGACATCCCCGTCGAACACATCGACCCGTGCCCTAGCTCTGATACCATTTGTAACATCCCCCTCTGGCACGTATCACAATATTGTCCGCTTTGGGCCACTTGGCACGAGGACTTCCCAGGGGGTCACCCATCCTGGTACTACTCCCGCCCGAGCACGCTTAACTGCAAAGTTCTTATGCGATCTGCTGCCCTCACGGCTTTAAAACGCGTTGTGTTAGAGAAGGTATCCACACCCCTTATAAGGAATGCTTAGTTCTCCTTCCCAGCTGATGTGGGATCAGATCTAACCCACTTTCTATTTGTAACACCCCCTATTATAGGGGGAGGGGGTGTTACAAATGGTATCAGAGCCAAGGCACGGGTCGATGTGTTCGACGGGGACGTCGAACCCTATAATGCGGGGGGGGGGGGGGGGGGGGTGAAAGTGGGTTAGATCTGATCCCACATCGGCTGGGATGGAGAACTAAGCATTCCTTATAAGGGGGTGTGGATACCTTTCCTATCACAACGCGTTTTAAAGCCGTGAGGGCAGCAAATCCCATAAGAACTCTGCAGTTAAGCGTGCTCGGGCGGGAGTAGTACCAGGATGGGTGACCCCCTAGGAAGTCCTCGTGCCGAGTGGCCCAAAGCGGACAATATTGTGATACGTGCCAGAGGGGGATGTTACATCTCAGCTGGCATAAGCACATATACTGCATAATGTATCAGACCGAAGTCTGGAACACATAACACAAGGACATACTTGAATCACAAAGAAATCAAGCACACTGAACTACTGCATCGGACCGAAGTCCGGAACTACTACTAACTAAACAGGTCGGCATTGTGGTCGTAGACCCGTTCCTACTGGAAGGAAAACTCACCTCGTAACGCTGGCTGATGAGATGCTAAATCTAACGCTGGTTGGCTGCTGCTTCGGAATTGTCCGGCTACAAATCCCACAAAACACTAGGTCAGGTACTGATAAACGCCCTCTGGTTAAAATGACTATTTTACCCCTGTTCAAAGTCAACTCCCTGGTCACAGTCAACTTTCAATTGACCGAACTCGCCGAGTTGAGCCGTCAACTCGCCGAGTCCCTATCATCCATTCTAGTCCTGTACCCGCTTCTACTCGTTGAGTTTGGCAAAGACTCGACGAGTTCTTCTTTGATGCTAACATCGAGTCTAACTTCATCCGACTCGCCGAGTTGCATGAACAACTCGTCGAGTTCTCCTTCAACATATGAACACGTCCAGACTATGACTCGTCGAGTCGGATGAACAACTCGTCGAGTCTGAAGAACAACTCGTCGAGTTGAAGAACAACTCGTTGAGTCCCAAGCATGCTGCTACTACACAGTCGATTCCAATCGGTTCCAGTGCTTCCAAAACATAGATATGAACTTCTAGCACTGGTTTTACATGTAAAGTTTCCAACTTTACGTGCATGCACATGAGTATGAGGCTAAAATACCCAAAATCAACAAATACTGAGGCTTTGGAACAAGGCCAAGATCGCATAAAGGTGGCTATAAGGAATTCCTAGGGTTCAATAACATCCAGATCTAAGGTTTCCATCCAAAGGGGTGTCCATATCTCAAGTTTTAAGTCATAAAAGGTTCCAAAGAAGACATAACAAACATAAAAGGGGTTTTAATGGAGGAATACACAAGGTCATAACTTCATTACCTGAATGAGAAATAGATGGAAGCTAACTCCTGGATCTCCTTTCTCTTCTATGGACCTTTTCTCCTTCCTTCTCTTCTAAAGCTTCCAAGCTAACACAATCACACTCAAACTCAACAATGGGGCTAGGGTTTACAGGGGAAATGCTCTAAAGGTGCTAGAGGCTGGGGTGGGAGGCTATAATGACATTTAAATACGGTACAAACCCTTGAAATCAGGGCTTCAGTCAGACAGGCGGACTCGCCGAGTCCCAGCGTATGGACTCATCGAGTAGCCAACTCCATTTGCGCGATTATCCCGTCTCAACTCGATGAGTCGGGCTACAGACTCGTTGAGTACCCCTTTAGAAATTAAAAATACTTTATTAAAATTACAACCAGAAATGGGGCGTTACAAGGTTTAAGCAAACAATAGTATTTAAAGGTTTTCTGTGATACTATCGGAATTCTAGATGGTATTACAGTGGTTTTCAGATCTCTGATTTGAATATTCCTTCGTCGATCTTGAAGAATGATAGGAAGCAGCAAACCAAAATACAAGATCAATACAGGGGAAAGTCCAGGTGCATCAATCGATCATAGTTCTCCCTACTATCTTCACCCCTCCGATTTCCCTAAACAACTCCACATGAACGAAGTGCTTATTGACAATAATTATGTCGATTGCTTACAAGATATGGAACACTTTCTCTTTTCCATGAACAAGTTTGAGTTTATTGATAGGACCATCAAGAAACCTGAGGAGGGATCTTCGAACTACATGCCATAGATATGTTTCAATGCAATGCTAAAGGGGTTGCTTACCATAACCATGGAGAAGAACATCTGCAACAGAGTAAGGTATGAAATCATTGCTTCTCAGATATGGTCTGACCTACTAGAGAGATTTGGCAAGGAAAGCTCGTCTATAATGTATGATTTGAAACAGAAAATTACAACCATTGGATAAGACGTAGCCTCAGCAACATACTTCTCAAACCTCAGGTCGTTATAGGATGAAATCTCATCTGTTCAGCCCTTCCTTCACTGTTCATGCGAAAATTGTTTCTATGACAAGAAAAAGATTAAACGAGTTTCAAGAGAAAGAATGACTGTATAAGTTCCTCATGGTTTTAGATGTTGAATTCAATGTCATCAAGACCTAGATTTTAGCAACCAAACCTACTCGCAATTTAGGCACTTCTTATCACCTGATGGCAGAAGATGAAAGACATAGGATGATCTCAAGTGACAAAAAAATCAACATGAATTCGTTGCGTTCAAGACCCAAAGAAGATATGGAAATCCTAATGTCCCTAAAGAAAGAAACTTTCAAAAGATGTCAAAGATAACATAGAGGAAAAAGAGAACGAGATTTTGACTTTTATGGAAAGAATGTCATAAGAAGGAGGGATGCTTCAAGATAGTAGAATAACTAGAACGATGGTCTGGGAAGTAAGAAAAAGGGAAACCAAGATGGTTACCTACATTGAGCTTAGTGTTAAACCACTTTCACACATGATTTAAGCAAACATTATTTTCACTACTTGGTTGCACTAAAGGATAGCATAGGGAATTAGGGTCGAATCCTCAGGGACACAACATGATGGTCAATACCTCTTTGCGTAACGCACATACTAGTCACTAAAACAAAAATATATATATAAAAAAGGGGATTTTTGATTTAAAACTAAAACTAGAAATTGCAAACTAACCGAAACCAGTAATAAAAACGAATTCAGCTCTGCTGCGATTTTCCTAGTCATGCAATCAGCCCAGATTTGGTTATTCAAAATGCATTCTATCTAAGCTGATACTTAGAAAAACTAGCAAGTTCTAGTATATTCTCTTTTACCTTATTAAATTAATTAAAACAAGCTCTTTATTTAACCCAAACTTTTTACTGTCCAATTAAACAAGTTCTTAATTAAGATAAAAAATGTTGCATTAAGATCTGTGTAAAATTCACCGTAATACCCAATACTTCTTACAAGCTCAGGAATCTAAAGGTATGAAATTTCAGTTTATATGATAGTTAAATCCCAACACGGCCAGTTTAATATTTTTTACTTATTACCAGTTGACAAGAACAATTATGGATTCTATTAACTGATTAATTATATTGATTAAAACCTAATGTCATACCCTGCCCGACCGTTGGCGGAAATGCTAGGCAGTGCGACGTAGGGATCTTGGTTTTCAGTCCATGAAAATATATTGAATAGTACAAAACAAAATATATAACAAAAACATATATTTTATTTATAAATAAAACGTTACATCGGATTTCTAGGGTTCATATTACAGACAAGTAACTTAATAAATAGACATGAACGATAAACTATAGGAGTTTCCTAGCTGGTTCCTCCATCAACGCCTGCTTCTAGGAGTGTAGGCTTCCATCTCACAGCTTCCTAGGAATACATGCGGTATTGAAAACATCAACGTAATGTTACTAAGCTCACAGGTTTTTAGCATTTTTGATTTTGGGTAACTTTTAAGAACCCTTTTTCTTTGAGAAACATATTTTTAAATATTATATTAACCTAGCTTTCCATCTTTTTAGGATATCTAACGACCTATCTTTTATCTTATTAGGATATCATTTATTAATCCTAATTTGCTATCTTTTTAGGATATGTAATGATCTTATCTTTTATCTCATTAGGACATCATTTATTAATCCTAATTAACTATCTTTTTAAGATATCCAACGATCCTATATTATATCATATTATGATATCATTTATTAATCCTAATTGATGATCCTAATGTATTTTGATTACCATTCCGCACATCCCTAATGCCAATCTAAGCTCTAAGGTGATTTTAATGTATTACTATGAGCTCCTATAATCGACTATACTCTAAGGTGATATGATGTATTACCGTGAGTCCCTATAATCGATGCTTTTAGGGTCTCGTAGGATTAACGATTATAGGTAATGGGAAAATGCCGAATTTAATCAAGGCCTTTGGATGGATTATCAACTCATTAACACATTGAACTTATTAATTTGATGTGTATATTTAATGTACTAATTTTTTAATTTATAATTCCTAGTTTATCGCATCTAAAATGATTAGTTTCATGTTCACTATTACTAATTATTTAGCATACAAGTCAATTCAATCAGTGATTAGTTGATTAAACTAACTAGTTTCCTAATGTTCGGTTTGTATCAAGCAAGACTTGTAATGATAGTTAATCAAATTGGTTGGTTCAATTAACTCATATGTGGTTGTTCATCACACATGCTCACACATTAATTTACTTATTTTCAAGTTAACCCTAGTTTATGTTTACAACACTAGGCTTACAATCTTGATGGTCATCAAAATCATCAGAGGCAATAAATCAAGAAGACGTTCATACAACTCAATTAACTCAGTAATTAACAGAAAATAATTGTCATTAACACATAAGGATCTTTTAAAAAGATTAACAACATAAATTAAACACAAATAAAATAATGCAAATAGCATTAATCCAAAAAAATCAAGGTTTCATCTAATCATAAACACAAAGCAGAGAGTTTTAACACCCAAATCAGAAAGTAATTACATATAGAATCATGTTTGAACGCTAATCTTGGTCGGAGAATCGAACCACATGATTATTGGCATAATAGGCTCTCTAATCCTTCAGATCTTCGCTCCTGTCAGCTTAACGGCCTTACGGCCACCTCCTAGACCCTCAAAACAACTTCTTGTTGGTTTATAATCTTAGGAATCAATCTAGGGTGTCATATCTCTCTTTAGAATTTTCAGCTCTTTTTATAGTTTTTGGGACCAACTCGGCGAGTTCTTCGTTAAAATCCCATATTCCCCAAGTCAACATCAAGAATCGCGAAGAGTCTACTGAACACGAAGAGTTTGTGTTACACTCGACGAGTTCATTGGGAATCACCATTTTCTCAAAACACGAAAGTCATTTTAAATTGTGTCTAGTTTTTAGAACCTTTTGAACCTCATCACGGAGTTATGAGTCATGACATATGGCCAAAACACTGACGAGGGGTCAAGTTTGCATCTTTTTAGCTCCTTTCTCCTCATTTTGCATTCCATATCCCATTATAACTGTAATTTAACATTTCAAAGTGTAACATCCCGTGTTTCCAGTTATTTTCAAATCCTTCCTTCGGTAAATTAGTATGTCATGTTGGTCCTTGGTTTTGGTTGAATTTAGCCCTAAGAGGCCCGTGGGGCAAATTGGTAATTTTAGTAGGAGGGGGGAGTACGCTAGGCATACTAGGGCGTACCCTAGTACGCTGGGCGTACGCATATGTATGCAGGGTGTACGCATGTCTGGGTGCAACCCTAACTTTTAGGTTTTGTTGGGTATTTAACCCTAATTATCAACCCTTTTTCCTCATCCTTTCAGCCTCCAAGTCTTGAGATCGTTTTTGGAAAACCCTAGCTTCTCTTGTGTGTGTGTGTGTATGTGTGAACATAGAGTGTGTTTCTTGTGTGGTTGAAGAAGAAGAAGTTTCATCAAGGTGTTTGGAGAGTGAAGCAAGTTTGTAGATCTGGGATCATCTTGTCATTTAGAAGCCCCAGAAGGTAAAAAGCTTCTACCTTTGTGATTGTATTGTGTAGATCTTGTTTTGATAGCTTTTTGGTACTTTTCTTGTCCCGAAAGTCGCAATATTGTGCATGCTATGTTTTGGATGTTTTAAGTTGTCCTTTCAGACCCTAGGAAGGGTTCTGAGTGATAAAAATGAAGTCTCAATGGCAAGAAGTGTCTCATGCAATTTGTAGAAAGGTCTTAATGGGCTAAGATCTTATATTAAGAGCTTTTAGACGTCTAAACTTGTAAATTTGGAAACTTTTTGACTCTAAGGTGTATTTGGACCATGGATCTGAAGTTAGGGCTTAAGTGCTTAAGCCATTAAGCACTTATTGGAGTTTGGACTCTACGAGGGTACGCCCTATGTAGAGAGGAGTACGCCCTGTGTAGGCGGTCAGCACTCCTGTTTCCAGTCAATGCAAGACTCCAATACCTCTTGTGTAGCTTTGGAGTACGCCCAACGTATATCTTCTGTTGGGTCAATATTATGGTTTATACTTTGCTTTTCTTGGAAATTGTATTTTTATGTAATATCTTATGTGTTTACGGTCAGGTTTATGGCCAAGGGGGTGTTTACGGTTGTAAACCCTGTTTACGGCCCATATTCTCATGTATATATAGGGGTAAGGGGTGTGAGGAAAAGATTGATGAAACACAAGGAGTGTACGACCAAGAGAGGAACTATAGAGAAGTTTTGTGTGTGTGAATCTTTTATATCCGGATCCTAATTCTAATCAATTCATACAAAGATTCATATTATTATTCTTCTCCTTCTCTTCTATTTGAACTGACATCATCCGTTTGATTGGGATTCCGCACCATCAAACAGATCTGATTGATACACAGGCAAATTAGGGACTTACATTTGGTATCAGAGCTTGGTTGTATCAGACATTTTTGTCATATTTGGAGCATAATTTGATCTTATTTTCAAAATATTCATGTGTTTGTGGATAGATCTCTGAAAAATAAGGGGGGTTTGTTCTTCGCGTTTTTCATAAAAAGGGTTTTTGATCGAGTTTTGGAGCTTCAAACTCGAAAAATCGGTGTTTTTGGTCGAAACCTGCGAGGGTGTGGTGGAGGTTGCGGTCGGCGGCTAGGGTTTCGGAGTTTACGGCTGTAAACTATTCACGGTCGCCGGAGGTTTGCGGTCTCGACTCGGAATTCAGCTCGGCGACTGCGCGGCTTGAAGGACGGCTCGGCTGAGCATCAACAAGTTTCAGCGCTTCTATAAAAAAAGGCCGACGCGATTTTGAGGGTGCCGGGGATTAAACCCGCAACCTCCAGCTCTCAAACACAACGCCTTACCATCTCAGCTAGCAAGCTCCTTGTGTCATTCCTACGAATTTTAAAACATAACCCGTCTTTCTCGCAGCAAGTTTTACTATTTTGACACTTTTAACCCCATATTCAATTCCCTTTTCATCCAAAATAAAAAAAAAAATAATAATAACAATAAATAAATAAAAAATAAATTAAATTAAAATTAATAAATTTTAATTTTGACTTTTATTTTTTAACTTTTGAACTTGAATTTTGACTTTGACTTCCAAGTTTGACCTTTGACTTTAAACTTTGACTTTTTCGTTTAACTTTTAAAATTCTCAAATTTAGCTTTTAAGTTTGACTTTTCAAGTTTGAATTTTAAGTTTAACCTTTTAACTTTGACTTTTAAGGTTGACTTTTGAGGTTTATAATCAAAGGGTTTGACTTTTAAGTTTGATTTTGACTTCTAGTTGTGCGTTTTAATTGATTTTAAGGTCTACGAGGGAGTTGAAAACATGAAAGAGAGTCGTCAGGATATGTTAAGACAAAATTTTAACATTTTCGATTATATCACTAGAGAAACCCTCGAAACTCAGTTGCAGCGATTTACTACACTTACTACTGAGATGAATATGATTGGGATCTTCTTGTCTAAGTTTGTGATAAACAAAAAGCTATGAATTCACTTCTGAAATCGTGGGATATGAACGTGGCTATCATCAAGAAGACAAAAGATCTCAATCATCTTAGTCTTGCTGATGTAATTAAAGAACTTGATGCCTTGAAGTGTAGAAAAACAATGAGTTTTGAAAACATTTCGGTCACTGAAGTTACATGTACTCCAGCTTGTGAAACTGCGATTAAATTTCTTCGGGAACACATTGATTTATTAAAAAGAGAAGTTGAGGACCTGAGATATGAAGGATATCAACTCAAGAAAGGATAGAAACCCCTGAAGGATGAATTAGAAGCAAAAACCAAAGACTTTAAGAAGCTTCAGGAAGAGTATAGCAACAAGTGTGAAAATTATGACTATATTAAGAGACAACTTGTTGCTTTAACTAAAGAACTTGACACTTTGAAAATTAAGTATGGAAAAACAGACGTTAGTTTCAAAAATTATACTGCGTCAATTCAGACAGTTGAGTCATTATTTGAAACCCAATTAAAATTCAAAGCTAATCAAAACAAGGGTCTAGGGTATGATAGTGTTCCTCCTCCTTTCAATCATAACTACACATCCATCCATATGGCACAGGAAGAAATTGTCAGGGAGGCACATATTCAATATGGCAAACGAGCTGGATTTTTGTCAGGAGGAGTTATTAATGTTGAAAATACTAATGTTTCTACTTCATGTGCAGGTAAAGTAGCAGAAGATGAGAACACAGAGCGCACTACTGAACAAACCAATGACTCTTTGAACTCAAAATTTGTTGCTTCGAATTCTGTTACTCCTAACAAACCTGTCGTTGAGAAATACAGACCTCCAATTCCAGCGCAACAGTGTGCATATTGCAAGTGTGCATTTGGGATCAATAAGAGATAGGGCAGGAAGAAATAACTTCATAGTGAAGAAAAAGACTTGTTTTCACTGTGGAACACCTGAACACACTGCCCAAAAAATGTCCTAATAGTGCATACGCTCCCTACTATGCTCAAGGCCGGCAGAACACGCCAAGAGGGAGATATTTTAAAAGAAACCCCTCAAGGTCACGTTTAGACAATGCCGACTAGAATGCCATGAAGGCCAAGAATTCAACTCCCAAGGCCAATCATCCAATTCCCAAGAACAAGAAGGGAATGCTGGCCCAGAAGTCTAGTTCAAGAGATGCTCCTGTGAAGCCAAGACCGGTTAGGTCAAAGTCATCTAGGAAGACGGCTTCAAGTTCCAAATCAAGTGCCGAGGCACCCATCGGATCGTACAAGAAATGGGTTAAACCCGAATATAGATGGGTACCAAAGGTGAAAACTCCCAAATCTTCTAATGACTCTAATATTTCTTCGTCTTCTGTTTGTGATAAGCAGGATATGTCATGGGAGAGAGTATCGTGCATTGATGACAAAGGTAGACCCAGTTTCAAAATGGACTGGGTTCCAAAGTTCAACTGATCCCGCTCTGTGTCGGAGCAACTATGGAGGCATATCATCAGACATCGGTTTGTTGGTAGTGGGTGCTCCTGGCATATGATTGGGATATATCTCAACTGTACAACACTCAGAACATTATTTGAGAGTATGTGTCCTTTGCGTGAAGGGAAGAAAGGAAGGTATCACTCATGGGGATAGTACTTAACGATGTGAAGAATTTTTGGATCTGTTCTGAGATTACGCGTGCTGTTCTCAGACCTTCTGGATGCAAATTCAATCGGTGACTTACGGTTTGAATTTTCTTCTCTATTCTCCTGAGTTTATCTTACTCTGATTCGCTTCAAAGACTAATTTTTGTTTTAGGATAGTTTAAATTTGCACATTTACTTTCGTTTCTCTCCTATGCACAAATTTAGGGGGAGAAATAAAAACAAAACAAAAATTAGAAAATTTAAAAAAAATCCAAAAACATTAGAAAATCAGAAAATCAAAAATATGGTGTTAATAGAATGTGCTTGCAGGAGATGTTTTGGGAAGTGAAATTAGCAAGTGATAACGGGCAATCTGAATCTACGTAACGTACCTAAGTTGAATCGTCTACGTTATGTGCTCGATGTGCTGGTAGGCACGAAAGATTTTAAATGAACTTGACTAGGGAGAGTTGAACTTAATGAATTTAAGGACTTGATAAACTTTGACCTAGTTAGATCCGTTTAGCCTGACATCACGACGCTCATATAAGTTGAGTAGGGAGATATACATGTAACGCCTGTGTTTCTGGGCTTGCCATTTTTAGCAATGTAATAGTCTAAGGTTAACCTTTGTAACTAAATTTGAAATAATAAAAATGTATTATTTGTGAATTATGTGAATTATGTGATTTATGTGTTTATTTTCTTGATTTTTATAATTTAATGAATTAAGAATAAAATACGCGTCAAAATTAAAGTGTGAGATAAGCCCGACATCTTTGCATAAAGTTGTAGTGGTTGAAACAAGGATTCCGGAGATATAAGGAATGCCAAAATCCGAGTTATAACGAAGAAGTTATGACCTGTCGAAGTTTCGAGACAGAACCGGTATGACGCCGAGTGACGTAAAATATGAATTTAAGATAGAACGATATTTAGCCTTAGCGATCTAAACGAAAGTCGTAGATTTCGTTAAACCGAGAGCGTGCATAAAAGGAACGCCCAAATCTGACTTCGTATGAGGAAGTTATGATTTTCTGAAGTTTCGACGTGGCAGTATGCAGCCCGAATACTCGATTTGAGATCGAGCGGTTTTTAGCTGAAACAATCTAAATGAGAATCGAAGATCTTGTTGTTAGTAGCGAAGCAATGAAAAGTTAGGCGAGAACGGACGTCAGACGAAGAAGTTATGAATTTATAACGAAGTTTTTCTGTCCCGGCCTTCTAAAAATAAATAATAAAAATAAAAGTGAAAATTAGCCGATAGAGTCTAAATGAAAGTTGTAGAGTATGGTCTGACCTTCGCGTGGATATAAAGAACGTCGAAAACGGAGCTCGTATGCGAAAGTTACGCAATTTAGAAGTTTGACAAGTCAATTACGCCCCGCGTAATTTGAGTACGCCCCACGTACTCAGTCGGTTGCAACTTGTCTGACCAATACTCGAGTGCCACCAGTCGACGCACGCAGTGACGTCAAAATACGCCCCGTGTAACCCGAGTACGCCCCGCGTAATTTGAGTACGCCCCGCGTAATCCCAGACCCAGCAGCCTATAAATAGAACTCGAATTCAGCCATTTTCTCTTGTTCAAACTCTTCTTTCTCTCTAAGTTTTGCCTCGTTTTGCGTGCCGTTTATACCCCGAAGCCCCGGTAATATTCTCGAGCCCCGAAGCAAGATCCGAAGCCCCGAGAATCCCGAAGAGTGTTATTCCCGAGCCGAAACGCTGCCCGCGAGGAGCCCGGTTTTGTGAAGATCTTCCAGATCTACGGAGAAACACCTCTTCTGCAAGCCGTAGTGCTGCCCGATCATCTTCTGATCATGTGAGTGTGTAGTTACTTTCATTCCAACACAATATTATGAATTATTTCCTATAAAATACGTGTTATGTGTATATATTTGGTTGTTATACGTGTGAGTGTATATTCACTCTCTTCTATCTTATAGATCTGAAGTATTCTCTATGAAATACGTGTTATGTGTGTATGCCTCATCTGTTATGTGAAAAATGTTTTGATTGAGCATGCTATACAGGTTTTGAAACTACGTATAAAAATGTATATTTTATCTACTAATATGTTGGGTAGAATATGGGTAGATAGTTGGTGTGTAATAAACAGATGAGAGGCCTCGATGTTGTTTTGATCCAGTCATCTAGCGGAATTTAGATGACGACCACGGACTTTTCTAGATAGTCCAGTGGAACGCTAGCAGGCTCATAACCTGTAGGTGTTAATGAACTTGGGTGTTCATTCGCTGTATTCCATCCCCCCCATGGTTGCCTTATTTGACTTATATTGCTGAGGAACCCCCGAAGCATGTGTAGTCGCCCCGATGAAATATTCTTAGACTAGGTCCCTTGTGTTAGTTATTTTAGGGACATAAAGTGAGAATAACGGGAATGGGTAACTGGGTTATTATTGGTTGATAATAATTAATTAAATTATTTATTGTGGGTTGAAAACCCTACATGCTCACCAGGCTCCCAAGCCTGACCCACTCAGTTGATTTATTTTACAGGAAGTGGCGCAAGAGCTTAAGATGGGCGAACATCAAGTTGTTTTGTTTACAAGTCTGTATATGTATATATTTGTTGAAAGACTTGTAATGCTATCGTTTATGCTTTATGATCTGTATCGGAACATGACATCCCGACTTTTGATTATGAAATGAAATCATATTTCTTTATGAAATGTTTTGATAAATATCTATTTTATCATGTTTTGTTTTTGGGAACAAATTCCGCATCTCTTTTAAAATTAAAAGGATTTACTCTGAAAATTATTTTAAAAAGCATAAATGAAATCGGTCTTTTCGGGCCGAGATTTTGGGGATGTCACAGTTGGTATCAGAGCATTAGTTTAAGCGAACTAGGAATTTGTAGGATTTCTAGACTTAAACATAGAATGCTAAATGGAATTTTGAGATGTGTGTCTGTTATGTTTTAGACACGAGCACTAGTTTATTTTAGGGAAGTTGCCTAAAATGCTTTATGTGCTAAATGTTATATGTTGCCATATATGATATTATTTGTTCGGATCTATGGTCTGTTGCCGACCGGATCTAGAAACCTTATGTGTGTAGGATTCTAAGCGTACGTCTACGATATTAGAACTAGCATGTAAATGTTTCGGAGTGATAAGGATGATTTGAATATCTATCGTGAATAAGGATCTAATTTCACCTTATTCGGTGTGTAGATCAAAAATGGTGAGAACAAGAAGTGGAGTTGGAAATGCTGATGAAAACAGGAATCAACCACCAGTGATTGAACAAAGACTTGTTGTAGCAGCAGCACCTGAGCCAATAACCATGGCTGGTGTGCAATTAATGATTCAGACGATGTTGGATCGTCAGATGGAGGAAACTAGACGGTTGCTTCAACAAAATCGTGAAGAACTGTCGATTCGTGTGGAAGAGCCTGAATTAAATGAAGGGCACTCGGAAGGTGGAAACTTCAGTGGATCAGTTGGTCAAGCCAACCCACCGATAGTTAGGCAAGATAACCACGATGGAAGGAATGATGGAATGGGATGCAAGTACAAGGACTTTTTGACTTGCAAACCATCGAACTTCAATGGAAAGGAGGATCCGATTGGAGTTATGGATTAGATCTCAGAAATGGAATTGGCCTTCATGACGTGTGGCTGCAGAGGTAAGTTGCAAACTATCTATGCCGTGCGTCAATTCCGAGGTGGAGCTGTTCGTTGGTGGAACACTCTAGGGAAGACTTTGAGCCCTAATGAGCCACTGCAATTGTCATGGGTAGAGTTCTTGGTGCAGTTTAAGCGCAAGTTCTGCTCAGCCCAAAATATGTTGGAGTTGGAGAACAAGTTCCTGACATTGACTAAGGGCAGTATGTCAGTTGATGAATACACCAATAACTTCACCGATAAGATGGAGTTTGCCTTGCGTATCGTTCCAGACGAGATGACGAAGATGGACCGGTATGCGAAGGGACTCCCATGGGAGTATGAGGTGCCAGTACGTCAGGCACATACTTTAGAGGCAGCTATCTGGGCTGCCAAGTCTGTTGAGAACATGATAAAGGGGAGAACCACCAACAAGGTTGAGGTTGGTGAGAAGAGGAAGTTTGAGGGAACATCTGGTTCCGGTAAGAAAAGCAAATTTTCGAAATCTGATTCGAAAAGGTTTGGTGGGGGTAAAGGAGGGGAAGCGAAGTGGTGTGAAAAGTGTAAGAAAAAGCATTTTGGGAAATGTAGCGAGGATGTAACTTGCTACAAGTGTGGAAAGGTTGGACATTTTGCCAATGAATGTCCGAACAACAAAAGGATGTGTTTTGGTTGTAATGAAGAGGGGCATATTTTGAAAGACTGTCCGAAGAAGAAGGAGGCAGCTAAGCCCAACATTCCACCAAAGCCGAAGGCGAGAGCATTCCAGATGACACTGGAAGCTGCTAAGGATGAAGCTGATGTCGCTTCAGGTACCTTTCTCGTTAACAATTTGCCTGCCCAAATTTTATTTGATTCTGGAGCCAACTACTCCTTTATATCGCATGAATTTGGTAGAAAACTAGCTTTGCCTATTAATAGACTAGATAATGCTTTATTAGTCGAAGTTGCTAGTTGCAAGTTTGTACCTGTTAGCCATCGTATGAAAAACATCTTAATTGACTTGAATGGGAATAAGTTCTGCGAGGAATTATTGCCTATCGAACTTAACGGTTTCGACATCGTGTTGGGAATGGATTGGCTCAGTGCCAATGATGCGGAAATTTTATGCAAGAAGAAGATTGTTAAAGTAAACCCGCCCGGGAAGGAATCATTTATGGTGTATGGGGACAAACGTCGAGTGAAATCTGGAATCATTTCCCTAATGAAAGCCAGAAAGTGTTTGACCAAGGGATGTACATCATATTTAGCATTCGTGATTGATGCTAAGAAGGAGAAGAAGGTGATGCAGAGTATTCCTGTGGTGTGTGATTATCCGGAAGTATTTCCCGAAGATCTTCCTGGATTACCACCTGATCGACAAGTGGAATTCCGTATTGACTTGTTACCAGGAACCACGCCAATAGCAAAAGCACCTTATCGATTAGCACCAACGGAGATGAAGGAGCTGATGATGCAACTTCAAGAGTTGTTGGACAAAGGTTTCATTAGACCTAGTTCATCGCCCTAGGGAGCTCCGGTGTTATTCGTGAAGAAGAAAGATGGAAGTCTGAGAATGTGCATTGATTACAGAGAGCTGAACAAGGCAACAATAAAGAATAGATATCCGTTGCCAAGGATTGATGACCTATTTGATCAATTGCAAGGTTCGAGCTATTTCTCGAAGATCGATCTTAGGTCAGGATATCATCAGCTGAAAGTAAGAGAGTAGGATATAGAGAAGACTGCGTTCAGAACTAGATATGGACACTACGAGTTCTTGGTTATGTCATTTGGACTAACCAATGCTCCGGCAGCATTCATGGATTTAATGAATAGGGTTTGTAATCCGTTCCTTGATAAATCCATGATAGTGTTCATAGACGACATTCTGATTTATTCAAAAAGCCAGGAGGAGCATGGCAGACACTTGCGAGAAGTGTTAGAAGTTTTGAAGAAGGATAAGCTATATGCTAAGTTCTCCAAATGTGATTTTTGGATTCGTGAAGTCCAATTCTTGGGTCACGTGGTCAACCAGGAAGGGATAATGGTTGATCCAGCAAAGATTGAAGCTGTAATGAAGTGGGAACAACCGAAAAGTCCCACGGAGATCCAAAGCTTTTTAGGATTAGCCGGATATTACCGAAGGTTTATCCAAGGCTTTTCTTCGATTGCTACTCCATTGACAGCTTTGACCCACAAAGGAGCTGCTTATGCTTGGAGTGAGAAGCATAAAGAAGCATTCGAGAAGCTAAAGAAGAAACTATGCGAGGCACCGATACTTTCTCTACCCGATGGAGTTGAAGACTTCGCTGTTTATAGCGATGCGTCTGGGGTTGGATTGGGTTGTGTTTTAACCCAAAGAGAAAAGGTGATAGCATATGCGTCTCGACAACTGAAAGAGCATGAAAAGAACTACCCGACTCATGATTTGGTGTTGGCAGCGGTAGTTTTCGCTCTGAAGATATGGAGGCATTACCTCTATGGCACTAAGTGCAAACTTTTCACTGATCATAAGAGTCTCCAATATCTCTTTAATCAGAAGGAATTGAATATGAGGCAACGATGCTGGCTGGAATTACTCAAGGACTACGACTGCGAGATACTTTACCACCCCGGTAAGGCTAATGTTGTTGCTGATGCTCTCAGTTGGAAAGTCAATCTTGAAAGGAAAAGGCCAAGAGCGTTGAGAATTGAAGTTGTCTCGACCATTGTGGAAAGTATAAAGAAAGCTCAAGAGGAAGCTTCTGAGAAAAATGACCGAAAGGAGGAACGTTTGGGTAAAACGTTGGTGTTTGGTACAAACGGTCATGGACTAAAGGTATTCCAAGATCGTATTTGGGTACCTAAGTTAGGAGGAATTAGAGATCTTCTGATGGAAGAAGCTCACAAGACCATGTATTCGATTCATCCCGGTAGCACTAAAATGTATAGGGACCTGAAACCCTACTACTGGTGGCCGACGATGAAGCTTGATGTTGCAAAGTATGTGGTCGAGTGTGTGACTTGTGCGAGAGTCAAGACACAACATCAGAAACCGTACGGGAGTTTAGAACCTTTACCTGTGCCTATGGGTAAGTGGGAAGACATTGCCATGGATTTTGTCACTAAACTGCCCAGAACAAAGAATGGTCACGACATGATTTGGGTGGTCGTTGATCGATTCACTAAGAGTGCGCATTTCATAGCAGCCAAGGAGAAATGGTCTATGGAAAAGCTTGCGAATTCTTACGTAAAGGAAATTGTGAGGCTTCACGGTGTTCCGTTAACAATTGTGTCGGATCGTGATAGTCGTTTCACCTCGCGATTTTGGAAAAGTCTACAAGAAGAATTGGGTACCAAGTTGTGTTTAAGTACAGCTTACCATCCGCAGACCGATGGTCAGAGCGAACGAACGATACAAACACTTGAAGATATGCTGAGAGCATGTACCTTGGAATTCCTAGGTAATTGGGATGAACATTTACCGTTGGTAGAATTTTCCTATAACAATAGTTTTCACTCGAGCATTAAGATGGCACCTTACCAAGCTTTGTATGGACAAAAGTGTCGTACGCCGTCTTGTTGGCTTAAGGCTGGGGAAAAGCAGTTTATGGGACCGGAGATGGTTCATCAGACTGCTGAAAAGTTGAAAATAATTAGGGAAAGAATGTTAGCAGCTCAAGATCGTCAAAAGAATTATGCTGACAAAAAGCGAAGACCGACGACTTTTGAAGTTGGGGATTCGGTTTTGCTTAAAGTCTCGCCGTGGAAGGGACTTATAAGATTTGGTAAAAGGGGAAAGTTGAGTCCAAGGTTTATTGGACCGTTTAAAGTTCTTCAGAGGATTGGGAACCAAGCTTACAAGCTCGAACTACCAGAAGAACTAAATGGAATTCATAACACTTTCCATGTGTGTTATTTGAGGAAGTTCACGGGAGAAGTTCCCGACATAATTCCACTTTCAGAGTTGAGGATCGATGAGAACAAAAGGTTGATTAAGGAACCGGAGGCAATTGTTGACCGAAAGACTAAGAAATTACGACGTAAGATGGTGGAGTTAGTGCTTGTCTGATGGAAACACACGAATGGGCCAAACCTCACCTGGGAGACGGAGAGTGACATGATGAGTCGCTATCCGCATTTGTTTGTTGATGTGTGATTCCGGGGACGGAATCATTCTAAGGTGGAGAGAATTGTAACGCCTGTGTTTCTGGGCTTGCCATTTTTAGCAATGTAATAGTCTAAGGTTAACCTTTGTAACTAAATTTGAAATAATAAAAATGTATTATTTGTGAATTATGTGAATTATGTGATTTATGTGTTTATTTTCTTGATTTTTATAATTTAATGAATTAAGAATAAAATAAGCGTCAAAATTAAAGTGTGAGATAAGCCCGAAATCTTTGTATAAAGTTGTAGTGGTTGAAACAAGGATTCCGGAGATATAAGGAATGCCAAAATCCGAGTTATAACGAAGAAGTTATGACCTGTCGAAGTTTCGAGACAGAACCGGTATGACGCCGAGTGACGTAAAATATGAATTTAAGATAGAACGATATTTAGCCTTAGCGATCTAAACGAAAGTCGTAGATTTCGTTAAACCGAGAGCGTGCATAAAAGGAACGCCCAAATCTGACTTCGTATGAGGAAGTTATGATTTTCTGAAGTTTCGACGTGGCAGTATGCAGCCCGAATACTCGATTTGAGATCGAGCGGTTTTTAGCTGAAACAATCTAAATGAGAATCGAAGATCTTGTTGTTAGTAGCGAAGCAATGAAAAGTTAGGCGAGAACGGACGTCAGACGAAGAAGTTATGAATTTATAACGAAGTTTTTCCGTCCCGGCCTTCTAAAAATAAATAATAAAAATAAAAGTGAAAATTAGCCGACGGAGTCTAAATGAAAGTTGTAGAGTACGGTCTGACCTTCGCGTGGATATAAAGAACGTCGAAAACGGAGCTCGTATGCGAAAGTTACGCAATTTAGAAGTTTGACAAGTCCATTACGCCCCGCGTAATTTGAGTACGCCCCGCGTACTCAGTCGGTTGCAACTTGTCTGACCAATACTCGAGTGCCACCAGTCGACGCACGCAGTGACGTCAAAGTACGCCCCGCGTAACCCGAGTACGCCCCGCGTAATTTGAGTACGCCCCGCGTAATCCCAGACCCAGCAGCCTATACCCCGAATTCAGCCATTTTCTCTTGTTCAAACTCTTCTTTCTCTCTAAGTTTTGCCTCGTTTTGCGTGCCGTTTATACCCCGAAGCCCCGGTAATATTCTCGAGCCCCGAAGCAAGATCCGAAGCCCTGAGAATCCCGAAGAGCGTTATTCCCGAGCCGAAACGCTGCCCGCGAGGAGCCCGGTTTTGTGAAGATCTTCCAGATCTACGGAGAAACACCTCTTCTGCAAGCCGTAGTGCTGCCCGATCATCTTCTGATCATGTGAGTGTGTAGTTACTTTCATTCCAACACAATATTATGAAGTATTTCCTATAAAATACGTGTTATGTGTATATATTTGGTTGTTATACGTGTGAGTGTATATTCACTCTCTTCTATCTTATAGATCTGAAGTATTCTCTATGAAATACGTGTTATGTGTGTATGCCTCATCTGTTATGTGAAAAATGTTTTGATTGAGCATGCTATACAGGTTTTGAAACTACGTATAAAAATGTATATTTTATCTACTAATATGTTGGGTAGAATATGGGTAGATAGTTGGTGTGTAATAAACAGATGAGAGGCCTCGATGTTGTTTTGATCCAGTCATCTAGCGGAATTTAGATGACGACCACGGACTTTTCTAGATAGTCCAGTGGAACGCTAGCAGGCTCATAACCTGTAGGTGTTAATGAACTTGGGTGTTCATTCGCTGTATTCCATCCCCCCCATGGTTGCCTTATTTGACTTATATTGCTGAGGAACCCCCGAAGCATGTGTAGTCGCCCCGATGAAATATTCTTAGACTAGGTCCCTTGTGTTAGTTATTTTAGGGACATAAAGTGAGAATAACGGGAATGGGTAACTGGGTTATTGTTGGTTGATAATAATTAATTAAATTATTTATTGTGGGTTGAAAACCCTACATGCTCACCAGGCTCCCAAGCCTGACCCACTCAGTTGATTTATTTTACAGGAAGTGGCGCAAGAGCTTAAGATGGGCGAACATCAAGTTGTTTTGTTTACAAGTCTGTATATGTATATATTTGTTGAAAGACTTGTAATGCTATCGTTTATGCTTTATGATCTGTATCGGAACATGACATCCCGACTTTTGATTATGAAATGAAATCATATTTCTTTATGAAATGTTTTGATAAATATCTATTTTATCATGTTTTGTTTTTGGGAACAAATTCCGCATCTCTTTTAAAATTAAAAGGATTTACTCTGGAAATTATTTTAAAAAGCATAAATGAAATCGGTCTTTTCGGGCCGAGATTTTGGGGATGTCACAATACATGGGAATCTACCGGTCACATTAAATAACCCGTATCTAGAATTGTGGATTCACTTTTCCTCGATGTGCGGATTTTATCCTTAATTCCAGTTGGATGGGGTGACTGGGAATTCCGATAAGCTAGGTCTGTAGAAGGTTATTTTCTTTCTTTCTTTCTTTCTTTCTGTTAGACATATGTTGCCTCTTTTTCGTGATCGAAAGATCCGACCTGGACTGTAAGATATGCAACTCTATCTCTCTGCATCTTCTATCTATGCAATTCTTTCCATCCGTTAGCCATATACTGTCTCCTTTGTGTGACTCATAATCCGACCTGGTACACAGTATATGTAACATTCTCTTCTCAATCCCTCTAAAAATTCAGTTAGTCATATGTTTCATCCTCTGCGTGATTGGAAGAGATCCGACCTGGATGTACAACATATGCATTCTAAATCTATCTTCTTTCTTAATAATTGTCTACTCACCCGGTGTAAGGAGTATTCTGGAAGTCCTTGATAGCTGGGGCATGCCAGGAAGCGGGAAACACGTTCTAGTACATTTAAAATTGAACAATCACCAGATTGTCTGTAGATCTCACTGCTTAATTTAGGTGGACAAAAATATCTTTGGTCGTCGTCAGCTGAATGGTCCTTAAGGAATATTATCTAGGAACTTAGGATCACATTGTGTTGTCACTTATAGTATGTCCTATTTTTTTCACAATCTCTCGTGTTTAAGTGGACCATAATACCGGTGATTGACCAGATCTATTCATGAAGGGAGAGGTACTGATAAACGGATAAAGGTTGTCTAAAATCTTTGATCCCAAATCACTCTTAAAGTTAGATATCTTTTTATTTTTGTTATGTTTGTTCATAGTGTTCTTCTAATTTAAATATAGGGGGGGGGGGGGGGGATTTAAAAAAAATCAAAAATCAAACAAAAATTAGAAAATTCAAAATCCAAAAATATTTTTATTTCTTGTTCAGAAAAATCAGAAAAAAAATCAAAAATATTTTTGTTTCTGTTTTAATTTGTGTGCGAAGTTTTCTTTTAGTTTAGTTTTGTCTTGAAAAGTGATTTCAGGTATAGATGAAACTGAGTTTGTGTCGAAAATTTCTGAGCCAAAGCCTCGTCCATGAGCATCGAAGAATTCTCATTCGAAGGAGCAAGAAATGAATATTATTCTTTCAACATTCAATCCTTCAACCCCAGAAGCAAGGTCAAGCAGAAATTGAAGATTATGTGACGGATTGCATTGAAGCCTCCTCAATCAGATCTGTTTGATGGTGCGGAATCCCAATCAAACGGATGATGTCAGATCAAATAGAAGAGAAGAAGAATAAGAATATGATGAATCTATGTATAAATTGATTAGAATGAAGATCCGGATACAAAAGATTCACACACACAAAACTTCTCTCTAGTTTCTCTCTTGGTCGTACACTCCTTGTGTTTTATAAATCTCTACTCCTCAACCCTAACACCTATATATATATATATATATATATATATATATATATATATATATATATATATATATATATATATATATATATATATATATATATATATATATATATATACATACTAGGGAATATGGGCTTGGTGAACATGGGTCGTAAATGAGTTTACGGCCGTAAACCCCACCTGACCGTAAACTAGACTATAAGCTCATAAAATATTACACAAAAATATAATTGCACAGAAAAGCAAAGTATAAACCATATTTTGACCCAACATCTTCTGATGGGCCTTTCCGAGTTGGGCTGCAGTTTTGGGCTATCTTTTGGCCAGCTCGTCTTGGGCCATTGTTGGACTTTCTGACTATGATTGTTGAGCCAGTTAGAAAGTTAAACCTTATAATAAGGCCCAATAAGGACTTGGGGGGTAATTTGGAAAATTGGGCCAAATTGCAGGCCTTGTATATTTTGGACCTTTTTGGATTAAGGTTGGTCTTGGGCTTGGCCTAGTTAATGAAGAGTTAATGGACAATTTTGAGTTAAGATATTTAAGGTGATAATGCAATTATTAATTCATTATAATTAGTGTGAGGTGAGTTTTTCTCACTGTACTTGCAGGTCGAAGGCACCAATGTCGGCCCAGTGTATTGATATTCTGTTATGCATGCTATTATGCTTAATGGTCTGTTAGATCTGTTTGTCTAACATAGACTGTTATATGATTATCTGTATATGTACACATGTTTTATTGGTAGCTGAGGTTTTTCTGCTTTGTGTGTAAGCCAACAGGTCGGGGCATTCCAACCTGATGGTTGAGGGCCAAGGGTATTCCATCCCAAGGATAATTGGACCCATGGTATGGTGGCATTCCAACCCGATGGTTGAGGGCTTGGGGTATTCCAACCTGAATGTTGACTGGACCCATAGTATGTTGGCATTCCAACCCAATGGTTGAGGGCATGGGGTATTCCAGCCCGATAGTTGATTGGACCCATAGTATGTTGTTATTGTATTCGTATTGTTGTTGGCATTGGTATTTTGGGGAAGACTCACTAAGCTCTGGACTTATAGTCTTTGGTTATGTTTCAGGTAAATCCGATGATCGTGGAAGGCGAAGACTTGATCGTGCACCTCCTCATGTTTTCTGTTATGATTTCTAGGAAAACTATGATGTGAAACTTATTTTGAAAATAAATTGTAATGAATGATGGTTTTGTGTTTATTTTAAAAGTTTAAAATTTTCAAAAATTTAGTTATCAAAAGCGTAATAAACATAGTGCATGCATGCACTATATATATGTACTAAACCCTAAATAAACACGGTTGAAGATGCCCAAACCGAGTATAGAAAATGGACCTAAGTACAAAGCCCAATGACACAACCCCTGAGAGTCAACAAATGTGTTTTGATACTTTTGGTTTTCTTGACTTGGTATTATGGAAACAATGTTTTTACTTGATTTAAAAATGAAAATGTGGTTGCTAAAAATGGGATGTTACACCATGCTTATCAATTGGGAAGCATTGGCATCTTTCTTTTAACCAATTTACTTCAAATAAAAATTTCGTGTGTTTAAATTAATTCACTTTGATTTATGGACTTCCCGGTCGTTAGAATTAGTGGTTTCAAATATTAGATCTTCTTTTTGGTTGACTTTTCTCATTTTTTGTGGGTGTTTCCTTTACGTATAAATTCTGAAGTTTTTAACGTCTCTTTCAACTTTCATGCTTATGTTAAAAATCAATTCCAAACCAACATTAAGTATTTTCAATACGATAAAGATCGTGAGTTTTATAATAAGTAACTTCTCAACCTCTTTCAAAATAATGACATTCATATTCGCTTCTCTTGTCCATATACATCGCAGCGAAATGGCAAAGATTAATTGCCCATTCGCACCATTAACAACATCCTTCACACCTTTCTCTTTACAAGATTCTCTACTATCAAAATTTTGGGTGAAAGCTCTTCACACAACCATTTACACCCTAAATTTTTTTCCTACCACCACTCTCTCGTACAAGACTTCTTTCGAGATATTATTTGTATTTTTTACAAAGTGTGGTCACCTTTGAATTTTTGGATGCATCTGTTACCCAAACACGTCTTCCATTGCCGTATGTCTACCTTGGACCATCTTTTGATCATAAAGGACATTGTTGTCTTGACCTCATCACCTAATGTCTCTTCATCTCTCGGCATGCCATTTTATATAAAGATACTTTCCTTAGGTTGATTTTCAAACCACTCCACCTCTCTCTGATTACAAACATCTTCTCTCTGACAATGACTCCTCGACCTCTCCTTCCCCTACGCATAGTCCCCCTTATGTCCTTACTTCCTCCAGTTGAGGTCATCATATAACCACCCGTTCTTAGAATGGGTCCCTCAAGCTTGGTCAAATTTTAAACCTTTTCGCTACCTCTGATATCTCTCAAATTCCTTGTTCCACATCTCAAGCTATGTGCAACCCTAATTAGAAATCAGCCATGGAATATGCATATTTATACACAATGCCCATGAACCTAACTTTCTTGCATCCAAGCATATTCTCTAATACCTTTAAGGTACTTTGTTGCATGGTCCTCATATAAGTTCATCTCAAGTCAATAATTTGGTCTCTTATAGTGATGTTGACTAGGGTGGTTGTTCTCTAACCCGTCGGTCCACATTTGGGTTCTTTGTTGATCTCGGTGACAACCTTATTCTGTGGTCTTCTAAGCGTCAACATGTTGTCTCTCGATCTAGTGTCAAATTCGGGTACATTGGGTAGCACATGTCGTTGTTGAAGTCGTTAGGCTTCGAAACCTCCTTCTTGAATTGACGTGTTGTTTATGTGACAATGTTAGTGTTATGTACTTGGCTTCTAAACCTGTTTAGCACAAAAAGGGCCTTCATACACCGTTATTTTCATTTTTTTCAAAACACTTTAAGCATACGAGAGCCTCCCGCTCAAACTTAGAGGGAGTGTTACATTGTATTATATTTATTTTAAACTTTTGTGTAGTGTAGAACCCTTCTTGTGTGTGTGTGTGTGTATATATATATAAAATGATCGAGTGATGATTCATTTTAAAGTGAGGACTCGTAAGTACACCTTAAAAAAAATCTAAAAAAATATAAATCATAAAATCGAGCATAAATCTATGTTCGGGAGAAAAAAATTGAAAAATTTTGTTGATCATTAAAATTGAATCATGGATCATAATGATACAAAATAAAAAATAAAAAAAAATTGAATCATGGATCAATTTTAATGATGCAAATTTTTTTTATTCCGGACATAAATATATATTCGATTTTATGATTTTTTTTTAGATTTTTTTCAATATTTTAAAATACCTTCACGAGTTCTCACTTTAAAATCAATCATCACAGGAACCGAAAAAATCCTAACAAATATTTCACCTAATACAACATTACACAACTTCTTTATATGAAGACTTTATTATATTTTATTTTTAAATCAAATTGTTAAAATTCAAAATGTTTTTAAAAAGAGCCTACTAAACTTAGTTAAATATAGGGGCAACCTTATAAACAACAAATTTATTATTCTTGTTTTATTATTATCTTAACAAATTTGTTATTCTTGTTTTATTATTATCTTTTATGAAAAACTTTGTTAATACTTGTGGCTTATTATATCTATAAAGTTTGGCCGACAAGAATCGAACGTTGCTCCGTTCCTTAAAATAAAAGAAGAAAAATTAAATATATATTCTTCGATATTTTCTTTTTACTTATCTTTTATTCATATAAGATAACGACCTATAGAATCTACTAATTTATTTTCTTAATCGTATCTCTTGATTTGGACTCTTGCATTGATCTAAGTGCGTAGGATGATTAGTAGAAAAGAAAAAAAAAAATAGAAGGATATTTGATTTATGAAAGAAAGAAGTGCATTTACTGATTCATCCATGGTTTTTTTTTTTTTTTTTCAAAATGAAAACTATATATAAACTATCTAACATAATTAATTTTGGGACCCCAATCATCCTTAGGCGTAGGGTGGTCGATTCTCACATAAGCGTGTTTGTATTTCTATCACGAAGATTATTTGAAAATGATAGTATTATAAAAATCTTTACTTGTCTTCAATATTTCTCTGATTGATCCCTAGGTGCTAAATGATCATAAGGTGACACTTATCGATTAATCTTCTACTAGAAAATTAGTGAAGTTGTTGAAGATGATGATTTTTTAACATCTTGAAAAAGTTACATCCCAATAAAAACTATTTGAAAATGTATTACCATTGTATTAATCATATTAACTTATTTATTATGCTATTTGTCGTATTTATCTACTTTGTTATAATATTAATCACATTTATTTTTTTAAAACTTAATTTATTTATAATTTTGGGGTCCTCGAATAGATCGGTGAATCTCTATTCATTAGTAGACCAACTTAATACCGTCTAATCACTTACAACCTTAAAAAAAACAGATATCTAGATGAGCTATTTAAGAGTTCTAGAATACTAGATTTTAGCAGTTGGTTCAAATATCATGTAAGGAAACTAATTAAATTATAATGATTTTACTGGTTTATATTATCAGTAACCGGTGTAATAGAATTATGTTCTTTAATGTAAGTATAGCGATTAATATTATTGCATCAACCTTTAGCCGTTTAATCTAAGAAGTTTAGGCTCGGGTCCAAGTAATATGATGTTTTTTAAAACTGTCTATTGATAGAAAACCTCCAAATATCTCATGTCATTTTTGTCTGATTAAGATTTCGTATATAACTATTATAAAATATAAAAACTCTATGTTTTTCTTGAATAATCTTTTTTATTGTTGACTATTTGACCTTTAACAAGATCTTATAAGTTTCCAAGAAAATACATTAAAAAGAATAAACAAAATGAGGTTTATGACATACTGAGAAGAGTTTTGACACTTTTTGGATAAACCCTTTCTAATTGTTCGTCAATTATAAAACACCCAAATTTCTAAAAGGATGTTTTGATTTGAATCATCATTCTAAAAGTTGAGGATATTAGTGAATCGAAGGAATGCTGAATGCTAGTGTAAAAAGCCTAAAAGCTAAAGTGCGATATCCTATTTCAGAGTTTTATTTTCTATTTAATTTAATTGTATTTATTTTTTACTTTTATTTTTTTGGGGAATTGGGGGGAGGCGGAGAGGTGGGAAAAGAGGTTACCCTTAAATCTTTTATTTTTAACCCCACAAACCCAACTTAACGGTTATCATGGTGAAATCCATTTTAGGAATTCTTTTAAAGTAAAAAATTAATATAAAATTATAAACGTTAAGTATTTTTTAGAATAATATTTTTATATAAATATGTAAGATATAACAAAGTGTATATATATATATATATATATATATATATATATATATATATATATATATATATATATATATATATATATATATATATATATATTGTTATGTAAATAGCATACCGATCCTGATCAACATGTACCCTCATTACCCTTGTCGTACTTACAAGTGCGGCTCCGCTTACCCCCATACTCTCGAATTAGCAAGTTTTTCCCGCTTAGCCTCCGATTGCGACTGGACTGGTCTTTTATCCCTCCTCTGAGTATTCGGTCCTGACTCCCTCTCCTGCAACTCCAACTCAATCTCCCTCCTCTTGGTATTGAACTACAACACAACCAATGTCCATTAGTGGGAGTTCATCACAAACTCTTTGATATCCTTCTTGAGCATACTCAATTATCGGGTCATCTATGCTTGCTTAGTAGATGCATACTTTGGACAAAACATAGCTCTCTCATGGAACATTCTGGTGATCTCGATCACCGTCTATGTCGTCTGCCGGAGCGATGGGTACTCATGAACTAATCACTCCCTCCCACCAAAGGAACATACTCCTCTAGAAACATCTCAACAAACCGATCCCAAGTCACCACGACATTCTCTATAGGTGATAAATCAACATGTACGAACTTCCACCAGTCATTCGTTCCTAAGCGAAGTAGTTTCAGCGCAAAGCGAACCCTCAAACCATCCAGATAGGATCATGTATAAAAGCACCCCTCAACATCAGTGATACACCTCATAAAAACAATCAGATCCTGCAATCCATCAAACTCCAGGGGTTTAATGTTGTTGAATTCCCGGTACTGCATCGAATCACCCCCATGGGATCTTGTAGTGACGACAACAATGGTGGATGTAGCAACAACCACCTCGATGACAATAGCGTAGCTCTCGTCAAACATCTCGATCATTGCAGTCTTGATAAGCCCAAATACCTTCGGGATAGCCTCCCTAACAGTTGTGGCCACCTCTACAACAATGATCCTATTGATCTCTCCATCACTGATACCCTACCTACCAGAGATGCTGGAGCCTGAACCTCGGGTAAACACCATACTGAAATATACAAGGAAAAAGGTCAAAACCAGACTAAAAGCATGACAAGCATATAATCCACTCAACTCCTCAATACCCTCATGACTCTTTCTAAAGCACATACGGATCTTGTGCTTTTAGTAACACAGGCCCATACTAACTTCCCACCTATCCGTAGTTGATTTAGATTCCCTCCTGAGGTCCCAAGCCACAAACACCATGCTTCCAAGGAAGCAACATATCGAAGAGTCACATCTAAACCTCTAGATACACATCTTAGGTTCTTTCTTAGCTATCATTTTGTTCTATAAGAAGTCTCTGCTAACCTTGACAATGGCTCCGCGTTAACCAATTGTACATAATACAAACTCAATAGACATTCGAATAAAAGATTTCACCCTAAATCGACAACCAAACAAGGAATGGGAAGTAAGGATAAACCAAGCATTATAAGGCTATAAAATCCTAACTATGTACAACCATGCTATATACACGAAGTAATTAGCAATCTTAGCTTCAACCCTAGTAAAGCATCCACAAGTAATCTCCTAGGCTATAAGGCATCATAAAGTCACACAACCCTATCCTGAAACTCCCGGTGGATCCTTAGCCTACCAACTAGCATGCACTTCTATCAGCTCAATAACAACAACTAGAATACAAAATATAACACGGATATGGATATTTTGGGAGATCAATGCTACGGGCTCCAGATGACTGTACACTTTTCTTCCTTCATTCCCTTTCGTGATATTCATTCTTATATAAAAAGGTTCATAAAGCTTTCAGATCCTTAGTTTGAGTCTAGAATCCCACTAGTGTTCATTCATTTCTCTCAAACTAGGGTCCTGATACCAACTTGTAACATATTGATTTTTACCACAAAATTTTCATTTTTATTATAGGAAAATCACAAGTGTCATAAAAACCAAGTCACAAAAAAATCTTAGGTACATCAATACAATCATCCAAATCAAAGTATCAAAATGTGAAAAATCATAAAATCTGTGAGTTGGAGTGTACAGTCAAGCATTTGCCTTTCCGTAATTATCCGAAGTACCTGAAACACATTTAATCCACAACTATAAGCATAAAGCTTAATGAGTCCTTCCCAAAATATCTATACGAAATAGCATAATAAGCAACTATAAGTTATCCGCAACCCTAGGAATTATCAGCAGTCCTAGTGGGCTAACTTCACGTCCTTTGGATTAACAACATATTCCAGAGGTTATCAGCAACCCAGTGGATTCTCATAAATCCCGTAGTTATTAGCAATTAAATTCAGTTCACACATAACGATAATCAACAATTAAGACTCAGTTGGTCACATACATAAATACCACACATGTAAATGTAGTGAGAAGACTCACCTCACAAGTAGCAACTAAATACAAAAGCTCACACAGGGTAGACAGATACAAATAAGTGCCTAATTATCAATAAGGAAAGTAGGCTTTTCAAACTATGCTCAAAACCTAATTTTGAACAAATGTCAATAATGGTCCAAGTCAATGGTCTATGTCATGCATACAAGCTTCTTTACGCATAGCGTAAAGCTTGGGTGGTTACAAGCTGAAACCAAGCTATATCCAGCGTATCATATATTACCCCCCCGCATACTGGTCTGAATGCCAAAAATCGCATTAAGCTCTTAATAAAGAAAGTTAGCTCCTCAAACTTTTAGATAGGAATAAAGGGACGTCTTAAAGGATAAAGTCTTTGACTTTATCCATTTGCATGTCGTTAATGAGCAATAAACAGAATCCTATGTACATTAAATGTACTAATGCTCAAGATCTCATGTATGGGGTAAATGGTGTGATAAAGATCTCAACTTTATGATTCAGAAACCCCAAAACAACAAGAAATGATCATCAAGTGGTCTGGAGTAGATCATACTCACAAAATCCAAGGTTATGGGACAAAACATACAAAATGTATAACTATCTAGATCTAGCATGAGAGATTGCCAAGATGGAAACTTTATACCTCCAAGTGGCCGATAGCAAGATGAATGATCTGGATCTACAAGGCCTGGAACTCTTAGATTATTCTCTAAGGGTCTTCATCTTCAAAGGAGCACACACACATATGATTAAGGTTTCGAAGGGACGGGATGGGAGGATTGAGGTTGGGTATGAATGTTGGATTATGAGCAAAACATCAATCCTATGGTGCACATGCAAACCCTAAAGCTTTGGATCTAGGATTTTCTAATTGTACATGTAATAATCATCCAAATCTTGTAAACCCTAGAACTATCATACAAAAATTGAAAACTACATCTAATAAATAAGTTAGAGTGTTACCTTTGACTGTAGCTTGATAACCTTGATCTTTTGAGAACCTAGCACCTCAAATGTGATGCCTCTAATGGATCACAAACACCATAAACAATTGGAGAATCTTAGAGAGAGAGAGAGAGGGAAGAGGCTCAAAAGTCGGCTGGCTATCATTCTTTGGGTTCAGTGGCCGATTTTGGTTATCCCAAGGGTTCCTTATATAGTTGAGCAGTTAGGGTTTCAGTCAAAACCCTAATTCAGTTGCTTAGTCCTTAAGTAGCCCAAATGATCATTCCTGAAGGCCCCTTGGACAATTTCTACGTGGACTCCCACAAAGAATTCTTCCATTGCTTCCTTATGGATCCTAAGCCCAACTTTGTAACTATCTTATAATTACAGTATCAGTCTCCTTGATTTAATTAATCTCTTTTGACCACAAAATTAATTCTTGACCAATATTAATTAAACAATATGATTTCTCCTTTAATATATTATTCATATAATATATTAATAAACCATAATAACCTCTTTCTCCATTATTCATCCAGTCAAGTTGCTTTGGTGAAGGCAACCCAAAAGGACCATGCTATCGCTTTAGCCTCTTAGGATAAAAGGAACATATAAACGACTTATATGTGTGTACTATTTACTCATTAAATCGTACACAACAATGTGTTTTATAGCATCAAGTTACTGATGCGTTAACGCATTATCAATGCATAACCAACTCGTAAACAACAACTCATATATCGCATTATCAATGCACAACCAAATCGTAAACAACAACCCATATATCTAGGTTTAAAGACTATATGATATTATCATCTCACAATCACTCGTGATTAAATTCCATGAAGTGATTCATGTGAGCGCGGGTTAAATCCAATACTTCATCTTATTTCAAGAGCACTCATCAATGTTGCAGCAAACTTTTGCTATGTCTAAATGTTTAGACAGTCTACAAGCCAATTCATGACAGTCTTCTTTCATACTTACTTCCAATGTATGATTGATTGTGGACAGTTTAAATAATCTTATTATTTAGGAATTCAAAACATGCAAAGTGAAATAACAGTAAATAATTAACACAAGTCAGTAACTTTACTTATAAATAATACTCTTTTATTTAATCATCAAATGTTAATTACAATTTATCTATTACAAGTTTCTAAAAGCTATCTAATCACTAAAACGAATATCGTCCTTCAGCCCAATGCTCATAGCATGTTGCAAGTGCTTAACCATACTCAGTCCCTTGGTAAGCGGATCTGTTGGGTTCTCCTCTGACGATACCCTCTTTACTACGAGGAGTCCCTCTTCTACCTGATGTCTAATGAAATGATATTTTCCGTCGATATGCCTGGATCTTCCATGATTCCTCGGTTCCTTGGTTAAGGCAACCATGCCTTCATTATCACAGAAAATCTCCATAGGTTCCTTTATGGCTGGTACATGTAACAGCCCGGAATTTCAGGTATTACTTTAAATTAATTTGGGGGATATTTAAGGGGTGGACTCAGCGAGTTGATGCCTGACTCGCCGAGTAGGACCACGGTCTTGGTCACAGATTCGCGACTGGACTCGACGAGTCCATTAGGGACTCGGCGAGTCAACGTTGTTCAGCTGAAACCCTAGCCGTTTTGATTCTGAATCGTATATAATGTCTTTAGGGCCGTCATGTCTCGTCTTTTGGCCGATTGAAGATAACTTAAGAGTCTGTGGGCATCTGGAGCAAGGGTGAGGGCTAGTGGAAGCTTGAAGAGGTTGTTAGACAAGGAGAGGCAAGGTGGTGATCAAAGGAGGTTCAAGGGGTCGAGCTCTGAAGGTTGGGGACACAGGGAACACGTTTTCCAGGTAATCCTCGGATCATTTCTGTAGTTTTGGCGTTGTATACGAATCTAGGGTTTAGGAAACCCATTTAAGGATTTGATAGATTATAGTGTTGTTACAAGTGTTTAAACCCCTGTAATAGTATATGTGAAGGTCCAGGAAGCCCCATATCTATATATTACGGAATCATGCGAATTACAGGAGGCAGTTGATTGACTACATGGCGAGGACTCGCCGAGTCCAATGATCAGACTCGGCGAGTAGCTTGAAGATTCACTAGGACTCGCCAAGTTGTTCTTCAGACTCGGCGAGTAGCTTGAAGACCTACTGGAACTCGTCGAGTCGTTCTTTAGACTCGGCGAGTGGAGTCGGGGTGTCTAGACTCCCCGAGTTGCCTTTGCACTCGACGAGTCCGGTCAAGTTAACCGTTGACCTGTATGTAATTTCGTAGAGTCAGTTGTCTTGTTTGATAAGATCATTAATAAAGGTATGTGGTATTATAGGGAGTCTACAGAGTAGTGGATCGAGTGCGAGTAGCTTGAAGGGTTTATAGCTTGCATACTACGAGGTGAGTATTCTCACTATACTTCATCCGGAAGGGTTTGACTGTGTGACCGGAAGGTCGTAGGTGATATATGTGATTTATGCTATAACTGGAAAGGTAGATGCTATATATGTTATGTATGTTTATACGGGCCGGAAGGCGATATGTTATGTGATAGAAAGAACAGGTATGATGTATGACATAAGTGCTATATGTGTTATTTGTTATGTTTTATAAATGTTATGGGCCGGAAGGCAAAATACTATGGGCCGGAAGGCAATATAATACGGGCCGGAAGGCGATTATGTTACGGGCCGGAAGGCAATGTTATGTGGACCGGAAGGTCCGGGCCGGAAGGCGTATGTGGGTAAGTTGTATACTGGGGAACTCACTAAGCATTTATGCTTACCAGTTGCGTTTATATGTTTCAGGTACTAGTGATGACCGTGGGAAGGCGCCGGCGTGACACGTACACACTGCCATTGTTGGAGATCTTGGGGATTCATTATTTGTATTTTTGAAATGAACTTGGAATAAATACTTTTGTTGAATAATGTTGTCTTATTTTAAATGAAAAAATTACTTGAAAATTTGAGCTGTTACAATTGGTATCAGAGCCTTGGTTTGAGGGATTCGGGTGTACTTTCGGGTGCAACTGAACTCAGACCGGGGATTTGAGGAAAAACCTTTTTAAAATAATAAGGACACAACATTTCATAAATGGTAAGGCGGTAAAACAAGAATGGAGCAGTGTGTACGATCCGCCAGCGCCCGAACGGTAAAGATCCCCAGAATACCTTACAATGTTATGTTATGCACTGAATTATGAATTGTTATGCATGCTAGAAGACTAGGTATACATGATAGGACTAGAATGGCCTGTTTTGTGATGCCTTAGTCTAGGGAGATTGCTTATATGAGATATTTGGTAGCGTGCAAGTAGATAGTGCATACTAGAGGTAGAGTACTCATTATTCGGGATTTGGGGAAGAAGATTTGGGACGAATACTGATACGGTGTGGTCGGGAGTATTGGGCCCGTACTACCGAAGACACCGGATCAGTGGAAGACCCAAGTAAGAATCCCTGGAAATCGGAGACTGAGTAGGGCGCGTATCGAGTACAATTGTACTTGGTGGAGTCTCTGATGATTTTATGTTGTATTTCAGAGACATCATGGTCATCACACGCAATGGGGCGAGTTCGAGCGGTGCGAGTGACGAGGAGATTCGTCAGATTATTCAGGAAGAGGTAGCTGCGGCGGTTCGGGCTGAGATCCCGGAGATGTTTGGGTCTATTAAGACCACCATGATGGAGGAGTTTGAGGAGCGGTACGCCGCACTTACTGAAGCTGCAGTCGCTGCCGCTACCGCAGCTGTGGCTGCTGCTAGGCCGCAAGGGGGTGATTCGTTGCTATTCAGGGAATTCAGCAACACGAAACCCCCTGAATTTGATGGGACGCAGGATCCGATTATGGCTATGAGGTGGATCGCCGACATTGAGGAGTGCTTCTATACTTGCTCATGCCCGGAACACTTGAGGGTACGGTTCGCCTTGAACCAGCTCCGTCTGGGAGCGAAGGATTGGTGGAAGTTCGTGACGGCGAACTTCACTCAGGTAGAGATTTCAGCGGTGACATGGGAGAGGTTTACGGAGATGTTCAGGGACGAGTACGTTCCCCCGGTGGAGAGGGAGCGATTGATTCAGGAGTTCTTGACCCTTAAGCAGGGTACTGATTCCGTGGCAGTGATCACGCGGAAGTTTCATGAGAGGGCAATGTTCTGCCCTGAGCTGGTATCTACAGAGCAGTCGCGGATGAGCCGGTATTTGGGCGTTTTGAAGAGGGAGATCCGGGAGTTTGTGTCAAACTCCACCTATCGTACTTTCACTGAGCTTCAGGCGAACGCCAGGAAGCACGAGATCGAGTTGGAGACTCAGGCGAGGGAGGAGGCTGAGTCTCGGCAGGTGGATCGGCGGCCGGCTTAGTCTCAGCCGGCAGCCAAGCGGACTAAGTTCGCTGATTCGAGGATGGGAGGTCCGAAGGGCCACACTTGCGCGAAGTGCGGCAAGAGTCACGAGGGGGTGTGTCGAGCTGGTGGTTGCTACAAGTGTGGCAAGGAGGGACATATTGCCAGGGATTGCCCTAAGGGGTTTATGGTTTGCTTTCACTGCAACCAGACAGGCCATCGGAAGGCCGAGTGTCCGCAGCTTCGTCAGGGAGCTACACCTACTACCAGGACTACTGAGACCCGACCGGCGAAGGTCGAGGCCCCGAGGGCTCGCGGGAGAGCCTTTCAGCTGACTGCGGAGGAGGTCCGCGCTGCACCCGATGTTGTGGCAGGTATGTTATCATTCACGTATTTACTTAAAGGTCGAAATGTTATGCTTATGTTAATATATGTGTAGGTACTTTTCTTGTGAACTCTATGCCTGCTCTAGTGTTATTTGATTCGGGTGCGAGTAGATCGTTTGTATCGTTAGCCTTTAGTCAGCATATCGGCATTAGTCGTGAGCCGTTAAGTCGGCCTTTGAGCGTTTCCATTGCGGCCGAGAGGGTGGTTTGTGCTACGGAGGTTCTTCGGGGATGTGTGCTAGAGATCTTCGGGGTCGCGTTCCCGATTGACCTAATTCCTATTGCGATGGGGGATGTTTGTGTCATCGTAGGCATGGACTGGTTGAGCAGATTCAGCGCTGTCATCGACTGCGAGCGTCAGCTGGTGACTATACGAGACCCTAGTGGGGGAGTTCTTATGGTATACGGCGAGGGTACCCGTTCGGGATCAGCTTTTTGTTCGGCCGCTAGGGCGAGGCAATGCATACAGCAGGGATGTAACGGTTTTGTGGCGTATGTGATGGATACGCGGGAGACTTCCGAGAGACCGAAGACAGTGGAGGAGGTTCCAGTGGTGCGCGAGTTTCCAGATGTCTTTCCCGAGGATTTACCGGTAGTACCTCCTGCGAGGCAAGTAGAGTTTGGTATCGATCTAGTTCCAGGGGCTGCGCCCATTGCGAAGGTGCCTTATCGTCTTGCACCTCCAGAAATGCAAGAGTTGTCCTCGCAACTCCAGGAATTGTTGGGAAAGGGATTTATTCGGCCAAGTAGCTCGCTGTGGGGAGCACCGATTCTGTTCGTCAAGAAGAAGGATGGTTCACACCGGATGTGTATCGATTACCGGGAGCTGAACAAGGTGACGGTCAAGAACCGGTATCTGTTACCGAGGATCAATGATCTATTCGATCAGTTGCAAGGGGCATCTTGGTTTTCCAAGATCGATTTGAGATCAGGGTACCATCAGGTAAGAGTGCGGGATGAGGACGTCCAGAAGACAGCATTCAGGATGCGGTATGGGCATTACGAGTTCGTGGTGATGCCTTTTGGGCTCACCAATGCCCCAGCAGTGTTCATGGACCTCATGAACAGGGTATGCAGGCCGATGCTGGATCGGTCTGTGATTGTATTTATCGACGATATTCTGGTGTATTCGCGGTCTAGAGAGCAGCATGAGGGGCATTTGAGGGAGGTCCTTGAGGTACTGAGGTCGGAGAAGCTATATGCAAAATTCTCCAAATGTGACTTCTGGTTACGGGAGGTCCAATTTTTGGGACACGTTGTTAATCGGACAGGAATATTGGTTGATCCGGCCAAGGTGGAAGCAGTGATGAGTTGGGAGGCACCGAAGTCACCTTCTGATATCAGGAGTTTCCTTGGGTTGGCGGGGTACTATCGGAGGTTTATTAGGGACTTCTCCAAGATCGCGGTACCGCTCACCAGATTGACTCGGAAGGGTGTTACATTTTCATGGGGACCCGAGCAGCAGACTTCCTTCGAGACACTTCGTCAGAGACTGTGCGAAGCCCCAGTATTAGCTCTCCCGGAAGGGATGGAGGACTTTGTCGTATATTGCGACGCATCGATTTCGGGACTGGGTGCAGTGTTGATGCAGAGGGGCCATGTGATAGCCTATGCATCGAGGCAGCTGAAGCCTCACGAAGCGAGGTATCCCACGCATGACTTAGAGTTGGGGGCAGTAGTGTTCGCCCTCAAAATTTGGCGTCACTACCTGTACGGGGTTCGTTGTACCATATACACGGACCATAAGAGTTTGAAGTATTTGATGGATCAACCCAACCTAAATATGCGTCAGAGGAGATGGTTAGACGTGGTTAAGGATTATGACTGTGAGATCCTATACCACCCAGGCAAGGCTAATGTGGTAGCCGATGCATTGAGTCGTAGGGTGGAGAGCACTACATTGCAGGACGTATGTTTGAGATTAACGGTGATGACTCCGGTATTAGATGCTATTCGTGGGGCACAGGCCGAGGTTGTGAAATCTGGGATGCAGAAGAAGGAGCGGGTCGTCGGGTTGATTTCAGAGTTCGTTATGGATGGACGGGGACTTCTAACGTTTCAAGGTCGGATTTGGGTACCATTCGTGGGCGGTACGCGTGTTACGTTGATGGAGGAGGCTCACAGATCGAAATTCTCGATCCATCCTGGTGCTACGAAGATGTATTTGGATTTGAGAAAGGAGTATTGGTGGCCTTGTATGAAGAGAGACGTCGCTTGGTTCGTTGAGAGGTGTTTGACCTGCCGTAGGGTTAAGGCCGAGCATCAGAGACCGCATGGTAAGTTGCAGCCCTTGGAGATTCCTGAGTGGAAGTGGGAACAGATCACGATGGATTTCATCACCAAATTGCCGAGAACCGCCAGAGGAGTCGATGCAATTTGGGTGATTGTGGATAGGTTGACAAAGAGTGCACACTTCCTTGCCATTAGCGAAAGTTCATCAGCAGAGAAGTTGGCCGAGTTATACGTGAGAGAGATAGTATCTCGGCATGGGGTACCGATCTCGATTGTTTCGGATCGCGACGTACGTTTCACTTCCAGGTTCTGGAAGAAATTTCATGAGGAGTTGGGTACTAAACTGCATTTTAGTACCGCATACCATCCCCAGACCGACGGTCAGAGCGAGCGGACGATTCAGACATTGGAAGACATGCTTAGAGCGTGTGTGTTGGACTTCGGGGGTAGCTGGGATGCGCACCTGCCGTTGGCTGAGTTTTCCTACAACAACAGCCATCATTCGAGCATTGGTATGCCACCTTTTGAGTTGTTGTATGGTAGGAGGTGTCGGACTCCCATTTTCTGGGGAGAAGTGGGACAGAGAGTGATGGGCAGTACAGAGATCGTACTTCAGACGACCGAACAGATTCAACAGGTGAGGCAGAGGTTAGTGACCGCCCAGAGCCGACAGAAGAGTTACGCGGATAGACGCCGGTCCGAGCTCGAATTCCAGGTTGGCGACTTCGTTCTCCTAAAGGTTTCTCCTTGGAAAGGAGTGATTCGGTTCAGAAAGAGGGGCAAATTGGGGCCCCGGTTCATAGGTCCATTTCGTGTAGTTGCGAGGGTAGGTAGGGTAGCTTATCGGTTGGAGTTGCCAGCAGAGCTGAGTCAGATTCACAATACCTTCCACGTATCACAGTTGAGGAAGTGTATAGCCGATGAATCGGCAGTGGTTCCGTTAGAAGATATTCAGGTGGATGCGAGCCTGAATTACGCCGAGAGACCAGTAGCTATCAGGGATCGGAAGATCAAGGTTCTACGGAACAAGGAGATACCTCTGGTGTTGGTTCAGTGGCAACATCGGAAGGGATCGGAGATGACGTGGGAGCCGGAGAGTGAAATGCGGGAGCAACATCCGGAGTTATTCGCGGAATGAGACTTCGAGGGCGAAGTCTAGTTCTAGTGGGGGAGAGTTGTAACAGCCCGGAATTTTAGGTATTACTTTAAATTAATTTGGGGGATATTTAAGGGGTGGACTCGGCGAGTTGATGCCTGACTCGCCGAGTAGGACCACGGTCTTGGTCACAGATTCGCGACTGGACTCGACGAGTCCATTAGGGACTCGGCGAGTCAACGCTGTTCAGCTGAAACCCTAGCCGTTTTGATTCTGAATCGTATATAATGTCTTTAGGGCCGTCATGTCTCGTCTTTTGGCCGATTGAAGATAACTTAAGAGTCTGTGGGCATCTGGAGCAAGGGTGAGGGCTAGTGGAAGCTTGAAGAGGTTGTTAGACAAGGAGAGGCAAGGTGGTGATCAAAGGAGGTTCAAGGGGTCGAGCTATGAAGGTTGGGGACACAGGGAACACGTTTTCCAGGTAATCCTCGGATCATTTCTGTAGTTTTGGCATTGTATACGAATCTAGGGTTTAGGAAACCCATTTAAGGATTTGATAGATTATAGTGTTGTTACAAGTGTTTAAACCCCTGTAATAGTATATGTGAAGGTCCAGGAAGCCCCATATCTATATATTACGGAATCATGCGAATTACAGGAGGCAGTTGATTGACTGCATGGCGAGGACTCGCCGAGTCCAATGATCAGACTCGGCGAGTAGCTTGAAGATTCACTAGTACTCTCCGAGTTGTTCTTCAGACTCGGCGAGTAGCTTGAAGACCTACTGGAACTCGTCGAGTCGTTCTTTAGACTCAGCGAGTGGAGTCGGGGTGTCTAGACTCCCCGAGTTGCCTTTGCACTCGACGAGTCCGGTCAAGTTGACCGTTGACCTGTATGTAATTTCGTAGAGTCAGTTGTCTTGTTTGATAAGATCATTAATAAAGGTATGTGGTATTATAGGGAGTCTACAGAGTAGTGGATCGAGTGCGAGTAGCTTGAAGGGTTTATAGCTTGCATACTACGAGGTGAGTCTTCTCACTATACTTCATCCGGAAGGGTTTGACTGTGTGACCGGAAGGTCGTAGGTGATATATGTGATTTATGCTATAACTGGAAAGGTAGATGCTATATATGTTATGTATGTTTATACGGGCCGGAAGGCGATATGTTATGTGATAGAAAGAACAGGTATGATGTATGACATAAGTGCTATATGTGTTATTTGTTATGTTTTATAAATGTTATGGGCCAGAAGGCAAAATACTATGGGCTGGAAGGCAATATAATACGGGCCGGAAGGCGATTATGTTACGGGCCGGAAGGCAATGTTATGTGGACCGGAAGGTCCGGGCCGGAAGGCGTATGTGGGTAAGTTGTATACTGGGGAACTCACTAAGCATTTATGCTTACCAGTTGCGTTTATATGTTTCAGGTACTAGTGATGACCGTGGGAAGGCGCCGGCGTGACACGTACACACTGCCATTGTTGGAGATCTTGGGGATTCATTATTTGTATTTTTGAAATGAACTTGGAATAAATACTTTTGTTGAATAATGTTGTCTTATTTTAAATGAAAATTTTACTTGAAAATTTGGGCTGTTACAGTACAACTCCAAGGTCTCCGATGAAGTTCTTTAGCCATATTGCCTCCTTTGACGCTTCGCTCGCTGCTATGTACTCTGATTCGCACGTTGAATCAGCTACGGTCTCCTGCTTGGAACTTTTCCAAGTCATTGCTCCTCCATCAGGGTAAAGACCCAGCTCGACTGAGATCAGAAATTATCCTGGTCGATTTGAAAATTGGTGTCACTATACGCACTCTTAAGTCATCACTGCCACCGAGGATAAGGAACCATTCCTTAGTCCTTTGTAGGTACTTAAGAATGTTTTTTACTATGGTTCAATGTGCTCTACCACAGTTCCCTTGATATCTATTGACCATGCTCAAAGTGAAGGCCACATCAGGGTGAGTTTACGTCATAACATACATGATCGAGCCAACAGCGGAAGCATAAGGTACTTGGCTCATCTCAATTATCTTCGGTACTCGGACTTTGAGTCTTACTTAACTTGGTATTGCTTTGGATTGGTAGCTTCCCTTTCTTGGAATGCTCCATGCGAAAACGTTTTAACACTTTATCCAAGTAAGTACTTTGACTAAGTCCTATTAGTCTTTTACTCCTATTTCTCAATATCCTTATCCTAAGAATATAAGCAGCTTCTCCAATTTCCTTCATAGCGAAGCACTTCCCAAGCCAGGACTTAACCTCTTGCAGGGTTGGGACGTCGTTTCCTATGAGCAGTATGTCATCCACATATAAAACGAGAAAGCTAACTATACTCCTATTGGCTTTGACATATACATAGGACTCATCTTCGCTTCTCGAAAATCCAAACTCTTTGACTTTATCATCGAAACAAAGATTCCATCTGTGAGACACTTGTTTCAATCCATAAATGGATTTTTCAAGCTTACACACTCTATTAGGGTGCTCTGCATTGACAAAACCCTCTAGCTGACTCATGTAAACATCTTCAGCCAACTTCCCATTAAGGAAAGCGGTTTTGACATCCATATGTCATATTTCATAATCATGAAATGCAGCTATGGCTAGCATAACCCTTATATATTTAATCTTCGCTACTGGTGATAAGGTCTCATCATAGTCAACTATGGGAGTTTGAGTAAAGCCCTTCACAATCGCGCCTTACACATGTGTACTTTCCGATCCATGTCAGTCTTCATCTTGAAGATCCATTTGCACTCGACTATCTTACGACCCGGTACATTGTCAACCAAGTTCCAAACTTGATTGTCATACATGGACTGAATCTTGCTGTCCATAGCGTCTTTCCATTTGTCAGACTCAGGGCCTGCCATGGATTTCTTGTAGTTGTTAGGCTCATCCAAATTTACTAGTGTACTATCACTAATAAATGCATCACCTTCTGCAGTAATATGAAAACCATAGTAATGCTCAGGTGGATTCCTAACTCTCGTGGAACACCTAAGAGGTACGGACTCATGAACAGGAGTTTCCTCCTCAGGTTGATTGCTAGGATTTGAGGTTCCTTCACCGCTTGACTCTTGAAGTTCTTCAAGGTCAATTTGTGCCTACTGTTTCCTTGGCTTATAAACTCTCTCTCTCTCTCTCTCTCTCTCTCTCTCAAGACCCCTCTCCTTGCCACAAAGACCACATTCTTACTGGGTCTGTAGAAGAGGTAACCGAAGGAATTCTGTGGGTACCCGATGAAAATACATTGCTCACTACGAGGTTCAAGCTTGTCCTGAGCCTCACGTCTCACAAAAGCCTCGCAACCCCAATCCATGTCGGTCTTCTTCTTGAAGATCCATTTGCACCCG
This sequence comes from Lactuca saligna, assembly GCF_052625555.1. Taxonomy (NCBI): domain Eukaryota; kingdom Viridiplantae; phylum Streptophyta; class Magnoliopsida; order Asterales; family Asteraceae; genus Lactuca; species Lactuca saligna. Next base: position 312,729,613 of record NC_136421.1, read on the forward strand.
ACCGTATTACGACCCGGTACATTGTCAACCAAGTTCCAAACTTGATTGTCATACATGGACTGAATCTTGTTGTCCGTAGCCTCTTTCCATTTTGTAGACTTTAGGCCTGCCATGGCTTCCTTATAGTTGTTAGGTTCATCCAAATTTATTAGTGTACTATCACTAATAAACGTATCACCCTCAATAGTTATATGGAAACCATATAATACGGGTGGAACACTAACTCTACTGGAACGTCTAAGAGGTAAGGATTTGTCAATCGGTTCAACGAGAGTTCCCTCCTCAGGTTGAGTGCCATTGTTAGAGGTTCATGTTGGGTTTTGAGCATTATAACACTCCTAAGTTTACATGCAACCCTAAATACCTTGGATATATGTTTTCTTTATTATACATGTAAATATGAATATTCCAGGGTATTACCCTATCTAGCATACAATATTTGATACTTGGGTAATAAAACAAGTTAGTCGACATACCTTGTTGATATAGCTTGTCTTCATGAAGCTTGAATGCCTAGTGCCCTAAGTGTGACACCTCAAATGGTTCACACAACACCATGAACACTTGTAATAACCTTGAGAATAAGGATACTTTGGTTCTCTCTAGTGAAATCGGCTAACCCTATTAGTGTACCTACACTAGTGCCAATTTCACCAACCAAGGAAATATTTATATAGTGTGGAGACTAGGGTTAAACCCATGACCTTTCATTTCATATGATCCATGGGTTAAACACTCCATGGAATATCCATGAAAGCTTAGCCCAACCTAAATGAACTTGGCCCACCATACATATATATCTAAGAGTCCATATTTAATTAGTTCCTTTTGATCACTTAATTAATTATAAATTAATTCTTGATCAATACTAATTAAATAATATCATTATATATTAATATATTATAACTTATAATATATTAATATATATTACTAGTATCCTTTTCCCTCATCTTGTCTATCCAGTTGTCCCGATGCCATGCAACCCAAATGGACCATGCCGGGTCAGGTCAAGTCATACCAATTATAGTTACGGACTTGAACATTAATCCAATAGTATCCAACTTGGATAAGTCTAAAAATATTATTAAGTATGACTTCAAAACCCGACTAGCAATCGTAGCTCTCAAAAGCTTCTGTCGAACTCTGACGTGTTAACTGAACTCTGATCTTGTCAATAACTTGTCCGTTAGATAAGGGATCATATATTCCTCCATTCTAGATATCATATGGAATGAGACATGGATTATAAATCATTCTTTTCGTCCATTTGTTGTTTCCCGATTTCCGATTCATGATGACTGACTGATTGAACAGATCAAATCAGTCCTGACTTGGCCAAGCACTCACATGTATCATCATTAAATCATCAAGGGGCCCCCACAGATATCGCTTTTATCCCGAAGGTAAAAGGAATGGATAAACTTCGACTCATATGGCTTGTTCTACTACTTTTTGAATCATACACAAAGGCACGTTCGATAACATCGAGTTACCAATGTGGTTTCATGCAATCAATGTATAACCAACTCATAGTAACAACTCATATCTCTAGGTTTGAAGAATATAAGATATTCTCGTCTCATGATCACTCGTGATAAAATCCATAAAGTGATTCAAATGAGCGTGGGTTGAATCCAATACTCAAAACTTATGAGCACTCATGAGTGTTGTAGCACCACTTTGTCTAACATCTTAGACCTTTACAACCCAACCCATGAAAGTATTGATTCATATCTACTTCCAACATATGACAGACTGTGGATGGTTTGAATAACTTAGTCATTCATGAAGAATAACCTAGTTTATTTTGGAAGTCAAAACATGCAAAATGAAACACAAGAATAATTGAATCTAGTATGGTATCAAAACCTATGAATATAAATAGAACACTTTTTATTTATCACCATACTGATTACTCATTATTCATTGTTTCAGTTTTATCAACTTTGTACTTGAATTAAAAACACTAGTTGTCCCATGCTCCAAGCATGTACACTATGTTTTTTTTTAAACAATAGCTTTGCCATACACTAGTATGCACTCTATGTTTGTATATGATCCTTACTTTGTGAAATAAACCAATTGAACATAATATCAATGATTCTAATTTCACACTCCAAATCCTTATCGAAAAATGTAAGAATTCCAAATTCCTATCATTTATTGAAATTTGTTAGATTTTAAACTTATATGCACAGATCCTCTTGTAATGATTATGCACAAAGTCAAAAAGACTTGACAACAAACATTACAGAGCATTCCTAAGGAGATCAACCCCTTAGAAACATCCTTCTTGCGTTAAATTTCCTCATCTTACACAGATTTATTGAACAATTTCCACCTTCCCATATTCCCATTTAGACTATCACTTCTGAACAAGAGTTGCCTATTTTCAGGATATGTCAATATGGTCCTTCCAAAAGTTAACATAATACTTCCAATTGTCCCTGAGCAACCAATCTTTGGTAAACCTTAGATTGTCCTCGACAATTGCTTAATCGATTGTCCTCGACAATTGCTTAATCACTTTAGTCATATCCAATTCTAGACCTTTTCCCTTGTTAATGCCCCAGGCATTTGGAAAATTTAGAAAGGATGAATATTATAGCACATGCAATCGATCCTATATCCAAAGCATATGGGAAAAGATACTAGACCATTCCTTTTGCTACAATATTTCTATTTGACAAGTTCTCATAATTCAGATTATGGAAAAGGGATGCCGTAATCATAATTGAATTTTAGAACGCAAATAATAGACCCATATATAGGATTTCCTTATGTTGAGCCATTCCAACATATAATTCATATATATCCTTGACTAAAGATGATTAAAACCTCAATCTAAGCTTTTAGATTTGAAATGAAGTATAATTTTCTCTCCTTTAATTATAGCAAAACCACTTTTCAACTCGACGAATTGAAACTTTTGTTTTCTATAATTAACATTGCTAACTTGCAACCTTTATCATAATTATCATGCTCCCACTAACATGATGATTATTAGCATAACACTTATGCTCCCACTAGTTTTGACATGTAATCAGAAATTGGATGGACTTCTAGAAGTCAATACTTTACTGACTTTCTTACCAAAGTTCAGATTTATAAGACGAGATTGCCTTGATAAGACTTTATCAAAATCATACACCTTATCTTAGATAGCTAACAGGTGTATCTAAACAATTTTAGAACTATGAAAAAGGATGTCGTAATCATAATCTCAATTGTTTAGATCTTTGTTATCTGCTTCAAATCTACTTGGCGGAAGTGTTTCCTCACCATTATTTTCATGAATCGAAGAGAAACCTTATGACCCTTAGATTTTATGGTGTATGTGTTCTTATCCATGTGAATTGTCAAAACCATAGTCACAAGACAAGGATAATGAAAAATCCAAACTCGTATGGACTGAACTCAATCTTAATATCTTGCCACCTGACAGCTCAAGGGCCTGCCATTACTTCCAAGATGTTATGCAACCAATTGAGAACTATAAGAACTCATATGCAAAGCCAACTTTAACTGGAATGGGCATAGAAATAGGAATATGTCAACATAATAGGTTATAAATCTCACGTCGTGTGCTAGTGATAAACTATAGGTTTCATTCTTGATTCTTGAAACTCTTTCAAGATTTTTAAGACTCCCACTGTCCTCTTGACATATAAGACTCGCTTTCCAAATATTTAAGAGATAGTGCAGATTCTTTATCAAGACAAAGACTGTCACACCCCCAAACCAAGGATGGCGGAAACGTCCGGGGGTGGAGGACTTCATGTATAGTATCATAACCACAATTTCAATAGTAATTTAAGCAAACACAACCAACATATATATAATTGAAAAAGTTACATCACTTGTATGAATTACATGTTTCAAAATCAATTACAATATGTTGACAAAATATGAAAAGTTTGACGCCTTAACGTCCCATCCTCAAAAGCACTTGATTACCTGTTTAGTGATTTCCTGAGAATACAAGTTGTTTGAAAAGTGTCAACACAAAGGTTGGTGAGTTCATAAGCTTTTATTATAAAACTTAGTAGAAGTCTTTCACATGTAAATGTCGCGTTTGTTTCAGAAAAATCCGATATTTTCCTTAAAATCCGTATAATGTAGCCTTATAACCAAAGACCAAAATGTATAAGAAATCATTCTTACTTAGTAGAAATGTCGTGAGTTTGAATTGATATGGAAAGTAAATTTTTTTAAATCAACCTAAAACCTACTTAGGTTTTATGAAATCCCGTAAACTTTATGAATTGTTATCTCCCTAGGTGAGTCGCTATAATCATACTGTGACTATGTGAACCTGCCACAACGTTTCTCAGGCGTCGGGAAAATGAAATGACATTTCTCACCCGTAGACCTGTAGGTCCCACTGTAGCTAGAAGCAAGGTGTGGGGTGTCAAACCCAATATAGATCTATATACAAGTATCACGTTCCCCTTCCAGGAGACTCTGATTATAACTACCAGGAATTATATTCCGCACTCGGACGTACGGATAGAGAGAATGTCTCACAATTTAGGGTAACAAGTTGACGTATAATGTGTGTGAGTGTAAACCTTTTCTGTATGAATGTACTCTTTTAGTACGAGTGTGTTATGCAATATATCATAAACTATACCTATTATAGTTTATCTAAAACGTTTGTAATATGCAAGAACTCTTTTATGGAAATGTGTTAATGTTATGGATTTATTAAACTATACTTTTATAGTTTAATATACGTGTTCTAAAATGAATGATTAATATTTATTATGAATGACTTAGTTTCAGTTCATGATGACAAACTAACAAGGAAACACATTCAATAATTAGAACTTATGATTACACACTTTGCTCAACATAATACAAAGTGTTATGATATTTACATGCTGTTGGCTAACTTTAGCCATTCTGCCCTGTTTTGGAAAAATCATAGAAAAATCATACGGAGTCGAAAACTAGATCCGTAAATTCTGAGAGTTCAAAAAATGTGTCTAGTTTACTCATAATTTTTATCACGATTTTTAATGACCTCCAACTTGGGTGAAAAAGTTCATAATCACAGACTGGTCCGGATTGTTGTTTGAAATGATAGACAGTTTTGTAAAAATCACCATAAATTGTAGAAAAATCGTATGGAGATGTGAAAGTATTCATTTTAAAGATAAGAACTTGAACTATTTGCAACTTGTACAGTTTTGAAAACAAAAATGTTTAAGATGCCCAAAACAGTCCATGAATGGGGTTGAACTTTTCTGATGAAGGCTGTTAGAAAAATTTAGTTATATTCTTGGTGTTTTAACTTGTATCCCTCCCTTAAAAACTTGAGAAAACATGAAAATGTAGGGGTATGAGCTCACCTTGAGTGATTTCAGTAGATAAGTGTTGAAGAAGAGAAGTGTTCAACCCAAGAACACTTGAAGAATCACTTGAAGATTCGAAGCTCTAACACAACCATGATGGAGTTTGTGTAAGATATCCATGATTTGAGTATAACAAGTGAAATAATCATAAGGAGGATGAATTATACTTACTAAGAGTGGAAGAACACTTGAAAATCAGCCTTGAATCTCGAAATTTGTGGAGAAAAAGCTTGAGAGAAAAGTGGTGCTTGATACTTAGTGAAATGAGAGCAAATGAGAGAAATGAGGAGAGAGGGTGTTTTGTTCCAGCTCTAAAAACGTGGGAATGAGTAGAGATTGAGTGTAAGGGACATTTAAGTGACCTAGGTAAGGTGGGGAGGTGTGGCTGGTCATAGAGTGGGTGTGGGAGTGGTTGCTTGTGTCATAAGGTAAAGCAAAGTCAACACTCCACCTCTTTGTACTTTACCCACTTGCTTTTATTATTTAAATAAAGATTTTTATGAAAATATGGTTAAATTGTGAATATTTAGGGTTTATTATGTTAAAATATGATTTTGGGTGAAAATCCCGCGTTAAAATAATTAAAAACGGGCCTTAAACGCAAAACTACGCGAAAACCGGGAAGAAAGGCATTCCCAGCGAGACCTCTCGGTCCCTAGGCCGAGGTTCGGTCCTTGCTGGGGGCTGTAGCCGGAAACGAAAAGAACAGAGGGAAGCGAAAAGGGGGCGAGGAAACGAAGGGAGGCGAAGGCGAAGTCGAGGGGGGGGGGGGGTTCGGTCCGGAGATAAGAGGCGACGCGTCCGACCGAAATGTGCCGAATGAACAGTGGTGAACAGTACCTTCAGGTTCGGTTCTTCCGGGGCGAGGTTCGGTTCCTCTTAAGCGGGGTTCGGGTTCGGTTCCTCTTAAGCAGGGTTCGGGTTCGGTTCTTCCTGGGCGAGGTTCGGCCCTGAGAGGACCTTCGGCTCACGAGGGTTCGGCTCCTCCTTGCTCTCGGTCCCTAAGAGGACCTTCGGGTCCTAAGAAGCTTCTCTCTTCTCGAGAGGTTTCGGTTCCTAATGTCCATTTTTCTCGTTTTTACCCCGTTTTAAGCCGTTTTTGACACGGTTAAGGGTCGGAATGACCCGAATGATTCTAAAAAGTTACGGGAAACTTTGGAGAGAGATTTGGGAGAGATTTCACATACTTGGAGAGATTTGGGAGAGATTTGGCATTCATGGAGAGATTTCTCATACAAAGAGATATTTGAGAGAGATTTCACATACTTGGAGAGATTTGGGAGAGATTTGACATTCTTGGAGAGATTTCTCATACAGAGAGATATTTGAGAGAGATTTCACATACTTGGAGAGATTTGGGAGAGATTTCACATACTTAGAGAGATTTGGGAGATATTTCACATACTTAGAGAGATTTCTCATACAAAGAGAGTTTTGGGAGAGATTTCACATACTTAGAGAGATTTCAAATAGAGAGAGATAGAGTGAAAACGATTGAGAGAGGTTTCGAGTGTGGCATTTGTGAGTGTCCAGCTTCGCAATGTAAGGTTCGCAAACACTGTTAAGCCTTGTTTAAGGATCTTACACATTCCCGATGAGTATGCAACATGGTTTTATCAGTTTAGTTCATCGATTTGCTCTAAGGCTCAGGAAATTTTAACACAAGATTTTTCCTAAGTGATGTTTTCCCATTAATATAACAAGTTATACAGTATAAACATAACACAAACCCTAATACACAAGGTTTAATCGAGTTGACTGGTTCGACTTGATGACTCGACTTGACTCAGGATTGACGATTGTCACAAAGACTTCACACAATTGGTCTTAGTTGGTCTTTGTTTTATCCAAAACATCACAACTTACCAATTACAAATGTACAAGAGTAGGATACTTTTACTCTTACATTTGACTAGCGTTTATAAACCTTTCTTTAAGATATTTCACTTAAGTTACAATCTTGGAGTATGACTCTAAGAATTGTTTTTTGGAACGAGGTATGAATCATCTTCTTGATTTGACCATTTCAACAATTCATAGCTCCTCTTCTTAGCTATCAGAATGCACTTAGAGGATGAAATGTGATAAGGTCTCTTAATCATTAATATGATCAATAAAATGATACTAAAGTACTCTCCCCTCTTTTCAGATTTGAGAAACTTTTATCCTTCTGCCTAAATTGATTCCTTTTATTCGCTTTGCTACACATTGGAACTTTTCCAATGTCTCAGAGTTATACATAAGCTTGTAAGCATAACCATATTTACTAAAATTTAGAAAATCATGATGAATAGTTTTAACGATTATTTGTCGTGGGCTTGATTAGTGCACAAGAATGTGTACTTGATCCCTTAGTCCTTCACTTGATTCACTTAAACATGTGAAGAAGGAATTAGTCTTAATTTTCCAAAGATGAAAATTCTCATTCATCATACAACTTTCATGACTCCAAGTTTCTATCCAACTGAAACTTGGCTAATAAGAATCTTTCTTTATTTGGTAAATTTAGACACTACCATAAAAGAAAGAATCAAATTCATATTTCCAATATTGCTAGAAACATACAAAACATCAAGTTTTCATAAATGCCATTGCAAGGAGATATAAAATAAAGTAAAACAAACTTTTATTTATTTATAAAATGTGGCAAAAAATTTTCTTTACAATGAAACTTTAAATGAAAACTATGTTATTACATGTTTCCTAGCGATCTATCATAACTCCTATGAGTAGCTCAAGAATCTGATCTTCAATCAAGTGATAGAAATCCATCTTCGCGATCAGATTCAGCATACTCTTTCTTTAAGTTTCCTTCACTTTTTTTTATTCTTAAAACATCAACATGTGACCCAATCACATCATGTAATAAGAATCTCAGAATAGAAACTTAATCGAGTTAGATAGTGGACTTGACCCGAAGTAGAGCCAGCATTATGATCTTTCAGGTAAATTTGGCAGCTTTGCAACCACTGCCCTTTCCTTTTGGAAATAGAACCATATGGACCCTTTGGGAATGGTACATGAGACAATGTCAGACTTATCGTTTCTCTTTACCATTTCGTCAACCGGGTTGACTATGGCCAATCCCTTTCCATTGGGAAGAGAAGGCTTTTACTGGGTATCCAATGCAACCATTATCAGTGTCCATTGAAGGTTTGAAAAGTTGATCTACTAATCAAATTTGCTTTACCAAAGCTCCAAATCATTGCTGATTCAGCAGTACCAAGCAAACATATAAGATCATTAAGGGTCATGACATAGTCTATTTCATAGTAGTCCCAAACGTAACTCACTATGTGACTTAGAAAGTGATTGAACATTCAACTTTCTTAAGACTTTGACACCTAACTCTCCCGGCTTGTCAATATGTGACTTCATCTCCAAGATGTGAGCACACATAGACCTTTCCTACCATTAGGGCTTGAGTGACCTTGAACTTGTGGGTTAGGGAGAATAATTGGAGGAGGTGAAGGAAGTGAAGTTCCAAGAGATTTAGGAAGATCATAAATGTCTTCACTATATATCTTTTGGGAGATATTCAAGATAGTTGATTTAAAGTCCTTAATATAACACCCAATATGAAATATTAAGGCTAGGACCCAACACAATATTTTATGACTTGGAAGAGGGATGCCATAATCCAAGCTATAGAATAATTGAAGGTAGGTGAATGACGATTCACCAATTTTCACCATGAAAAAACAAAATAATTAATTAGGTTTTTTTTAAATTTGATTTGAAACTCCTAGATCTTTTGAGAATGGACACCCATTAGGTATTACTAAGCGTTTAACTACTTAGTATTTATCATTAATACTTTTAATGAAGGGAGAATAATAGTATTTGTCCTACCCGTTCAGCTAACAACCCTCCACCAGTCAGGGAAGCAGTGGGTGAGAATGGACACCCATTAATCTGCCATTTTATAGGCAGTAACCTTATACCCCCTTATAGACCTGCTTCGTGAATGAGGCCTACTAATGGTAAGACGACTTTACTCTTATATATATATATATATATATATATATATATATATATATATACTTTATAATATATATATATATATATATGTATATATATATATATATATATATATATATATATATATATATATATATTAACTTATAATATTATAAAGTATAAGGGTTGAATTTTAACTTTTAAAATTCTAAGGGCTTAACTTGTAATTAAAGTATTCATGAGGAAAAATTTATAAATTCCAAAACTTGAGGGAAAGTTTTGAACTATTCAAAACTAATTAATTCCATAACTTATATGTTTAAAGTAGTTTTAACTAAAAAACTCTTCAAGTTCCATAACTTGAGGACAAGTTATGGAAGACTTTAAACCATTAAAGAATGTGACTCTTCCTTATTCATAACTTATGGATTTCATTAAGGTTACACAATTTTTATTATTATTTAATGAAGAGACTCTTGAACCTCCATAACTTAAGGACAAGTTATGGAGTCATAAACCCATTTAATGAGGACAAGACTCTTCATTTTGTAACCTATGATAACTTTTATGAGTTTTAAGAAACTTAAATGTGACTTTTCATGTAACTTGAGGACAAGTTACAAAAACACATTTTAGAATCAACTCTTAGATTAAAATTGAATGAAAACATATTATCACATAATTTTCTATTCATCTAAATCAACTCATAAGATCAAGATAATTCAAAAAAACTTATGGATTCCATAACTTATGGAGTTTAATGTTTGTTTAATGATAAAACTTTTCATGTTTCATAACTTAAGAACGAGTTATGAAATTCTTTAAAACATTAACACCAATTTTTGTAACTCCATAAAAAAAACTTTGAATCAATTTTTTTAAAACTTTTTCATATCCTTAACTTAGGGAGGTTTATAAAAACACTCTTTAGATCAAACTTTTAAAACCATTAAAATAATCATATCATTTTATCTTTTACTAAATTTGACATAATTCAACTCATATAGCAAATGATTCAAATTTTACAAATAAATAGTTTTTCACAAAAACAAGTAATTATCTTAAAATTTGACAAACGTCATGTTCTTTATTTATTTTTCAACTTTGAAAATAAAACATTTGCATCAATATAATTGAAAACAACCCATGGCTCTGATACCACTGTTGGGTTTTGAGCATTCTAACACTCCTAAGTGTACATGCAACCCTAAATACCTTGGATCTATATTTTCTCTATTATACATGCAAATATGAATATTCCAAGCTATTACCCTATCTAGCATACAATCTTTGATACTTGGGTAATAAAACAAGTTAGAAGACATATCTTGTTGCTGTAGCTTGTCTTCATGAAACTTGAGTGCCTAGTGGCCCAAGTGTGACACCTCAAATGGTTCACACAACACCATGAACACTTGGAATAACCTTGAGAATAAGGATACTTTGGTTCTCTCTAGTGAAATCGGCTAGCCCTCTTATTGTACCTACACTAGTGCTAATTTCACTAACCAACGACATCTTTATATAGTGTGGAGACTAGGGTTAAACTCATGACCTTTCATTTCATATGATCCATGGGTTAAACACTCCATGGACTATCCATGAAAGCTTAGCTCAACCTAAATGAACTTGGCCCACGACACATATGTATCTAATAGTCCATATTTAATTAGTTCCTTTTGATCACTTAATTAATTATAAATTAATTCTTGATCAATACTAATTAAATAATATGATTATATATTATTATATTAAAACTTAATATGATTATATTTTAATATATTATAACTTATAATATATTAATATATATCACTAGTATCCTTTTTCCTCATCTTGTCAATCCGATTGTCCCGATGCCATGCAACCCAAATGGACCATGTCGGGTCAGGTCTAGTCATACCAATTATAGTTATGGACTTAGACATTAATCCAACAGTTCCTTCATCATTTGATTCTTGAAGCTCTTCAAGATCCATTTGCCTCCCGTTATCCTCTTGGCATATGAGTTCTCGCTCTCGGAAAATCCCTCTCCTCGTAATGAAGACAACATTGTCACTCAGTCTATAGAAGAGATATCCAAATGACTTCTATGGATAGATAATGAAAATGTACTGCTCACTACGAGGTTTGAGTTTGTCTTGAGTTTCTCGTCTTACGAAAGCCTCGCAACCCAAAACCTTGATATGTGCCAATGAGGGAGCGTTACTTGTCCACATCTCGTGAAGTGTTTTGGATAGTCGGTACTAGATTAAGGATATGGGTGACAGTCTCTAAGGCATACCCCAATGGTAACGAAGCTCAACTCATCATAGAATGAACCATATCTAACAAGGTTCGATTGCGCCTCTCATCCAGACCATTCAACTGTGGGATTCTAGGTGGCGTCAAATATGAAACAATTATGCATTCCTTGAGGTAGTCGTGGAACTCAATACTAAGATACTCACCACCTAGATCGGATCGGAACATCTTTGTCTTCCTGCCCACCTGATTCTCCACTTCTTGCTTAAACTCTTTAAACTTTTCAAACGTTTGTAACTTATGCTTGATTAAGTAGATATACCCATATCTGCTATAATCATCAGTAAAAGTCACATATAAGCGGTTTGTATCCATTGAGGTGGATCTAAAGGGCCCACATACATTGGTATGTATGAGATCCAATAAACCCTCACCCTTTTCACAAGTACCAGTGAAGGGTGACTTGGTCATCTTTCCAAGTAAACAAGACTCGCACATGTCAGCGTCCCTAAGGTTGAATGACTCCAACACTCCATCCTTTTGGAGTTGGGTTATGCGCTTCTTGTTGACATGTCCATGATGACAATGCCACAAGTATGCTTTATCCAAACCATTGGAAAAATAGATATGCAAGACATCATTTCCTAAGTTGTCTACAACCATCACAGTTTCATATATTCCATTACAAGGCAATTCTTCAAAATAGAAAGTACCATTAAAGAAGCATTAATAGAACCAGTTTCATTATTAAATGAAAATCTAAAACCTTGTTTATACAAACCATGAAAAGAAATAGTTTTTCGTGTCATTTCAGAAGAATAGCAACAGTTATTCAAATCTAAACCTAAACCACTACTAAGTACTAAAGAGTAAACTCCAATCTTGGTGATAGGAAATGCTTTCCTATTCACCATGATCAAGTTTGTCTTCCCATGCTCCATATCCCTACTTCTTCTTAGACCCTGCATATCAGAACAAATGTGAAAACCACATCCTGTAGCAAGGACCCAAGACATAGAATGTGATGAGTTATTAGAATGAATATTATAAATACCTAAAAAGGTGGGCTTTATCTTCCCATCCTTGATGTCCTGCAAGTACTTCAGCGGCTTCATTTCCAATTCCCTTTTTCATGGTTGTAGAAGCACTCTTCATCCTTTGAGTTAGAAGAAGAAGCAGCAGGACCAACTTTGGTTCCGCTAGAAGAGGTACCATCATGGGACTTTCCTTTGTGGCTCTTAGAAGGAGCCTTCCTCTTCTTTACTTTTCCTTGCCTAATATCCAAGATAGGGGCAACAGTAGTAGGAGTAGATGCCATAGATTTGCCTTTTATACTACTCTCAGCAGGCCTTGAAGCTTGCTTAGAGTGACAACCTCCTTGTTCATGTGGTAGGTTATACGAAACTGGTCGTAGCAAGGAGGTAAGGAATGTAGAATGATATCTATGGACGGATCCTCATCGAAGTTGACGCTCAACTTCAACAAATGGTCCACATACCTTTTCATTTTCTGCAAGTGGGTCACGATGGACTCTCCATCCTTCATTTTGGTTGTGATCATCGCAACAATGATCTCGTACCTTTCCTGCCTAGCACTTTGATGGTACCTTTCCATTAAATCTTGGTACATCTCGAATGGGTTGTAGTCCTTGTAGGACTTTTGGAGTTCAACAGTCATTGTTGCGAGCGTGATGCAATGAACCTTCGTTGCATCTCTCTCATAAGTCTCGTACGCAATAATTTCTTTGGGAGTAGCAGTGTTGGTGTTAATCTCCTTCAACTCCATGTCATGAACATACTCTTTGTTCTCATAGCGGGTGACCATGCGGATGTTGAGGATCCAATCGTTGAAGTTGGACCCATGAAATATCACCCTCCCCCACAAGTTCATGAGTGAGAATGAACCATAAGCATTGTTGTTTGGACTAGACATCTGAAAAAGAAAAGAGACAAATTTTAGATCAGATAAGAATCCTCAATTTAACACCCAAATGAAAAATAAGGGCTAGGACCGAACACAATTATTTACAATTCAGAAGAGGTATGCCGTAATCAAATTGCAAATAATTTGAAGGTAGGTAAATGACTATTTACCAATTTCCACCATGAAAAACGAAAAAGAAAAATTAAGTTTTAAATGAACTGAAATTCCTAGATTCTTTGGAGATTCATTGAACTTTTCAATGGCATGTTTAAATCTCGATATGCCTTTCAAGTTTATGATTGGGATACCATGGAACACAAACATTGTGTGAATAAGCATGTAAATTTACTTAGTACTCTCAATGTCATTTACCACATAATCAATGTGTCGGTTAACCACACACGCTCCATTGATCTATGATAAACATCGAGCTACCCTTTGCCACCATTGTTAGTCCTAAATTAGTGTGCCGATTATCCACGCACGCTCCACTAACGACATGGCAGGGTGCAAAGTGTAATTTCATAGAATAGCATCAATTTCATATTTTTCCTAAAGTAACGAAGATTGAGAATTTATAAAAACATTTAGTTACTTTATAGATCATTATACTTATTAATTAGGAATTAGTTGCCCTATTCTACACATTCGGCTAACGACCCTCCACCAATCAAGGAAGCGGTGGGTAAGAGTGGACACCCATTCAACCGCCATTTTATAAGCAGTTTCCTTATACCCCCTTATACATCGGCTTCGTGAATGATGCCTACTAACGGTAAGACTAGCTTATATCATACATACATACATACATACATACATATATATATATATATATATATATATATATATATATATATATATATATATATATATAATTATGAATCTTATAATGTTATAAAAGTATAAGGGTTGAATTTTAAACTTGTAAACTTCTACGGTTTAGAAATTAAATATTTAAAAATTAAAACTATTAATCAAAAATTTAAATTCCAAAACTTGATGGAAAGTTTTGAAACTTTTCAAAAACTTTTTTGATTACATTTCAAATAATTTAATTAAACAAATAATTTGTAATTATCTATATTTTAACTAATTCATTTTATGGCAAGATAATTCATATTAAATAACACAAATAATCTATTTTATCATATAAACTGTGACATCTCCATTTTTACAGACAGAAAAAATCGATTTTCTTTATGCTTTGTTTGAAAATCAAAGTAAAATTTTAAATAAAAGTGTTGCGGAATTTGTTTCCAAAATAAAATATGATAAAGTTTTATCAAAACATTTTTGAATAAATGTATTTCATTAAAAACCTTGGGATGTCATGTTCGATAAAGATCAAATGCATTAACAGTACAATATAAGCCTTACAACATTTATTCATATCTACAAGCTTAAAATCCATAATCCCTCATCCAAAACATCACACCTATGCTCGAGTGTCACTACCTGTAATACAAGAAACTGAGTGGGTTAGGTTGGGGAGCCTGGTGAGCACATAGGGTTTTTAAACCACAATAAATAAGTTTATTAATTTCATCAACCAACAATAACCCGATTACCCGTTCACGTTATCCTCACTTTACGTCCCTAAAACACCTATGATAAGGGACCAAGCCTAAGGATCATCTTCGGGACGGACACTACTGCTAAGGGGATTCCTCATCACTAAATGTCCTTAAGTCAACCATGAGGGGGATGGAGTACACCGGTGAACACATCGTTCACAAAACACCTACATGTTGCGAGCCTGCTAGCGTTCCACTGGATTGTGTAGAAAAGTCTGTGGTCATCATCTATACTCCGCTAGATGACTGGAAACATCGTCAACATCGAGGCATCTCATTATTTTATTTCATCACACTCAACTATTACATCTACCCATGTTTTACCGAACATCTTTTGTAGATATAAAATACATATACAGTTTAAATCATTTAAAACATGTATAAAATCTTTCATCCAACATAGACAACAAATATTCAGACAATATGCACACCTAGCACGTAATTTATATGAAATACTTCATATCTATGTGTAAGATGAAAGTAACTATGCACTCACTTTTTATAGTGACGACTCGAAATTCGAGCAGCGCTTCGCTTCTTAATAATATGATTTCCTTCGACAAAACCTAATATTATTACCACTAGATTTTAGACTAATAATCATTGCGAATAATTATTAGTCTAGATTCATCATTAACTTAAAGTCTATTTCATGATCTAACAAGTAAGGAACAACTAGGTAGAATCATATTGAAGGTAGGGTCCGTTTGGTATACGAACTATAGTGTTTGGAAATCTCACTTTAAACACCTCACTAAATCACAGCCTAGACATCATTCCTATAAGTAGATCAATCAATATAATGACTTTTAATCACTGATAAATCTTGTTTATAAGTTCATAATAACGATAATGAACTTAAACATAAGTTATACTTAAAGCAGGGTAAGCATAACTCACTTAAAGTGGGTTTTTCCCAAAATCAGGCTTCGCTGAAGCAACATTTTTGAGCCGAAAGCTCTTCTTTTTGGAGTCGTTGGGAGCTTAGGGGATTCCTTCTCGTGCTAGGGAGTTACCCTAGGCTTTGGGGGGTTAGGGAGGCTTAGAGAGAGTTTCTAGAGAGAGAAAGAAGGATTTGAAGGTGTGCGGAATGAGGTTGTCCCATACCTTTATTTATAGGCTGGAAATCTGATGGACTCGCAGAGTTGGAATACCTACTCGCAGAGTCCATGGCATATGTCACCATCTGGTGGCAAGCCTTGGGGATAAAGCAATGGTCAGGATTGTGCCACGTCACCCGATTTCGCATAACTCATCTCGACTTAGAAAAATCATAACTTTCGCATACGAGCTCTGTTTTTGACGTTCTTTATATCCACGGTAGGTGGGATCATACTCTACAACTTTTGTTTAGACTCTGTCGGCTAATTCTGACTTAATTTTTACAGTTATATTTTTAAGAGGCCGAGACAGGAAAAGTATGTTAAAAATTCATAACTTCTTCATTCGATGTTCGTTTTCGTCTGTCTTTTTACCGTTGTGCTACTAATAATAAGATATTCAGTTATCATTTAGGTTGTGTTGGCCAAAAACCACTCGATCTAAAATTCGAATTCCGGAATGTGCTCTACTATGCCAAATCTTAGAAAAATCATAACTTCCTCGTACGAAGTCAGATTTGGGCGTTCTTTTTATGCATGATCTCGGTTTAACGTATACTACAAATTTCGTTAAGATCTATAAGGCTAAAAAGTAGTTTATCAAAAAATCACTCTTTACGATTCTCGGTGTCGTGCCGGTTTTGCCGTAAAACTCCAACATGTCATAACTTCTTCGTTAGAACTCGGATTTCGGTGTTCTCTATATGTCCGAAATCCTTGTTTCAACCATTACAACTTTATGTATAGATATCGGGTTTATTTCACACTTTAATTTTGACGCTTATTTTTATCCTTTATTTATGATACTTTTATAATTAAGTATAAAGCACATAAATTTACATAATCCACATAATATTCATATAATTCATCTTTATTATTTTAAAATGAGTTACATTAGTTGACCTAGACTATTATGTCATCTACTAATGCTTAGCCCGGAAACACGAACGTTACAATTCTCTCCCCCTTAGGATGATTCCGTCCCGGAATCATGCATCAGCAAACAAATGTGGATAGTGACTCATCATGTCACTCTCTGTCTCCCATGTGAGATTTGGCCCATTCGAATGTTTTCAAAAGATTAGTACTAAATCGACCATCTTGCGTCGTAGCTTCTTAGTCTTACGGTCAACAATTGCCTCGGGCTCTTCGATTAGCCTATTATTCTCATCCATTCTTAATTCTAAGATTGGAATTATGTCGAGAACTTCTCCCATGAAGTTCCTCAAATAACACACATGGAAAATGTTATGAATACCATCTAGCTCTTTCGATAATTCGAGCTTGTAAGCTTGATCCCAATCCTCTGAAGAACTTTGAACGGTCCAATAAACCTTGGACTCAACTTTCCTCGTTTCCCAAATGTTATAAGTCCCTTCCATGGTGAGACTTTAAGCAAAACAGAATCTCCAAATTTGAATGTCATTGGTCGTCTTTTCTAATCAGCATAAATCTTCTTACGATCCGGAGCTGTTAACATCGTTTCCCTGATACCTTTAACTTCTCAGCAATCTCATGGACAATCTCGGGGCCCATAAACTACTTTTCCCCAACCTCAAGCCAACAAGACAGCGTACGACACTTCTATCCTTACAAAGCTTGATAGGGTGCCATCTTGATGCTCGAGTGGAAACTGTTATTGTAGGAAAACTCTACCAAAGGTAAGTTCTCATCCTAGTTACCTTGGTACTCTAGGGTATATGCTCTCAGCATATCTTCCAGTGTTTGAATCATTCTTTCACTCTGACCATAAGTCTGCGGATGGTAAGATGTATCTAAACACAACTTCGTACCTAATTCCTCTTGTAGACTTCTCCAAACCCTCGATGTGAAACGACTATCACGATCCAATACAATCGTTAGAGGAACACCGTGAAGTCTTACTACTTCCTTCACGTAAGCATTTGCAAGCTTCTCTATACACCACCTTTCGTTGGCTGCTATGAAGTGTGAACTCTTAGTGAAATGATCCACGACCATCCAAATCATGTCGTGACCGCTCTTTGTCCTGGGTAGTTTAGTCACAAAATCCATGGTGATGTCTTCCCATTTACCCATGGGTACAGGTAAAGTTTCTAAACTTCCATACGGTTTCTAATGTTTTGCCATAACCCTTGCACAAGTTACACACTCGGCCACATACTTTGCAACATCGAGCTTCATCGTCGGCCACCAGTAGTAGTGTTTTAGGTCCCCATACATTTTTCTGCTATCGGGATGAATCGAGTACATGGTCTAGTGAGCTTCTTCCATCAGAAGATCGCTTACTCCTCCTGTCTTAGGTACCAAAATCCGATCTTGGAATACCTTCAACCCTTGATTGTTTTTACCGAACTCCAACGTTTTGCCAAAACATTCTTCCTTTTGGTCATTCTTCTCTGAAGCTTCTTCTTGAGATTTCTTTATGCTTTCCACAATCGTCGAGACAACTTCAATTCTCAATGCTCTTGGCCTTTTCCTTTCAAGATTGACTTTCTGACTTAGAGAATCAACGACAACATTTGCTTTACCGGGGTGGTAAAGTATCTCACAGTCGTAGTCCTTGAGTAACTCTAGCCAGCGTCGTTGTCTCAAGTTCAATTCTTTCTGATTAAATTCGTACTTGAGACTCATATGATCAGTGAAAATTTTTCACTTTGTGCCATAGAGGTAATGCCTCCATATCTTTAGAGTGAATACGACCACTGCCAACTCCAGATCATGAGTGGGGTAGTTCTTTTCCTGTTCTTTCAATTGTCAAGACGCATATGCTATCACCTTTTCTCCTTCATTTAGAACACATCCTAACCTGATTCCTGACGCATCGCTATACACTGCAAAGTCTTCAACTCCATCAGGTAGAGAAAGAATCGATGCTTCACATAACTTCTTCTTTAGCTTCTCGAACACTTCTCCGTGCTTGTCACTCCATGTATAAGTAGCTCCTTTGTGGTTCAAATCTATCAATGGAGCAACTATCAAAGAAAAGCCTCAGATAAACCTTCAGTAATATCCAGCTAATCCCATAAATCTTCAGATCTTTGTGGGACTCTTTAGTCGTTCCCATTTCATCACAGCTTTGATCTTTGTTGGGTTAACTATTGTTCCTTCTTGGTTAACCACATGACCCAAAAATTGGACTTCTTGGATCCAAAAAACACGTTTGGATAACTTTGCATAAAGTTTCTCCCTCTTCAATACTTCTAACACTTCTCATAGATGCTTGCCATGCTCCTCTTGGCTTCTTGAGTAAATCAGAATGTCATCTATGAACACTATCACGGATTTATCAAGGACTGGTTTACAAACCCTATTTATCAGATACATGAATGCTGTTGGAGCATTGGTCTGTCCAAATGACATAACCAAGAACTCATAGTGTCCATATCTGGCATCGAACACAGTTTTCTCAATATCCTGCTCTC
This sequence comes from Lactuca saligna, assembly GCF_052625555.1. Taxonomy (NCBI): domain Eukaryota; kingdom Viridiplantae; phylum Streptophyta; class Magnoliopsida; order Asterales; family Asteraceae; genus Lactuca; species Lactuca saligna. The sequence goes on from NC_136421.1 coordinate 312,749,172, forward strand.
TTACCTTCAGCTGATGATATCCTGACCGAAGATAGATCTTTGAGAAATAGCTCGAAGCTTGCAGCTATTCAAATAGGTCATCAATCCTTATCAATGGATACTTATTCTTCACTGTTGCCTTGTTCATCTCTCAGTAGTCTATACACATTCTCATGCTCCCGTCCTTCTTTTTCACGAATAACATCGGAGCTCCCCAGGGTGATGAAATAGGTCAAATGGAGCAGCTATTGAAGAAAAGCCTTGGATAAACCTTCAGTAATATCCAGCTAATTCCAGAAATCTTCGGATATCCGTAGGAGTCTTTGGCCGTTCCCACTTCATAATAACTTCGATCTTTGCTAGGTCAACCATTGTTCCTTCTTGGTTAACCACATGACCCAAAAATTGGACTTATTCGGATCCAAAAAACAGATTTCGATAACTTTGCATAAAGCTTCTCCCTCTTCAATACTTCTCACACTTCTCATAGATGCTTGCCATGCTCCTCCTGGCTTTTTGAGTAAATCAAAATGTCATCTATGACCACTATCTTAGATTTATAGAGGAATGGTTTACAAACCCTATTTATCAAATCCATGAATGTTGTTGGAGCATTGGTCAGTCTAAATGACATAACCAAGAACTCATAGTGTCCATATTTGGTTCTGAACATAGTTTTCTTAATATCCTTCTCTCTTACCTTCAACTGATGATATCCTGACCTAATATCGATCTTTGAGAAATAACTCGAAGCTTGTAGTTGATTGAATAGGTCATCAATCCTTATCAATGGATACTTATTCTTCATGGTTTCCTTGTTCAGCTCTCGGTAGTCTATACACATTCTCATGCTCCCGTCCTTCTTTTTCACGAATAACACCGGAGCTCCCCAAGGTGATGAACTAGGTCGAATGAAACCGTTGTCCAACAACTCCTGAAGTTGCATCATAAGCTCCTTTATCTCCATCTTTCATCAGGGAGATGATCGGTACAGTGCTTTTGCTATTGGTGTCGTTCCTGGTAACAAGTCTATTTGGAACTCTACTTGTCTACCAGGCGGTAATCCGGGAAGATCTTAGGTAAAAACTTCCAGATAGTCACACACCACTAGTATATTCTCCACCTCCTTCTTTTCCTTCTTAGCATCGATCACAAATGCCAAATATGATATACATCCCTTGGACAAGCATTTTCTGGCTTTCATCATGGAGATGATTCCAGAGTTTATTTTGTGTTTGTCCCCGTACACCATAAATGACTCTTTCCTAGGTGGGTTTACCCTCACTATCTTCTTCCTGCAAAGTATCTCAACATCCTTGGCAATAAGCCAATCCATACCCAAAACGATGTCGAAAACGTTCAACTCTATGGGCAACAACTCTTCATGGAATTCGTTTCCATTTAAGTCAATGACGATGTTCTTAATACGATCACTAACAGGTATGAACTTGCCGCTGGCAACTTCCACAACTAGGGCATTATCAAGTTTTTCTACAGGTGATATTTGCATACTTAGCCATATGTTTAGCATATATTTTTATTCATTTTTAGCTAATTATGTGCATAATATGGACAAAAGGTACTTAATGATGCTTAAATTGTGTTTTGAGTCCAAAAGACATCTTTGGAGCAAAAAGGAATAAGAAGGAGCGATTAGAGACCAAAGAATGAAGAAAAAGGAAGAATCACACATCTACTCGGCGAGTCCACACACCAACTCAGCGAGTTCGTAAGAATGTCCCCAAAGGAAAGTCAAAAATCCTTGTCGTACACGGATTCCATACACTTACTCGGCGAGTCCACGACCTACTCGCCGAGTAGCCCTTGTTTTGTGATAAATATAAATATGGAGTCTTAATCCGAATTGAAGACTTTTCTGGCTTCCTTGGAGATAGAGCTACGACTGGAGAAACCCTTGAAGACCTGAAGAACCCTAATCTTTGATCTTTTGAAGTTTGGAGGCGAATTAGGTTATATTTTCCACTTAATCTTAGGATTGAATTATGTTTAGCTTAATCAAATTCGTTTTTGAGCTTGTTTTCCTTGTAATCATGAGCTAAAATTCGGATGGTTTCTGTTTAGGAAGAACCAAATTACTCCTATGGTTTAATTAATACTTTTGTTGATTGTTTATTGGTGATTTTATTAAATTAAGTTTGTTAAAGAACCTTATGCATTGATTACAACTATTTTCTGTTAATTGGAAGACAATTAAGCTGCATGAACATCTCTTAATTGTTAACCTCATATGTTTATGTGACCACTCTATCATATGACTAGGAATAATGAACATGAAACTAGAATTAGTAAGAGAATGGGTAAATTAATGTGTGAGCTTGTTTGAGAAACCAACAAACAAGGGGTTCATTGAATCACCCACTTGATTAACCAATTACAAATCTTATTTAATCCAAATAATTGAACTAGGGACTTATATAGTTTTAACAATTGGCCACTACTTGAATTGATTAATTATCTAAGGGTTAGTATTAGTGAATATGAACCTAACCACTATAGTTGGTAACCATTAACAATCAATAAATCACATTACTATAAAAATAACCATATGAGTGAATTGGTTGGACCTAAACAAAAACTCTTTATCAAAATTTGGTGAATTTTTACTTGTTAGCTTATAGTTAAAACTTGTGTTAGGTGGCTTGTTTAAGTTTCTAGTCTTGTAAAACTAGAGAAAAACCTTTACTTTTATTACTTGCTTAGTTAAAACTAGTTGTTAGTTTAATTTCCGTTCCCTGAGTTCGACACTCTACTTATCCAGCTATACCACTAAAAGACAGGTTCACTGCCTTTGTGTGCTAAATTTATAACTTAAAAGTAGGATTAAAACCAGTCCATAATCTCTACAAGCTTTAGGCTTCATGAGAGACTAGGTGGTTTTGTACCCAAGAAATTCTTGTACATCCGCCCATCCTTTGCATTTCCTCCATCTTGGTTATTTTATATAAACAATGATGGTTCAGCTTGACCAACAGTCCTACTGTAGTTCTCTTTTTTCGACTATCCCTCATTCAATTCAAGCTATTCAACTGGCATTGTAGGTTACTCTCGATTCTGCTAGAGCAATCGTCTTGTCTCCTCCATCTGACGATCCAACATCATCTGGATCATCACTTGTACTCCTGCCATCGTGATTGGCTCAGCAGCATCTGCTACAACAGGTATTGGCTCAATCACTGGGGGCTGATTCCTATTTCCATTCGCGTTCCCGGCTCCACTACGGATTCTTGCCATTTTGATCTATACACCGAATAGGGTGAACTTAGATCTTTATTTAGGATAAGCGTTTAAATCATCCTTATCTTTTCGAAACGTTTATATGCTAGTTCTAATACCATAGTCTTACGTTTAGAATCCTGAATACATAAGGTTTCCAGATCCGGTCGGCAATAGACCATAAATCCGAACAAATAATAGCATATAGCACATAAAAGCATTTTAGGCATCTTTCCTAAAATAAAATAGTGCGTGTGTCTAAAATATAGTAGACACTCATCTCAAAATCATCGCTTAGCATTCTAAGTTTAAGTTTAAAAATTCTACAATTTCCTAGTTCGCTTAAACTAATGCTCTGATACCAACTGTGACATCCCCATTTTCACGGCTAGAAAAGACCAGTTTTGTTTATGATTTGTTTAAAAATCAGACTAAAATTTTAAATAAAAGTGTTGCGGAATTTGTTCCCAAAATAAAATACGATAAAGATTTATCAAAGCACTTCCGAAGAAATGTATTTCATTAAAAACCTCGGGATATCATGTTCAATACAGGTCAAAAACATAAACAATACAATATAAACCTTACAACATTTATTCAGTTGGCACCAAGTATGGAAATAACATCATATTCTCAGTCAAAGTAGCAACATAGGCATCAATGCTCGTTTTCCCCTTATTCAAGTTTTGGAATTCATTATTCAGATCAATCAGATCTATCTCTGAGCAGTATTGCATCTTTAACTGCTCTAGGAATGATTCCCAAGACATCTTTAAGGCTTCCCCTCGGGGCATTGTATCTACCAGTAACTTCCACCAGCTCAAGACTCCAGTCTTTAGTTTTCTAACTGCAAAGACGGTCTTTTATTTGTCGCTACAGCTTTAGCTCTCAAACACCATCTCCATTTCAGAGATCCAGTCCATAATCTCTACAGGCTTTGGGCTTCCTGAGAGACTAGGTGGTTTTGCACCCAAGAAATTCTTGTACATCCGCCCATCCTTGTCATATCCTCCATCTTGGTTATTTTGTATAACCAATGACGGTTTAGCTTGACCAACAGTCCTACTGTAGTTCTCTTCTTCCGACTGACCATCATTCAGTTCAAGCTATTCAACTGGCATTGTAGGTTACTCTCGATTCTATTGGAGCAATCGTCTTGTCAAGTCCATCTGACAATCCAACATCATCTAGATCATCACCTGTACTCTGACCATCGTGATTGGCTCAGGAGCATCCGCTACAACACGGATTGGCTCAATCACTGGGGGCTGATTCCTATTTCCATTCGCGTTCTCGGCTCCACTGCGGGTTCTTGCCATTTTGATCTATACACCGAATAGAGTGAATTTAGATCTTTATTTAGAATAAACATTTAAATCATCCCTATCTCTCTGAAACGTTTATATGCTAGTTCTAATATCATAGTCGTACGTTTAGAATCCTGAACACATAAGGTTTCCAGATCCGGTCGACAATAGACCATAGATCCGAACTAATAATAGCATATAGCACATAAAATCATTTTAGGCATACTTCCTAAAATAAACTAGTTCGTGTGTCTAAAATATAGAAGACACTCATCTCAAAATCACCGCTTAGCATTCTAAGTTTAAGTCTAGAAATCCTACAAATTCCTAATTCGCTTAAACTAATGCTCTGATACCAACTGTGACATCCCCATTTTCTCGGCTAGAAAAGACCAGTTTTTGTTTATGATTTGTTTGAAAATCAGAGTAAAATTTTAAATAAAAGTGTTGTGGAATTTGTTCCTAAAATAAAATATGATAAAGATTTATCAAAGCATTTCCGAAGAAATATATTTCATTAAAAACCTGGGGATGTCATGTTCGATAAAGATCAAATGCATTAACAGTACAATATAAGCCTTACAACATTTATTCATATCTACAGGCCTATAATCTGTAATCCCTCATCCAAAACATCACACCTATGCTCGAGTGTCACTACCTGTAATACAAGAAACTGAGTCGGTTAGGTTTGGGAGCCTGGTGAGCACATAGGGTTTTTAAACCACAATAAATAAGTTTATTAATTTCATCAACCAACAATAACCCGATTACCCGTTCACGTTATCCTCACTTTACGTCCCTAAAACACCTATGATAAGGGACCAAGCCTAAGGATCATCTTCGGGACGGACACTACTGCTAAGGGGATTCCTCATCACTAAATGTCCTTAAGTCAACCATGAGGGGGATGGAGTACACCGGTGAACACATCGTTCACAAAACAACTACAGGTTGCGAGCCTGCTAGCGTTCCACTGGATTGTCTAGAGAAGTCTGTGGTCGTCATCTATACTCCGCTAGATGACTGGAAACATCGTCAACATCGAGGCATCTCATTATTTTATTTCATCACACTCAACTATTACATCTACCCATGTTTTACCGAACATCTTTTGTAGATATAAAATACATATACAATTTAAATCATTTAAAACATGTATAAAATCTTTCATCCAACATAGACAACAAATATTCAGACAATATGCACACCTAGCACGTAATTTATATGAAATACTTCATATCTATGTGTAAGATGAAAGTAACTATGCACTCACTTGTTATAGTGACGACTCGAAATTCGAGCAGCACTTCGCTTCTTAATAATATGATTTCCTTTGACAAAACCTAGTATTATTACCACTAGATTTTAGACTAATAATCATTGCGAATAATTATTAGTCTAGATTCATCATTAACTTAAAGTCTATTTCATGATCTAACAAGTAAGGAACAACTAGGTAGGATCATATTGAAGGTAGGGTCTGTTTGGTATACGAACTATAGTGTTTGGAAATCTCACTTTAAACACCTCACTAAATCACAGCCTAGACATCATTCCCATAAGTAGATCAATCAGTATAATAACTTTTAATCACTGATAAATCTTGTTTATAAGTTCATAATAACGATAATGAACTTAAACATAAGTTATACTTAAAGCAGGGTAAGATAACTCACTTACAGCGGGTTTTTCCCAAAATCGGGCTTCGCTGAAGCAGCGTTTCTGAGCTGAAAGCTCTTCTTTTTGGAGCCATCGGGAGCTCAGGGGCTTCCGTCTCGTGCTAGGGAGTTACCCTAGGCTTTGGGGGGTTAGGGAGGCTTAGAGAGAGTTTTAGAGAGAGAAAGAGGGATTTGAAGGTGTGAGGAATGAGGTTGTCCCATACCTTTATTTATAGGCTGGAAATCTGATGGACCCGATTTCGTATAACTCATTCCCGACTTAGAAAAATCATAACTTTCGCATATGAGCTCTGTTTTTGACGTTCTTTATATCCACGGTAGGTGGGATCATACTCTACAACTTTTGTTTAGACTCTGTTGGCTAATTTTGACTTAATTTTTACAGTTATATTTTTAAGAGGCCGAGACATGAAAAGTATGTTAAAAATTCATAACTTCTTCATTCGACATTCGTTTTCGTCTGTCTTATTACCGTTGTGCTACTAATAATGAGATATTCAATTATTATTTAGGTTGTGCTGGCTAAAAACCGCTCAATCTAAAATTCGAATTCCGAAATGTGCACTACTATACCAAATCTTAGAAAAATCATAACTTCCTCGTACGAAGTCAGATTTGGGCTTCTTTTTATGCATGCTCTCGGTTTAACGTATACTACGAATTTCGTTAAGATCTCTAAGGCTAAAAAGTAGTTTATCAAAAAATCACTTTTTACGATTCCCGGTGCCGTACCAGTTTTGCTGTAAAACTTCGACAGGTCATAACTTCTTCGTTATAACTCGGATTTCAGCATTCTTTATACGTCCGAAATCCTTGTTCCGAACAATACAACTTTATGTATAGATATCTGGTTTATTTCACACTTTAATTTTAATGCTTATTTTTATCCTTTATTTATTATACTTTTATAATTAATTATAAAGCACATAAATTCACATAATTCATATAATACACAAATAATTCATCTTTATTATTTCAAAATGAGTTACATTGGTTGACCTAGACTATTACATCATCTACTAATGCTTTGCCCAGAAATACGGGCATTACAAACAAGTGATTATCTAATTATTTAACAATTATCTTCTAATTGGATGAGGATAATCAACATAATATTAAAAAAAATCGTATTTTAATAGTAAAAACGTTTATGGTAATTATCCCAACCCAATTCTAGTCAAAATGCTGAAAAATCTACTAACAAACGAGCTGACTCGCCGAGTAGCCTTGACTCGTCGAGTTCATCAGGTGACTCGACGAGTTCATCAGTCAGAAGCAGTATTTTCGACTTTTTCAGCTTTGAACAAAATAGCTATGCATCAAATACAATAGAAAAACGACCTAGGCTTTGATACCATTATTGGGTTATGAGCAAAACATCAATCCTATGGTGTACATGCAAACCCTAAAGCTTTGGATCTAGGTTTTTTTAATTGTACATGAAATAATCATCCAAAGCTTGTAAACCCTATAATTAGCATACAAAAATCGAAAACTACGTCTAATAAACAAGTTAGAGTGTTACCTTTGATTGTAGCTTGATAACCTTGAGCTTTTAAGAACCTAGCACCTCACATGCGATGCCTTTAATGGATCACACACCAAAAACAATTGGAGAATCTTGGAGAGAGAGAGGGAGGAGGCTCAAAAGTCGGCTGGCTATCCTTCTTAGGTTTTAGTGGCCGATATTGGCTATCCCAAGGGTTCCTTATATAGCTGAGCAATTAGGGTTTCAACAAAGTTGGGCTTAGGATCCATAAGGAAGCAATGGACGAATTCTATGTGGGAGTCCACATAGAAATCGTCTAAGGGGCCTTGTGGAAGGAACCTTTCGGCTGCTTACAGACTAAGCAACTGCTTAAACAATATGATTTCTCCTTTAATATATTTCATATAATATATTAATAAACAATAATAACCTCTTTCTCCATTATTCATCCAGTCAAGTTGCTTTGGTAAATGTAACCCAGAAGGATCATGCTACAATTGGGTCAAGTACATACCAAATATAGTTGTGGGCTTAGACATCTAATCCAACAATGAAGAGACCCTCAAGAGGTTTAGAGCCTTTAAATAGACTCAAAACCCTAAAATTAGGGTTTAAGATTTTGTGAATTACGCACGGCGTGGCTAGGATAACGCCCATCGTAAGCCATAAAATCCCCGTTATGAGTCTTTCTCCTACGCTGAACGTAGGAAGCCATCCTACACCCCATGTAGGACGCAGAATGCCATTAAATGCTTAAACTAATTCAAGTAAAATCAAACTTGCAGGCTGTAGTGTTACATACATGCATAAATCTAACTTTGTACTAACTAGATATTGCAATATCAAAGTCGTGTACTCACACGATCATAACTAGATCACTGTAATCTCAAAATCTCTCATTCCCTCACTCTCGTTCTCTCTCTTTCTTACCATTGAATAATCTTTTTCTTTTTTTCCTACTGTTGGATTAGTGTCTAAGTCCATAACTATTTTGGTATGTACTTGACCCGATGTTGCATGGTCCTTTTAGGTTGCCTTCACCAAAGCAACTTGATTGGAGAAATAAATAAAGAGAGAGAGGTTATTATGATATATTAATATGTTATAAGAATAATATATTAAAGGAGAAATCATATTTGTTTAATTAATATTGGTCAATAATTAATTAGGAATTAATTTTGTGATCAAGTGTAATTTATTAAACTAGAGGGGCTGATTTGTAATTATGTGATAGTTACAAAATAAGGTAAGGATTATGTTATTATTAGGGTGAACAAATTTAAGGTGATAAGGCCTTAGAATTCGACTATGATAAGGATTCAAAGATTATCTTATGGGTTGCTTTGTGGATAAGCAACTAGATAAGGATAATGACTGAAACCCTATCTCTACACCTATATAAAGACCCCAAGGCTCATGAATTCGTGTATCCCTTTCCAAGAGGTCCAAGAAACGAATTCTCATACCTCTCCTCTCTCTTTATACCTTCTCCATTTGCGCTTGGTGTTTGTAAGCCATTAGAGGAGTGACACTTGTGACTCTAAGCATTCCAAAGTCAATTCAAGGAGGAATTAGGATTGTTATCGCTACATAACAATCAAGGTAACAACTTAAACCTAATTATATGTTAATATCGATTTCCATATGCTAGAATTAGGGTTTATCGTCTTGGATTCAAAGCATGTACAATAGAGAAACCTAGATCCAAGCATTAGGGTTTGTATGAGCATATAGGATGTCTTATGACCAAAACCCATCAATGGTATCAGAGACTAGATTGGTTTCAATTGTATTGATGCATTGTATATCTAAAAAATTCGATTTTTGATGTTTTAGAGGCTGGACTCGCCGAGTCCATAGCTGAACTCGCCGAGTCCAGGGTGACTCGACGAGTCCAAGCTTGACTCGACGAGTCAACTCATCAGATAATGCTTATCTCGGGATTTCTTGCTGTTTTTGCATATGGATAGTTGCCTTATCATGTTAGATCAATATTAATCCGATTATATGATATATTTGACTATATTTTTGATCTAAATGAAGATATTTATCAATTAATAAGATAATTGTTTCCTTATAAGATAATTGATTAATTATTTTGAGTAAATTGATAATTTGTTTTGCAAGAAATCATTAAATAAATCAAATATGGATAATTGTGTGATTAAATGTTAATTTAAAATTATTTGTTATTTGATCCTTGTTGTTATGAAAAGTTTCATATTTTCCCTTTTAGGTTTTATAGTTTAAATTTGAACACAAAAGTTTTGAAGTTTTGAAATTTAAATAGTTAAAACCCTAATGTTTTGAAAAAAGGTTTCAAAACTTGCCCTCAAGTTTTGGAATTTAAAGTTGATTAAAAGTTTAATTAGGAATGTTAAATTCTAAAACCCTAGTAATGTTTTGAAAAGTTCAATTTACACCCTTATGGTTTTATTAATTAATTAAGGTGTATAATTAAAAGAAGTTTAATAAATCCATAAAAGTTTAGGTTTGCAATTTAATTGAATTAAAAGTATAATTGTTAAATTTGACCACCTAGTATTTTAAAAGTGTAAAATACACCCTATACTATATATATAACATTAAAAGTCTAACATTATATATATGTATGAGTAAAAGTCAGTCTTACCGTTAGTAGGCCTCATTCATGAAGCTGGTCTATAAGGGGTGTTTAAGGAAATTGCCTATAAAATGGCGATTGAATGGGTATCCACTCTTACCCAACGCACTCTTGACTAGCGGAGGGTCGTTAGCCAAACGGGTAGGATAGGACGAAACCTTCCATTATAAGTATAATGAAATACAAAGTAACTAAATGTTTTACAAATTCCCAATCTTAGTTACTTAGGCAAAGTGAATTGATGCAATTCCATGAAATTACACTTTGTGCCCTTGCGAAGACTTTAGTGGAGCGTGTGTGGTTTACCGGCACACTAAATGGTTCTAAGAAAAGGTAGCAAAGGGTGACTCAATGTTTGTCATAGTTCGGTGGAGCGTGTGTGGTTTACCGGCACATCGAATAGGTGATTGTAACATGTGAGGGCACCATGTAAGTTTGCATGGTTATTCACACCCGCTTTGTGATCCTCGGCATCCCAGTCACAAACAAGAGGGGCGTATCGAGATTTAAACATGCCATTGAAAGTTCAATGAATCTCAAAGGATCTAGGAGTTTTCATAGATTTAAAACTTAAATTTCTTTTTCGTTTTTCGTGGTGGAAATTAGTGAATCGTCATTCACTTACCTTCAAATATTCTACAATTAGGGTTACGACATCCCTCTCCCGAGTTGTAGAATATTGTGTTGGGTCCTAGCCTTAGTATTTCATTTGGGTGATTTACTAAGGACACAATCTATCAACTAACTTGAATTCGTTTTTTCTCCCATTTTGTAGATGTCAAAGTTCGACAACTATGGTCTTCCCAAATCCCGTGGAACAAGCATTCCACATGAAGATGATATTCCGCGATTCGATTGAGGAACAAGAGATCATGCTTCACTTCCTCCTCCTCCTCCAATTATTCTCCCTAACCCACAAGTTCAAAGGCTTGAAAAGTTCAAGATCACTCAATCCCTTTTGGCAAGTGAACATAAAGAAGGAAAGTCGGTGTGTGCACACGTCCTAGGGATGAAGTCACACATTGATAGGTTAAGAATGTTGGGATCCGAGAAAATGGTTGTTGATTGGGTTCTTCAGTCACTTCCTAACTCATATAGTGAGTTCGTAAGAGAGTACTATATGCTGAACCGCGACGTGACCCTTATAGATCTCACCTATATGCTTATTGTTGCTGAATCAGCAATGGTTTGGCGCAATAGAAAAGCAAAGTTGATTGGTGAATCTGCCTTCAAGACCTCTATGGATATAGATAATGGCAATGAAAGACATGCAATGGTCGAAAAGTTTGATCATAAGAGAAAGGCGATGTCTGAAGTAGTTCCACGTGTTGTTCCAAAAGAGTCAATTTGCTTTTATTGCCAAGAGAAGGGGCATTGGAGATGAAGTTGCCCTATTTACCTAAGAGATCTAAGAGATGGGAGAGTCAAAAGTATGACTACGCTTCAGGTAAAATCCACTATCTAACTCCGTTAAGTTCCTATTCATTGATTCTTAATACATGATGTGATAAGATTGCATTTGAATGTTTTGAAGGATCGGTGAAAAGAAAGGAAGCTTGATAAGAGAGCAACATGAATCTAATCACAAGAGATGGATCTTGATCGCATGGACTTGAAGATTGGATTTTGAGCTTAGATAGTTATGATAGAGTTGTTAGACATTTTCCTTTTACATAGTTTTCAATAGATTTTGCATTGTAAGGACAAATGTTTTTCCGCTGCTTTTATAAATAAAATAAATTTTGTTTGACTTACTTATTTATTTATTTACTTCCTTGCAATGAGATCGTTATGAAAATTGATGTTTGCATATTTCTACAACGAATGAATATGATTCTTAATTATGTTATTTATGGAAATGTCGAGAATTTACCAAATATGGAGAGTTTCTCGTCACCCAAATTTCAATTGGACTGAAATTTGGAATCACGCGACTTGGTTGCATGATGAATGAGAAATTTCATATTTGACAATTAGACTAATTCGTTGACAAAGTGTCAAGTGAAGGACTAAGAGATCGAGTACACAAAGTTGCGTATTGATCAAGTCCACCATAAGAGTAACAAAGATATTCGTCATTATTTGCTAAAGGTTTAGTAAATATGATTATACTTACAAGATTAAGTGTAATTCTGAATTGATTAAAGGGTTTAAGATCAATAGTAGAACAAATAAGAAGAATCAAGTAGGCAAAAAAAAATTTCTCCATTCTAAGAAGAAGGGAGAGTAGCTTTTATGCTTTATGATAGGTCTTAATGATTAAGAACCATATCTCAATTGATCCTCTAGATGAGTCTTGGTACAATTGTATGTCCAAGAAGAGGAATCAAGGATTGAAGAAATGGTTAAATCAAGAAGTCTATCATACTTCGTTCCAATAACAAGTCTTAAAGTTAAGATTGTGACAATGAGTGAAAAGTATTAAAGGTTTATAACATTCATCAAATGTGGAAAGTTGTGATGTCTTGAATAAGACAAAGACCGACTAGGACCAATTTATGAAGTGTTTTGATAAAAACTACACTAACTCTTGAATATTTGTTTGTCAAGAATTGTTTATTGACAAAAGAATCTTATATGTCAAGGAGTCAGTGGGAGTCCTAATAGTCTCGAAAAGTTTCAAGAACAAATCAAATAAACCTTATCGATCATCACTAGCACACGAGTTGACGTTTACAACCTATCATGTTGATGTTATCTTGTTTCTGTGCTGTTTCCGATTGAGTTAATTATGCATGTGAGTTCTATGAGTTCTCATTTTGAACGCATAAAAGGCAAGGCACCTTGATCAATGAAAGGTACATTGATAGGAAAAAGGTGAGATGCTTAACTACTTGGAAGACGTGGTGGGCAGCTGTGCTACCATAAGGCAAGAAATCAAGATTAAGAAAGTTTGGTCCATATGAGTTTGAATTTGTCATAAACTTTGTTTTTAACAAATTCACATGGATAGGAACATATACACCATTAAAATCTAAGTGTCATAAGATTTCCTCCTTCATGAAAATGATTGTGAGGAAATGCTTTCACTAAGAAAGATTTTAAGAAGATAGTGATTGTAAAATTGCATTCTCGAATTCGATCATGGTTACGGTATCCCTTTCCATAATTTGACTTGTGAGGTTTGGCAATTAGTCTTAATTGTTAAGACACACATATGAACTATCTAAGGCAAAGGTGTATAATTTCAAGAAGCCTTGATAAAAGATTATCAAAGCACTAAGTATTAGAAACATGGACTTAAGAAATTCAATAGGTATTGTCTTTCTGAAAGTTAAGATGTTTATGAATACATGTCGAAGCTAGTGGGAGCATAAGTGTTATGTTTTATAGTAATCATCATGATAGTGGGAGCATAAAAGTTATGATTGTATGATTATTATGGAAAGTATTGCAAGTTGGCAATATTAATTATAGAAAAACAAGAGTTATACCTTGCAAAGTCGTAAGGGTTGTAAAGTTGTTTTGCTATAATTAAGGGAGAGAATATTATGCTTCATTTCAAATCTAAAGGATTAGGTTGTGAAACGTTAATAGATTTAGTCAAAGGTACACAGTGTGTTCTTAAAATTTCGATTATGATTACGGAATTCCTTTTCACAATTCGAATTTTGAGAACATAGCAAATAAAACATTGTGCATCGTGTCCCATACGCTTCGGGTATAGGATCGATTGCAAATGCTTTAATGTTTGACCATTCTAAAATTTTCCAAATGTCTAGCGCATTTAGAGGGAAAAAGGACTAGAATAGGTTTTGACTAAAATAATTAAACAACTATCAAAGGACAATCCAAAGTTCGACGAGGATTGGTTGCTTGTGAGTAGTTGGAAGCATGGTATTGAATGGACCATATCGACATTATTACAAATAGAAAAGATTCTATTAAGAATGAGTTATCATGAGGAAAATATGGAAGCATGTTCATATTAGGAATTGAATATTGAAAATCTATGTCTAGATTGTGCAAAAGGATTTTCAAAGGAATGTACTTTGAGTGAGAGACATCGTATCTAAGGAATTGTCTTGTAACAATATCTGATAGAGGACTTTGTAATATCATTGGCAATAGTCGTTGTGACTTTGGTGCGGTGACATTACGAAAGGATCATTGCATAAAGTGTTAGAATCTAGCATATTCTATAAGTAGCGAGAATTTGATTGTCACACTTATGAAAAAGAATTTGGAGTTGTAAAATGAGAATGATTGGAAATGTGTTCAATTTGTCTATTTCACAAAAGTAAGAACCATAGGTAAACATTGTGTGCATGCTAGGAGCATGGGACAAGTGCTGGAATTCAAGTAAAAAGTTGATTACCCGAAACGACAAATAATGACTAATCAATATTGTGATAAATAAAAGGCGTTTTATTTATTCTCAAAGGTTTGAGGCCATATGGGATTAGTATTATTATTGTGTTTCACTTTGCATGTTTTGACTTCCAGAATAATTGAGTTTATTAAGAATAATCGAATTATTCAAACGGGCCACAATCATTCCTATGTTGGAAGTATATATGAATGAAGACTGTCATGAATTGGTGTGTGGATTATCTAGAAAAGTATTTGTCACACCCCCGAACCAGACGGCGGAAACGTCCGGGGGCTGTCGTGACTCAATTGAATACCATAACATTGAATATATATGAAACGTAACAACATTCGTCACCATGCATTAATATAGTACAACCAGTAAAGTTTACATGAAGTACATTGTTTAAACATTACATTCCCAAAAATAAATTGTTCGTTTCGTACATAAATAAACTGCAAGCCATCACTGAATATGATTTCCTTTGATTCACTGGTTCCCTGAGAATACAAGTATTTTGAAAAACGTCAACATATGAAATGTTGGTGAGTTCATAAGTAGTGTTTGAAATCTAATGTTTTGTATTGTTTGAAAACCACCAGAAAATCCGATATTTTCTGAAAATAGTATAGTAAAAAAGGTGTGAAGATCCATAGGTATGCTTGTTTGTTTCTATACTTGTAAAAATTGTTCATTAAAATTGTATGCATTCCGAATCCGTATGTATTGAAATACCCTAGGAAAACCCAATGTTTTCCTAATTCTTTGAATTACATGAATTTACATTGAAACCATTGCAACGCGTGAAGTTATCAATACCAGGCGACGTTGGATTATTTTTGAGCATGATTATTTGCTACAAACACGCGTTACACAAACGACTAGTCTATAGCAATACTAACGATCCCGTAGGCATCGTCCGTACTAATCACGTTATCCAACCGCCCTGACTACGTGTAGTCCCACATCCGAAGAGAAAGAGGACACGAAGGCCTCGATGACTCCATTAGCCGGTTGGGGATAAAAAGGTACGAGGGGTCCCAGACCCGCCTCGCATAAAAAGGTAGACTCTACTAGCAATACCAAAGGACCCTTGGGGACCAGTAGTATACAAGCCATTGAAAGTCCTTTTACGTTGTGTCGGATCGGTAAAACCCAACACTTCGTAAGATAGAGGTCTTCGAGCCTTAAGATCAGGTCATTAGGCTAGCTAGGCTCAACAAACAAGATTTTACACTTTTGGGGCCCAAAGATGGTGCGTAGACGTCTGTGCACACTCGTATGTATATTGAATTCCCAAACGTTATTACTATGAATCGTAGTGTCGTAGTGTCATAGTGTCGTCGTGTTAGTAGTTTCGGATTTTTATTGGTTCGAGACCGAACCAATTCGTTTAACAACGACTTTTGGTGTTGTAATGTATTGTATTTCATCGATAGTCGCGGTGCCATCATTTGGTCAAATTGCATGTATTGAATTAGCCTTGAAAGTTTTCTGTTTTCAGCCCCTCATTGTTTGTAAAATTTACTTTTTCAACCCTTTATTTAAATACTTTCCGGTTTGGTCCTTAAATCAATTTTCTTGACATTTTAACACCAAAAATTATTGAAATTAATATTTTTCAGCATATTTTTCATAGAAAACAGCTTAAGTCCCTGAAATTTCAGTTTTCTCGGTTATAACCCTTCTTTTTCGCAATTTTGACAATTTTGGCCCAAATTGTAAAATTTTGCAACTTTGGTCCTTTTTAAATTTAAAAAGAATTTTAAACCTTTGAAAAGGACTTGGAACACTTATAGTCCACTGTTTTACAGAAAAACACAGTTTTGGCCCTCCAAAACAGAAAATTTCGCATAATGGGCCTCATTGGGCCGAAAATGTCATTTTTAGCCCATTAAGCTTGAAATTTATGTTTTTAATTCTCTAAATGAGTATATTTCCAGAAATGGTTTTATTGAAACCGTTTTGACACACCTTATCCATCAGAATTCGTGATATGTCAATTTGGGCCCTTAATTTTGTATTTTTCACATTTTAGGTCCAAAAATTGTGTTTTTAGCCCAAAGAAATTATTACTAAACCACTTAGCTATTTTTCTAGAAACACTTAGTATGTAGAAATATAGTAGAGGCTAAAATCATTTAACATAAGGTATATCTCGGTTTTGAGGGGTTTTATGGCTAAATCCAACATTATAACTCACAAAAGCACACATATAAGCATGGAAATCATACAAAGCATACAAAACACATATAGATCTACACTTTCACTTGTATTCCCCCCCCCCCCCCCCCCCAAAAAAAAAAACTCATAAAAACAGAAAATAGGGGGTATGAAGCTCACCTTGGGTGTTGATTCGCTTTTTGAAGAAAGAATGGAAGAAATGAAGTGATGTTTCGAGTTTATGGAGTTCTAAGACACAAGTTTATGATTTCATGAGAGCTAAGAGGAGATTTTTGAAGACAAGAAAGAGTCCAAAGCATGGATCCAAGCATTAACTTACCTAGATAATGATTTTGGTGATGGATTCTCCTTGTGAAGCTCTTGATTCACAAAAATTTTGAAGGAGGAGGGAGGAATGCTCTTCAAGACTTAGAGAGATTGGAATTGAATTTTTGGTGATGTGTGTGATTGTATCCTCGGACGAGAGTGAGAGGGAGGAAGAAGAGATGACCTTTGAAGTGATATGCATGGAGATATGGGATAAGTTGCATGGATATCCAAAAGACAATAATGAAGTGGCAAAACAAAGTCAACTCTCTTCCTTTTCTTGGGTTTGGGCCTTGGGCCGAGATTTTTGGAAGGGAAAAGGAAAATTTTGGGCCCTTGATTCTAAGCCCAATGTTAGAGTTAATTTGGGTATGTTTTAAGTCTAAAAGAATGTGGTAGGATTTTTATATTTTTATTGGACTAGTTTAGGTTATTCATGTATCAAGGCTTTTAATTCATTTCATTCTAGGCCCAACATGGCCCAAAATGTTGAAATAAATTATTGTGGGTCCAATTAGAGCCCAATTAGGGTTCTAAGCCCATGATAGTCTAATTGGAAGCTTATTGGTCCATTTGGATCCAATAAGGAAGTCCTAGTCCAAAATGGACTTAAACAAGGACTTCTAGGGTCTCCAATTGTTTGATGACTATTTGTAGTACTTGTATGATGCCTTTGATTGGAGTTTTTGATGTCATAATAGTAGGTGTCAATCATGTTCTTAAGTTTTGGATTCACATTAACTTGAGTGTATAGATTACATAACACAAAATTTCCAGTTGTGACAGTATTAGACATAAGCAAATGTTTGCTGCAACATTTATGAGTGCTTATGAATATGAATTTGAGCATTGGATTAAACCCACACTCACTTGGATCACTCCATGAATTGTATCACGAGTGATTGGTGAGACGATAACATCTTATATTCTTGAAACTGAGATGTGTGAGTTGTATCTTGCTAATCGGTTGCACATTGATAATATGTAAACGCACTAGTAACTTGGTGTTATAAAACATATTGTTGTGTGTGATTTGGTTAGTGAGTGCAAGCAAGCATTGTATCAAAGTTTATCCATTCCTTTTATTCAAAGTAGGATAAAAGCGATATCTTTGGGCCCCTCGATGGTTTAGTGATGACAAACGTAAATGCTCGGCCGGGCTAGGGCTAATTTGATTTGTTCAATTAGTCAGTCGTCATAAATCGGAAATCGAGATATAGTACAAAGAGAATGGTTTGAAATCATATCTCATATGATATCTAGAATGGAGGAATATATGATCCCTTATCTAAGAACACGCGTATCTGATAGGATCAGAGTTGACAGCGGCTTTGGATAGCTACGATTACAGATCAGGATCTGAAGTCATACGCATAATAGTTATTAGACTTATCCAAGTGGGAGACTGTTGGATTAGTGTCTAAGTCCATAACTATTTTGGTATGTACTTGACCCGATGTTGCATGGTCCTTTTGGGTTGCCTTCACCAAAGCAACTTGATTGGAGAAATAAATAAAGAGAGAGAGGTTATTATGATTTATTAATATGTTATAAGAATAATATATTAAAGGAGAAATCATATTTGTTTAATTAATATTGGTCAATAATTAATTAGGAATTAATTTTGTGATTAAGTGTAATTTATTAAACTAGAGGGGCTGATTTGTAATTATGTGATAGTTACAAAATAAGGTAAGGATTATCTTATTATTAGGGTGAACGGATTTAAGGTGATAAGGCCTTAGAATTCGACTATGATAAGGATTCAAGGATTATCTTATGGGTTGCTTTGTGGATAAGCAACTAGATAAGGATAATGACTGAAACCCTATCTCTACACCTATATAAAGACCCTAAGGCTCATGAATTCGTGTATCCCTTTCCAAGAGGTCCTAGAAATGAATTCTCATACCTCTCCTCTCTCTTTATACCTTCTCCATTTGCTCTTGGTGTTTGTAAGCCATTAGAGGAGTGACACTTGTGACTCTAAGCATTCCAAAGTCAATTCAAGGAGGAATTAGGATTGTTATTGCTACATAACAATCAAGGTAACATCTTAAACCTAATTATATGTTAATATCGATTTCCATATGCTAGAATTAAGGTTTATCGTCTTGGATTCAAAGCATGTACAATAGAGAAACCTAGATCCAAGCATTAGGGTTTGTATGAGCACATAGGATGTCTTATGACCAAAACCCATCACTTACTTCAACGGAGAAGAAGAAAAAGGACTAAAAACCCTATGACGACCATTCCAGTCCCCTACTCCTCACTTTTAATTTTTGTATCACAACCCCAAACACCCTTTGCTTGCCTTCGACTGTTGCTGCCTCTTGACACCAAACAATCTCGTCTGAAGGCTTTTCTGCGGAGAAAGTAGGCAACCAGATAATACCGGCTACTACCTCGTTCTTGTTGGATAAGGTGTCTAAGTCCATAACTATTTCTGGTATGTACTTGACCCGACCCGGCATGGTCCATTTGGGTTTCATGGCACCATGCAATTGGATAGACTAAATGAGAGAAATAACACTTGGAGATTATTAATATATTATAAGTTCTAATATATTAATAATATTATTTGATTAGTTTGATCAAGAATTAATTTAGAATTAATTAAGTGATCAAAAGATAACTAATTAAATATATGGGTTGATTATGTAAATCATCCATATCTTGTATAGTGGGCTAAAAGGCTCCATGGACCATCAAGTTGGGTTCCACCCATAGGATGCTCCATGGATGCTCCATGGGAGTTACAAACCCATGGGTCATGGAAATGAAGAGTCATGACACATTAGGGTTTAACCCTAGATGTGTCAACACTATATAAGTAACATATTCTCCACCCAAAATCGGTTACACTAAGAATCAAGAGGGCTTGGCCAATTTTGAAGAAGTGAGTATTCTCTCATAAGTTCTTCCAAGAGCATTTGGTGTTGTGTGAAGCATTTGAGGCATCACACTTGGGGTGCTAGGCTCACAAGGTTTCAAGGAACACAAACAACAACAAGGTAAGTTATTCTATCTATACTTTATGTTAAAATTGTTCCCCATGTATGCTAGATAGGAATATAACCTTGGAATTCAACTTTGCATGACAATTAGACAAACATAGATCCAAGGTTATTAGGGTTGCATGTACACTTAGGAAGTGTTAGAATGCTCAAAACCCATCAGTGGTATCAGAGCCTAGGCTTGTTTGCTCTTATTTGTGCTTAAAAGTTGAAAGCAGAATCGGAAATTTTGCTGTCTGCGAATGGACTCGTCGAGTCTATAGGGGGGACTCGTCGAGTCCATGAGTATCTTCAACCAACTCGGCGAGTCAGTTTATGCACTCGGCGAGTAGGGTCGACTGAGTGCAGATTTTCAATTCAGTTGCTGGAAATGAATTAGAAACATTACCCTAAACTGTTTTGGTAATTGAAAACTTGTTTTTGGTGGTGTAATGTCTTTGTTAATTCATTTACAACAACTAGTTATCAAAATTACAAAGTTTTATGTAATTTTTGATTGTGTTCATATCCATGTTCTTGTTCTTATGATGTTTTAGATGATCATAGGAATTATTTGTAACCTATGTGGTAGATTAATTCTTGATCATAATGTGTTTTAATGGAGTCCATAACTTATCCTTAAGTTATGGAAAACCAAGAGTCACACTTGAGTTAAAAACCATTAAGAAAACACAAGAGTTAGAAAAATGAAGAGTCTTCATTTTATTACTCTATTAAACTCATAAGTTACAAGAAATGAAAAGTTTTGAAAGTTACAAAACTTGCCCTCAAGTTTTGGAACAAGTAAAGTTAAGTTAAAACTTTAAGTTCCAACCCCTAGAATTTTAAAAGTTAAAATTCAACCCTTATACTTATATTATGATGATTTAATAATTATATATATATATATGTATAAGAATAAAGTCGTCTTACCGCTAGTACGCCTCATTCACGAAGCCGGTCTATAAGGTGGGTATATGGTTGTTGCCTATAAAATGGTGACTTAATGGGTGAATATTCTCACCCACCGCTTGCTTGACTGGTGGAGGGTCGTTAGCCGAACGGGTAAGACAAGGACTTATAAATTCTCATTCAAAGTATGATGAATATAATAAAGTAACTAAAAGTTTATTAAATTCCCAATCTTAGTTACTTTAGGAAAAATGTGAATAAGGTGCTAATCCATGAAATTACACTTTACACTTTGTCTAAGTCGTTGGTGGAGCGTGTGTGGTTAACCGGCACACTAACTTGGACTTAACAAGGTAGGTAAAGGGTGACTTAAGGTTTATTATAGTATCGGTGGAGCGTGTGTGGTTTACCGGCACATCGATTGAGTGATAAACTTTAAGGGTACCAAGTGATTTGCATGGTTACTTCACACCTCGTTTTGTGATCCTCGGCATCCCAGTCACAAAAGTTGGAGGGCACTCTCGAGATTGAAACATGCCTTTGAAAAGTTCATTGGATCTCAAAGAATCTAGGAATTTCTAAAACCAATAAAAACTAAATATCTAATATTTCGGTTTTCGTGGTGGAAATTGGTGAATCGTCATTCACCTACCTTTCAAATATGGTATAGCTTAGATTACGGCATACCTCTTCTAAGTTATATTATATTGTGATTGGATCCTAGCCTTAATATTACATTTGGTTGTTTTATTAAGGACTCTCTTAAATCTAAACTAAACTTGTTCTTCTCTTTCAGATGTCTTCAAATAATGCTTCTGGCTCGAATCCTAATGGCTCCTTTACTCTTATGAGTTTGTGTGGGAAAGTCACCTTTGATGGATCCAACTTCAATAAGTGGATCAGAAACATCAGGATGATTACCCGCTACGAGGACAAAGAATATGTCCTTGACAAGGAGCTTAAGGAAATTGATGAGTCCACTGCAACTCCCCAGGAGATCGCTGACTTTCATACTCATGAAAGAGATGCAACCAAGGTGGCTTGCATCATGTTGGCCACCATGACAGCTGAACTCCAAAAGTCTTATGAAGATTTCTACCCTTATGAAATGCACCAAGATTTGATGGAAAGATACCATCAAAGTGCACGACAAGAGAGGTAAAAAGTCATCTGCTCCATGATAACAACCATGATGAAGGACGGAGAGTCCGTCACGAGCCACATGCAGAAAATGCAAAGGTATGTGGATCGTTTGCTGAAGCTCAATGTGAACTTCCCTGAGGAGCTTGCAATAGACATCATTTTGCACTCCTTACCATCGTGCTATGATCAATTCCGCATGACATATCACATGAACAAGGAAGAGGTCACCCTCAGCAAACTTCAGGGACTTCTCAAGACCGCAGAAACAGGTCTTAAGGGGAAGTCGGTTGCTATAACTCCTACTCCAGACTCAACTCCGGTCTTGGCAATTAGGCAAAGTCGAGGGAGGAAGAGAAAGAGATCTTCGAAGGGTACCAAGGCTCGGACCCTTGATGGCTCTTCTTCAAGTGGAACCAAGAAAGGTTTCATTACTCCTTCTTCTGACCCAAAAGAGGCTGAATGCTTCTATTGCCATGAAAAAGCTCATTGGAAGCGAAACTGCCCAAAGTACCAGCAAGATGTGAAGGATGGGAAAGTCAAACCCAACCATGCAGGTATTTACACTATCATTTCTAATAACTCACCCCATTCGAAATCTTGGGTCCTTGATACAGGTTGCGGTATTCATATTTGTTGTGACTTGCAGGGACTAGGAAGAAGTGAGAATGTGGAGCAAGGAAGAATAAACTTAATCATGGGGAATAGGAAAGTTACACCTGTCACCAAGATTGGAGTTTATACTTTATCGCTAAGTAGTGGGTTAAATTTAGATTTGAATAAATGTTGTTATTCGCCAGAAATGGCAAGAAATATTATTTCCTTTCATGCATTGTACAAACAAGGTTTCACCTTTTCGTTTGATAATGAAGTTGGTTCGATTAATGCTTTCTTTAATAATGTTCTTTATTTTAAAGCATTACCTTGTGATGGTGTGTATGAAGCTGTATCTATTGTAGATAACTTAGGAAATAATGTTTTGTGTATTGATTCTACTACTAATAATAACTTGGATAAAGCATCATTATGGCATTGTCGTCTTGGACATATAAGCAAGAAACGCATAGGCCAACTCCAAAAGGATGGAGTCTTGGAGTCGTTTGACCTAAAGTCAAATGATAGTTGAGAATCATGCTTACTTGGAAAAATGACAAAGTCACCCTTCATAGGCTCATGTGAAAGGGGTGAAGGTTTGTTGGACCTTATACACACGGATGTGTGTGGACCATTCAAACATGCCACAAGGGATGCTAATCATTATTATTTGACTTTTACTGATGATTACAGTAGATATGGATATGTCTACTTAATCAAGCATAAGTCAGAGACTTTCGAGAAGTTTAAGGAATTTAAACAGGAAGTCGAGAATCAATTGGGCAGGAACATTAAGATGCTTCGATCCGATCGAGGTGGTGAGTATCTTAGTTCAGAGTTCCTCGACTATCTAAAGGAATGTGGGATTGTCTCACAATTGACACCTCCCAGGACACCGCAGTTGAATGGTGTGGCTGAGAGGCGTAATCGAACCTTGTTGGACATGGTTCGTTCCATGATGAGTCGAGCTTCGCTACCAATCTCATTCTGGGGGTATGCCTTAGAGACTGCCGCCCATATCCTTAATCTAGTCCCTACAAAGAAAGTTGCCAAAACTCCTCACGAGATGTGGACTGGTAAAGTACCTAAATTAGACCACATCAAGATTTGGGGTTGCGAGGCTTTCGTGAGACGCGAGACTCATGATAAGCTCGAACCCCGAAGCGAGAGGTGTATTTTCATCGGCTACCCACATCAATCCTTTGGTTACCTCTTCTACAGACCTAGTGACAATGTGGTCTTTGTAGCAAGAAGAGGAGTCTTTCGAGAAAGAGAGTTTATAAGCCAAGGAGACAGTGGGAGGCAAATTGATCTTGAAGAAATTCAAGAGTCAAGTGGTGAAGGAACTTCAAACTCTAGCCCTCAACTTGAGGAGGAAACTCCTGTTGAGCCAATTGACAAATCTGTACCTCTGAGGCGTTCCACGAGAGTTAGGAGTGCACCTGAGCATTACTATGGATTCCATATTACTGCAGAAGGTGAGACACTTATTAGTGATGAGACACTAGTAAGTCAAGATGACCCTAACAGCTACGAGGAAGCCATGGCAGGCCCCGAGTCTGCTAAATGGAAAGAGGCTATGGATAGCGAGATACAATCCATGTATGACAATCAGGTTTGGAACTTGGTTGAGAATGTACCAGGTCGAAAGACTGTAGGGTGCAAATGGGTCTTCAAAAAGAAGACCAAAATGGATGGTAAAGTACACACTTATAAGGCTAGACTGGTTGCAAAGGGCTTCTCTCAAATTCCTGGAGTGGATTATGATGAGACCTTTTCTCCGGTAGCCAAGATTAAGTCTATTCGGGTTCTGTTAGCCATAGCTGCATTTCATGACTATGAAATTTGGCAAATGGATGTCAAAACCGCTTTCCTTAATGGGAAGTTGGCTGAAGATGTTTACATGAGTCAGCCAGAGGGTTTTGTCAGCAACGAGTACCCTAATAGAGTGTGTAAGCTTGAGAAATCCATTTATGGATTAAAGCAAGCACCTCACAGATGGAATCTTTGCTTTGATGAAAAGGTCAAGGAATTTGGCTTTTCTAGGAGTGAAGATGAATCTTGTGTATATGTCAAGGCTAGTGGGAGTATAGTTAGCTTTTTGGTATTATATGTGGATGACATACTACTCATAGGAAATGACATTCCAACCCTGCAGGAAGTAAAGTCCTGGCTTGGAAAGTGTTTCGCTATGAAGGACCTTGGTGAAGCTGCCTATATTTTGGGAATAAGGATCTTGAGAGATCGGAGTAAAAGACTAATTGGACTTAGTCAAAGTACCTACATGGAGAAGGTTCTGAAGAGATTCAGAATGCAAGACTCCAAGAAAGGAGAGTTGCCCATCCAGAGTAGCGCCAAGTTGAGTAAGACACAAAGCCCTAGCACTGAGGCTGAGATAGCAGAAATGAGTCGAGTACCTTATACTTCGGCTGTAGGTTCGATCATGTATGCTATGACGTGTACTCGACCTGATGTAGCCTTTGCCTTGAGCATGGTTAGCAGGTTTCAGGGGAACCCTGGCAAGGCACACTGGACTACGGTAAAGAATATTCTCAAGTACCTACGAAGGACTAAGGACTGGGTCCTTACCCTCGGTGGGAGTGATGACTTGAGAGTTGTAGGGTATAGTGATGCTAGCTTCCAGACTGATAGGGATAACTTCCGCTCTCAGTCGGGCTGGGTCTTTACCCTAAATGGAGGAGCAATTTCTTGGAAGAGTTCCAAGCAAGAGACAGTGGCAGATTCTACTTGTGAATCAGAGTATATTGCAGCTAGCGAAGCGGCAAAGGAGGCGTTATGGCTGAGGAACTTCATTGGAGACCTTGGAGTTGTACCAGCTATTAAAGAGCCGATGGAAATTTTCTATGATAGTGTAAGTGCTGTTGCCTTAGCCAAGGAACCAAGGGATCACGGGAGATCCAGACACATCGACAGAAAATACCATTTCATCAGACATCGGATCGAAGAAGGACTCCTCGTGGCAAAGAGGGTATCATCAGATGAGAATCCGGCAGATCCCCTCACGAAGGGACTGACTCGGGTTAAGCATCTCCAGCATGCTCGGAGCATAGGGCTGAAGGATGATATTAGATTTAGTAGTTAGATAATCTCGAAATTTGTAAAGTGTAATTAACATTTGATGATGAATAAAAGTGTTTTATTTATGAGTAAAGTGTTGCTATCTCTTGTCGATCGTTTACTATATTTCTTTTGCATGTTTTGACTTCCAGAATAATTTTGTTTGGTATAACATATTATTCAAACCTCCACAGTCGGTCATATGTCGGAAGTAGGTATGAATCAAGACTGTCATGTTTGGTTGTAGAGGTCTGGGACAAGGCTACAACAATCATGAGTGCTCATAAGTTCTGAGCATTGGACTCAACCCACGCTCACTGGAATCGCTTCATGGAATTCTATCTCGAGTGATCGTGAGACGGTAATATCATATAAATCTTTAAACCTAGAGATATGATTTATTACTTACAAGTTGGTTATGCATTGATTGTACGAAAAACGCATTGGTAACTCGATGTTGTAAAATCGCGCTCTTATGTGTAATTCAATGAGTAGTAGAACAAACATATGAGTCGAAGTTTATCTGTTCCTTCTTGGATTAGAAGCTGATATCTGGGCCCCTCGATGATTTTGTTTTGACCTATGTACCGGGCCCGGTCAGAACTAAATTGATGTGTTCAATGAAGTTCTTTGTCAAACAAATCGGAAATCGGGAAACAAATGTTGGACAATAAGTAAGACATTGTTCCATGTATTTGTCCGACTGATATCTAGAACAGAGGATTATATGATCACTTATCTTAAATGGCGTACCATCATTTTCTCAGTTTCGAGAAACCTTGTAAAGAGCTACGATTGCCGATCGGTTCCTGAAGTCATACTTGCAGTAATAGTTATTAGACTTATCCAAGTGGGAGACTGTTGGATAAGGTGTCTAAGTCCATAACTATTTCTGGTATGTACTTGACCCGACCCGGCATGGTCCATTTGGGTTGCATGGCACCATGCAATTGGATAGACTAAATGAGAGAAATAACACTTGGAGATTATTAATATATTATAAGTTCTAATATATTAATAATATTATTTGATTAGTTTGATCAAGAATTAATTTAGAATTAATTAAGTGATCAAAAGATAACTAATTAAATATATGGGTTGATTATGTAAATCATCCATATCTTGTACAGTGGGCTAAAAGGCTCCATGGACCATCAAGTTGGGTTCTACCCATAGGATGCTCCATGGATGCTCCATGGGAGTTACAAACCCATGGGTCATGGAAATGAAGAGTCATGACACATTAGGGTTTAACCCTAGATGTGTCAACACTATATAAGTAACATATTCTCCACCCAAAATCGGTTACACTAAGAATCAAGAGGGCTTGGCCGATTTTGAAGAAGTGAGTATTCTCTCATAAGTTCTTCCAAGAGCATTTGGTGTTGTGTGAAGCATTTGAGGCATCACACTTGGGGTGCTAGGCTCACAAGGTTTCAAGAAACACAAACAACAACAAGGTAAGTTATTCTATCTATACTTTATGTTAAAATTGTTCCCCATGTATGCTAGATAGGAATATAACCTTGGAATTCAACTTTGCATGACAATTAGACAAACATAGATCCAAGGTTATTAGGGTTGCATGTACACTTAGGAAGTGTTAGAATGCTCAAAACCCATCAGTTCTTACCATCTTGGCCTCACTCCACCACCTGCAGTAGCCCCACATCACCATCACCGAACCTCCTACTTATCTCTTTTCGTTCGCAATCAAAACACCCCCTGACAAAGGCTTTACCTCCAAGAAGAAGCCATTAGGAAACATCTATTGCCACTCCTTCTCACCATCATTTCCAGCTGTTTCAATCACCTATCAACCCTCCTAGTTCCATAAAACAACCTCATGTAAGATTCCTTTCTTTTTCTCTTCATAAAATAGCCTTGAAGGATGTACACCGCTAGCCACACATCACCGTGGTCTACGACGTGTGTGTTCTCCGACAAGTGGCCTCGCTGCTCCGTTGAGTCTAAAAATCAATTTTCCGGGTTCCTTGATTGTAGTTTGCCAGGTATCGAGTGTTGTTTTGTTCAAAAATCTCACCGATTGAAAAACCTGAGTCGGGTCTCGAAAATCGAAATGAACTTGCCGCACGCAACTAGGGTGATTTTTACGGCCCCTTTTACCATTTTTAAGCTTTTAGGGGAATTAAAAAGCAAAATTGACGTTTATGTTTATTCGCGTTGTTTATCTACTATTATTTCACCTATTTACACTTCATTACACTAATTTACATTCACTACACTTATTTACGTTATTTATGTTTAAGTTGTGTTTATTTACGTTACAGTTACGTTATTTAAGGTCTCATAATGTCTATGTAACTTTTATATCATTTTATTACTTAGAAAAAAAAATCATGTTTTATGATATATAAATTATATGATAAAATGATTATATTGTGTATATGTATACGTTTATGACTCAAAAAGTGTCATAGTAAGCCTATATATACATACATGTATTCCACATAAAAATGATATAAAAATGATGTAGATGATATATATATATATATATATATATATATATATATATATATATATATATATATATATATATATATATATATATATATATATATATATATATATATATATATAAACACACACAAATGCACACACACACACACACACACATATATATATATATATATATATATATATATATATATATATATATATTGGTGGGATGTCAAGTCCACCAAGAAAATTACACCCTTTGCTTACAAATAAAACGTAATATAATGGTAAAAAGAGGTATCGATCCTTCGGGAAATGGTTGTATGCAATCACTAACGCAATCCAATAGAACTAGTGTAATAAAACTAAGTAAGTACAATTAAACTAAAGGGAGGGGGAGGGTTTTGATTGTTTGAAAACTAATAAACATGAAGATCTAAAATACTTGCAATTAAGAAAGGTTTTGAGATGCTCAAATATTATAGAGAATTGGTCAACCAAGGTAATTCAACACAATGGAAATTTTTGTGTTTATCATTAGGATACAATATGAAGCTTATCATTCATCCTGAAATTGGTTAGAACAATCATGAAGAATGATATGTCAAGATTCCTCAAAGGTAGTATGGAGGTTGGGGAAGCCCACAACACACCTTCATAATCAAAATCAAGGATTCGATTGAAGCAATTGAACCCAAGAAAGTTGATTAGCCCTAAGAATGAAGGAATACCCAACTCTTATAGGATGTCAATGCATACACATCCATAAAGGAGTCATGATCCATAAGCTAGAGATTACTTCTATCATCATAAAGCCTTTGTTCTAAGAAAATTCATTGATTAAATCCTAAATCAAAGAAATAAACCAAAAATTTCTCATTCAAGTACCAAGCTCATGATAAAAGTATTAAACAAGCATAAAAATATATGAAGATAAAGGACAATGAAGCATGAATCCTTCATAGCCCACAAATATCCAAGGTTTTTAGCCTATGTCAACTAAAATAAAGAGATTAGGCACTCATAGAAACAAGATAACAATCACAAAAGCGTTTTTGCATCAAGAAACTAACAATTACTAAATGGATGAGAAGAATGTAGATCTATCTCTTAAACATCGCCTCCAACGTGCTCCAATGGTGGGAAAATCGAAGTGTAGCTGCCAAATCTAACCCCCAATGTAAAATGGTGAGCAAAATGACCAAAATGCCCCAAAGTGTGTAGTTACGTGGGTACCCTCACAAGTTTGCACAACCGTGACCCCCACCCTCGCAAATGGTGTTGAAACACTATTGGATCTTTTTCTCCACTACTCCACCCCACTACTTAAGATTCCTTTGGTCCCCTCTACATCTTACATGATTCAAATTTGGCCAATCATCTTGTAGCTTCAAATGGATAGTCCATGCCCAATAATAAGATTCCATGACCCATCTTCACAAGCCCACTCCATCCAAGTCTTCAACATTTAAAGCCAAATTCTTCTTTAATGGATCCTAAAAGCCCAATAATAAAAGTCTATGACCCATCTTCATAAGACCACCAAACCCATCTCCAAGATAAATTGCAACAACATAGAGATTCCCGAAGCCTACAAAACAACCTCATGCAAGATAGAAAGTACCCAATATGATCCAAGATACAAGAATGCGATAGAATATACAATGCAATACTAATAAAAACGATAAAAACTCTAAAATAAACTATAAAAAGAAGAAAATAAAATAAACTATCAAATCACCGCAAGCTTAAACCTTACTTGTCCTCAAGTAAGAACAAGACTAAAATGAACTCGGGATGGGCTACGCTAAAAAGGAAAAAGAAAGATACCATAGAACTTGGACAAATTCAATCAACATGGTAAGAATCGGTCTTGTATGGATCATACACATCTTCCAAATGTTCCCCACTTTAGAGCCATAAACCACATTCTCAAACTACTTGATGGGCGAATAGACCCCGTCTGAAGAAGGCAATCATTAGAGTGTACAAGACAAAGGAAATAGAGGGATGAAACCAGTGGGGGCACTATACAACTATGCATACCATAATGCATGAAGGAAAGGCGCGTATTCATAAATGATGGTTTCTATATTGGTCAGGCTAAGTGTATAATAATGAAATAGGGTTTTCAGCATGACCTTTAGGAAAACATCTGGCTTCGAAGGTTTCTCCCTTGTACTATCCTTTATAGCTTACCGTCTCACCTTCATTGACTTCATTGATGGATCTAGAAAGTCCAATAATGCCTTGAACTCACACCAACCCATTTCCAAGCTAAACCGCAACGACATCGAGACTCCAAAAGCCTGCAAAACATCTCATGCAAGATAGAAAGTACCTGATACGTTCCAAGATAAAAGAATAAGATAAAATATACAATGCAATACTAATAAAATGGCTATATATATATATATATATATATATATATATATATATATATATATATATATATATATATTGAGACAACTGTCAAATTCTGGTTAAGTCAAAGTCAACCAAAGTCAACGGGTCAAACCGATAAACTAAATTAGTTCTTGTATGATAGGGTTTATTCTATGTTTACTAATGTAAAACTCTCTATCATAATACATAGTGTCACTTAGAAGTTTCAAATGTTCAGAAATTCTAAACCCTAAACAGGGTGAGTGTTGTAACGACTCTATAAAGCACTATTAAGTACCCTTCAGGGGTGTAAAACTATCATACCAAGGCATAATTGGGTTTACAAACCCTGAATTATGGGGCCAAACACAAACAAAGGCTACAAACCAAGTCTCTCTCAATCTCTCACACTCTATCTCTATGTCCATCAAAATCTCTCCCAATCTCTCTCAAACCTCTTGGTAATAAAATCACGTTTTCCAATGTTTATGTGAACATCCATGCCATCCTGAACCTTCCCTTGGTCGAAAACAAATTAAAACAGAAGAAGGAAGTCAAGAAAGAGGCCTGAAGGTTCGCAGGTCACTATTCACCTGTGAACCCTCGCAAGCCCCTCAGTCATGCTTCGTAGTTGGGTGGAGGTTCGTGTCTACCGGGAAGTTTCGCATCTGGCACCTCTCGCAGCGAACTGGGCCGGTTCGCAAGCACTCAGATTCATTCGCATCTAAGCGGCGAGGTTCGTACCTACTCGTCAAGGTTTACACCTTCTGACCTTTGCATACGAACCCAAGACCTTCGCCTCCTGCCCATCTCTTGTAGCGAACCTTCCCCCTCTCGTTCTCGATTCCGACCTTCGCACCAAGCCCTCCCACTACGAACCCCCGTTCACATTTGTTGCACTACCTGCAAACCCCTCCCCTACAAAACCTCTCAGATCCTCAACAACATTCGCAGCTTTGCATGTCTTTCTCGGTTTTTGACCACTTTCACATTTTAAGCCCGTTTTTGATGATTTTAATGGGGGAATTTCACCAAATTCGTATTTTCACCATTTTAAACCTTCCAAACTCATATTTTCTCCCTATTTTGGGGGAAATGATTAAATATAAATCATATAGTTTGCTCTAGTGTCTAAAGGTACTCTTTGACTTTTCCAAAAAGTTATGATACCAAGTCATCCCCACATCAACTCTATGTTACTATTCACACCCTACCTAGTCAAATCATTGTCTTTTTTTACTCTCCCCAACACTCTACCAGATTTTCCTTCATCAAATCCACATAAGAATACTATATTCTTCATTCCCAAAAATCTCATTTGCCTTTATCCAAAGACAAACATTCTCTCTCTCTCTCTCTCTCTCTCTCTCTCTCTCTCTCTCTCTCCTCTCTAGAACTCAAAACCCCCAGGAAGTCCCAAGCTCCCCCCCCCTATTTCTCGGTAAGTTTTTCATCCTACTTCTAAAATATTCTACACTTTTTTATACAAATCATGGATTTCTTACACAAATATTGTCATATTTATTCTTAGGATCTTCAAATCCTTAAGCATTCTTCAAGTGTTCTTGACTTGAAAACCCCTTTTCTTCAACCATCCACCTCATAGAATCACTCAAGGTGAGCTCATACCCCCATCTTTTCATGTTTGATTCTAGTTTTAAGGGAGAGAATACAAGTTACAATACCAAAACATACTCTATTTCAAATAACAGCTTTCAACTAGAAAAGTTATGATCCATTCACGAACTGTTTTGACCATCTTAAACTTAATATTTTTCAAAACTGCTCAATATGAAAATAGATCAGGTTTATACCTTTCTAATGACTACTTGCATATGTTCATATGGCTTTTCTACAATTTATTGCGATTTTTACAGAACTGTCTATCATTTCAGAAATGATTTTGGACCAGTGTGTGAAGATGGACCTTTTCACACTGGTTACAGACCACTAAAAATCATAATAAAAATTATGAGCAAACTAGACACGTTTTCAGAACTTCCAGTGTTTACGAATTCAGTTTTTGACTTCCGGTGATTTTTTTTATGATTTTTACAAAAGTAGTGACAGAAAAGTTAAAACTAGTAAAAACAATTTACAAGTTTATTAACACTTTGTAACTTGTTGAGCAAAGTGTATAACAATAATAACAACATATTGATTATGTTTCATGTTAAGTTTACTTTCATGAAACAGAAATACTCATTCATCATAAGGGTTTTTATTCATTATAAACATATATGATAAACTATAATAGGTATAGTTTATGTTTCATTACACTACAAACTCACTATGAAAGGTTCCGGTTACACTACAAAAAGGGTTTTCATTCACTACAAACATACATGATAAACTATAATAGGTATAGTTTATGTTACATTAACACTACTAACTTACTAAGGAAGATTCTATTCCTACTTCAAAAAGGATTTTCAATTACACTACACGTAAACTCGTTAAATCCGGTTGTGAGGCACTACTTCATTGTACTCTTAGAGTACTGGCTAAAATCTTGTTGTTATAACCAGAGTCTCTTGTAAGGAGAGCGTGATACTTGTATATAGATCTATATTGGGATTGACAACCCACACCTAAGTTGCTTATAACAGCTAGACTGACAGGTCTGGGGTGACAAATATCATAAC
The DNA here is from genome assembly GCF_052625555.1 of Lactuca saligna. NCBI lineage: Eukaryota > Viridiplantae > Streptophyta > Magnoliopsida > Asterales > Asteraceae > Lactuca > Lactuca saligna. Next base: position 312,782,501 of record NC_136421.1, read on the forward strand.
ATTCCGACGCCTGAAGAACGTCGTAACAGGTTACTATGTCAATAATATGGTTATAATAACTCACATAGGGAAATAACGACACATATGGTTTACGGGGATTTCTACATTCACTTGGGGTTTATTTATTTAAAACTGTATATACTGTTATAAGTATGGAAAATACTTGTACATTTCGGTCTTTGGGTCTTAAGACTACAACTCATTTTTATAAGGAAATTATTTGATTTTTCTTGTGCATACACTACATTTACAAAGAAAGGTTTTCAGCTCTATAAACAAAAGTTTATGCACTCACCAACTTAATTGTTGACACTCTTTCAAAATTACTTGTATTCTCAGGTAATCAATTAAAACAGGTGACTACCAGCTTTTGAGGATGGAATGCTACGGCGTTAGACAAACCATTTTATTAGTATACTGTAATCGATTTTGAACATGTAACTCATGAAACCATGTAACTTTTTCGATTATATTTATGATGTTTGTATTTACTTTGATCACTATTTATACTCGTTGTTATGATACTATACATGAAGTCCTCCATCCCCGGACGTTTTCGTCATCCTTGGTTTGGTGGTGTGACTTTTATATATATATATATATATATATATATATATATATATATATATATATATATATATATATATATATATATATACACACTTAAAATGAGTATATACATTTATAAATATACACCAAAATGTTTATATATACGTACATGCCAATTATTACATAAATGATTATAATATATTTAATCTGATACATGTTTTATTGATAGGTGAATATAAAATGTGCCATGAATTGATGCAAAACAAATTCATTTTACATGCAAATCAACATTAAATATTATATTCATATGTAAATGATTCTCAGCATGTAATAAAAACTAAAGCACATTTATTTATTTATGTGTAAATAATGAATATGATGTACACAATTTTGATAAAAAAATTTTCTTCACATAAGAATATATTGATATTAAAAAAATATATCAAATTCGTGTTTGATATAAAAACTATATCAATGTATGTGTCTATTTATAGAGAATAAAAAAATCATAAATTTGATCTATTTGAAATCATCGTTTTTCAATAAAAATATATTCTTAAAAATTGAAAAAGAAACAAAAATATAATTATTTTTCACGTATATTTAAGTAATTATTAGCATAACTTAAAAAAACTTTTTATTTTTATGTTTGAAAACAAAATTATATATCAATATAGATGTCTATTTATAGGGAATAAAAAATTATGAATTTGATCTATTTGAAATCATTTTTCGATAAAATATATACATTCTTGAAATTTAGAAATAACAATAATATAATTATGTTTTTATGTATATCAAAGTAATTATTAGCATAGCTTAATAAAACAAACTTGTATTAACCTTTCAAATTAGTGGGTAAGATTCATTATCACATTATCAGAAATTTTTGCAAATTAAAAATATAAAAAAATATTTTTGTATATTTCATCTGGTTGGAACCATATCAATGACCATCTCTGTAATTTGTTGTACATTATTGCATATGGACAAATTTTGTAATTTTACTATAAAATAAAGGTTGTTTCTTTAAATTTATTTCCTGCAGTACATCGACAGTTTTATATTTTCACTATTACAACAGACTTCTAATTCTGCAAATAAAAATTAAAAAAATAAAAATATTAATGTTTTGATGTGATCTTATAAACGGGTATCAGGTACAAATCCCTTTGGAAATGCTATATATGATGATGATACGAATGAAATACTTGTTATACATCATTAGTTATTCATATGTAAATAAGTAATATATCGAATTTTTAGAACTTCTTGTCTATTCTTAACATACATATTACACAGTATCTAAAAATACTTTTCTCAACGGACAAATAAAAAAGAAGTTAAATTTGTATTACTACATTGTAAGAGTGAGCATTTGGATCTCTTCTTGAATCGACTGGTTTTGCAAAATTAGTGACTGGACCAGTTGAAGCTTACAAGGCCCAGGTCTCAATTCTTGGACGTAAATATGAGCATTTAGACCGAACTGAAGCTGGCTGGACCGGACCTAACCGGTTCTTGGACAATACCTGTTTTGCAGAAATTTGTGGACCTTGGACCGGACCTGTTGAAACTTATTAAGTCCAAGTCCAAGTCCGGTTTCCGATCCCAAAATCCAAATGCTTACCGGTCAAGTTTTGGGAGTTACAGATCAAGTTAATTAAGTACATGATTTAAGAAGTTTAGAAATTTGTACTCTTATATAGTCATGTGAAGACGTATATGAATCATAATCGATCATTATTTGAAACGTAAAAAAACATTGATTGATAGGTTATAATAGGAATCTAAATTGCTTTCCTGCTCATAATAATTTTCATCAAGATTTGTTTCATCTCTCTTCCTATATACTCTTTTGCAATTATTCTCATATCTCCATTACACAGTAAAAGTTGATCATATACTCATACATATCTCCAAATCCCCACCACATCAAAATTTTATTTTGGAAGCTGTCTTCTTTGCCTCACCTTTTCGTTATATTCCAAATCAAATTCTAATGCCAAATAGTAACCAAAAAAGTCATCGCCTTTTTCTAATCAACATTCAATCACTATGTGCTAAAAAGTAGAGGTAAGTTTTTAAAAAGTAATGCTAAAAATTATATTATTTAAAATTTTATAATTCAAAAATGCTATGATTCAATATGAGTATGTTCTTTAATTTGTTATGCTTTAAAAATGTTAAGTATATTATAACTCAAAATTATATGATTCAAAGTTATGATGTAAAATTTGTTAGGGACCAAAACATTTAATTTTTTTACTACACCATTGAGACAAATTTATTATTGTTTTTTAAAATTATATGATCTAAAATGCTATGATTCAATAAATTAATAATCCAAAATTATATTATCCAAAAACTTATGGTTCAAAAATTGTTATTAAACAAATTTTCTACGTCAAAATTTCTTGATTTTAAAATGTTTTGATCCAAAAATGTTTATTACTCATAAGTTTTTTATCCAAAAATATTATGATTTTAAAATTATAAATATTAACCGTTTCTTTTAAGATTCAAAATCATTTGATTAAGAAATGTTATGATATAAAACCTTATAAAATGAAAACTTGATTTGTTTGAAAATATTATCATCCTAAATTATATGATCCAAAATTGTAAATTTCTAAAAATATTAAGTACAAATTTCATTTTTCAACTACCAAAACCATTCACATTTTTTCAAAAGATGTATAATGTATTCTCAAATATCAAAGTAAAATCATATGATCCAAAGTTAATTCGGTGAAAAGTATCATGTTCTAAATTGATATAACGCACAATATTAAGATTATTATGAGCCAAAATATTATATATATATATATATATATATATATATATATATATATATATATATATATATATATATATATATATATATATATATATTACAACATGCAACATAAATAACATGTTATATTATAGAAATAACATCATAAATGGTCCATGTGGTTTTTTTAAATCTGAAGTTTAGTCCCTATGGTTTAAAAACATCATAGATGGTCCATATGTTTTCAAAACGTTTGATGATTCATCATTATTGTTAACTCCGTTAAATTTTATCCGTTAACTGAAGGACATTTTATTATTTCACTATCACAGGGACCATTTATGATGTTTTCTTTTATTTATTTTTTTAAAATGAAATAATATGCAAAGGTGGTCTCTCTCTCTCTCTATCTATCTATCTATCTATCTATCTCTCTCTCTCTCTCTCTCTCTCTCTCTCTCTCTAGCAACCAATAACACTCACATTTATTGTTTTTTTCTTCAACATTAGAGAACACCATTGTATATCCTTCGCTCATATCCTATCTTGACTCCGGCTCCGGCGAGGATTTGCTTTGTAATTGGTTGTACGATACCTTCCTATTTTTCGATCCACACCTTCGCCTTGTCGTCCTCGCATTCTCAACAAAACTTTGTAATTCGTTGTGCTATTTTACCATCGCTGCAAACCCTACCTCTGCAAATTCTGAGATAACCTCCGACAGACGGTGCTGCAAAGCCTATATCTCAACAAAACCCTAAAAAAGAAATGAAATTTGAAGGAAAGATATCAGTTTCTCAACAAAACATTGTCTCCATTTACTCCACCTCGATTTAGAAACATCAATTGCTAAATATACAACACGATCATCTTCTTGAAATCACTAACCGATTTTCCTATGAATCAATTTTTGATCTAGAAGTCTTGTCCTTTTGAAATCGAGTTTTGAACCGATTTCTATTCTTTAGGACTCTATAAAAGGAGATGAAATATGGAGTTGAGTTACAAAGAAAAATTGGAGGTCCAAGAACACATAGATCCAAAATCATAGGTAAAAAAAAAGGGATTTTCAGAAGAAATCAAGACATTTGTGTGGATATATATGTTCTTGTGAGTTTCAAAATTAGACTCCAAGAAATTTGTTGTTGTCTTGTTTGTTATGTTTCTTTCCCTTTTCTTCTTCCATCTCGATTGTTATTCTTAGGTTCGTTTGAAATAGTTTTTGAGACGACACTGACCGACAAACACATACATATCTTTGATTTGTTTTTGGTTTTAGATTGCTATTGTTGGGTTTGTTTGAAATGGTTAATTAAGGAAAATTGTTTGAGTATAAAAAAATATTATGATATATATATATATATATATATATATATATATATATATATATATATATACACACACACACACACACATATTATTTCATTTTTTCTAAAATAAGAGAAAACATCATAAATCGTCCTTGTGGTAGTGAAATGATGAAAATGCCCTTCAGTTAACGGACAAAACTTAACGGATGTAGCAATAATGACCAATCGTCAAAAGTTTTGAAAGCATAGGGACCATTTATGATGTTTTTAAACCACGAGAACTAAACTTCAGATCTAAGGAAACCACATGGACCATTTATTATGTTTTTTCTATATATTATATTATATTGATGTTTTTTCTATATATTATATTATTTTGTTTATTCATTTATGTATAGTATATGGTCTCATATATAAATATGTTACATTTTATATTGATATCAATACATGTAACCCTAATTAATGGACTTTTCACATAATCTTTCATGGTATGGCGGTCACCGGTGTTGCTCTCCCTCCTTGAGGTTGAGAGTTCAAGTTTCGTCGTGGACATAGGTTGATTTAAGGTGTAGTTTAGGAGTAGGTTAGATTTGTCGTTTCAAAAAAAAAAAAACCCTCAAGTCAGTAAACCCTACTTCTCTTTCTAACCTATAGGAAATCATCTAACCATTCCTTTTTTTTTTTCTGATTTCCACTCCCTTTTTCCTGCCGATCAACACATCTCGTAGTTGCTCGTAGTCTTTTCCTGCATCACGTCGCCTCTGCTGCACTCTGGATCCATCATCGGTTTCATAGCCTGTTGTTATACCTTGTTGGGCCACCACAAATGTCGTTGTCTGCCCTAATACCACAGTCAATCATAACCAAACCCTATATGTCGTTGTTTGCCTGCTGTTCCATAAGAACATCACTGGTGCATTAGGTTCCATCTACCCACGGTAAGCTTTTAGCCTTTTATTTTTGTCTCACTGTTAGTCATTTTCATAACCAAAACGTAAACGCGGAAGCATAAGTTTGGATCTTTAATCTCGAATCTGATTAAAAGAAAACTTAAACATGAAATAATGATTACATACCTTATTCCATTGAGATTTTCGGATCTAGAGACTAGGAAGAGCTTTCCAGTTGATATCAAGAGTTCTCTCTAAAATCCCCCAGCAATGAACCATACGAATTTCTTAGTGTATTTTCGTGTTTTTTTTTTTTTTTTTTTTTTGATTTGCTCCTCATCACATATATTTATAGATGGAGATAAACCCTAATGTGAGAGATGGAAGGGATCTTCAGGATCTTGAGTCAAACCGGGAACTCAACCCACATGGTAAGTAAATATTGTATAAATCAGTCCATCAACAATTTATACTCTTACCATAATAACTTGATTTAATAATATATCGTACATATTTATGAAGTGGTCCCATAATTATCCAATAATCTCCCACTGGACCACGAATATATAAATGTACGTATAACTGTATAAGCGCTTTAATGAATATTATTATAACATTGGTAACCCTTAAACAATCTCGTCCACTAATAATAATAGTATAGGATCAAAGCGGCTTTCGTTACAATTTACGTAACTAAACCTTTCAATGGTCACATATACATATATAACTAACGACATAGATTAAACATGATGTGTGGTTTTAAAATCTAAATAGATTTCCAACGAGTTCCTCTTGAGATTGAAGTGAGATCAAACTTCAAATAAGTGCAACTAATAATGGAGTTAACCGAATTCTTAATTCTGTACAGAAAACACATTCTTAAACAAGACATAACACACCATAAAACTCCCACTAAAACCAAATATCACACCAACGTGTGTAGTATGCTCATGAAAGACCTAGGGAGGTAATCCCTTTATGAGCGGATCCGCTTTCATGGAGTTTGTTCATATGTGCTATATATATTTCCATTTTGCACTATTGTGTTAACAGAAGGAAACTTGATGTCAATATGCTTTAACTTAATAGAACTTCTGTTATTGGAATATAACATTGCTGATTTATTATCACAACTTTAATGGTCTTTCAATGCCAATAATGTGTAGCCTCGTGACAAATTTTCGCAACCATATTCCATGCTATAAATTATGATGCCATTATGGAAGATGCTACCAAAGTCTATTCCATGAAGTGGCTCATCATGCTAAAATGTAAAAGTATCCCGATATGGATCGGTAACCATTTTGGCATCTAATAAAATCAAATTTTTAATAAAAATGATCTCCAAAACATCTGATTTCCTATAGTTGAGCATATAGCCTTTTGTTATATATAGATATCTCAAAATTCATTTGGCTACTTTCTTATGATCCAAAATTGGGTTGCATAGATATCAACCCAAAACCAAAAAGATAAATTTACTCCCATATTATACTTAATATGAGATACACAATATCATTTATTGTATTTACCCCAAAACCAAAAGAGATAATAAATTGATGAAAAAATGGTACCACGCATTGGATATCCAAAGTTGAGGTTGTTGAGTTTGTGTATTCAAAATAGGAGATTGAAAAACATTGTCGAAAACTGATTCATAATTTGCATACTATCGAAAACAATAATAGGAATCAAGATTGATTCCTCCTTAAGGACAATGTTTTAACCTTGTTTCTCCCCCAAACTCAACATCCTCAAAGAATGTTTCTCTATCCAAAATGAATGGTCAATATCCATGCAATTGAGAACTAACATAATGTCCTCATTGCATTCGTTAAAGTTAATCTCATTGAGTAAGAATCATAAATGTGATCAATGTTAACAGGTATAATACCATAATTCAAATTTCTGTTTTGAGAATATAGGCAAATCTACTTTTATGCTCATTAATCCATAAACCGTAATCAATAATTTCAATTTATGACATCTTTACAAGGTATCAACACAACATTAATATCAAGTCTTTGGACAATAATACTAACTTGCAAGAGATAACCTTGTTTTAGAGATAAACATTGACAATAAATCATGTTAATTAACAAGCCCCTCTTTGGATTGACTTATTAATCACATGGAACCAAAAAATCACCACATGTTTATCACCACATATATGTTTATTCGGTCAAATATCAGTCTACCTTTGGACAATAATACTAACTTGCAAGAGATAACCTTGTTTTAGAGATAAACATTGACAATAAATCATGTTAATTAACAAACCCCTCTTTGGATTGACTTATTAATCACATGGAACCAAAAAATCACCACATGTTTATCACCACATATATGTTTATTCGGCCAAATATCAGTCTACCTTTGGGTCGGCTAATACCCGCATTAATAAACACGTAAACTACAAATTTTGATAATAAGAATTGACAAAATATCATGTCAATTAATAAGCCCTTCTTTGGATTGACTTGTTAATGACATGTAACCTAAAAACTGTCACATATTTATCATCAAACATGTGTTTATCCGGCCAAATATTAACCTACCTTTGGGTCGATTAATATCCGCATTAATAAACACAAACCATAAAATTTAAGCTCTTTGTAAATTAATTTTCACAAAAGAGATCACTTTGGCGATATATTGTGTCAATTAATTTACTTTCAAAATAAATAACATGTCATAACTTTAATTTATTGATAACCAAAAATAAAAGAGTACGATACATAAAATGGTGTCAAATTAATATAACAAAAGATGTTATCAAATAATTTCCTTAAATGCTCCACAATACTTTAGGCCAATTAAATTATGAAGATAATTACATGGACATTGTTGTATTAGAAACAACAACAATAAAATCAAAATATATCATAATGTAATCCCCATATAATCGTATGTGCTAAAAAAATCGAACCTTATGAAATCACGAAAATATATACAATAAAAAAAATAGATTCCATAAGTCCTTCAAACGTCAACAAAAAAAAAATAATCACCACGATTATCAAAACTCAAAAATGATAAGCATTATCAGTAATAGCGGAAGAATTTTAACAATAATATTGTGGGATTAACTTATTTGAAAACTCTATTTAATATTTTCGTTAATTATATCAAAACAAAAGTTTCAAATTGCCCCTCTGAAACATATCTTGATCTAAAAACCTTATTATGTGCCTTTTTGTGAATTACTCTTTGGTCTGACATTACAAAGATGACCAATGGACAAAATGGTGAATTAGTATACATATACACACGCAACATGCATGGTAAACACTAATAACACATCCATGAAAAACTAGAAGTAATCAAGGTGGGTGCTTTACAAAGGAAATTATTGGATGAGCATCCCATTAAATATTAAATAAGTTTTCCTAAATTCAAAGCATATATCAACCATATGTATAACATTGGAAGCAGCAAGACGACCAGGAGAATTAAGATCAACTGTTATTTATTATTATTAAACATGTCTGTTTATTTTGTTTATTTATTTTAATAACTTTGGAGTTTCAAGAAATCTTATGACCTTACAGGTAGGTAAACTTCAAACCCATTTTAAAGATTTCAAAAAAAAAAAAAAAAAAAAAAACATAACGATCTTAAAATAACCAAAAAAAATTTATAAATCTTATACCCAAACATAATTTTCTGATAACATATTCGAGTTAGCTCTGATACCAATTGTTAGTTATTTTCATAACCAAAACGTAAACGCGGAAGCATAAGTTTGGATCTTTAATTTCGAATCTGATTAAAAGAAAACTTAAACATGAAATAATGATTAAATACCTTGTTCCATTGAGATTTTCGGATCTAGAGACTAGGAAGAGCTTTCCAGTTGATCTCAAGAGTTCTCTCTAAAATCCCCCAGCAATGAACCATACGAATTTCTTAGTGTATTTTCGTGTTTTTTTTTTTTTTTTGATTTGCTCCTCATCACATATATTTATAGATGGAGATAAACCCTAATGTGAGAGATGGAAGGGATCTTCAGGATCTTGAGTCAAACCGGGAACTCAACTCACATGATAAGTAAATATTGTATAAATCAGTCCATCAACAATTTATACTCTTACCATAATAACTTGATTTAATAATATATCGTACATATTTATGAAGTGGTCCCATAATTATCCAATACTCACTTGATTTGTTTTTGGGTTTTTCATTGGTTCACCATGTCCGTTCCTTAGATAATATATCACAACACATATTAATAAGTTCAATGAAAAAAATTAATAACATAAATAAATAAGGAAGTATTTTCATATACATATAACAAAATGCATTAGAATATGCAACATAGAAATTAAGCACTAATCTCTAAATTATAACGAAATACAACACATTCTGAAATATTCTTAAAACTATTACCTAAGCTGTAACCAAATATTGTACTATAGTATGCGCATTTGGCCTACATATATTTTGTTATTTTAGGTCAAGATATCGGTTACCCTATGTATTTATAAATGAACTACAAAAGATGTAGTTTTTTTAGTAGACACCATAAACTAGTCTAAATATATGGGGAATAAAAAAAAAGTAACATTTGACCTTACACTTCTTTAGATTCTTTCTGTTTATTAGAATTTTTTAGATTCCTTTTTTGAATATCCCTATTTTGTTCGACACAAAAAGCAACAAATATATGTTAATTTCATGTATGGTACTTAGGAACAAAAATGTCTTTCAGGCATAAACACAAAAATTTTGAAACACTTATTTTGGTCTAGAATATGATGAACTAGTCTGGAATATGACGAACTATTTCGGAACGGTGTTTGGGATGTAATGTTTCAAGTTCACATAGATAGATGGGGAACACGTATTTTGCTCCGAAATACTACGAACCAGTCCGGCGTACAAAGATTTATTACATAATGGTATCTAGGATGTTTGAACTCATATATACAAAATTCAAAAAATCCACCAATGAAGTAAATTATGATATAAGATCATTATACGTTGCCATTTTTCATAACATGCAACGAATTGAAACATTTCAGGAGTAAGGTTAACAAAATTTCTTGAGGGGATGATATTAATGAAAGCGAATCAACATTAAATAAGTTGTGAATTGGCTCTAGATTAGTCTGGAACTGTCTTAACTAACTTTATTTCAAGTCAACTGTTTTATATCACTTATCATAAGTCTGAACAGTCCAAAATGAACATGTCATGTTTCAGACTAACTTTACGTCATATCTCACCGACTCGGAACGGGCATTATTACTCTCGAATGTCATCTTTCGGACAAGTTGGTTATTTTTTAAAATTGAAATAAAAATGGTTATTTTTGTTACTTACATCATTTATAGTTGCTAGTTTAGTAAATATCTCAACAATTTATAGTTGATAAAAATGTTCAAAAGTTTTTGGTATAAAGTCATACATTAAAGAACTTTTTACCGGAACAAAATTATATATATATTTCAGTCTTCGTTCACATATTTGTCCGACTCTTTTACTACAGCATATGAGTATATGTTAGCGCTAAATGTGCATTTAGGGAGATTCAAATTCGATGTCTTGTGTCTCAACGGGGAATCCAATGAGAATTTTTTTCTTGAGGGTAGCTTTAGAGGTTGGATTCATTTTCTTTAACTTTTTTGAGATAAGGTTGGTTTTATGCTCGAGTGTGATTCAACTTTAGGTAAAATTAAAAGCATAGTTCTTGCCACTTGATAGATACTCTCTATATACCATCCCTTTCCATTATCTATTACTCATGCAATTTTAATTTAATTCGTTTTTACAATTTAAACTTTTAATGATATATGTTTTATCTATGCAAATATACAATAACTTTAACATATTATTGATTTTATAAGCTCTTCAAACTGTGTCATAAATTTGTTTAATTTCTCGTGATGATGGTTTGCGACATGTCGACATACTTGGTCATAAGAATACGAATGATGACAAAATGCTATGGTCTACCAGAAGATATAAGTCATCATAGAAATCATAACCGATTAATTACTAAACAAGGTTGTTGTCCAATCACGGCCTCAAAAAAAAAATATACCGGTATTTACACTATACATCAACTATTTTTTACCAAAAATATCCATAAATGTTGGCCACTAAGTAACATGATGCAAATCCTGCCAGAATTTGCTTTTGCCTATGTATATATTTTAATTAATCTTTTTTTCCAAAAACAAAAATCGACAATAATATATGCATTTTTCTTTAAAACTATCCCGCTAATCACTTGAATATAATCATATTCATCACTTAGACATAATGATATTCATTATCATATTATCATTTCAACATATTTTTATAGACATAATGTATAACTATTCGATAAGATGAGGTATTAATAGAATCACCCTTAAACAATTACATAGTTTCAATAAAAGTAATTATTGAAGCAATTGATTACTTATCAATTATCATATGTGTGGATTGTGTATTGTGTATGTTCTCGTATTTGTTTGAATGTAAAGGCTAGCAAAATCGTCGGTAAAAGCGATAGCGGTGACACGTCGCCGGTAAATAGTCACCGCTATTGCTATGTCGATATTGCTCAAAATGTCGTCGGTAAATATATTTGCCGTCGCTAATACTCTTGTCACCGGTAATACCCCGAGTCGTCAATAATAATATCACCGGTAATAATATTTTTCATTTTTATTTTTTTTTAAATCAATGATTTTGGGTGTAAATTTTTTTTCGGCATTTAATGTCGTTATGATATAATTAATTTTTGTTTATGTACCAAATAACATCTCATGCAGAAAAAAAAAATAGTGTAACGATATTATATATAATTAATTTCATATCAAAATAAACAATCAAAGTTTTATAAACAAGAAACAAAATGTCACGACAAGTCTAACATACAAAAAACCGTCACCTCTATTCCCGTCGTTTCTTCCTTAATCTTTCTCCGATTGAAAAAATGCATAAAGCTAACCCTACAAGTCGGGTCGTTGAGCATTGTCCGAAGATTTTCTAACTACATAAGAAATAACAACATATATAAACTTATAAGTTAAATTATCAAACATAAACAAAAACTACCAAAATGCATTACTATTTCTTGCACTTAAATACAAGAAATACCAAAAGTACATTTTTATTTCTTGAACTTAGGATATAAACACAATTACCAAATCAACATGTATTTATTAATGCCAAAGTACACTGCTAATTTTAAACAAAGGACAAAAAACCATAATACATTGCCATTTCTTTCAGTTAAAACGTAAACACGATTACAAGCACAATTACCAAATCAACATACATTTATTGATCATTATATAGATACATTAGACTTTGAAATTAAATAATCTACTTTTTTGTGCTAAAGAACCTTAAATACAAGAAATACCAAAGTACAATGCTATTTCTTGCACTTAAATACAGGAAATACCAAAAGTACATTGCTATTTCTTGCACTTAAGTACATTGCTATTTCGGCAGATGCCTCTGATATGGCCATGCCGTTCACCTAATACTCTCTCGAAAGTAGCTCTTTCTTGAGCGGGTTTTAACTCTCTTTCACCTTTTAGCCATTGCGTTTGTTCTAAAAGATCTTCCACTAACTGATTCTGTGTGTTTCCAAAAGTGATTAACAATTAAGTATAAATAAACACTAAATTATATGATAAAATTATAATTAAATACTTAAGTATTGTTGCTCCGCCTCGACGATAACAAATACACCATTCTTATTGGTATGTACCTTGCGAAACGTCTCCATTCTCATCAAGTTATGTTTAATATTAACAATTAGATTATATTTTAAATAAATAACTGCATATATCGTACATTACTTCTTAGAGGAAGTACTGTTATACCCCCCACGGTTCATAGTTGTTTGCATTTCACAAACTTTTTTGTTCCTTTCTAAAGCAGCTATGTGTTTATCCATTTGGAAATACTCAACTGTTTTCCTCTAATTATCATCCTCCATATCATGTGGGGGGGGGGGGGGGGGGGGGGTAATGCTCTCGGGATATCCTCATACGCTATGACTTTCAAAAAATATTCTTTTGCATCATATTTACGCTCTCGATAACTTTTAACAAAGCTACTTCAAAAATCTCTAACAACATAACAACGTCTGGTTCCCGGGACATCCAATCCAAATCAAACTTTGTCTATAAAAACAAAAACACGTTAGCCAAGTAAAAACCAGTTATAATTAACCATATAAAATATTCTTAAATAAACAATTTACCCGTAAATGCTATTTTACTGTATCCTTTATCGCAGGGGAAACTTTTTTCTTAGTCCATTTATCAAAAGGGACCATCCGCCACATTATTTTCCCAACTTCTCGTGAAAACATGTCATTCGGCTCTCCTATGGGATCATATGTCATATCCCGATCATAGTCAATGTCAATCAGTTTTCCCTTATTCTGTAAGAGCGTTCCTTCGAGCTTAATGGTTTTCTCTTTTCCTCGGACTCTTTTATGTGGCACAACTACAAATATAATTAAAAATTATTAGAAACTATATTTCATAATAACTGAATAAAAATAGTAATTAAAAATTCATAAGAAGACTACCATCCTGTTCATGATGATCAACACCTCTACCGCCTGGGAAAGGTGGGTCTTATTTGTATTATTGATTTCATCGTTAGGTGACACCGACTTTTAGCAGCGACTTACCATCCTGTTCATGATGACCAACCTAGATTTAGCCTGAAGTTTCCTTGACATGCACGCAGTTTTAAAATTCGACTTTTGAGGTTCTAATTAAAAGATAAATTTTTTGAGATGATATTCATATTTTTATCATCTTAAATTGCTCTAGGGTTACTAAGAACATCATGTTCTCACTTTTGTAAGCCAATTTTCATCATATTTCTTCATATTCTTTTTATTGTGGTCGTGATTTAGCCCGCATGCGTGGCTAGATCCCTAATACTTAACATTGGATTGTTAGTCTTGTTTGTTTGAAATTTTTATGTTTATATGAGATATTAATATTTTTATATTATTGATTTCATCATTGTATAATTTCCAAATTCAAGATCACGTTGTTAGGATTTTACTTTAAAACGATTGCTTATTTGAAATTCTAGTTATGTATTGTTTCTTTGAACGTATGATCCGTAATTATCTTTAGGTTTAATGGTAGACTTCAATTATATGACCAATTATGTAGAAAATTTTGGCTACATATGATGAGATTATACAATATGTGTTACAATCTCTCAAACGATGTAAAGATCGACTATAAATTGGTCTTTTTTAATTGAACTTAATGCAAATCAATCTTAGCTTTTCATAATTGAACCAAAAATATAGGTTTTAAATTAGATACAATATATTAACATTTGGGTTGAATAATTTCTAGAGAAAGTCTGATTGTAACATAGGGTTAATATCATAGGCTAAAAACCAATTATAGTAAAAACGTTTCATGTTTTGATCATATGTTTCGTCCACTGTGAAATTCAATATGGCGGAATTTTTTCATTTAGGTCAATTCGACACTGTTAGATGTAATATGTATTTGTATGTAATATTTTTAGTTATCCCAAGTTTTATGTTCATTACTTAGCCTACCATAGAAAACATTGAGATCAATTGTATTTTTCATATATATATATATATATATATATATATATATATATATATATATATATATATATATATATATATATATATATATATATATATATATATATATATATATATATATATATATATCTGTGTGTGTGTCATGTAAAGGCCTGATGCCTCTTCATGGGAAATTATGTTAGGCATCATGGGAAATTATGTTTTGTAACATGGTATCATGCTACTCTAATCTCTAATCCTAGTCGATCCCTTCCTATCGTCATCTTATTCTCTTTTACTACATTTTTTCTTCTTCTTCTTGTTCACCTCAAAGCTTCTACCTTCTCACTTTTCATCATGATTGGATCTCCTTCCATTCCTAAATCTAGTCTCAACGATAAAATTTACGGGATAACCGACATCAAATCTTATGTCCCCCTTCTTCTTGATCTCGACTGCTTTAACTATGACTCATGGAAAGAGCTTTTTAAAACCTGTTACATTTGATACAATGTATATGGTCATCTTGATAGGTCCTCTAAGATTGAAGATGATCCGGATTGAGAGACACTTGAAAATATTGTCAAACAATGGTAATATGTCACTCTCACTATAACTGTTATCCAGTCTATTCTCAAACCCAAAGCCACGACAACAAACATATGGAAGACCATTGAATATTTGTTTCACGAGAATAAAGAGAAAAAAAGTTATGGAATTAAATGATGGACTCGTACCATCACCATTCGACATTCTATAGTTATCGAATATTGCACTCGCATTAAGTCCATCTCCGACCTTCTTGCTAACATTAGATCCCCGGTACCCAAAAGAAACCTTGTCATTTATGACATTAGTGGATTATCTCAGAATTTTTATCATGTAGTCACTACCATTTGTAATATCCTGATATCCGAGGTATGGCTCCTCAACTCGTCGAGTTTGGTCGCGGCTTGGAGATGTGTCAAATGAATGGACTCGATGAGTCGGGTATCTGACTCGCCGAGTCAGTGCTGTGGACAGAAATCCTAAATCCTTGGGCTTGAGACTTATTTAAAGGACCTTAAGACCTCCTATTGCGGCTACTCTTCTAGAAGGAAACCCTACAGCGTGTGTGAGAGCTTGGAGTGAAGAAGAAAGCTATTGTGAAGCTTTGTGTTCATTTTTTAAAGAAAGAAGTAAAGGTCCAAGCTAGAGGACCAAGAAGAGGTGTTGGATCTGCTAAGGTTTCATCCTCAAAGCATCAGGGGAGGTATAAATCTCGATTCCTAACCTCTCCTTAGTGTAGATTTCTCATTTGTGGATAATTAGAACTTTTCTTCTTCATATATTTTTGGGGCTTTATGGATTTGAGAGTTGTGAGGAAGTTTAACCTCAGATTTTGTTGAAGCTTTTGGTGTGTACAACCCTTCTAGCTCATGTTTATGGCATGTATTGCTCTAGATGACATGCATGGGCATAAAGTTAATGACTTTACGTGATTTCTGATCCCCATGAGTGTAGATCTGGAGTTTGGGAAGAGATCAGGCCTTGAAATCGTCTATATGCATGCGAGTCTGAATAGACTCGCCGAGTCCAGCTGCTGACTCGGCAAATAGCCTAGGGTTTGTCCCGAATAGTTAAGTCACGTAATGACTCGACAAGTCGGAGGGTTAACCGGTCGAGTTGGGTTAGCCAGACGGCCCCTAAGAGTCGATGAGACTTGGCGAGTCACTATATGCACTCGACGACTTAGGTCAAAAAGGAATGTCGACCAAGATTGACTTCTATTGACCTTAAGGTTTGGTCAACATTAGTAATGGAGATTTCGGAGGGATAAAATGGTCTTTTATTCACTCAAGGAGTTAAGAAGGAAGCGAGAGTGGTGCTTGGGGGTATTTAAGTAGGATCAAAGTAATACTTAGAAATGTGTAATCTATATGTTAGGCGGAGACTAGTTCGAGATGTCCGAGTACAAGATTACACTAGTCGGCTTATGAGGTTGGTCTTCTCACTATACTTTACCTAGAATGGTAATTAGAGTTTTGTGACAGAGTATTTTGTATGCTATTTATATGATGTGATACACTGCATTATTTCTTTGTGATTTATGCTATGTATGTTTCAGAGTTTATAGAGTTAGGATCGGAAGGTCCACAGAGTTAGGACAAGAGGGTCCATAGAGTTATGGGAGTGGAGGGTCCCACTGAGACACATTGACCAGAGGGTTAAACAGAGTCATAGCCTCGAGTGGCCAATATGTGTTTTATGTGATATTTTGGGGAAATCACTAAGCTTCGTGCTTACCGTGTTATGTGTTTCAGGTACTTCTTAGGTTCATAGGAAGGGGACGACTTGATTGTACACACGAGATAAAGAGTTATGTTTTGGAGGATCCTGGATCATTAATGAAACAATTATGGATTTATGTTTTGTTAATTTGATAATTGGGATTTTTGTGAAATGTATTATGAGCATTTTGTGATTTTAAAAATGAAAATTTTGTTTGAAAAATTCTCGGTGTTACAAGTTGGTATCAGAGCCTTGGTTTGAGGGATTCGGATACACCTTTGGGTATGTCTAGACTCAAACTGAGGATTTGAGAGAAATTTCAAAAGAAACAATTTTTCTAAAAAATGAGTAAGAGATTCTAAGAGAAAAACGAGAAAGAGCAATGTGTACAATCAGCCAGAGCCCGAATGTTGATTTCCTAAAATACCCTTACTTTGTAGTAAGAGATATTTATGAGATATGTTATGAGATATTATGCATGCTAGAGACATGCTAGGTATTTCATATTTTAGGACTAGAGTGGTCTGATTTGTAATACCTTAGCCTAGGATTTGTTGGTAACTGTGATGCACTTTCGAGTATGTGCTGAGTGAGAGTATCCCGTAGGAATCCTTTTAGAGAGGGATCGGAGTAGAAGGGTAATCTAGGAGAGATACCTAGATGAGCAGTTGCGGAGCCTATCGATACCGCGAAGAGTAGAGTAGTAGAGTGCGGTGATATCTTTTTAGTACGAGTAGAGCAAGTGGAATTATCACATAGAGTGGATTTTACGTGTTTATTCAATGCTCGAATGTTGCTTGCTTCGTGCTTTGTGGAATTCCCGATGATGGGAGCCATCTACCAAGTGAATGTGACTATGTTCAGGAGGTAGATGACTGGCATCATAAGGAGTTTTTCAGAAGTTGATGGCAGAGAAGTGTGAGAAACTAGGAAGAGCCTAGGATGCGACCTTAGTAAGAGGAGTACGCTGACAGAGTAGAGCATTTCGTTGGGGAGCGAGCACGCGTGTCGCGATTGGAGTTTGAGAATGTTGAGCAACTACTTAGAGAATCTGGGATGGTCCGTGTAGAGGGTATGGGTAGATATGGTAGGTAGTATGGGCCCATACTACAGAAAGCAGAGGACCCATAACCGATGCAGGGAGTATTCCAGAGGATCTAAGTAGCAGATCGAGAGGTGATGTCATGGTTCGAGTACCATGATAAGTAGCAGATCGAGAGGTGATGTCAAGGTTCGAGTACCATGATAAGTAGCAGATCAAGAGGTGACGTCATGGTTCGAGTACCATGATTTGAGGCAGATTGAGAAGAGGTGACATGGTTCGAGTACCATGATTCGTAGTAGATCAAGAGGAGATAACATGGTATGGGTACCATGATTCATAGCGGATCGAGAGGTGGCCACATGGTTTGAGTATCATGACATGTGGCAGTTAGTGCTTCTGGTTTTACCGGTTATTTCGTGGTGATTGTCTAGACTAAGATCAGATGTGAAAGAGTTTGGGTCCAGAAGGCCATGATGAACGAGTTTTAGTGGAGCATCCCTGGATAGGGAAATCGAGTTAGTTCCGAGGGATTGTTGGTGATATGCCAGTTGGAGTCGCAAGACTCAGGGATGAGTAGGGATGCTGAGTTATGGAAGAATACAGTCTGGGTTGGGTGACCAACCGATAATGGGGATGTCACTTTTTGTGACCTGAGCAGTGCTAATTCTGTTTCCCATAGGAGACGTAAGAGGTGTTGATATTTCGGTTCCTGAGTTTGAGGGTGAGCCCTGTGGGATTGCACTGAGAGTGATCTTCAATCAAAGTATGTGGCAATGGTCCTACTGCGAGGTAAAGATATAACCTTATCAGGTCGTCAGTGGGGCCGAGACAATTAAGGACCAGGATACACCCTATTAAGTATAGTAGGGCATGTGTTAGCTGCAATGTCGGACGATAAAGAGGGGGTGTATCAGGGCGGTGGCTCTTATTGTATTGGATGGGCATCGAGAGTGGTAATGTGGGTTCTACACCTATCATGAGAGACGTAAGGGGGCGTGGGTTGAGGAGTCAAGAGTGAGGAGGAAGATAGTGTTGGGTTTTGAGCAATCTAACACTTCCTAAGTGTGCATGCAACCCTAATAAACCTTGGATCTATGTTTGTCTAAATACATGCAAAATAATAAATTTTCCAAGGTTTATAACCTATCTAACATGGCATGGGGAACATTTCAACATAAAAGAGTTAGAAGAGATCACATACCTTTTGATGAGTTTGGTTCTAAGGAGTTTGAGGGCCAAGCACCAATAGTGTGAATGCCTCAAATGGAATCACAAAACACCACAAACTCTTGGAAAACTTTGAGAGAGTATACACACTTGTATAAATTTGGCCACACACATGCACACACACACTAGTTCACTAGTTTTTCCTTAGGCTCCATTTCATGCTCCATAAGCATGCTTATATAGTGTGCATGGTTAGGGTGAAACCCTAATAACCCATGGCTTTTCCTTTCCAAGGATCCATGGGTTAAAAGCTCCATGGATCATCCATGGACTTCCACATAAGCCTAGCCCATTAACAAATGAGTATTAGCCTACACTATATAAAACAAATAGCCCGTAATCTAATTAGTCTTCCTTTTAATCTCTAAATTAATTCATAATTAATTTAAGACTAAAACTAATTAATAACGTAACTTCATATTAATATATTATAACTTATAATATATTAATAAACATATGTGTATAACTCTCATAAAATTATCCATAATAGTTTGGATGAGATGCAACCCAAATGGACCATGCCGGTCGGGTCAAGTATATACCAAATAAGTAATGGACTTAAACACCTTATCCAACAGACTCCCACTTGGATAAGTCTAATAACTGTATTTGCCTATAACTTCAGGAACCAACCAGCAATCGTAGCTCTCGAAAACTCCCTCGAACTATGAAGACTCTGTTGAACTAGGAAGCGCCATTTTAAGACAAGTGATCACATAATCCTCTGTTCTCATGATATCAGCCGGACAAACACATGGAACTATGTCTTGCTTATTGTCTAGCAGTTGTTTCTCGATTTTCCGATTTGTTTGACGAAGAACTTCATTGAACACATCGGTTTAGTTCTGACCGGGCCCGGTACATGGGTCAACACAAAGTCATCGAGGGGCCCAGATATCGCTTCTATTTCTAGAAGGAACAGATAAACTTCGATTGGTATGCTTGTTCTACTATTTATTGAATTGTACACAAAGGCACGTTTTATAACATCAAGTTACTAATGCGTTTATGTGCAATCAATGCACAACCAACTCATAGGTAACAACTCATATCTCTAGGTTTGAAGATTTATATGATATTATCGTCTCACGATCACTCAAGATAAATTCCATGAAGTGATACAAGTGAGTGTGGGTTTATACCAATACTCATAACTTATGAGTACTCATGAATGTTGCAGCAACCATTGCCATGTCTAAACACCTTTTAGCCATCTACAAACCCAATTCATGACAATCTTGATTCATACCTACTTCCGATGTATGATCGATTGTGGAGGTTTGAATAAATTAATTATTCTGGAAGTCAAAACATGCAAAACTGAAACAATAGTAAATAATTGACAATGATAGTAACACTTTACTCATAAATAAATCACAAATTTTATTCATCATCAAACGTCGATTACATTTTACAAGTTTCAGGAAAACTATCTAATCTGTAAAACTAATATCGTCCCTCAGTCCGATGCGTCTCGCATGCTGAAAATGCTTAACCCTCGTCAGTCCCTTCGTAAGGGGATCTGCAGGATTCTCATCCGACGATATCCTCCTGGTCACGAGGAGTCCTTCTTCAATCTTGTGTCTTATGAAGTGATATTTTCTGTCAATGTGTCGAGATCTGCCATGATCTCTTGGTTCCTTGGCTAAGGCAACCGCACTATTGTTGTCACAGAAAATCTCCATAGGTTCCTTAATAGCTGGTACAACTCCAAGGTCTCCGATGAAGTTCTTTAGCCATATCGCCTCCTTTTCTGCTTCACTCGCTGCTATATACTCTGATTCACAAGTCGAATCAGCCACCGTCTCCTGCTTGGAACTCTTCTAAGAGATTGCCCCTCTATTTAAGGTAAAGATCCAATCTGACTCAGAGCGGAAATTATCCCTATCAGTCTGAAAACTAGCATCACTATACCCTAATACTCTCAAGTCATCACTCCCACCAAGGATAAGGACCCAATCCTTAGTCCTCCGCAGGTACTTGAGAATGTTCTTTACCACGGTCCAATAAGCCTTGCTAGGGTTCCCCTGATACCTGCTGACCATGCTCAAAGCAAATGCCACATCAGGACGGGTACAAGTCATAGCATACATGATCGAGCCAACTGCGAAAGCATACGGTAATTGGCTCATCTCAGCTATCTCTGCCTCTGTACTCGGACTCTGAGTCTTACTCAATTTGGTATTGCTTTGGATCGGTAAATCTCCTTTCTTGGAATTCTCCATGTTGAACCTTTTCAACACCTTATCCAAGTAGGTACTCTGACTAAGTCCAATTAGTCTTCTACTCATTTCTCTTAATATCCTTATCCCTAGGATATAGGCAGCCTCCCCTAGGTCCTTCATAGCAAAGCACCTCCCAAGCCAGGACTTAACCTCCTGCAAGGTTGGGATGTCATTTCCTATAAGTAGTATGTCATCCACATACAGTACCAAGAAGCTAACTATACTCCCACTAGCTCTGACATACACGCAAGACTCATCTTCGCTTCTCGAGAAGCCAAACTCTTTTACCTTCTCATCAAAACAAAGATTCCAGCTACAAGATGCTTGTTTTAATCCATAAATGGATTTCTCAAGCTTGCATACTCTATTAGGGTACTCTGCACTTACAAAACCCTCTGGCTGATTCATGTACACATCCTCAGCCAACTTTCCGTTAAGGAAAGCGGTTTTGACATCCATTTGCCATATTTCATAATCATGAAATGCTGCAATGGCTAACATAACCCTAATAGACTTAATCTTTGCTACCGGCGAGAAGGTTTCATCATAATCAATACCTTGAGTTTGAGTAAAACCCTTCGCAACCAGTCGAGCCTTATAAGTATGCACTTTTCCTTCCATGTCTGTCTTCTTCTTGAAGATCCATTTGCACCTGACTGTTTTACGGCCTGGTACATGGTCAACCAAGTTCCAAACTTGATTGTCATACATGGACTATATCTCGCTGTCCATAGCCTCCTTCCACTTAGCACACTCCGGGCCTGCCATGGCTTCCTTAACACTGCTAGGTTCATCCAAATTTACCAATGTACTATCACTGATAAACATATCACCTTCTGTAGTAATATGAAAACCATAATAAAATGAAGGTGTGTTCCTAAACCGTGTAGAACGCCTTGGAGGTACAGACTCGTCAGCTGGATCAACAGGAGTTTCCTCCTCAGGTTGATTGCTAGTGTCTGAGGTTCCTTCACCAATTGATTCCTGAATTTCTTCAAGATCAATTTGCCTCCCACTGTCTCCTTGGCTTATAAATTCTCTCTCACGAAAGACTCCTCTTCTAGCTACAAATACCACATTCTCACTGGGTCTGTAGAAGAGGTAACCGAAGGATTTATGTGGGTAGCCGATGAAAATACACTTTTCACTTCGGGGTTCAAGCTTATCATGAGTTTCAGGCCTCACGAAAGCTTCGCAACCCCAAATTTTTATGTGGTCCAAATTGGGAACCTTCCCAGTCCACATCTCATGAGGTGTTTTCGTAACCTTCTTTGTAGGGACTAGATTAAGGATATGGGCGGCAGACTCTAAGGCATACCCCCAAAAAGAGATTGGTAACGAAACTCGACTCATCATAGAGCGAACCATGTCCAACAAAGTTCGATTACGCCTCTCAGCTACACCATTCAGCTGTGGTGTTCTGAGAGGAGTCAATTGTGAGACAATCCCACACTCCTTAAGATAGTCAAGGAACTCGGTGCTAAGATACTCACCACCTCGATCGGATCGAAGCATCTTAATGTTCCTGCCCAATTGATTTTCTACTTCCTGTTTGAATTCCTTAAACCTTTCAAAGGTTTCTGACTTATGTTTGATTAAGTAGACATACCCATATCTACTAAAATCATCAATAAAAGTTCCATAATACCGATTAGCATCCCTTGTGGTGGTTTTGAATGGCCCACATACATCAGTATGTATTAGGTCCAACAAACCCTCACCCCTCTCACAAGTTCCAGTGAAGGGTGATTTTGTCATCTTTCCAAGTAGACAAGATTCACAACTATCATCCGATTTAAGGTCAAATGATTCCAAGACTCCACTCTTTTGGAGTTGGCCTATGCGTTTCTTGTTTACATGTCCAAGACGACAATGCCACAATGATGCTTTATCTAGGCTAGTAGAAGAATCAATATACAACACGTTATTTCCTAAGTTGTCTACAATCGACACAGTTTCATACACACCATCACAAGGTAATGCTTTAAAATAAAACACATTATTAAAGAAAGCATTAATACCACCACATTCATTATCAAACGAAAAGGTAAAACCTTGTTTGTACAAAGCATGAAAAGAAATAATATTCCTCGCCATTTCAGACAAGTACACACATTTATTCAAATCTAATTTTAACCCATTATTAAGCAACAAGGTATAAACTCCAATCTTGGAAACAGGTGAAGCCTTCCTATTCCCCATGATCAAGTTTATCTTCCCGTGCTCCACATTCTCACTTCTTCTTAGGCCCTACAAATCAGAACATATGTGAATACCACATCCTGTATCAAGAACCCAAGAGTTAGAATATGTTGAGTAATTAGACAATATAGTGTAAATACCTGCATGAGTGGGTTTCACTTTCCCATCCTTTAGATCCTGCAAGTACTTAGGGCAGTTTCGCTTCCAGTGTGACTTTTCATGGCAATAAAAGCATTCAGCATCCTTGGGAATGGCAGAAGGGGTGACAGAACCGCTCTTGGTCTTTGATGAGGAGCCTTCAAGAGACTTTCCCTTGGTACCCTTCGAAGGGTGCTTCCTCTTCTTCCCTTTGCCTTGCCCAATAGCTAAAACAGGGGTAGATGTTGGAGTAGGAGTAGTAGAGGTAACAACCGCCTTACCCTTAAGACCGGATTTCGCGGTCTTCAAGACTCCTTGAAGCTTGCTGAGGGTAACTTCCTCCTTGTTCATATGATATGTCATTCGAAAATGATCATAACAAGAAGGCAAAGAGTGCAAAATGATGTCAATTGCCAACTCCTCAGGTATGTTAACATTCAGCTTCAGCAAACGGTCCACATACCTTTGTATCTTTTGCATGTGGGTCGTGACATATTCACCGTCCTTCATGTGGGTAGTTATTATGGAGGAGATTATTTTGTACCGCTCCTGAAGAGCACTCTGATGGTACCTTTCCATCAGGTCTTGGTGCATCTCAAAAGGGTAGAAATCTTCATACGACTTTTGGATCTCGGCTATCATCGTGGCCATCATGATACATGCCACCTTAGTAGCATCTTTCTCATTAGTCCTGAATTCAGCGATCTCCTCAGGAGTAGCAGTAGACTCATCAAGTTCTTTTAACTCCTTATCGAGGACATATTCTTTGTCCTCATAACGAGTAACCATCCTGATGTTCCTAATCCAATCCATGAAGTTGGAACCATCAAAGATGACCCTCCCACAAAGATTCATGAGAGAAAAAGAACCAGTTGGGTTAGACCCTGAAGCATTAGTGTTGGAAGACATCTGAAAGAAGTGAGTAAGTTTAGATTAGATATATAGAATCCTTAATAAGAAACCCAATTGCAATATTAAGGCTAGGACCCAATCACAATATATTATACTTAGAAGAGGGATGTCGTAATCTAAGTAATAATATATTTGAAAGGTAGGTGAATGACGATTCACCAATTTCCACCATGCAAACGAAATGATTTATTAGGTTTAATTGGATTTGAAATTCCTAGATTCTTTTGAGATTCATTGAACTTTTCAATGGTATGTTTCAATCTCGATTGTGCCCTTCAAGTTTTGTGACTGGGATGCCGAGGATTACAAAACAAGGTGTGAATAACCATGCTAATTCACTTGGTACCCTTAATATTATCACCTAATCAATGTGTCGGTTAACAACACACGCTCCATTGATCTATGAAAAACATTAAGTCATCCTTCGTGATCCTTACTAGTCATAGTTAGTGTGCCGGTTAACCACACACGCTCCACCAACGACTTGGTAAGGTACAAAGTGTGAGTTCCATGGACTAGCACCATGTTCACATTTTTCCTAAGGTAAATAAGATTGGGAATTTAAAAGAGTTTAGTTACTTTATAATAATCATTATACTTTTAATGAGGATTTAAAGTCATTGTTCTACCCGTTCGGCTAACGACCCTCCATCGATCAAGTAAGCGGTGGGTGCGAATGGACACCCATTAAGTCGCCATTTTATAGGCAACAACCTTATACCCACCTTATAGACCGACTTCATGAATGAGGCCTACTAACGGTAAAACGACTTATTCTTATACATATATATAATAATTAACCATTAATGTTATAAATAGTATAAGTGTTGAATTTTAACTATTAAAACTCTAAGGGTTGGAATTAAAGTTAATTAAAGTGTGTGAAACTTTACAAATTCCAAAACTTGAGGGCAAGTTTTGTAACTTTGCAAAACTCTTCATTTCATAACTTATGAATTAAAGATTCATAAAAATGAAGACTCTTCATTTTCATGTAACTTATGTGTTTTAAGTGTGTGTTAAATAAAGGTGACCTTTGGAAATCCATAACTTGAGGACAAATTATGGACTCCATTAAAATACATAAATGATCAAGAATTAATTCTAAACAATTCAACAAATAATTCCTATCATTTTCTAAATTCATAAGAACATGAACATGATCATCAAAAATTCAAGAATTATATGAACACATAAAATCATGGAATTTTGATATATGCTATTGTAAATGGATTAGAACAACCATTACACCAACTAAAATAAGTTTTATAACACCAAAACAGTTTAGGGTAATGTTTCTAGTCCATTTCCAGCAGCAAAAGTCGAAAATATGCACTCTTTCGATCCTACTCATCGAGTGCATGAACTTACTCGACAAGTAGGTTGAAGTTTGCCTTGGACTCGTCGAGTCCCCCCAATGGACTCGGCGAGTCCACCATGCAGACAGCAACGATTTCGACTTTTTTTCACTATTTTGCATCAAGTATCAAACAAGCAAGCCTAGGCTCTGATACCACTGTTGGGTTTTGAGCAATCTAACACTTCCTAAGTGTGCATGCAACCCTAATAAACCTTGGATCTATGTTTGTCTAAATACATGCAAAATAATAAATTTTCCAAGGTTTATAACCTATCTAACATGGCATGGGGAACATTTCAACATAAAAGAGTTAGAAGAGATTACATACCTTTTGATGAGTTTGGTTCTAAGGAGTTTGAGGGTCAAGCACCAATAGTGTGAATGCCTCAAATGGAATCACAAAACACCACAAACTCTTGGAAAACTTTGAGAGAGTATACACACTTGTATAAATTCGGCCACACACATACACACACACACTAGTTCACTAGTTTTTCCTTAGGCTCCATTTCATGCTCCATAAGCATGCTTACATAGTGTGCATGGTTAGGGTGAAACCCTAATAACCCATGTCTTTTCCTTTCCAAGGATCCATGGGTTAAAAGCTCCATGGATCATCCATGGACTTCCACATAAGCCTAGCCCATTAACAAATGAGTATTAGCCCACACTATATAAAACAAATAGCCCATAATCTAATTAGTCTTCCTTTTAATCTCTAAATTAATTCATAATTAATTTAAGACTAAAACTAATTAAATAACGTAACTTCATATTAATATATTATAACTTATAATATATTAATAAACATATGTGTATAACTCTCATAAAATTATCCATAATAGTTTGGATGAGATGCAACCCAAATGGACCATGCCGGTCGGGTCAAGTATATACCAAATAAGTTATGGACTTAGACACCTTATCCAACAGATAGTTCACTATTTCCATAACAGGGTTGATACTAGACAATTGGGAAGTCCAGTGATGGAATGTGTAAGATTCTGACTGACTAGAGGCAGTCATGATGGGAACTTCTGAGGATTTCATCTAAGATTCGGGGTATTGGAAGTTGTTTGATCTATGTCAGGGAGATCATCAAGTGTTGCATGGCACCTTCCAAGAGTAGGTGTGATGTTACTAGTGGAAACAGTCTGTAGGATAGATTGTTGGTGCACCAATGGGTGATGGTTCGAACCCTAAGTAGGGGAGAACCGGGTATTTTATTGAGGGGGTCATAGATTTATTCGAGAGAGGTTAAAGATCTGGAGATAGAGACCTGCGATGCAGATTCATGAGTCCAGGGTTATTGGTGATCGAGGCTAGGTGCAGAGCGAGATAATGTTTGTGCTATGTGTTAGAAGATTATGTGTGGCATGTGCTCCTCAGGGTTAACATATGTCGATTTCGAGTGCGAACGGGTCGCTGGATTGCGAATTCAATTGCTGAGATTTACAAGTGAAGGTATAGATTGTAATATATACCCATGAAAGGGGCAACAGTTGATTCGTCAACCAATTTCAGGGTCGAGATAAGTAGTTCCGTATGAGTAGTGACCAGTAGAGGGGGAGTTTTGGGTTCTCGACAACATGTTCTGAGCCATTATCGATGCCTCGATGTTTTAAGTTGGGAGATGGAATAATCAGAGGGTTCAAGTGGTGCGAGAGGAAGATCGGTTGAGAGGTTCTGAAAGAGAAATGCGGTATCCAAGCATGGGGTTGTGAGTATAAGACCAGTGGATTAGGCAAAACATCGTAAGATTCTGTGTTGGTATACCAAAGTATCCGGGGGAGCATATCGACTAATTGATCTTAAACGAGATTATTAAAGAATGAGGACTGCAGCGAGAAAAGGAGTTATCGTGTCGATTGCTGTCAGGAGTTATGACACTTACTTTTGGATGGGTATGTGTGCACCTATCTATGTTGGGTCGTGGAACGTGGGTTAATGGATGCGGCTTGTGGAGCCGACTTGAGGTTGAGATTGGGAGTGGTAAGAGAAAGTGAGGCAAGTCTGCAGGGAGCTGCATCATGCACTATTCAGCGAGAGGGTGTTGTGATACTGCAGGGAGCCGTAGTACTCACTAGTCAGCGAGAGGGTGTTATGATACTGCGGGGAGCCATAGTACTCACTAGTCAGCAAGAGGGTGTTGTGATACTGCGAGGAGTTGTAGTACTCACTAGTCAGGGAAAGGGTGTTGTGATACTGCAGGGAGCTGTACTACTCACTAGTCAGCAATAGGGTGTTGTGATACTGCGGAGAGTCGTAGTACTCACTAGTCAGGAAGAGGGTGTTGTGATATTGCGGGGAGCCGTAATACTCACTAGTCAGGAAGAGGGTTTTGTGATACTGTGGGGAGCCGTAGTACTCACTAGTCAGCAAGAGGGTGTTGTGATACTGCGGTGAGCTATAGTACTCACTAGTCAGCAAGAGGGTGTTGTGATACTGCGGGGAGCCGTAATACTCAATAGTCGGTAAGAGAGTGACATGGTGCGGTAGGGAGCCGCTTTATTTGTTGATCAGAGCATGATGCAGGAGAGTTCTTAGGCTTGAGTAGCCTTATTGGGTTGAGTATTCGGGAGCCTAGGGGCCAAATCAGGAAAGAGACGGAGGTCTCTATATTTTTCGGGAAACGTTATACTCTGATTTGAGTTGTGATTGTCGCAAACCAGGGGAATTAGAGAAGAGGTATGTGCCCGGGTTGCGGGTCATGAGTTGTGATTTGAGTTCTTCATTGGATTGATCGGTTCCAACTCTGTGTCAGATCAAACTCTCAAGTCTGAGTTTGGCTCTGGTAGTGCTTTGGGTAGGCGGAATGAGATTCTGGATTCTGAGGTAGATTCCATGTTGAGGGGAATTGTTATCATATGATGCCTTAGACCTGTGTAGGTCAGTACTCGGGTACGGGAGGTACCACAGATGCATGGAACTATGAGCAATAGACGACAGAGGTCGGGGTTGAGTTGATTTTCAGTTGGGGGTATAGCATTCACTTGGGGTAAAGCGAACCTCGTGACTTGTGTGTCACAATGGGCCGATGTAGTTGTTATGAGAAGGAAACCAGTGGGACGGTTGGGATAATGCAATGGGTAATCTTTGGAGGTTCTATAGTGGAAGATGAGAGTGATCTCGTACTCAGGGTTGAAAGGGGATACCTGAGAGGAAGCTGAGGCTTATGATTACTAGATGTCAGAGGATGTTATTGAGCAAGCAGGAGCATTTCCCTAAGTTTGAGGGCAGGGTGTTGCGAGTCCTTTGTTCAGATGAGATTTAGATGACAGTGCAGTGGATGGGTTTCTGGTGTAGCGTGACCCTTTCGCTCCTTTGAGTAGGGTATGGAGCACTTAGTGCGAGTGGCATGAGTGATCGATAGCCGACTATTGGTTTTTGTTTGGAAGAAATCAGAGAAACAGGGAGTTATCAGGGTTTGTTGATTCGAGTAACAAGTAGCATGGTGGTAGTTCGGATGGGCGATCTGGCGGCGGGTCAGACCACTAGAATTTCCAGATTTTGAGAATGTTAGAAAAGAGTATCATAGCAGTAGAAGGTTTGGTCTTGTTACGAACTTGGGATTTCCTTGAGGATTCAGGAGCCCATAGGAAAGATATCGGTGTATAACGAGATCCTTTCGGTGGTGCCTTTGGGTTGTTGGATTCAACCTTTGTGTGATTAAGGACTGATTTTGAAGACGAAATCTACTTCAAGTGGGGGAGAATTGTAACATCCTGATATCCAAGGTATGGCATTTTGATATATAGGCATGAGTTTGAATGGGGGACTCGATGAGTTGGCTCCTCAACTCGTCAAATTGGGTAGCATCTTGGAGACGGGTCAAATGAATGGACTCGACGATTCGGGTATCTGAATCGCCGAGTCAGCGTTGTGGACAGAAACCCTAAATCCTTGGGCCTGAGACATATTTAAAGGCCCTTAAGGCCTCCTATTGCGGCTACTCTTCTGGAAGGAAACCCTAAAGCGTGTGTGAGAGCAGGGAGTGAAGAAGAAAGTTATTGTGAAGCTTTGTGGTCATTTTTTAAAGAAAGAAGTAAAGGTCCAAGTTAGAGGACCAAGAAGAGGTGTTGGATCTGCTAAGGTTTCATCCTCAAAGCATCAGGGGAGGTATAAATCTCGATTACTAACCTCTCCTTAGTGTAGATTTCTCATTTGTGGATAATTAGAACTTTTCTTCTTCATATATTTTTGGGGCTTTATGGATTTGAGAGTTGTGAGGATGTTTAACCTCAGATCTGGACCCTAAGAGGTCCTAAACGCCTTATGACCCATGCTTTTCTCAATTATGTTGAAGCTTTTGGTGTGTACAACCCTTCTAGCTCATGTTTATGGCATGTATTGCTCTAGATGCCATGCATGGGCGTAAAGTTAATGACTTTACGTGATTTCTGATCCCCATGAGTGTAGATCTGGAGTTTGGGAAGAGATCAGGCCTTGAAATCGTCTGTATGCATGCGAGTCTGAATAGACTCGCCGAGTCCAGCTGCTGACTCGACGAGTAGCATAGGGTTTGTCCCGAATAGTTAAGTCGCGTAATGACTCAACGAGTCGAAGGGTTGACCAGTCGAGTTGGGTTAGCCAGAGGGCTCCTGAGAGTCGATGAGACTCAGCGAGTCACTATATGCACTCGACGACTTAGGTCAAAAAGGAATGTCGACCAAGTTTAACTTCTATTGACCTTAAGGTTTGGTCAACATTAGTAATGGAGATTTCGGAGGGATAAAATGGTCTTTTATTCACTCCAGGAGTTAAGAAGGAAGCGAGAGTGGTCCTTGGGGGTATTTGAGTAGGATCAAAGTAATAATTAGAAATGTGTAATCTATGTGTTAGGCGGAGGCTAGTTCGAGATGTCCGAGTACAAGATTACACTCGTCGACTTATGAGGTGAGTCTTCTCACTATACTTTACCTAGAGTGGTAATTAGAGTTATGTGACAGAGTATTTTGTATGCTATTTATATGATGTGATACACTGCATTATTTCTATGTGATTTATGTTATGTATGTTTCAAAGTTTATAGAGTTAGGACCGGAAGGTCCACAGAGTTAGGACAAGAGGGTCCACAGAGTTATGGGACTGGAGGGTCCCACTGAGACACATTTACTAGAGGGTCAAACAGAGTTATAGCCTTGAGTGGCTAATATGTGTTGTATGTGATATTTGGGGAACTCACTAAGCTTCGTGCTTACCGTGTTATGTGTTATGTGTTTCAGGTACTTCTCAGGTTCACAGGAAGGCGACGGTTTGATTGTACACACGAGATAAAGAGTTATGTTTTGGAGGATCTTGGATCATTAACTAAACAATTATGGATTTATGTTTTGTTAATTTGATAATTGGGATTTTTGTGAAATGTATTATGAGCATTTTGTGATTTTAAAAATGAATTTTGTTTTTTGAAAAAATCTTGGTGTTACACCATCTGACATCAGATGCTATTTCCACCTTCCTTGAGATGCGCTCCATGCTTATACTTGAAAAACAATCCATGATAAAGACCATCCCCACCAATTTCAAGCTTCGCACCAAGATAATGCATCATCACCCACTATTCTCGCAACATAACACCAAAATTGACCCTCTAACTCTCGACTCAACAACTCAGGGAGTATAAGTGGTGGTCAAAATCAGCAAGGTAACACTAGATGCGATAGAATGGTGGCATAAGTGGAGGCCGATAGGGCAGGTCCGATGACGGTGGCTTTAGTCACAGTCAAAACAATTAGGGAGGTGGAGGGTATTACCCTTGGTCGACGTTGCAAGGTCAATAGTAGTAGTGTCAGTTGCCGACCTCTCTAATGATCCATCATGCCCCATGGCCTAATGGTGTAACTTCAAATTTTCCTCAACATTAGCCCACTTTGAATTCAGCTTTAGCCCAACATAATGTTTTTTTATCCATGGCAAAGTAGTCCAATAACCAGCCCAATCCCAATAGCTGGCAATGATTTTAAAACCCAAATAGTATGGATCAACCAAGTACAAGTGTTTAACACTATGAACCTTCAAGATCCAAGCAATGCAAATTGGTACATGGACAACGAAGCAACTACACACCTTCACGCCGATTCAGGTACTC
Organism: Lactuca saligna; assembly: GCF_052625555.1. Lineage (NCBI taxonomy): Eukaryota > Viridiplantae > Streptophyta > Magnoliopsida > Asterales > Asteraceae > Lactuca > Lactuca saligna. The sequence goes on from NC_136421.1 coordinate 312,815,047, forward strand.
TCAAGTCTTTTAGCAATACGTGCAACAATTCAAATTTATCGGTATTAGTCGGCTATGGATCTCATCTTCCGGTCACTAAACTTGCTAAATATTATATTCATTATAATCCTTTTTGTACTCTTGTCCCAAAAGAATATTCTTATTATGCCACAAATTATTAAAAATCTCATTTTTGTGAGCTAATTTACTCGTGATAACAAATGTTCTATTGAATTTGACGAGTTTGGCTTTTCTGTGAAGAAATTTTGCACCAAACGCATCCTCCTTCAATGTGATAACATGGGTGATCTCTATCTGATGTCCACCTCGAATCATCAAGCCCTTTTCAGTTTCATATCTTCCTTGTGGCACCAAAGACTTGGTCACCCCGGTCAACTCGTGTTCAACCATTTAATTTCTAGCAATTCTATTTCATGTAATAAAAAGGATTCTCCTTTATTTTGTCATGCTTGTCACCTTAGCTAGCATACTCATTTGTCATTCTGATGTGTGGAATTCATCGTTTTAAATTCATAGTGGAATAAAATATTATGTTATTTTTCGTGATCAATGTTCTCATTTTGTGTGGGTTTATCCTCTTAGATTGAAATCTAATGTATTTTCTAAATTCCTTCACTTTCTTGCCTATGTTTGAAACCAATTTCAAAAAGAAATCTAAACATTTCAATATGATAGTGGTAAAGAGTACAACAATGCTTAATTTAATTGACTATGTGACTCTAACGATATACACATGCATTTCCCGTCCCCTTACACTTCCCAGCGAAATGGAAAATCCAAACCCATGTTTCGTACTCTAAATAATATGATGTGTACCCTCCTGTTTCAATCTCATCTTTCCCCTATATAATGGGTGGAAGCTCTCCACATGGTCATACATCTTTTAAACATCTTACCATCTATTACCCTTCATGATGATACCCTTTATCAAAAACTCTTTCGTACTAAGCCTACATATTCTCATTTTTGTGTGTTTGGTTGTTTGTACTACCCACACCTACCTAAAACCAATAAGCTTTAACATCATTATATTCTATGCATCTTTCTTGGTTATCCCTCCAACCACAAAGTCTTCTGTTGTCTTAACCTCCATACCAAACAAATTATTATCTTAAGTCACGTCACCTTTGATGAAACAGCTTTTCCTTTCGGATCTATGACTCCGAATGAATCCCCCTCATATGATTTTTTTGATATTCCTGACTCTTGAAACTCATTTAATGACCTAAATACCCCTCCAAACCCCATCCACGATACCACCCATCTCCATATTTTCCAACCATTAACACACGTTATCCTGATGGTTCTATTAATGCCAACACCAACACTTCCATTGGCGATATTGCTCTGACAATGGGGTCTTCCTCTTCCTCGATGTCATCAAACAATCTTCCTCCTCTTGCTTCTTCCTCTTTCTCTCCTCCTACTATCGTGGTCACTCCTGAGCTTTCGACCTCCTATTCCACAAGCACCCATTCCATGATTATTCATGCCAAACAGAGCATCCATAAACCTGTTGATCATCTTAATATTCATGTTGACACCATTTCTTCCTCTACTATTCCTCGCAACTACTATCAAGCCTTTCAACATCCTAATTGGTTAAATGCCATGAAAGATGAATATGGTGCACTTATTTCTAACAGCACTTGGGTACTTGTACCTCGACCTTCCAATGTTAATGTGGTTAATTGTATTTGGTTGTTAAAAACGAAACTTAATGCAGATGGATCTTTGGATCGATACAAGGAACGTTTGGTTGCAAACAGATACTATCAGCATCCGAGCATTGAATGTGATGAAATATTTAGTCCGATTGTAAAATTAGCTATTATCCAGATTGTTCTTAGCTTTGTTGTCTCCTATCTGTAGAAGCCCAAAAATCTAAGGTAAAAATTTTTTCATTTTTATTAAAATCAAAACACTATTGTAACTTTTTTCTAAACATTGAAAATCATTTCAATTAACATAATTATCATATTCCAATCCCAAAGATCACATATTACGAATGACACGGGTGCGCTACGATTGTCCCGGGCTCTTCATTTGAAAACTGGAGTACCTGAAACACGAACTGAAAACCGTAAGCACAGAGCTTATTGAGTCCCCCCAATACCACATACCATACATATCCAATGATCCATTCATGTCATACATAACCATGAGCCATACATATCATTCACATACCAAAATCAATAAAATTGTTATGTGTCGCACGCACATAGTCTTGCCAATATGCCACAAGCCACCTCGTGGTCTTTCTTGCCAGGTTGGGGGCCATAACCCTGGATCTTACAGACAAGTTCTAAGGGCCACTTTCTGGTCTTCCGTTCAAGCATCACAAAGATAACTAGCATACAAACTATACTACTTAACTAATTACTTTCCAGATTTCAAACTCTAGTCTTGCATACAATGTGCCAGGAGTCGCCTCCTAGTCTTTCCTTCATAATTCCAAGGGATAACACCCAGGTTTTCCTATAATACATAAACCAAATGGACTGGCATTGGTTCCTTCGACCCATACAACAGTGAGGAGACTCACCTCGAATGCTAAACCTCATTGCAAGAAATCCTTAGTTGTTGCCCTGAAAACTTCTCGAGCTAACAATATCAAAATATCACCCAATTAGGAATTGGGTTCCAAACCATGATCCATAATACATACTTAGGGTAAAACGACCATTTGACCCCTGGCTCAACAAGATTCAAAACTAAGGCCTAAGCCCAAATCAACCAAGATCAAAAACCACAAAATCCATAAAAGCCCACTAATGGCCCAATTTTCCAAATTGGGCCCAATACCATATGGGCCTTATCCTAAGCCTATATTTTACAATTCATATTACTTTAAACACCCCTTGGGACAAACTTGATCAAAGGCATAAGTCAAAAGTCAAAGTCAACGGCCCAAGTTGGCCCAACTCGCCGAGTTGTCCTTCAACTCATTGAGTTTCTTCATTATACTTCAAAGATCGGGCAAAACCTCCTCAACTCACCGAGTTCACCCATGAACTCAGCGAGTTCACCAAAAATCCAACCTCTTAATTCATTAAGTCGACCTTTTCGAAACTAAGGGCTTCTCAACACAGATCTTAACTGAAATGGCTTCAAGAAGGGTAAAGTTTCCAACTTTACCCCTAAGAACCATCAAAATGGGTTCAAAACCCAAAACCTAAACTGAAAAGGGTAAGGACTTAATCATTAAGCACTTATTCCACAAGGACACAACTCCAAGATGCAGATCTGACCATATAAGGCTAGATGGCCATGTAAAGTATCCAACATTAAATTCATTCATGATTAGAAGAAGCTCAAAAGCTTAAAAGAGACAAAAATAAGGATTAATGAATGCATGAATCCCTTAGGACCATAAATTTGGCACCTTTATGCCAAAAGAGCTCATGAAGATCATAGATCTGGAAAGGATAAACACTTGGGACTTCGACTTCCTCAACAATCACCCATCCATGGATAAAAGCATACAAATAAACCCAAGAAGAGATCTAAGACAATACTAAGAAAGGTTAGACCTTTATACCCAAAATATGTTGGAAATGGAGTAGAGAATCAAGATATATGAGCTCCTTCTTGAACCACCACCTTGCACCAAACTTCTCATCCTTGAATTAGCTTCAAACACACACCAAAACATATACAATGGACTCAAAACACTCTAGAAGGCTCTAGGGTTTCGAGATTAGGGTCAGGGGCTATGGAGGCTGTAAGTGAGGCCAACACCTGGAACTTAAGGTGTTTAAATAGGATGCAAAACCCCAAAATTAGGGTTTCCTAAACAGTGCCCAACTCGTTGAGTTGGCTCTTCCAACTCGCCGAGTTGTCTCATTAACCTCGCGACCAAAATAGCCTCTACCCATCGAGTTGACCGATTAAATCCTCATGATTCTTCATCTTCAACTCGCCGAGTTGGCTCCTCCAACACGTCGAGTTTAACTTGAAATTGGTACAATTCAACAAATAACCTTCTAGATTCTGGGTGTTACACTATCATTGGCATGTTCATCAGCTAGATGTTAAGAATGCATTTATTCATAGTCATATTTAGGAGATTGTGTACATGTAAAAACTATCGGGTTTTCAAAACCCATCACTTCCTAATCATGTTTGACTTTTACAGAAATTGTTTTTCGTCTCAAACAGGCCCCTAGAGCATGGTACCACAAATTTGCTCAGTTTTGTAACATCCATAAAATTCAGCAAAATTTAAAACTTTTTCAAACATTCAAAACCATTGTTTATTACAAAATGTTTTTAAATAGTATCATATCAGAGTATCGCAAAAATCAGAATCATAAAAATGCAAGGAGGTGCACGATCAATCCTTCGCCTTCCCACGATCATCCAAAGTACCTGAAACAAAATCCAAAACTGTAAGTCTGAAGCTTAGTAAGTTCCCCCAAAATACCAACGCCATACAAATCATAACCATATCATAGCAAGTAAACATCATGCATGTAGAGTCTACAGCAAGACTGGACTGCCCTTACCGGGCCTGCAATCCAACTAGCCCATTCTCAGAACCTTCAGCATGTGTGGTCTGCCCACCCGAGCCTTCAGCCTGTTTGGAACATTCCTCGGGCCTTCGAGCTAACTGATATGCCCTAATGGGTCTACATTCTATCCGGTCCGTCCTGGATTTGTTGGCCTTCAACACAGAGCAATTCTACCTCAACCTAACCCCACATACACAATCAACACATAGATATCATAAGTACACTAGCATGTACAAACAGTCAAACCGATCTATCAGATCACTAATCATAGCATCATCCTATATACCAGGATACCAACCTAACAAGTCACTAACATATCATCATCCTATATACCAGGATACCGACCTAATAGATCACTGAGTATAATATCATGTAATAACCAAGATAACAATACAATAAGGACCAGCATTGGTGCCTTCGACCCTATTAGTAAAGTGAGGACAACTCACCTCGCAATGTAGATCGGAGCTGAAATATCGAACTCCAAAAACACGACTCCAAACACCAACACCTACAAACACCATTGATCCAATTCCATAAATTCTTAAATTACCAAAATACCCTCAGAAGTCCAACTGGTCAACCCTTGGTCAAAGTCAAAGTCAATCGGTCAAGGTCAACAGTCCATGTTGACCCAGCTCGTCGAGTGCAGCTTACAGACTTGTCGGGTTCCTTCAGAACCAAGAAAGTCGCGAAAACCCCAGTTAACTTGCTCAGTTACCAAGTAAATCGTCGAGTCCATGCAACATCTAGAATGTCGGGAAAACCCTAACCAACTCGTTGAGTCACCTTGCTAACTCACTGAGTTCATGCAAAATCCAGAAACTGGGAAACCCTCATCCAACTCGTCGAGTTGACTATGCAACTCGTCGATTTCCTTCAGCCATTTCGCATTTAGCTCATTTTAGTAGAGTTCATGGCTCCAAACTCCAGACCTAGCTTTTTAGGGTGAAGTTACCACGTAAAGTTGCCAACTTTACGTGCCTGCAAGGTCTTTTAAGGCTAAAACACCAGACCTAAGTCTAAGAAGAAGTTTAGAGCATGGAGAAGGGCCAAAGATTCTTAAAGCTTGAGGCTTTATGTCAAAGAGGGTCTAGAGGAGTCTAGATCTGAAGCCATGTCCTTGTGACAAGCTCAAACCCGAGAATGACCGTAATTTTGCACCAAAATGCCCATAAACTTGTATAATAAGAGATCTAAGGAATGGAAAACCAAGGTAAAGACTTTTTACCTTCAAATGGATGCCAATACAATGTAGATGTTGGATCTTCAAGATTCCTCTTGTTCCAAGCCTCTAAATCTTCAAGCCTTTTTCATGAAATGCACCAATCACACACTTTAGCCTCAAACACACACTCAAATAGGGTTTACTTCACTTAGGGTTTGTTCTCTGGATGTGAAAGTGGCAAGTGTGGCTGGGGGGAAAGGACTTAAGGTCCTTTAAATAGGGTGCATACCCTAAAAATTAGGGTTTCCATGCACAACCTCTAGTCGTCGAGTTGAGTCCTCAAACTCGTCGAGTAGATTCTAAAATCCACGCGGCTTGATCAATCTCTACACGTCGAGTTGGGGGCAACCAACTCATCGAGTAGGTTCTATAATATGAATTTAAAAGCTTTAAAAATTTATACCTGGGAGTCGGGATGTTACAATTCTCCCCCACTTAAACTAGACTCCATCCTCAAAGTCTGTTGCAGCAAACAAATCCGGGTAATGCTGCCGCATCTCAGCCTCCGGCTCCCAAGTCCACTCCGATCCCCACCAATACCCCCATTGTACCTTTACCAAAGGTACCTCGTTGTTCCGTAGAACCTTCACTTCCTCTCTAGAACTGCCACAGGCCTCTCTACGTAATTCAGACGCTCGTCGACATGAATATCCTCTAATGACACTACCGCCTCCTCATCGAGTATGCACTTCCATCACTAAGAGACATGGAAAGTGTTGTGAATCTGACTGAGCTCCTCCGGGAGATCCAGTCTATATGCCACTTTTCTAACCTTGGTAATAACCCGAAAGGGTCCAATGTATTGGGGACCCAATTTCCCCCTCTTTCTGAAGCGAACCACTCCCTTTCAGAGTGAGACCTTTAGTAGTACCATATCGTCGACCTAGAACTCCAACTCGGATTAGAGTTGGTCAGCATAACTCTTTTGTTGACTCTGAGCAGTCTACAATCGCTGCCTGATCTGCCCAATTTTCTTTGTAGTTCACAGGACCACGTCGGTCCAATCCATCACCCTGTGACCAACCTCGCCAAAACAGACAGGGGTACGACATCTCGGCCCATACAACAGCTCGAAAGGTGGAGCACCAATGTTGGAATGATATTTTTTGTTGTTAGGCGAACTCTGCAAGGGGTAGGTGGGAATCCCATCTCCTACCAAAGTCAATGACGTAGGTCCTCAGCATATCCTCGAGGATCTGTATGGTCCGCTCACTCTAGCCGTCCGTCTGCGAATGATAAGCTGTATTGAAATGCAGTCACGGGCCCAAATCCTCGTGGAACTTCTGCCAAAAGTGGGAGGTGAACCTAACATCAAGGTCAGAAACAATAGAGACCGAAACCCCATAATGAGAAACGATCTGGCGGACATACACATCGGCAAGCTTCTCGACCGATGAGCTCACCCGAATGGGTAGGAAATGGACACTCTTGGTCAATCGATCCACGATGACCCATATAGCATCGAATCCCTTCGTTGTCCTCGGTAGCTTGGTAATGAAGTCTATCGTGATTTGTTCCAATTTCCACATGGGAATCTCTAGAGGTTGCAACATGCCATGTGGCCTCTGATGTTCAGTCTTGAACATCCTGCGGGTCAAGCACCTCTCGACATACCAATCGATCTCTCACTTCATGCACGACCACCAGTAGCTCAAACTTAGATCCTGATACATCTTTGTGGCCCCGGGGTGAATAGAGAAGTGAGACTTATGAGCCACCTCCAGAACTATCTGTCTGACCCCCACCAGACATCGGAACCCATACCCGACTGCAACGGGTCAATAATCCCTGGCTATCCTGCACGAATCTGGTGATCTTGCCTATAATCCTCTCCAACTTCCAGTTCTCATGCCGTACACCCTCAACATGGGCCTCCTTAATCAATCCCACTAGTGGAGAATCTACAAATATCCTCATACATGTCGTTGGTATAGAAGATCTAGATGACTTGCAGCTTAGGGTGTCCACAACCATATTTGCTTTACCCGGATGGTAATTGATCTTACAGTCGTAGTCCTTGACTACATCCAACCACTTGCGCTGCCTCATGTTCAAGTTCGGCTGATCCATGATGTGTCTCAAACTCTTTTGGTCCATGTATATGATACAGCAGACCTCATAGAGACAATGTCTCCAAATCTTGAGAGCGAATACCACCGCTCCCAGCTCCAAATCGTGTGTAGGGTATCTCATCTCGTGCGCATTTAATTTCCACAATGGATAGGCTATTACCCGTCATCTCTGCATAAGGAATGCTCCCAATCCGGTGATCAATGCATCACAGAACACTATAAAATCCTTAACTCCCCCAGGGAGTGTTAAAACTGGTGCCTCGCACAGTCGTTGTCGCAACGTCTCAAACGCAGTCTGCTGCTCAGGGCCCCGTCGGAAATCCACCCCCTTCCTTGTCAGACGAATGTGGGGTATCGTAATCTTGGAGAAATCCTGTATGAATCTCCAATAGTACCCCACCAATCCCAAAATGATCCTGATATTTAAAGGAGATTTCGGAACCTCCCACTGCATAACTGCCTTGATCTTGGTCGGATCAACCAAAATCCCCTCATGTTTAACAAGGTGTCCAAGGAACTGAACCTCTCATAACCAAAACTCACACTTCAAGAACTTAGCATACAACCGTTCTTGCCTCAAAACTCCAAATAACTCACGGAGATGCTCCTAGTGCTGCTCCCTAGTCTTGGAATATACCAAGATGTCATCTATAAACACAATGGCCGAGCAATCGAGCATCGGTCTGCATACCCGATTCATCAGGTCCATAAATATTTTTGGCACGTTGGCAAGCCCAAACGGAATTACCACAAAATCGTAGTGTCCATAACAAGTTCGAAACGCGATCTTATCTACATCCTCCTCCCTAACCCTAACCTGATGGTATCCAGACCTCAAGTCTTTCTTGGAGAACCAAGATGTTCACTGTAACTGAACGAAGAGATCATCTATCTGTGGGAGGGGGTAACGGTTCTTCACCATCAACTTGCTCAACTCCTGGTAGTCAATGCACATCCGGTGTGAAACATCCTTCTTCCTCACAAAGAGTATCGGTGCTCCCCACGGAGAATGCATAGACAGATGAACTGCTTGCCCAACAGTTCCTATACCTGATCGAAGAGATCATCTATCCATGGAAAGGGGTAACGATTATTCACCGTCAACTTGTTCAGCTCCTGGTAGTCAATGCACATCCGGTGTGAACCATCATTCTTCCTCACAAAGAGTATCGGTGCTCCTCACGGAGAACTACTCGGACAGATGAACTGCTTGCCCAGTAGTTCCTGTAACCAAGATGACAACTCTTGCATATCGGGTGATTCCAATCGGTACGACACCTTGGCGATAGGGGTTGTGCCTGGCCTTAGTTCGATCCTGAACTTGACCTGCCTCTCAGGAGACACTTCGGGTAACTCCTCCAGACACTTCAGCAAACTCTCCAACCATTAGAACCTAGGAAAATGAGACTTGATCCCTTTCCCACGTATCTGTCACGTACGCTAAATAACCCGAACACCAGTGTTGAATATACTGTCGAGCCCTGTCGGCTGAGCAAAACCCTGAACCCAACCTGGTGCCCTCACCATAGATAACCAGTTCTCCCCCACTTGGGGTTCGAACTAGCAACCGCTGACCCTCGCAGTCGATCATGGCACCATAACACAACCCCGATAAACTGAAGAACCAGAAATCTCGTGTTCGTTGGCAATAGAGACTCGCACCGAACACTCAAGCTCTCCAGTAGGCAGACCGTACTCCCTACTAAACGATTAAGAAATAAATGACCGACTCGCCCCGGAGTCAAATAATACCAATGCAGGTAAGGAGTTCGCTAAAAACGTACCAAACATAGGTACAAATAGATAATCATAAATACAAATCTAATCAATAAGATAAAAATATGGAAACATACCAGCCACCACATCCAGTGTTGTCCTGGCCTCTTTGGTTTTAAGCTAAAAGGTGCATCCCCGAGCCTTCGGAGGCCCAGCTCTACCCTAAACCCTGTTAGTAATCCTAACTGTAGCCGGCGCTGGAGCCTGCACCAGCTGGGCAGCAAGCAATGGACAGTTGGTCTGCACGTGACCAACCTAATCGTAGTGGTAGCAAATCCTCATATCCTCATATCCCGCACTTCCTACAAGTGCGGCCAAATTGGCCCCCCAGACATAGAGTTAATGGTCTTAGACCGCTTCGTCGCCGACTGCAACTGCATTGGGGCGTGCATCTGCTCTCGTAACTGTAACTCAATCCTAAGCTCTCGCCGCCAAGCGGCCTCCTGTAACTCCAGCAATGTATCACAAAGTTGGGTAGCAACAAAATTCCGGATGTCGGTCTTGTGCATGCTTAGATAACGTGCCATCTAAGCCTACTCGGAAGCAAACTTCGGAAAAAACTGATGGGTTTTGAGCATTCTAACACTTCCTAAGTGTACATGCAACCCTAATAACCTTGGATCTATGTTTGTCTAATTTGTCATGCAAAGTTGATTTCCAAGGTTATATTCCTATCTAGCATACATGGGGAACAATTTTAACATAAAGTATAGATAGAATAACTTACCTTGTTGTTGCTTGTGTTCCTTGAAACCTTGTGAGCCTAGCACCCCAAGTGTGATGCCTCAAATGCTTCACACAACACCAAATGCTCTTGGAAGAACTTATGAGAGAATACTCACTTCACAAAATCGGCCAAGCCCTCTATATTCTTAGTGTATAACCGATTTGGGAGGAGATCATGTTACTTATATAGTGTTGACACACCTAGGGTTAAACCCTAATGTGTCATGACTCTTCATTTCCATGACCCATGGGTTTGTAACTCCCATGGAGCATCCTATGGGTGGAACCCAACTTGATGATCCATGGAGCCTTTTAGCCCACTATACAAGATATGGATGATTTACTTAATCAACCCATATATTTAATTAGTTATCTTTTGATCACTTAATTAATTCTAAATTAATTCTTGATCAAACTAATCAAATAATATTATTAATATATTAGAACTTATAATATATTAATAATCTCCAAGCGTTATTTCTCTCATTTAGTCTATCCAATTGCATGGTGCCATGCAACCCAAATGGACCATGCCGGGTCGGGTCAAGTATATACCAGAAATAGTTATGGACTTAGACACCTTATCCAACAGTCTCCCACTTGGATAAGTCTAGTAACTATTACTGCAAGTATGACTTCAGGAACCGATCGGAAATCGTAGCTCTTTACAAGGTTTCTCGAAACTTGAGAAGATGATGGTACGCCATTTAAGATAAGTGATCATATAATCCTCTGTTCTAGATATCAGTCGGACAAATACATGGAACAATGTCTTACTTATTGTCCAACATTTGTTTCCCGATTTCCGATTTGTTTGACAAAGAACTTCATTGAACACATCAATTTAGTTCTGACCGGGCCCGGTACATAGGTCAAAACAAAATCATCGAGGGGCCCAGATATCAGCTTCTAATCCAAGAAGGAACAGATAAACTTCGACTCATATGTTTGTTCTACTACTCATTGAATTACACATAAGAGCACGATTTTATAACATCGAGTTACCAATGCGTTTTTCGTACAATCAATGCCTAACCAACTTGTAAGTAACAAATCATATCTCTAGGTTTAAAGACTTATATGATATTACCGTCTCACGATCACTCGAGATAGAATTCCATGAAGTGATTCCAGTGAGCGTGGGTTGAGTCCAATGCTCAGAACTTATGAGCACTCATGATTGTTGTAGCCTTGTCCCAGACCTCTACAATCAAACATGACAGTCTTGATTCATACCTACTTCCGACATATGACCGACTGTGGAGGTTTGAATAATATGTTATACCAAACAAAATTATTCTGGAAGTCAAAACATGCAAAAGAAATATAGTAAACGATCGACAAGAGATAGCAACACTTTACTCATAAATAAAACACTTTTATTCATCATCAAATGTCAATTACATTTTACAAATTTCGAGATTATCTAACTACTAAATCTAATATCATCCTTCAGCCCTATGCTCCGAGCATGCTGGAGATGCTTAACCCGAGTCAGTCCCTTCGTGAGGGGATCTGCCGGATTCTCATCTGATGATACCCTCTTTGCCACGAGGAGTCCTTCTTCGATCCGATGTCTGATGAAATGGTATTTTCTGTCGATGTGTCTGGATCTCCCGTGATCCCTTGGTTCCTTGGCTAAGGCAATAGCACTTTCACTATCACAGAAAATTTCCATTGGCTCTTTAATAGCTGGTATAACTCCAAGGTCTCCAATGAAGTTCCTCAGCCATAACGCCTCCTTTGCCGCTTCGCTAGCTGCAATATACTCTGATTCACAAGTAGAATCTGCCACTGTCTCTTGCTTGGAACTCTTCCAAGAAATTGCTCCTCCATTCAGGGTAAAGACCCAGCCCAACTGAGAGCGGAAGTTATCCCTATCAGTCTGGAAGCTAGCATCACTATACCCTACAACTCTCAAGTCATCACTCCCACCGAGGGTAAGGACCCAGTCCTTAGTCCTTCGTAGGTACTTGAGAATAGTCTTTACCGCAGTCCAGTGTGCCTTGCCAGGGTTCCCCTGAAACCTGCTAACCATGCTCAAGGCAAAGGCTACATCAGGTCGAGTACACGTCATAGCATACATGATCGAACCTACAGCCGAAGCATAAGGTATTCGACTCATTTCTGCTATCTCAGCCTCAGTGCTAGGGCTTTGTGTCTTACTCGGTATGGCGTTACTCTGGATGGGCAACTCTCCTTTCTTGGAGTCTTGCATTCTGAATCTCTTCAGAATCTTCTCCAAGTAGGTACTGATGTGTGTAAAACTCACTTAGTTTTAATCCTACTTTAATTATCAAATAACACACAAAAGGCAGTGGACCTATCAATTGTGGTATAGCTAAATAAGCAGGGTATCGAACACAGGGAACGACAAATTAAATTAAAAACTAATTCTATCTAAATTATTTTAGCAAATAAGGGTTTTTCTCTAGTTTTACAAGACTAGAAACTTACTAAACAAAACTAATGCAAGGCTAGAAAAGAACAAATTAACTAGATTCAATAATGGAAAAGAAACTTCTGTTTAGTTCAACTCGGTTAACTTTATGGTTGCTTTTAAGGTAATAGTGCAATGGATTAATTCTTTCGTTGGTTACCGATTCAAGTGATTAAGTTGTATTCACTACCCTAATCCTTAGCAAATAAACTAATTCAAACAGTGGCCAATTGCTTAACTTAATTATATTTACTAGATTAATTATTCGGGTTAAGTTAGACTTGCAATAGCTAATTGAATTGTTATTCTTAATTAACCTCTTGTTCAATAGTCATCTTACAAGCTTGCACATGAATTTACTCAATTTACTTATTAATCCTAGTTTCATATTCATTAATCCTAGACATATGATTTAGTGGTCACTTATCATATGAGGTTGATAATTAATAGATGTTCATGCTAATTAACTATCTTCCTATTAACAGAAAATAAATTATCATTCATACACAAGGTTCTTTAGCAAGCTAAAATAACAATTAATCACCAACTTAGAATTAATCCTACCAATCAATCAAACCATATTGTCAACTTTGTATCCCCAAACAGAAGTATAAAGAAATTAGTTCATAACTAAGGTGAATAACAGCAAACAAATAAGTTCAAGTTGCTTAATCATATTGACAAAACAAAAGAATTAAGTAGAATGATGAAATTACGCCTCAATTACTCCCGGAATTGGATTCTAGCTTCTTTGGTCGACTTCTAGGGTTCTTCTGGCTTCTTATTCGTAGCTTAACACCTCTGAAACTTCCCAGAATTCCCTCCTTTTCGCATTAAAGAGTTATCTTTATATATGCATACCGACTCGTCGAGTCATATGGCGACTCGTCGAGTTCCTCTCACATTAGTCGTAACCTGATAACTGTCTTGACTTCCGAATGTTTATCTTTCTGAATCCGCGACCGGACTCGTCGAGTCAAGAGATAACTCGACGAGTAGAAGCCTTATTTTGGTTGTTTTCTTTCTTCTTTCCACTCTTGAGCTCTTAACCGCTTCTCTTGCTTCCTTTCGCTTCCGAGCTTCATCTTTGGACTGAAAAACACAATTTAACACTTTTAAGTACCTTTTGTCCATAATATGCAACAATTTAGCTAATATATGAATAATAAACTACACTTAATACACACTAAATATGCACATATCAAAATACCCCACACTTGTCTTTTGCTTGCCCTCAAGCAAAACTGAATTTTAACACATTAGAATCACATATAATAACTCCAATCCAACCCAGCCATTATGCCAAGACCGCAACGCATGCGTTTGTGTCTAAAATTCCTAAAAACCCCCCATACTTCAAATACTCACAATCCTCATAAACATTCGCCCACTCACCCCGAACTATGCTCATTTTATGCAACCCTCCGAATCCATCCTCAGAAAACCTCTTTAACCTCAAGGTATTTTTGGTTGAGCAACCCAAGCATACATAATCTAGAATTACAACTTTTCGATACCACTTTGAAGCTCTTTGGAATTCTTCACTTGCTTGATAATTTGATCTTAGATATCTTTGAATTCACCACCTTTGTTTGATTTCTTTGGTATCTTCAACTTTTTGGATTTCTTTAGAATTTTCAATCTTCAAATCTTTACTTCAATTGCTCCAAAAACTCTTCAAACTTTTTCTTGTAATTCTCTCTTTCTTTTTTAACATGTAACTTACTTTTTTTTTCACTCAAAACCCTACATGCTTAAGCAGGGGCGCTCAACTTCAACCTTTATTGGCTAATGATAAAAATCTTCCTGGATACATTTCAGGTTTAGGCTGCTAAACATATTGCATCCCTCAGGCTGAGCAAGGTCGTGTTTTTGTCTCATGATTTCACTGAAATAAGGAAGCCACAAATGCACTAGAATGTATATAGGCTCAACTAAACATTTGGGTTGTCATGCAATTATTAACACAATTCTAACATGAAATCCTATTTTCTTACCAAAATTTCCTAAATTAGATCCTAAATAATCCTTTTGGTATGCAAAATTTTTGAAAATTGACTATTATGTAACCAACCCCCTACCCCACACTTATGTGATGCAATGCCCTCATTGCATACTATGCATAGAAACATAAAAATAAAGAGGGAATCGGAACAAACTCCCCTGGGATAGCAGTGGATAGGTTGATCACTCTCATTTAAGCTCCATCTTCAATAAACTTCATACATGGGAACAATCTCATCCATGTATCGTGTGGGTCGCTCTAAACATGCGAAAATCGGCATAAGATCTTCAAGAATGGATATGGAAGTGGAAGGATGCAAGTGGTATAAGTAGTAGCATCAAATCAGCAGTCGTTCGGCTCAAAAAATAATGATCAACTCGTCGAGTTTGATGATGGACTCGCCGAGTAGGAGCGCGCATTCTGAAAATATCTGGAAATACAAAGCGACTCGTCGAGTCAGCTTAGTGCACTCGACGAGTTGGCACCTGAATGAAAAATCTAGGTATGTGGCAACTGTTTGAGTCCATAACAACTTCATTAACGCTTCCTCACATGCAGACTCAATCGCTCACACTCCTAAGACCGGACTTGACACTTTGACGTTAAAAACTCGCTTCCTTGACTCGCTCTCACACGTAAAAACAACCATGCTTTACCTCATCCTAAGCAATCAAAATGCAATCCTGAAAATACTTAAAGCAAACAACTATTAAACAAAATAATATCTTAAAGCATACACACCAAAAATAAAACAAAATAAAAATGCAAATTGTTTAAACACAAAAACACAAAAAATTAATCCTCATCCTCCTCATCATCGTTGTTGGCTCCACTTCCTCCCGCTCCGCTATGGCGTGCACTAATCCTCTCATCCCACGATGGAATATATGGATAATTCCCACCATCAATATGTGGAATATTGAAGTGGTCAAAAAGTCGTATGTGGGATTGATTGCTAAAATTTAGCCCTCGCGCCATTTGGTCTTGCACCCGCCTCATCTCTATATTGTACCAATCCATTGGTACATCTTCATTCTCTACCGGAATCACTGGCGGCTCATCCTCCATATCCCTTTCCCTTCGCGATCGCACCCTCCTTCCCGGTGCTTCGGGACCTATAACCGGGTCATCATTTGGGATGGCATAATGGCCACCACCATAGTCTTCAATAATTCGGGCCCTGCGGAAAAGAATGGGATTAAATGGGGGTGTCGGGATCAAAGTCATGAGGTTCCAGGCACCACGGTTCATCAACCCGAATGAATTAGCCAAACGGGTGACAAACATGCCTCCATTGATGCGCGATGTTTTGCGATCTTTGACCGCACCCGCTGAGAGGTATGAAGCAATGCACCACGGGATGTTGCAAAAGACGCCTGGTGTGATAATGCTCCAAAGGTAGAAAACATCAAGGTTGGAAACCTTGTCATCGTCCTTCCTCTGGTTGATGGTGGAGGAAATAAGGCGGTGAATGAGGCGGTGGGTCGGGGATCGGATGCTCCCTTCCTGCGCGGACTTCGGGATATAAACTTTATTCCCAATAGTGTGCCACCAACCCGTGCTAGTAACCCCATCGGGAAACACCATGTGAGTGGTTGCCAAAAATGCCCGAAAGAGGTTCGTAGAAACCAACGGTTGATCATAGATCCCTAGCCGGCAAGCAAGATCCACCACCGAGCATTGATGATACTCGCCCCCAAGACAAAATGTAAAACTTGCCGGATGATACAAATCCACTCCACCGGTAAAAGATACCGTGGAAAAGAACTCCAAGCAAAGCTCCAAATACACCGGCTCTTGCATGCGGAAGACCCGGCTCCATCCATCACATATCATTGACTCGCCGCCATGTTGAAACTCCCTTAAAAGGTATGGAGCTAATTCCTCTTCATATCGCACTGTTTGCAACCATTCCCAATCTATTCTGTTCGGGACATAAACCTCCTTCTTTTTAATATCGGCAAGCTTCTTTTTCCACTTCCGCATTGTTGAAGCGGACTCGATTTGCGGGAAGTTTAACCATGGAAATTCCTCTTGGCTACCCCTTGAATATTGTCCTCTTCTAAACATGATTCCTGCAAAACATATAAACCATACCCAGAAAACACAGAATGTTAACAAGCCGAACTGTTTCTGCATCTCGACTGGACTTGTCGAGTCCATGCCCGACTCGGCGAGTCGCGGGACCTGTACGAGTCAGTCGACGGGTTTCACCAAATTGAACCATGTAATCTCTAAATTCTTGCAAGGGTTTTGTTCAGGGACTTCCTACTAAGTACCAAGGCCATAATAAACATTCAAAACAACAAGATCCATGATAAAATCAAAAACCTAGAATTTAGTCACTATTTCAAAAACGGGTTTTTTTCATGAAATTGCAAGTGTAGATGGCCTTAATATCACTTTCTATCTAGAAAACAAGAAGAAAGTTGTTACCTTTTTAGTTTAATTCTTGAAGATTTGGAAGAGAGGTTGGAGAAGTCTTGAATGCTTGAGAGAGAAGTGTACCCGGCGAGTGTAATGTGAAAATTGAACTTTTAGGGTTAAAACCCTATTAGATGTAAAAGTAATTTCGAAAATGTTTATTTTTTTTCTGTAAATAAGCTCGACTCGTCGAGTCAGGGTCAGACTCGGCGAGTCCCAGCGAGCAGTTAATTTTTTTTTCTGAGATCAGTATGTACTCGTCGAGTCAGGGTCAGACTCGGCGAGTCGTTTATAAAACATTTCTAATTTTTGAAATTTTGTTATTTATTGAAAATATTCTCACCCCACTCTTAAGCTAGGTGCTCCCTTAAGCAGACAAGTTCGATGATTTGGAAGATTAACATTAAAACACAAAACAAAAACAATAAATTAAAAAAAACTAAAGAGTAAAAGAAAGCAAACTCTAACGACGGGTTGCCTCCCGCCAAGCGCTTCTTTTTGAGGAGTCATTAGCTAGACTCCTTCCCATTTACGTTTTGTCGCCTTCAAGCATCGGGAATGTGCGCCGTACTTTTTGCGGTTTATACTTAGTCTTGTAGGCGTGAATCTTTTTCTTATAAGCCCTTTTCAATTCGTCTCTTCTCTTTTTCGCTGTATCATCCTCAGCTGGTTGGGCCTCTCTTTTCCTCTTCTTCTTTTTCAACCCATGCTTTTTCACCAATTTTTGAACCTCCTTTTCTTTAAATTTGATAACTTCATACTTCATATTGGTCCGTGCTCTAGGTTTAGTGGTGAATTGGGGATCAGCTTCCGCTCCGCTTCCATTTATGGCTTCATTCTCTTTTGTGCTCGACTCTTTTCCAAATGGCATCATATCAAGGCATGCCACGTTGGCGTGTTGGACCTCCATTCCTTTTACTTTTTCTGCAGATCGTTCTTCCAAAGAATCACTCACAGTAACTGAATCCAGGGTATGTGAAGAACTGTCAACAAATAAATCAGCTTGAGTTAAGTTTTTCTCCAAATCGACTGGACTCGTCGAGTCCATTATGTCGACTCGGCGAGTCGGGTCGGGTTTCATCAATTCTGGATCGTTGTCTGAGTCGGCTCCTTCCAGTAGCTTTTCTAGCTCCTCCAAGTCTTTGTCAGCATCTGAAACTTCTTCTGAGTGTAGCGTGAACTTACTTGGGTCTTCTTTTAATAAAATATCAAGCTCTTTTTGCAATACCTCATCATCTAATTGGATAAATGAGATTTCTTCTCGCTTTTCTTCTTCTTGCTTGATCTCTGGATTAGCTTTAAACATCACCGACTCATCACCCACCCTTAATGTCAAAGTAGACTCGGATATGTCAATCAGGGCACATGCGGTGTTTAAGAATGTTCTGCCCAAAATAATTGGTATTTCGGGGTCTTCTTTCATCTCCACCACCACGAAGTCTACTGGGAAGATAAACTTGTCTACTTTGATAAGGAGATTTTCACATATGCCTTGTGGATGAATAATTGTTTTATTTGCCAAATGGATTCTCATATTTACCGGCTTTGGCGCTGGTAAATTTAGCTTCTTAAAGAATGAATAGGGCATCAAATTAATGCTTGCCCCTGAATCAGCCAAAGCTCGTGTGGAAACATCATTGCCAAATTGGCACGGGATTACTATATTACCCGGATCACCCTTCTTCTCAGGTAGCTCACTCATCAATATCTCCGCGACTTCAGCAAGATCTTTCCTGGCAGCAAACAAACCCTTAAGCAAGTTCAAGTATTTGGGAGTTTGGAGCATTGTGTCCACGAATGGCATATTGACTTGTAAGGCTTTAACATGCTCCATGAAGGTTCTATAGGCTTGAACTTTTTCTGAAGGAATGGCTCTGGATGGGTATGGCAAAGGAGGGTTGTATGTCTTCAGAAAACTTGCTTTTTTATCCTTCCCGACTGGACTCGTCGAGTCCATTTTGGTGACTCGGCGAGTCGGATCGAGTTCTTCTCGTTCTGGTTCTTCTTCCTTTTCTGCCTCCCCTTTGGAAACCCTTAGTGTTTCTGCCAATTCTTCTTCACCGCTGGAGGTTATAACGCTCACGTTCTCGTTCCTTGGATTGGGTTGGGTGTCGCTCGGAAGTTGGCCCGGTCTTCTTTCGTTTACTTGATGTGCAAGTTGGCCCAGCTGTTTCTCTATGTTGAGAATAGAAGCTTGCTGATTCTTCAACATGTTTCTGGTTTCCTGCATTGCCACATCATGATCATTATGCCTTTTCTCGGACGCGCTTATGAATTTTGTAAGTATGTCTTCTAAGTTCGTCTTCTTGTCCGTCACCGGTTCTTCCTTTTGATAATAACCCCTCTCCCTCTGCTTATATTTTTCTTCCTTAGCCTTTCTGTACTCTTCGTATGGGAGCCACTCCTTCTTCGGTTTCCTCCAGTCTTCATCATATCTATCGCCGCTGGAGTAGCATACTTGAGCTTTCTTATTTCCATTCTCATCTCGATCACATTCCTTAGTAAGATGAGGACCGCCACAATGTTCACATCCAACTCTAATAGCATGGATCGTTTGATCCATTTTCGTCATTCTTCGGTCTAGGCTATCGAGTTTCGCTATCACCGCCGCCATACCATCGTTTACCGAATTTACTGCTCCGCGACTCACTTCATTCCTCGGGTTGTGGTATTCTCTAGAGTGCCTAGAGAATTCTTCAATTAACTCCTTTATTTCTCGAGGTGTCTTTCGAGTGAGTGGGCCTTGTGAATCGAGTAGTTGCCTCGTGGTGACATTCACTCCATCATAAAAGATAGAGACCTCTTGTTGGCTATTGAGATCGTGGTGGGGGCAATTTCGAAGTAGGCTCTTGTATCTTTCCCAAGCTTCATATAGGGATTCGCCGGGTTGTTGCTCGAAGTTGGCAATGGCTTTCTTTAGCTTGGCTATTTTGGAAGGTGGGCAGAAGTGATCTATGAACTCTTCTTTCATTTTCGCCCATGTAGTAACTGATCCGGGAGGGAGTGACTTCAACCAATCCTTTGCAGCTCCTTTGAACGTGACAGGAAGCATGCGTAGTAGCTGGACCTGGCGGGGCACATTAGGTACATTGAAGTAATCCGCCACGTCATTTACTTCATCTAACTGCTTATAGGCGTCTTCATGATCTCTCCCGTGAAATGGTATCTCCTTGAGTTGAGCGAGAATATGACCCTTTAGTTCGAACGTAGCGGTAGCGGGGATTGCGGGTTGTACAAGTCCCGGGCCGGTGTCATCACGCATCCTTTTCTTCCACTCCCCCATGGGGATCTCGTCAATATTAGCCATTGCGGTGGCTAAGTCTTCTTCAATATCGGATGTGTGCTCGCTTTCTTCTTCGGTCTCGTATTCGGTGTCTTTCGGGATCGGATCTTCGGTTGACAACGACGCACTGGATGCTCCTGCTTTGCTGCTCCTCTTCTTGCCAAACACGGATTTGAAGTTTTTGAGTGGTGAGTTCTTTGAAGAAGTGGTTT
This sequence comes from Lactuca saligna, assembly GCF_052625555.1. NCBI lineage: Eukaryota > Viridiplantae > Streptophyta > Magnoliopsida > Asterales > Asteraceae > Lactuca > Lactuca saligna. The sequence continues at coordinate 312,835,727 of NC_136421.1, forward strand.
CTCCAACGGTTTTGCCCTTTGTTTCTTCTTAATGCGGTTTCCGGATCTTCAAGAGGAGGAATTAGAGGTGTAGAAGATCCTCGGGTCATGAACTAACTGCAACTTAAAACAAAACAGAACGCGTAAAAAGAACAAAAATTTAATCTGATTCAGCGTCAGACTCGCCGAGTCGGGGCGAATGCACTCGGCGAGTTCACGTGAAAATCAGTTTTTTTTTTTTTTTTTTTTTTTTTTTTTTTTTTTAACTTTAGCAAAATTGAACAGAAATTAACCTTGCGTAAGATGAATCTTACACAAAGGGTCGATTGAATTAGAATTTAATGCTAATTTTAGAACCGTTTCCCGGCAACGGTGCCAAAAACTTGATGTGTGTAAAACTCACTTAGTTTTAATCCTACTTTAATTATCAAATAACACACAAAAGGCAGTGGACCTATCAATTGTGGTATAGCTAAATAAGCAAGGTATCGAACACAGGGAACGACAAATTAAATTAAAAACTAATTCTATCTAAATTATTTTAGCAAATAAGGGTTTTTCTCTAGTTTTACAAGACTAGAAACTTACTAAACAAAACTAATGCAAGGCTAGAAAAGAACAAATTAACTAGATTCAATAATGGAAAAGAAACTTCTGTTTAGTTCAACTCGGTTAACTTTATGGTTGCTTTTAAGGTAATAGTGCAATGGATTAATTCTTTCGTTGGTTACCGATTCAAGTGATTAAGTTGTGTTCACTACCCTAATCCTTAGCAAATAAACTAATTCAAACAGTGGCCAATTGCTTAACTTAATTATATTTACTAGATTAATTATTCGGGTTAAGTTAGACTTGCAATAGCTAATTGAATTGTTATTCTTAATTAACCTCTTGTTCAATAGTCATCTTACAAGCTTGCACATGAATTTACTCAATTTACTTATTAATCCTAGTTTCATATTCATTAATCCTAGACATATGATTTAGTGGTCACTTATCATATGAGGTTGATAATTAATAGATGTTCATGCTAATTAACTATCTTCCTATTAACAGAAAATAAATTATCATTCATACACAAGGTTCTTTAGCAAGCTAAAATAACAATTAATCACCAACTTAGAATTAATCCTACCAATCAATCAAACCATATTGTCAACTTTGTATCCCCAAACAGAAGTATAAAGAAATTAGTTCATAACTAAGGTGAATAACAGCAAACAAATAAGTTCAAGTTGCTTAATCATATTGACAAAACAAAAGAATTAAGTAGAATGATGAAAATACGCCTCAATTACTCCCGGAATTGGATTCTAGCTTCTTTGGTCGACTTCTAGGGTTCTTCTGGCTTCTTATTCGTAGCTTAACACCTCTGAAACTTCCCAGAATTCCCTCCTTTTCGCATTAAAGAGTTATCTTTATATATGCATACCGACTCGTCGAGTCATATGGCGACTCGTCGAGTTCCTCTCACATTAGTCGTAACCTGATAACTGTCTTGACTTCCGAATGTTTATCTTTCTAAATCCGCGACCGGACTCGTCGAGTCAAGAGATAACTCGACGAGTAGAAGCCTTATTTTGGTTGTTTTCTTTCTTCTTTCCACTCTTGAGCTCTTAACCGCTTCTCTTGCTTCCTTTCGCTTCCGAGCTTCATCTTTGGACTGAAAAACACAATTTAACACTTTTAAGTACCTTTTGTCCATAATATGCAACAATTTAGCTAATATATGAATAATAAACTACACTTAATACACACTAAATATGCACATATCAGTACTTTGACTAAGTCCAATTAGTCTTTTACTCCGATCTCTCAAGATTTTTATCCCTAAAATATAGGCAGCTTCACCAAGGTCCTTCATAGCGAAACACTTTCCAAGCCAGGACTTTACTTCCTGCAGGGTTGGAATGTCGTTTCCTATGAGTAGTATGTCATCCACATACAATACCAAAAAGCTAACTATACTCCCACTAGCCTTGACATATACACAAGATTCATCTTCACTCCTAGAAAAGCCAAATTCCTTGACCTTTTCATCAAAGCAAAGATTCCATCTGCGAGGTGCTTGCTTTAATCCATAAATGGATTTCTCAAGCTTACACACTCTATTAGGGTACTCGTTGCTGACAAAACCCTCTGGCTGACTCATGTAAACATCTTCAGCCAACTTCCCATTAAGGAAAGCGGTTTTGACATCCATTTGCCAAATTTCATAGTCATGAAATGCGGCTATGGCTAACAGAACCCGAATATACTTAATCTTGGCTACCGGAGAAAAGGTCTCATCATAATCCACTCCAGGAATTTGAGAGAAGCCCTTTGCAACCAGTCTAGCCTTATAAGTGTGTACTTTACCATCCATGTCGGTCTTCTTCTTGAAGACCCATTTACACCCTACAGTCTTTCGACCTGGTACATTCTCAACCAAGTTCCAAACTTGATTGTCATACATGGATTGTATCTCGCTATCCATAGCCTCTTTCCATTTGGCAGACTCGGGGCCTGCCATGGCTTCCTCGTAGCTGTTAGGGTCATCTTGACTTACTAGTGTCTCATCACTAATAAGTGTCTCACCTTCTGCAGTAATATGGAATCCATAGTAATGCTCAGGTGCACTCCTAACTCTCGTGGAACGCCTCAGAGGTACAGATTCGTCAATTGGCTCAACAGGAGTTTCCTCCTCAAGTTGAGGGCTAGAGTTTGAAGTTCCTTCACCACTTGATTCTTGAATTTCTTCAAGATCAACTTGCCTCCCACTGTCTCCTTGGCTTATAAACTCTCTTTCTCGAAAGACTCCTCTTCTTGCTACAAAGACCACATTGTCACTAGGTCTGTAGAAGAGGTAACCAAAGGATTGTTGTGGGTAGCCGATGAAAATACACCTCTCGCTTCGGGGTTCGAGCTTATCATGAGTCTCGCGTCTCACGAAAGCCTCGCAGCCCCAAATCTTGATGTGGTCTAGTTTAGGTACTTTACCAGTCCACATCTCGTGAGGAGTTTTGGCAACTTTCTTTGTAGGGACTAGATTAAGGATATGGGCGGCAGTCTCTAAGGCATACCCCCAGAATGAGATTGGTAGCGAAGCTCGACTCATCATGGAACGAACCATGTCCAACAAGGTTCGATTACGCCTCTCAGCCACACCATTCAACTGCGGTGTCCAGGGAGGTGTCAATTGTGAGACAATCCCACATTCCCTTAGATAGTCGAGGAACTCTGAACTAAGATACTCACCACCTCGATCGGATCGAAACATCTTAATGTTCCTGCCCAATTGATTCTCGACTTCCTGTTTAAATTCCTTAAACTTCTCGAAAGTCTCTGACTTATGCTTGATTAAGTAGACATATCCATATCTACTGTAATCATCGGTAAAAGTCAAATAATAATGATTAGCATCCCTTGTGGCATGTTTGAATGGTCCACACACATCCGTGTGTATAAGGTCCAACAAACCTTCACCCCTTTCACACGAGCCTGTGAAGGGTGACTTTGTCATTTTTCCAAGTAAGCATGATTCGCAACTATCATTTGACTTTAGGTCAAACGACTCCAAGACTCCATCCTTTTGGAGTTGGCCTATGCGTTTCTTGCTTATATGTCCAAGACGACAATGCCATAATGATGCTTTATCCAAGTTATTATTAGTAGTAGAATCAATACACAAAACATTATTTCCTAAGTTATCTACAATAGATACAGCTTCATACACACCATCACAAGGTAATGCTTTAAAATAAAGAACATTATTAAAGAAAGCATTAATCGAACCAACTTCATTATCAAACGAAAAGGTGAAACCTTGTTTGTACAATGCATGAAAGGAAATAATATTTCTTGCCATTTCTGGCGAATAACAACATTTATTCAAATCTAAATTTAACCCACTACTTAGCGATAAAGTATAAACTCCAATCTTGGTGACAGGTGTAACTTTCCTATTCCCCATGATTAAGTTTATTCTTCCTTGCTCCACATTCTCACTTCTTCCTAGTCCCTGCAAGTTACAACAAATATGAATACCGCAACCTGTATCAAGGACCCAAGATTTCGAATGGGGTGAGTTATTAGAAATGATAGTGTAAATACCTGCATGGTTGGGTTTGACTTTCCCATCCTTCACATCTTGCTGGTACTTTGGGCAGTTCCGCTTCCAATGAGCTTTTTCATGGCAATAGAAGCATTCAGCCTCTTTTGGGTCAGAAGAAGGAGTAATGAAACCTTTCTTGGTTCCACTTGAAGAAGAGCCATCAAGGGTCCGAGCCTTGGTACCCTTCGAAGATCTCTTTCTCTTCCTCCCTCGACTTTGCCCGATTGCCAAGACCGGAGTTGAGTCTGGAGTAGGAGTGATAGCAACCGACTTCCCCTTAAGACCTGTTTCTGCGGTCTTGAGAAGTCCCTGAAGTTTGCTGAGGGTGACCTCTTCCTTGTTCATGTGATATGTCATGCGGAATTGATCATAGCACGATGGTAAGGAGTGCAAAATGATATCTATTGCAAGCTCCTCAGGGAAGTTCACATTGAGCTTCAGCAAACGATCCACATACCTTTGCATTTTCTGCATGTGGCTCGTGACGGACTCTCCGTCCTTCATCATGGTTGTTATCATGGAGCAAATGACTTCGTACCTCTCTTGTCGTGCACTTTGATGGTATCTTTCCATCAAATCTTGGTGCATTTCATAAGGGTAGAAATCTTCATAAGACTTTTGGAGTTCAGCTGTCATGGTGGCCAACATGATGCAAGCCACCTTGGTTGCATCTCTTTCATGAGTATGAAAGTCAGCGATCTCCTGGGGAGTTGCAGTGGACTCATCAATTTCCTTAAGCTCCTTGTCAAGGACATATTCTTTGTCCTCGTAGCGGGTAATCATCCTGATGTTTCTGATCCATTTATTGAAGTTGGATCCATCAAAGGTGACTTTCCCACACAAACTCATAAGAGTAAAGGAGCCATTAGGATTCGAGCCAGAAGCATTGTTTGAAGACATCTGAAAGAGAAGAACAAGTTTAGTTTAGATTTAAGAGAGTCCTTAATAAAACACCCAAATGTAATATTAAGGCTAGGATCCAATCACAATATAATATAACTTAGAAGAGGTATGCCGTAATCTAAGCTATACCATGTTTGAAAGGTCGGTGAATGACGATTCACCAATTTCCACCACGAAAACCGAAATATTAGATATTTAGTTTTTATTGGTTTTAGAAATTCCTAGATTCTTTGAGATCCAATGAACTTTTCAAAGGCATGTTTCAATCTTGGGAGTGCCCTCCAGGTTTTGTGACTGGGATGCCGAGGATCACAAAACGAGGTGTGAAGTAACCATGCAAATCACTTGGTACCCTTAAAGTTTATCACTCAATCGATGTGCCGGTAAACCACACACGCTCCACCGATACTATAATAAACCTTAAGTCACCCTTTACCTACCTTGTTAAGTCCAAGTTAGTGTGCCGGTTAACCACACACGCTCCACCAACGACTCAGACAAAGTGTAAAGTGTAATTTCATGGATTAGCACCTTATTCACATTTTTCCTAAAGTAACTAAGATTGGGAATTTAATAAACATTTAGTTACTTTATATATTCATCATACTTTGAATGAGAATTTATAAGTCCTTGTCTTACCCGTTCGGCTAACGACCCTCCACCAGTCAAGCAAGCGGTGGGTGAGAATATACACCCATTAAGTCACCATTTTATAGGAAACAACCTTATACCCACCTTATAGACCGGCTTCGTGAATGAGGCGTACTAGCGGTAAGACGACTTGTTCTTATACATATATATATATATATATATATATATATATATATATATATATATATATATATATATATAATTATTAAATCATCATAATATAAGTATAAGGGTTGAATTTTAACTTTTAAAATTCTAGGGGTTGGAACTAAAGTTTTAACTTAACTTTACTTGTTCCAAAACTTGAGGGCAAGTTTTGTAACTTTCAAAACTTTTTCATTTCTTGTAACTTATGAGTTTAATAGAGTCATAAAATGAAGACTCTTCATTTTTATAACTCTTGTGTTTTCTTAATGGTTTTAACTCAAGTGTAACTCTTGGTTTTCCATAACTTAAGAATAAGTTATGAACTCCATTAAAACACATTATGATCAAGAATTAAACTACCAAATAGGTTACAAATAATTCCTATGATCATCTAAAACATCATAAGAACAAGAACATGAATATGAACACAATCAAAAATTACATAAAACTTTGTAATTTTGATAACTAGTTGTTGTAAATGAATTAGCAAGACATTACACCACCAAAAACAAGTTTACATTTACTAAAACAGTTTAGGGTAATGTTTCTAATTCATTTTCCAGCAACTGAATCGAAATTCTGCACTCATTCGACCCTACTCGCCGAGTGCATGCACATGACTCGCCGAGTTGGTTGAAGATACACATGGACTCGACGAGTCCGTTCGCAGAGAGCAAATTTTCGATTCTGTTTTCAACTTTTAAGCACAAATAAGAACAAACAAGCCTAGGCTCTGATACCACTGATGGGTTTTGAGCATTCTAACACTTCCTAAGTGTACATGCAACCCTAATAACCTTGGATCTATGTTTGTCTAATTTGTCATGCAAAGTTGATTTCCAAGGTTATATTCCTATCTAGCATACATGGGGAACAATTTTAACATAAAGTATAGATAGAATAACTTACCTTGTTGTTGCTTGTGTTCCTTGAAACCTTGTGAGCCTAGCACCCCAAGTGTGATGCCTCAAATGCTTCACACAACACCAAATGCTCTTGGAAGAACTTATGAGAGAATACTCACTTCACAAAATCGGCCAAGCCCTCTATATTCTTAGTGTATAACCGATTTGGGAGGAGATCATGTTACTTATATAGTGTTGACACACCTAGGGTTAAACCCTAATGTGTCATGACTCTTCATTTCCATGACCCATGGGTTTGTAACTCCCATGGAGCATCCATGGAGCATCCTATGGGTGGAACCCAACTTGATGATCCATGGAGCCTTTTAGCCCACTATACAAGATATGGATGATTTACTTAATCAACCCATATATTTAATTAGTTATCTTTTGATCACTTAATTAATTCTAAATTAATTCTTGATCAAACTAATCAAATAATATTATTAATATATTAGAACTTATAATATATTAATAATCTCCAAGCGTTATTTCTCTCATTTAGTCTATCCAATTGCATGGTGCCATGCAACCCAAATGGACCATGCCGGGTCGGGTCAAGTATATACCAGAAATAGTTATGGACTTAGACACCTTATCCAACAAAAACATCACCCTCTCAGTGAACATGCGGGTGATCTCCGTTACTGACTCCGTAACCTGCCTCAAATCCAAAAACTCCTATGCCAGCCACTCGCACTCAACCCGTGGAATATAGCGAGCGCGCATATCCCTGAAATGATACAAGTGACCACAGATCTCTGGTCATCAGTATACGACCCTGTCATCAATCTCCACTAGTCCTTTGCTCCGGACCTCAACAGGTTCAGAGCACACTTGACCTTCTGGTCAGTAGGACATGATCATGTGAAAAAACAACCCTCCACATCAGATAGCCACCTCATGGCTATGATCGGGTCCTGAATCCCATCAAAATCCGGAGGATTCTTGTTATCGAAGTCCCGATACTGAAAAGCCCGACTGGTCCCACCACCAGCAGTTGCTACAACGGCAGAAGCTGCAGCTGCAGCCGTCTCAGCAACGGCTTCATAGCGCTCATCAAAGTACTCAACCATGGCGGTCTTGATAGACCCAAACATCTCTGGTAACTGTGCCCGGAATAGTGCAGCGACATCATCATGCAGGATTTCCCGAATCCTGGCGTCCAACTCATTCGGTCTCATCTAACCATTAGTCTCGGGCTCTGTTGGTCCACCCTGACTGCCAGCTAATCCTAACCCGGATCCAGATACAAATCTCCTCGTAACCACCATGTTGAAAATATACCAAGAAGATAGCAGGAATCCCATATAATAATGGGGAACCAACTCCCAACAAAGCCCTAGGGGTTGTAACTTCCTTGGTACGTGTATGGGTCAATGCTTTCAGTAGTACGAGCCCATATTACCTTCCACACCTACCCATATTTGTATCAACTATCATCACAACGCCCTAACAGTACACATAAATATAGGCGAGTGCTCAATCCTCACTCCTAGAGGAAGGCTAAATATCTCATAACTGGTTGACTGGCCTGCACAACTCGTCTTCACCAACCCTGCAACACTCATGTATGCTAATCATACATAAAGCAGGACCAGATAGACTTTCAAAATTTTGATCCTACCCTAAGCCCTTCATCAAACAAGAACAAGAAATAAGGCCAAACCAAACATTCTCAGGCTATAAAATCTTAGTTATGTACAACTATGATGCATACACTAAGCAACTACAGTAATGGTTTCAATTTCATTTAAGGAAAACTCCAGGCTATCAGGAATCATATAATTAGGCAATTCTATCATGCAATTCTTGAAGATCCCTAACCTATCACTAGCATGTTGTTCTAACATATCACAATATCAAATATCTATATGGTATTTTGGTGCCTACTTACTGGCTCCAGCTGATCGTACACTATGCATCCTCCTTTAGTATTTTGAAAACCATTTAAAAAATAATTTTAAAAATCTTTTCCTTCCCGTGATCATTCGAAGTACCTGAAACAAAATTCAAAAGTGTAAGCTCGAAGCTTAGTGAGTTCCCCCAAAATAACAACACCATACAAATCATAACCATATCATAGCAAATAAACAGCATGCATGTAGAGTCTACAGTAAGACTGGATTGCCCTCACTGGACCTGCAGTCCAACTGGCCCACTCTCAGAACCTTCAGCATGTCTTGTCCGCCCACCCGAGCCTTCAGCCTGTCTGGACCAGTCTACGGGCCTTCGGCCTAACTGATATTCCCTAATGGGTCTGCAGTCTATCTGGTCCACCATGAGTTTGTTGGCCTTTAGCACAAAGAAGGCCCGCCTCAACCCAACCCCACATATACAGTCAACACATAGATATCATAAGCTAGCTAGCATGTGCAAACAGTCAAACCAATCTACCAGATCACTAATCATAGCATCATCTTATATACCAGGATACCGACCTAACAGGTCACTAACATATCATCATCTTATATACCAGGATACCGACCTAACAGGTCACTAAGCATATCATCATCCAATAACTAGGATAACAATCCAATAAGGGTCGGCATCGATGCCTTCGATGCTATTAGTATAGTGAGGACAACTCACCTCGTAATGTCGATTGGAACTGAAATATTTAATTCCTGAAATAAGGCTCCAAATACCAATACCTACAATCACCATAGATCCAATTCCATAAATTCTTAAATTACCAAAATACCCTCATAAGTCCAACTGGTCAACCTTGGTGAAACTCACAGTCAATTGGTCAAGGTCAACAGTCCATGTTGACCCAACTCGTCGAGTGCAACTTACAAACTCGTCGAGTTCCTTCAGAACCCAAAAAGTCACGAAAAAGCCCAGTCAACTCACCAAGTTACCAAGTAACTCATCGAGTCAATGCAACATCTAGAATGTCAGTAAAACCCTAAACAACTCGTCGAGTCACCTTGCTAACTCACCAAGTTCATGCAGAATCCAGAAAGAAGGAAACGCTCATCCAACTTGTCGAGTTGACTATGCAACTTGTCGATTTCCTTCATCTATTTTGCATTCAGCTCATTCTAGTCGAGCTCATGGCTCCAAACTCCTGATCTACCTTTCTAGGGTGAAGTTACGACGTAAAGTTGACAACTTTACGTGCATGCAAGGTCTTATGAGGCTAAAACACCAAAATTAAGTCTAAGAAGAAGTTTAGTACATGGAGAAGGGGCAAAGTTGTTGGATTAGGTGTCTAAACCCATAACTATAATTGATATCTACTTGACTCGATAGTAGCATGGTCATTTTGGGTTGCCTTCACCATAGCAATTTGATAGGATGAATTATGAGAAAGAGGTTAATTATGACTTATTAATATATTAAAAGAATAATATATTAATTAAGAAATCATATTATTTAATTAGTATTGATTAGAAATTAATTTTCAATTGATTTAGTAATCAAAAGAGACTGATTAAATTAATGGGGACTGATTATGTAAATCAGTAATAGTTGTATTTTGGACTTATGGATCCTATTGGCATACGATGGAAGAAAATCTATTGGGAGCCCATAGAACTTCGTCCAAGGCATGCCATATGGGGATCCATATGTTGCTTAGGGCCTAATCAAAGGAATTAGGGTTTTCAAGTTGTAAACCCTAGGAGCCTCAACTATAAAAGGAAACCCATGGCTCACAAAATCGGAACCTATGATTTCATAAGAAACCCTAGCCGGTTTTGAGGCCTCCTCCTCCTCTCTCTCTTGTTCTTCCTTGTTGCTAGTGGTGTTTGTGACTCCATTAGAGGTGCAACATTTGAGGCACTAAGCTCTTGAAGGTCAAGATCAAATCAACAACAAGAAAGGTATTCTTCTAACCCTAATTTGAATAGAATTTCGTTCTTATGAATGCTAGATTAGGGTTCTTGCTTTGGAATTTTAATTTGCATGTATAACTTGAGAAAAACCTAGATCCAAAGCAATTAGAGTTGTATGTGCCTCGTAGGAATGTTGTAGTGCTCAAAACCCATCAAAACATTCATAAAGCTTGAGGCTTTATGTCAAAGAGGGCCCAGAGGAGTACATATCTGAAGCCATTTCCTTGTGACAAGCTTAAACCCTAGAATGACCTCCATTTTGCACCAAAATTCCCATAAACTTGTATCAGAAGAGATCTAAGGATTGGAATGCCAAGGTAACGACTTTTTACCTCCAAATGGATGCCAACACAATGTAGATGCTGGATCTTCAAGCTTCCTCTCGTTCCAAGCCTCTAAATCTTCAAGCCTTTTCCAATAAATACACCAAACATACACTTTAGCCTCACACACACTCAAATAAGGTTTAGTTCGCTTAGGTTTTGTTCTCTAGACGTGAAAGTGGCAACGGTGGCTGGGGGAAAGGACTTAAGGTCCCTTAAATAGGGTGCAAACCCTAAAAATTAGGGTTTCCATGCACAACCTCTATTCGTTGAATTGAGTCCTCCAACTTGTCGAGTAGATTCTAAAATCCATGCGGCATGATATCTCTACACGATAAGTTGGGGGCAACCAACTCGTCGAGTAGGTTCTATAATGTGAGTTTAAAAGCAATAAAAATTTATACCTCGGAGTCGGTATGTTACAAATTTATCACTCGATTTTGCTTCGTCAATAGCAATTTTGATTAATCTCTTTTCATATACAGACGGGGAGATAATATTACCAACCGTTAGGGGTGAAAACGAGCCAATCTACTCGCGAGCTACTCGGGACCGACTTGTTAAAAGCTCGACTCGAAATCTATCTTAAACGACCCAAGTCGAGCTCGAGCTTAATATTAAGCCTGTTTATTAAACTAGCTCGAGCTCGAGACTATGTCACTAAGCTCAATTAGGCTCACGAGCCTAAACGAGCCTATATATAATATAATTTATTATTGGTTTTATATATTAAAATATAAAAATATTTGGGGAATTAGGTATTTAGGGGATTAGGAAACGAGATTGAACTGAGCTTAATCTCATTTAGGCACGTTAGACAAAATACAAGTCGAGCTTGTATAATTCTTTACTACCTTGAGCCGAGATCAGTACAAGAAAGATCGAATCAAGCTAAGCTTAAGCTCAAGCCTCGTATAACTTAAACGAGCCCGTCTCGAGCTTGACCAAGCTCGGGCTCGATTCGAATTGTTTGCACCCCTACCTACCATCTTCTTTATGGTGGTGATATTATGTTAACTGTATCTTCCACATGTCTCCTTCATAGGTCATCACCACCTTGAGTTCAGGATTTTCGATGACTGAGTTGGGCTCCATAAATTACTTTCTTGGTATATCAGTTACTAAAGATCATCATGGAATGTTTCTATCTCAACAAAAATATGTTATAGAGATTCTAGCTCGATCAAATATGTCTAATTGCAAACCCCCTCGAATTCCTGTAGAAACTACTACAAAATTTGATGGTATAGGCCCCCCATTTAAGGATCCAACTCTATATCACAGTCTTGCAGGTACTCTTTAATACTTGACATTCACTCGCCCAAACATTTCATATGTTATTCATCAAATCTACGTCTACGTGCATGACCCCATAAAGCCCCATTTTGATGCGTTCAAACGAATTCTACGATATATTCACGGTACCTTGGGTCATGATTTATAGTTATATATTTCTCCAGCTTGCGGCCTCATTCCTTATTTAGATGTTGATTAGGTTGGTTGCCCCACTTCCAGATGCTCCACTTCTGGATTTTGTGTTTTTCTTGGTCAAAGCTTGCTCTCATGGACTTCTAAAAGACAGAGAACTATTTTGAGATCTAGTGCAGAGGAAGAGTACCGCGACATTGCAAATACAGTAGTTGAAACAAGTTGGCTTCGTAATTTACTATGATAATTATATTATCCTCCTATCACTACTACTCTCTGGTCTTCTTTGATAACGTTAGCGTAGTGTACCTATATATTAATCCCGTTCAACACCAATGCACCAAACACATAGAGATTGACATACACTTTGTGCACGACAAAGTTGCATTCGGTCAGATTTGTGTCCTTCATGCTCCCTCATCGTCCCAATATACTGACATCTTCACTTAAGAGCTCGCATCTTCTTTATTTCTTGACTTCGGATCTAGTCTGAACGTTCATTCAAGACCTTCCGTTCAGACTACGAGAGGATATTAGACGCAATATGTATTTGTATGTCATATTTTTAGTTAGCCCAAGTTTTATGTTCATTACTTAGCCTACTTTGTACATTGAGCCAAATTGTAATATTCATATATATATATATATATATATATATATATATATATATATATATATATATATATATATATATATATATATATATATATATATATAGGTTCAGGTTCATTTGAGACCATTCTAATTTTGTGAGACAGTGAGACCAAATTTAAAAATAATTTTAAAATGCAAAATAAATGGAAAAATCCAAAAATTCTTTTTTTAAATATTATTTTCGGAACTTGAATTAACTAAAAAAAATAAAAAATAAAAAATAAATCCCGTTTTTTTTTTTTTTTTTTGAAAAATACGTGAAATATTCTAAATAGAATATTACATTGACATATTCTAAAAAATAATTTTAAAATGCAAAATAAATGGAAAAATCTAAAAATTCTTTTTTTAAATATTATTTTCGGAACTTGAATTAATTAAAAAAATAAAAAAAATAAAAAAAAATCTATTTTTTTAAAAATACGTGAAATATTCTAAATAGAATATTACACTGTACATAGTATAAAAATAATTTTAAAATGCAAAATAAATGGAAAAATCAAAAAATTCATTTTTTAAATATTATTTTTAGAACTTGAATTAACTAAAAAAATAAAAAAATGCATCTCACGGTCTCACAAAATTAGGCCGTCTCACATGAACCTAACCCTATATATATATATATATATATATATATATATATATATATATATATATATATATATATATATATATATATATATATATATATATATATATATATATATATATATATATATATATATATATGGGTAAAGTGAATATACCTAACAACCTTATATAAGCTTAGGTACCTAACCACATCATACTACGTAATTTTGTATCATATTTGCATTGTAATCACACAAAGTTCTTAAAATTCAACCTCATAACTTGATTGCTTCCAAAATCTTTGGACTTTCACCATTATCATCTTTCAAATGACGTCTTTCTATCGGAGACCCCCTGGTGGGCTTCATATACTACCGTTACAAATCAAATGGTGTAAGAAGAATATAATGGTGAATATCTGAAAATCTTGGAAGTAAATCAAGTTAAGGGTTGAACTTTAAGAACCTTAGACGATTGCAATGGAAATATAATGCAAAACAATGTAGTATAATGTGGTTAGGTACCTAAGCTTATATAAGGTTGTTAGGTATATTCACTTTACCGTATATATATATATATATATATATATATATATATATATATATATATATATATATATATATATATATATATATATATATATATATATATATATACACGGTAAAATATAGAGTGTATTTAGGTAATATAGTGTATTTAGGTAATTTTTATGATATTAATTATTTAGGTAATTTTTTATCATATTAATTTGATAGTCTCGACAGCCAACCAATTTTGGCGTGTTGCCATGGACTCGAGAAATATTTAACTATTTTTATGATCAGATATTTTCTTACAAATATACCTCTTGAGATAAATGCAAAATAGTAAGCAAAACTTAAAAAAAAAGGTTTGGCGGCTTTGAAAACTCGTCATTCGCTTCTCTTTAGGGCATGTTTGACAAAAGTAGTTGTTAGCTGCAAGCCAGTAGCAGTTAATTGGTAGCGGGTAGCTTGTAGCGTGTACTAGATAGCTGGTAACGGGAAGTTATAGTTTTTATTTGTTATATGAATGTTTGGCAAAAGTAGCTGGAAGCTTTTGAAATATATAAAATTATATAAAAGAACGATTAGTTAAAAATAAATAAATATATAAATATATTTTTAAGGGTAATTTTGGAAATTGATTTCAAAAACTCAGGAGCGTTTTTGTTAAACGCGACATGAAATAGCTTTTAGAATCGGAGCGTTTTATTAAAACTAAAAATTAAACGCTCGTACTACCAAACGAAACTTTTTATTTAAACTAGAGCGTTTTGTCAAAAACTAAAAGTTAGAAGCTTCCAAAAGATTTGTGCCAAACACACCCTTAGATCAATAGAGATCTACCAACTGTTCGGCGAGTCCCTTACAAATACATCTACCCAAAGTATACATGAGATCGATACCACACTCGTAATTTACTTTTGTTCGGCTTTCATTTTAAACAAAAGAAAAAATATATGTATACAAAATAACAGCCTAATTTTAGTCCCCTCGTTCGTTATTTTGTACTGAATAGAAGTATTCATTAGATTTTGATATGTTGCTTGAAATGAAAGAAATAAAACAACATATTGCTATTTTTTAATAGCCAAAGACGATAATCAAACAAAAATGAATTATTTAACTTTACTTAATTTGCTCTATAAGTTGGTGCACTCAAACCGAAAGCTAGAATATAATGGGCCTTAACAATAATTTGATGAGGTAAAGAATGGGCCTTTTAGCTTATAATGAAAAATGTATGCATGAAGCCGATGTGGCTACCCGCTACCTAGCTGCAAGGTCAACGGTTAAGGTTAGAGGTGCATGTGACCCGGACGTGTAAAAACTAAAAAATCGATTCGGATTCAAATCGGGGGAAAACTAAAATTCGTTAAGTGGAATCTGAACCATCAATCTATGGTTATTTTTTTTAAAAGATAGGAACATCGGATATTTTGAAAAGGATAAAGATAAATATGAACTATCGATCTACAAGTTTTAACAAAAACGTCATCATTGGATATTTTTACCAAATTTTATTTGGTTAAAAAACATGTAAAAACCGCATTTAACCGATTTTGTGTTATCATATATACGATTTTGTCTTCACCATAGACATACCTATAATGGCGACATGTTGTCGTAATAGAGTTAACCAAATAAGTTTGATCTATTAAACTACAGAGATAATATATTGTTTCACTAAGTTAGGCAAGAGTGAAAAAAAATTGGTCACGTTTCTAAAAAGCTATGGTAAGATGTTGTTACCACTAAACAAAAATAAAAAAGTTGTTTTAAAAACTATTTTTGCATATTTGTTGGGTGTTTGGTTAAGCTTTTTAAAACAATTTATTAGGTTCCACACCACTATAAGTTAAAAAAAATGTTTTGATGAAAATAACTTATTTCGGTGGAGAACTTCTAATAAATCATTTTTTCATAAGTTATCCTACACTTAATTATTAATTTATAACCTAATAAGCTAATAATTTCTTTTGTAGAATCTCCCACCCTGTGCCTTCTGCCAGCCTTGTGCGTAGTAAGGAACGTATGCGCGATTAGGACAATTTCTGGCAATGTATCCAGGTGTTCCACAGTGAAAACAAGTCTTTTTCTTCACTATGAAGTTGTTTCTTCCTACCCCTGGTGGTGTGTCCTTGCCTTGTCTCTTATAGTTCCCACAAGCACAGTTAAAACAGTCACTTTGTTTCACTGGAATTGGTGGCCTGTATTACTCAACAGCAGGTTTATCAGAAGCAGCTGAGTTCAAAGCAACAAATTCAGAGTTCAAGGAGGTGTTGGTTTGTTCAAAGGTGTTCTCCTTGTTCTCATCCTCTGCTACTTTACCTGCACCTGAAGTAGAAGCATCAGTATTTTCAACCTGAATACCTCCTGACACAAATCCAGCTGGTTTGCCATATTGAAGAAGTGCCTCCCTCTCAATTTCTTCCTGTGTCACAGGGATGGATGTGTAGTTATGATTGAAAGGTGGAGGAACACTATCATACCCTAAACCTTTATGCTGGTTATTTTTAAATTCCAAACAATGGTCTATCATGTTTGCAACTACTTCGCTTGACACATCAAATTTTCTAAAATCAAAATCTGTAGTTACAAATTTGCTTTTTAATGTGTCAAGCTCAGCAGTTAATTCAGCAAGTTGTTTCTTAACATAGTCATAATTTTCACATTTATTGCTATAATCTTCCTGAAGCTTCCTAGAGTCTTTGGTTTTTGCTTCTAATTCAGCCTTCAGGGGTTTATGTCCTTTCATAAGTTGATATCCTTCGTATTTTAGGTCCTCGACTTCCCTTTTTAGCAAATCATTATGTTCACGAAGAAGTTTAATCGTAGCTTCACATGATTGAGAGCATGAAACTTCATTGACCGGAGTGTTTGCGGAACTCATTATTTTTCCACACTTTAAAGCGTCAAGTTCTTCAGTTATAGCAGCAAGACTAAGATGATTGAGATCTTTTGTCTTCTTGATGACAACCACGTTCATATCCCACGACTTCGGAAGTGAATTCAACAGCTTTTTGTTTATCTCCGATTTAGTTAAGAAGATCCCAGGTATATTCATCTCCGTAGTAAGTGTAGTAAATCGTTGCAACTGAGCTTCAAAGTCAATTTTTTGAAGTCAAAAGTCAATAATAAAAGTCAAAAATTAAAACCTAAAATTTTTGGAAGAAAAAAGGAATTTAAAAATAATAGAAATTGATTTTTTGGGTTCAAAATGTAAAAAATTCGAAATTGGAACCGAGAAGGACGCCTTATGAATTAACTGTAGGAGGAATGACACAAGGAATCAGCTAGTTGAGTTGGCTAACATGTTTAGTTTATGAACTAGAGGTCCCGGGTTCGATCCCTGGCACTCCTAAATCCGCCGCGTTTTATTGAAGCGTGCAAGTAATCCACTGATGCTGCCGAGCCGAGCCGTAAGCTTAACACGCATTGCCGATCCGTAAACCGCTGGCCGTAAACTCCGGCCGGCCGCAAACTCCATGGCCACAAACTCGGGCCCTAAACTCCGAAAACCCTAGCTGCTGGCCGTAAACTCGGGCCACCCCCTCGCGGTTACGACCAAAAACATCGATTTTTTCCCCTTTTTGCTCCAAAACTCGATCAAAAACCCGTTTTTACGAAAAACGCGAAGAACAAACCCCCTAATTTTCAGAGATCTATCCAAAAACGTAAGAATCCTTCAAAAATAAGATCAAATAAGCTCCAGATCTGACAAAATTGACTGATACAATCCAAGCTCTGATACCAATTGTAAGTTTCCAATCTGCTTGTGTATCAATCAGATCCGTTTGATGGTGCGGAATCCCAATAAAACGGATGATGTTAGATCAAATAGTAGAGAAGGAGAAGAAGAAGATGATGAATCTTGTATGTATTGATATGAATGAAGATCCGGATACAAGATTCACACACACTAAAACACACTGTCTTTTCTCTCTCTCTAGAACACATTCAAATGCACACACTTTAAGTTACTCTCTTCTTTCACTCATCTAACCGCCTACTCCTCACATCCCTCACCCTATATATAGTTGGGGAACATGGTCCATAAACACTCACTGACCATAAACTCATAAAATATTACAGAAAGATACATTTTCCTAGAAAAGCAAAGTATAAACCATATTTTGACCCAACACTTCGCCACCATCTCATTCAAGATTTTGCACCCTGTAAAGCTCACAAACTCTCGGATATCATCCCTTAACATGTAATGATATCTTGATCTCCTCATATCCTCGTCTGTAGCATCTGTGGGATCAACAGTGCTCATTCCCAAAACTTGGCACTAATCTCCACCACAGTCTCGGTTAGGGTTGTAAATGAACAGATTGTTCAGCAAACTGTTCGTGAACCATTCGGCGAGAAGTTCTCTTATGTTCGTTTATTTAATAACTGAACGAACATGAACACAAATTCTCATTTGTTTAGTTAAATGAAGGAACATGAACAATGATCTTGTTCGTAAAATTATGTTCGTGAATGTTCGTTTATGTTGTACATCTACACTTGTTTACGTTCGTTTATAAAAGTTCTTTTAATGTTCATATATGCTTAACTGTATTTCATTACATTACCATATTATATGTTTATTTATGTTCATATGTGTTTGAATTATGTTTGTTTATCTTTATTAATTTATATTCGTTTGTTTATGTGCGTTTAGCATGTTCACGAACATAAACGAACAAACATGAACAATGCAATCTGTTAAATGAACGAACATGAAAAAGAAAACTCATTCATTATCCGTTCGTGTTCGTTCATTTTTTCAGCTAACTTAAACGAACGAATATGAACAAGCCCCATTCGTGTTCATTCTGTTCGTTTACAGTCCTGGTCTCGATGGTCTGTTGGAGCTCATGAAACTCCCTTACTAGTCGTTGAACCTCAATAGGTGGTGCAAACTCTAGATCAAATTTTCTGACAAACTCGGCCCATGTAATCTCAGCCACACCGGCTGCTCCCACCTGGCTAGTCACCAATCTCGGGCCCGATCCCTCAACATACATGAAGCAGACCCCACCTTCACCACATCAAAGCAAGAACTTGTGCGTTGGGCATTCTCTATGTCTGCCACCTAGCATCTGCTGACAATGGGATCCTTGACCCCAAAAAACTCTGGCGCCCCGCACGCTTTGAACTCCCGTAATGAGGGAGTCCAGTCCCCGACCTGGCCCGCAGCAATCTCGGCTTTGAATCCCCTGAGCCTCTCCTCCAAGATCTCCATCATACCCTCCTTGACCATCCGAAAGATAACTGGGGTAGCGACAAGGATGCCCCTCATAAGCTCGGCTGCAATAAGCTCACACAACCTCTCGTCAATGAGATCGGTAGTGTCACTTGACGCAACCCCAAATCCAGACCCCAATCCTGATCCCCCTTCTCCAAATCCTCTCACCACCATACTGCTCTGTAATACCATAAAACATAATGATCAGGATGTCCATAGAGGGGATCCTCCCGCACCGGTCCTCCTTAGAGCTTCCAGGTCTAACATTTGTTCAGGTATAGGTCTTGTGCTTTTAGTAGTACGGGCTCAATACTACCTCCACACCTACATGTACCTTCCCCAAGGCTCTACCTGATAACTCTAATTTGTCCCAAAACAAATCATATCACACAGACTTCCGTATAGCTCAAATCCTAGGCTAACCTAAGATTTCCTCCATCCATATCAAAACAGAACTCAATCATACTAGGTTGCCTTATGCATGAACATTATATACAGAACAAGATCAAATACACTTTCGAATAATATAATCTAACCTAAGACCACAACCAGACAAGGAACAGGAAATAAGGCCAAATCAATCATTCTGAGGCTATAAGATCCTAACCGTATACAATTTTGAAAGCATACACATAGCAAGATTCATACGACTATCATAATTCACATATCAATATAACATGGCTAACATACCGGGGGAACTACTTACTTGGCTCGACCGATCGCCCGCATTGCACTCTTTTTCTTCTAATTCAAAAAAGTTTTTCACTTTTATTTTTTGATTTTTTTTACCATTTCCTTAGTTTAAGTCCTGACAAACCCGAGAGTATGCTCGAATCCCTCAAACCAATGCTCTGATACCAACTTGTAACGACCCAATTTTCAAAAGAAAATTTTCATTTTTAAAATATCAAAACATTTCCAATTATCCATAAAATCTCAAGAATAATTATTTTCAATTTTATACATCAAAAAACTTTATTTCAAATATCATAGTGTCCCAAAAGAAAAGCGCATGTGAGAGTGCATGCCGCTCAATCAGACCTTGCTCTTTTTCTTAGGCTCAGAAGTACCTGAAACAATCAATAAACTATAAGCTAATGCTTAGTAAGTTCCCAGAGTTGACCCCACACAATCCACATAATCACATAACCATATTAGCCATAAAAGCTACATAAACCACATAATTCATGCATACAAACATATAAGGAAGCCATGGAAACCCTCCAGGGTCTTACACCTAGTGCCATTAGAACCCCCACATGGTCTTAACTAATTACCATGGGAACCCCCACATGGTCTTCCTGCCATGGGAACCCCCATGTGGTCTTCCTGTCATAGGAACCCCACATGGTCTTCCTGTTGTGGGAACCCCCAAACGGTCTTTACAACCAAGAGATGACATACAAACCATACAAGCAAATATACTAGAATGCCATGGAAACCCTCCAAGGTCTTACATATGAGTGCCTCGGGAACCCCCAAGGTCTTTCATGCAAATATCACAAATAACTAGCATATCACAAATCCCATAACCAACTAATCATAACTCATAACAATAATGGGTCGGCGTTGGTGCCTTCGACCCATTGGTATGGTGAGGAGACTCACCTCTCTTGAATTCTGAACTGACAAGACAAGATTAGATAAATCCCACGCACAGCTCCAACTCAACTGCTTATAATCATCATGTGATTAACTTGTTACATCCCGAAATACCATAAATACTCTTAAGGTCAACCCTGGTCAAGGTCAAGGTCAACAGTCCATGTTGACCTCAACTCGTCGAGTGTATCCAGCAACTCATCGAGTTACCTGAGTAACTCGTCAGCTCGCCGAGTTACCTGTGTAACTCGTTGAGTTCCTCAATGTCTAGAAGACCGAAAACTCATGTAGATCGAAAACTCCAATCCTTCACAGAAGTCACTCAGAATCTCGAAAACGGGTAAACCCTACCCGACTCGTCGAGTTGGCTAAGGGACTCGACGAGTCTGTTCAATCCTTTTTGTGTTCAGACGTTTTTAAGCTACCCTAAATCTCCAAATTGCAAATCTAGCCTCCTAAGGCATGGTTTCCACGTAAAGTTGCAAACTTTACGTGCATGCAAGCTCTTAAATGCCAAAACCAAGCTAGGGGGTTCGCCAAAGTGAAGGGCCAATGCTTGATAAATTTAGTGACTTTATAAATTTAGGGACTTAGAGGAGTCCAGCTCTAAAGTTACAACCTCAGATCATGCCCAATACCCGAAATAATCTACAAATATACTAGAAATGGCCTTAAACCCAAGAAAAATGGGATCTAATGCTAGAATGATCAAGGTAACAGCTTGTTGCCTTCAAATGGATGCCCAAATGTTGTAGATGCTGGATCTACAGGCTCCTTCCCGTTGCAAGCTTCTCAACCTTCAAACTTCTTCAACAAAATGCACCAAAAGCACTCCTTTAGTCTCCCAAGCACAAGCAACAAAGAACGTCTAGGGTTTATTCTCTGGTTAATGAAGTGGTAAGGGAAGCCACAAGAGGCGGATTAAGTCCTTTATATAGGGTGCAAACCCTAAATATTAGGGTTTTCCTTTACAGTGCCTAATCGTCGAGTTGGGGCCCTACGACTCGTCGAGTAGGATCTAAATCCCGTGTCCTCATAAATGATCTCTACTCGACGAGTTGAATCTCCCCAACTTGTCGAGTCCTAGAATAAAACCCTAAAACTTTGAAGAAAGTAGATGATACATGGAACGGGTGTTACAACAAAGATATATACTAGAAACAACACCAAGGGCAAGAAGATTAGGACAAAATAGCTCATAAAAAACCTAGAACTTGAAAAAAACTACTTTATGCCTCCACAAGGTCTAAAATGAGATGAATATGCTGGATCTAAACTAGAACCAAGCTAACAATTAGAGTTGCATGTAAACCAACCGAACGAATACGAACGGGGCTTGTTCATATTCGTTCATTTAAGTTAGACGAACAAATTAACGAACACGAGCGGATACACAAACGAGTTTTCCTGTTCATGTTCGTTCATTTAACAAATTGCATTGTTCATGTTTGTTCGTTTATGTTCGTAAACATGCTAAACGAACATAAATGAACAAAGATAAACAAAAATAATTCAAACATATATGAACATAAATAAACATATAATATGGTGATGTAATCAAATACAGTTAAGCATATATAAACATTAGAAGAACTTATATGAACGAACATAAACAAGTGTAAACGTACAACATAAACGAACGTTCATGAACATAATTGAACGAACAAGATCATTGTTCATGTTCGTTCATTTAACTAAACGAATGAGAATTTGTTTCGAACATAAGCGAACTTCCCACTGAACGGTTCACGAACAGTTCGCTGAACATTCGATTCGTTTACAGCCCTACTAACAATCTACAAGATGAGCTTCTCCTTCCTTTAAGCTTCCTAAAAAGGCTTCACCCACTCAAAATACACATTATGTTAGGGTTTGGGATGGGGATTTTAGAGTATGTAGGTTGCCAAATGAAGCATCCCTAAGAGTTAGTGCCCTTAAAGAGGGTATAAACCCAGGAATGTAAGGTTTGCACATATGCCATGTTGTGGCAAATAGATTGCCACGTCGTGGTACCAAGTAGATTTGTGCTCTTAATCAGACAATTTCCACACTATATGGCCTTAGCCACCACGTTGTAGCCCACCTAAAATCTTCACAAATGCTAATTAACATAATTAACTTGGGAAAATCATTACCGATATTGGATGCTACATAACCATAGTGTTTTTCTTGCTAGTAATACTAACTCTTCTCATTGCTTATTTGCCAATTCTAGATTTTTATACGTAGGTCCTAATCACATTTAGTGATATCCCAAGTTTTACTAAAACAAGAACATATCAATTCATCTTGGCTCTCTGACAATAAGACATTTACATCTTGAAAGGGATGTACCATCATGGTAGAGTCTTTTGGGTTCCCTTATAGGACTCTCTAGGTCTGGATAAAACAAACATTAGTGGGTCATTTCTACTTACTATCTTTACTTGATGTACGCATGATCACCACATTAATGAGTTAGTGCCCTTAAATAGGTTGCACAAATGTCATGATATGATATGCTTGCAAAATAACTATGTTTAATAAGATAAACATTTATGATGTAAACTTTATCAATAACCATGTCTAATAAGAAATCATTAAAAACTATAAAAATTATTATGGCAAACAAATCACTTTACTTTAACAACATTTATAAATAAACATTTAGCATGCTTCAAAATTTAATAAAATACTCATAAAGCTTTCAATAATTTAACTTTTTAATCATGCCACGTATGTCATTGTAAGAAAATTCCATATATACTCACATTGGTAATTAGGTTATCTAACTACACAACTCCATTTGTCCTTTACTCTTCATCATTGTTTTTCTCTTTAAGTCATCCATCTTTAATTCCCACAATATCGGAAATTTTGTTCATTTTGTATTCAATTAGTGTTCAAGAAATATCTTATTCACATGCTATGTACCGATTGTACAGCTTAAAAATTATGTTAATTACTCATAAGATCGTATTACCAATATTGTATTATCATAACATTTAGGTTGTAAGTATAACCATTTTTATATTCTCCAATCAAATTTGTCATGGATCATAACTTATACATTAATAGTAGTACCAATTTCAAACTCATGTTAATGCATCATTAGTTTACTGATTGATAGGTTTTAGGCATACTAATACAAGATCATAAGTAATGGAAGCAAATAACAATTCATATGTATTCATGCAACCTATAAGGATCTAAATTTATTCTATTATTTTAACTACAAGATGAATAAGAAAACATACATACCTCTTTAGTAGCTAGAGATCTCCTTGCTTGAGATCGATTTCTTCCCACCTATTCTTAGATGTAAGGACCCAAATTATAATATCTCTAATGATATCATACCCAAGAACACCAAAAGAGCAAACAAACAAAACCTTAGGAGAGGGGAGGTAAAATCGCCAAAACCAAATCCCTAAAAGCATTATTTTATGTCATCTAGGAGGGAGGCAAGGAGAAGAACAAAATTTAGGATTAAGAAGAAGCATCTAGGGTTTGATCTCTCACTCCATATTAATTATAGGCTTCTAGTTGCTTAATCCCAAAGCAACTCCAGAACCTTGATAGGGCTTATCCTGAAATCGTCCCATATCTTATCCTTCTTAAATGTTCCAGTTAACATTTAGTCCCACTAATTAATTAATTTCTAATTAATTCCAAAATAGTTTCTAATTAATTTATCATAAATGAAAATTTAATTAATTAATTTCTATTAAATCTTTTTGTCTTTTAATTTCTTAAATACGTATTAAGGACAACCCAAAAGGACCCTGTTATTATTAGAAATATACAACTGTTATGATATTGGACATTTTTCCAACAATTTTCCATTTAGATAAGTTATCAACTATATGAGGTCTAATACTTCTCATATAATCAACAGAGAATGTGCCATCTAATGTAACCATCAAACTCTAATCAAATCAAGATTCAGCCCTTAGATAATTGATCTACTATTCATTTATTCTACAAGATATCTATATAAACCTGAGACATGGATAAGGGTCAATACCAGTGGTCAAGATTATGTTTCCCGATAAAGATTTGTGATGACTACATTAGAATACTAAAATGAACACATCAATTTCAGTCAGGGCTCATTAGGATAGAAGGAACAAATTAAATTTGACTACATAATTTTCGTCTACTCATAATATCATACATGGATATATCCTTTATTACTACCAGTTACAGATAACATCAGAGCAGACCAATGCATAACATACTTGTAAAGAAAAAAAAAACCTCATGTATCTTTATTTGAAGAATAATAGATATTATCATCTCAGAATTATTGTGACTTTATATATGAAGTAATCTCTAAGTACATGTTGTTCAAATACTTAAATATCCATTAAGTACTCATGAGTGTTAGTCATAATCTCCATGTTATGTCCAATCATCATGGACAATCTGTTAATACTCCATGACAATCTTAAATCACTACTTACTTCTAAGAGTATGACCAACAGTGGAGGCTTGAGTAAATTAATACTTGGGAAGTAGTTTTCAAACACACAAAAGGATAACATAATGATAAACTAATGAAATTATTCATCTTCATCATATATTAAGATTGCTAATTAATAATCATCAGATTAGATAATGACTTATACTGCTTAAGTTCCTAAATCTAAAACAAACTAAATTAAATATGCTCAAGCCAATTCAATAGTTGGAACATTCTGGATCCTTTAAGAGGGTCAGAATTCCTAATTAATAAACCGTAGAATTTTTGTCCAATGCTATAGAAAAGGAAGATATTTTTATTTTGGATTAAAGTGGATTATTTAATTATTTAAATCTGCTTTCTTTGCCAACAACTTGAAATTATAAATACCTCCTCCCATGCAATCCTAGAATTCATCCCACTCTATTCTTTTAGTGTTTCTCTTATCTCTTGATTAAGTCCTTAGTCAATCTCTATTGTTCTAAGGTTAATTTCTTAAATTTAATAATTTGGTATTGTTGGGTGTGGACCATTAGAGGCAATCTACTTTGGTTGATATCTTCATTGGTTTGTTGGAATTGTATCTACATTAAATTTTCTTCAAGAAAATTGGTTTTGATAAAGCTTGGTAATTTATATCCCTCTTGCAGTTGTTCATATTATTTATGTCAAGATCCTTGTATGTTTTACTTGACTTCTTGCCTTAGATTAAAATGTTTGTTTCCGCTGCCATGTGATAATCTAGGAACCTATCACTTGTTGCATCATGAAAACTACTTTGAAAGTCTTCCTATTTGATGTATATTGCATGCTTTCTAAAAGTATTTTAGTATCTTATATGTGCATTCCATATAGCTACCCTTTACGTGATGCATGTGTCATAGTCAACATGTCACTAGGTATGTTGTTCTGTTGGGATGGTTGTACATTGTGGGTTCTGTACTAGCCATGTATGACCAATACCATGTTATGTTGGGAGGGTTGTATACAACTGATACCATGTTATGTAGAGATACATACCTTATAATATTCGGTTAACCAATTAGACTCTAAGATGGATTGAGATGGACATAAGAAATGGGATTTGGAGCATATGCATTGCATTCCTTATAATGTTGTGAAAGTAATATGTTGATATGTTTTTCCAAGTCTATGATATTACTTTAAACCTGCTTAAAGGGTATTAAGGTGCTATGTTGATTTTAATTTTTTTGAACCCACTTAAAGGGTATCGAGAAGCTTGTTGATTTAAAGTATTTTTAGGGAGTTTAACTTTGAGTAATGATGATCGTCATCATCATTTACCGTTGAAGATTTAATCCCGGGTATACTCACCAGGCATTCTCATGTCTTATGCTATATTTTTCAATGTTTCTTAGTTTATAAATGAAGAAGGATGCATATATATTTAAAAGATGATATTAGATGTAATATCGTACTTTACTTATGTTTTGAGCTTGACTGTAATGTGATCGCTATCTTTTGAACTAAATTTGAATTGGGATCAAATGTTTATCTAAACATCTTTTAAGAACTTAAACTATGGGTTTGAGATGAAAACTTGATTTTAAACCATTTTAAAATCACTCTATGCGAGAGATTGTCACAACATAGCACTTGTTTAACACTTAAAATATTTTGGATAAAAACATGTTTCAAACCCTTTTGGTCGATAAATATTTGAAGTTTTTCCTGATACAAGTAGGATCAATGCTTTTCATTACGCATCCTTGATTTTTTTTAAAGCACTCTCTTATTCTTCTAAACATTCAATATTTAATGGATTCACTTGTAGTTCAAAAGTTACACTTAATAAGCCAAATTTCACATGTAAATTTTCATATATTCTTTCACTACAAATAAGTTCGAAGTTTTGCTTCAATCTAGATATGAATGTATGTTTATAAAGAGCAAAACATTATAAATTTAGATATGTTTAATCTTTTTTTTTTTTGGATAAAAACAAGCCATAAAAATAAAACAAAAAACAAATGGATTATTTTTTTTTGTATATTTGATAATTCTTTTATAACAAAAAAATTGTAAAACCAACAACAAATAATTGTTATAACAATGTAACTTTTTGAAAGTATTAAGGGTCTTTTTAGAAAGAAAACATGTGGTGCATACATAAGATATTGGCCTAATTATACTGACATATACCTTATATGCGATCTCAATTTTAATTTCCTTGGTTTGTATGGAGGATCTCACGTTTAGAAAACACACGGACGGAAAAAAGGGGAAAAAAGTTAGATTTTTCTTGCATTTAATTCTATCATTAAATGTTTTGGTTGGTTAAATAATAATGAGAGGTGTTTTGGTATAAATGATAAATTTATTTTAAAAGGTAGACTATTATTTTGGGACAACTCAAAAAGGAAACATAGACTATAAATATGAGACGAAGAGAGTACTGAAATAACAAAATAACAAAAAACATAACAATAATATGGTAAACAAAATTGAATAAAATTTTCATTTTGCATGTGCTTGAACTTGTTTGCAATATTCACTCCAATAGCCACAAACTCCAACAATATAATAGGAAACGGCCGATTTTTAAACAAGGACTAATATTATAACAGTCCTATATTTTTGCCACCAAATTGGAGAAACCCTTATTTTAATTTTTGGTTGACTGTTTTCACGATATTTTCATGGAATTATAACTTGAGAGCTAATACCCAGTGATGAGCAGGTAACCTGTTCTATCCAATCACCACTTACCTATTCCCTAGCTATCACCTTTCACGAACCATCACTGATAAAGGGTTTCATGCATTCGACAAGGCTTTATGCTAAGAAGGGTTTCACATTCCCCAATTTTGCATTTTGAAGCTCTGAAATCGTTGGTGAAGTAAGGTGGAGTAGAAAGGTACATGTATGGAAACAAGAAATTGATACTTCTGAGGGTGGTTATCTTCGTCTATGGAGTATGGAGTTCCAAGTTTGAACTAACAAGTTATTTTTTATGAAACATATGACTTGTACTTTTGGAATTTATGAACCCTAAAGGGCCTAAGCTCCTTGAGAAGACATACCTTCTAGACTCTGACTCCGATGATGAAGCATTTGACTTTAAATTCTTGGATTTTTCTAAAGAAACTTTCGAAGCCCCTTCAAAACTATATGATGATCCTTTTATTAACTTATTGTGTGACGAAAACATATTAAGGAGGAGTATTGATGGAATGGTAGATGATGGAGACATTCCTGGTGGCCAACAAAATGAGCATGCCCACTTAGATGTGATGGGTTTTGAGTACTACATCAATCCTATGGTGTACATGCAAACCCTAAAGCTTTTGGATCTAGTTTGTGTAATGAACTTGCAATAATCATCCAAAGCTCATAAACCCTAGATCTACCATACATAGAAATCAAAATCTATATTAAACTAATTTAGATAGTACCTTTCAATGGTTACAAGAGTTCTTTGATCTTCAAGAAGCTTAGTGTCACAAGTGTCACACCTCTAATGGTTCACAAACACCAAGAGCAAGAGAATGATGTAGAGGAGAGAGGATGAAAGGCAAAAATCGGCTCTAGGGTTCCAAAGGTTCAAGTGACCGATTTTCTAAGCCTTAGGTGTCCTTATATAGTTAGGCTATTAGGGTTATCAAACAAGGAAACCCTAATTTGACTGCTTAAGCTCCAAGCAGCCCATGGACTCCCTCCTTAGAAGCCTTGGACGAATTCTAATGGGTTTCCCCATAGATTTCGTCCACTCCAACTTCTATGGAGTCCATTAGCCCAATATTCAACTATCACATAATTGACAACTCTAGTCCCCTTTATTTAATTAATGTCTTTTAGCCACAAAATTAATTTCTTAATTAATTCTTGTCTAATGTTAATTAAACTATATGATTTCTCTTTATTATATTGTTCATATAATATATTAATAAACCATAATAACATCTCTCTTCATAAATCATCATATCAAGTTGCTTTGGTGAAGGCAACCCAAAAGGACCATGCACAACCGGGTCAAGTACTTACCAAATATAGTTATGGGCTTAGACACTAATCCAAAAAGATGAGGACGATGAAAATGTTGGTGTAGAGTATAGGGTGCACGATTCCAATGTTGACTGGAAAGAGATGAGGCCCCAATTAGGAGACTATTTTGAATCCCCTGCTCAACTCAGGTTTGCTTTAACTAACTATGCATTCCATGGAGGATACCAAATTTATTTTGAAAAGCGCGATAGAGTGAGGGTTATAGCTAAGTGTGGTAGTGGAAGCAATGATAATTAAAAATACAGTGTCCATTTAGGTTGCATCTAGATGGAAGTACAATGAAAGGACATTCCAAATTAAACTTTGTAATGAAATTCATCTGTGTGCTAGGAACTATCACTTTGGTTCCCTAGTTACTAGAAATTGGTTAGCTAAACAATACCTGAAAGATGAAATCATGAAGCCCAATATGACATTGCTAGAGATACAAGCAGATGTGCTATAAATGTTTTCAGTGAGTGTATATGTTGGGCAATGCTAAAGAGCAAGGGCTACTACAATGGGATGATAGAAGGGAATTTAGAAGACCACTATGCCAGGGTTTAGGACTATGTAGGTGTAATTAGGTTGAGTAATCTAGGTACAACTTGCTTGGTAGGGGTAGAAAGTAATATGGGGTGTAACTTATTCAAGAGGTTTTATGTTGGCTTTAAGGCTTTCAGAGATGGATGGAATAGAGGATGTAAAAGGGTAATAGGACTAGATGGTAGTTTCTTGAAAGGGCATGTAAAGGGGGGAGATTTTAACTGCTATTGAGAGGGATATAGACAACCATGTCTACACAATAGCATGGGCAGTTGTGAATGTTGAGAATAAGGATATATGGACATGGTTCACTGAGAATGTTGAGAATTTGGTTGAGAATAAGGATAAAGGGGGAGATTTTATCTTTATATACTATCAAGGAATCATTTTTCCTTTCACCACATTCATTTGAAACTCTCATATCTTTTTCCTTTCACCACATTCATTTGAAACTCCCGTGACTTTTCAATTTATTTCTAATGATAATTATAAGTTGTTTAATAAGGTTAAATAAATATCAAACCTAAAGTGTAATTATATATAAACTAAATTTAAATATTAAAATAATATATTTACTTCTACTTATAAAGTTATGTTTGTTCACTTTTAACATATTATACTTAATTTACTAGTTTTAATATATTTTTGGATGTAAACCGTTATCATTTTAAATATACAATTTTGGAAAAATTTGTATAAAATACTTAAATGATTAATTTAAGTATAACATTATAGAGTCAACATAAACATAAATTTTAGTTTAACTTAAACAACCCAAAAAATATCTTGTAAATAGCTAAAAGTGATAAATTATAGTGTCTTTCTAATAATGATTATAAGTTGGTTAATAAGGTTAAATAAATATTAAACCTAAAGTGTAATCATAAATAAACTAAATTTCAATTTTAAAATAATATATTTACTTCTACTTATAAAGTTATGTCTTTTAATTTTAACATGTTATACTTAATTTGTTCGATTTAAAATGTGTTGTATGTAAACCATTATCAATTTAAAGTAATAACTTTTGAGCAATTTGGACAAAATACTTAAATTGTTAATTTAAATTATAGTGTTAACTTAAATATAATTTTCATTACTACTTAAAAAATTAAAGAATATTTTGTAAATAATTAAAAGTGATAAATTGTAGTGATAAATGCAAAAACAAAATTAAAATCTCAATTTAACTAAAATATTTCCTAAAGATATTTTTATAATCGTTAAAAGTTTTCAAATAATTAGCTTAAAATAACTTACAATAATAATAGTTAAAAATAACTTTATATAAATTATTATATCGGTACCCCGCATCTCCATCTTTATTTTTTCAATATTCTCAGCCGATGTGATATATCCGGTGTGCCGCAAGGCATGTTTGGACTCTTTCGGCGAGCATGCAATTCATTGCAAAGAACTTCTAGGTTCAAATATAGACACGATATGGTTAGGAATGTTTTGGTCGACACATGTAAGTGTGTCGGGGTTTCCGTCAAGAAAGAACCTTCTGTGAATTTCCTGACTGACCCGATATGAGGAATGTCAACCCTTAGACCGGCTGACGTTTTGATTTTTGGATGGGTTGAAGGGAAACACGTATGTATGCACCTTACAGGGGTATCTCCTCTCATAAGTTTGAGGGTCAGGGGTTTCACAGTGGAACATGCTGTATTAAAAGCTGCTACTTGCAAGATCACCAAACATGAGAAACCGTGCATGAAAAATCAACACGCGTTCATACCATTTGCATTTGATACGTTTGGTTTTCTTGTACCAGATGCGGTGGAGCTTCTTAGTAGACTACAACGGATCATGCACAACCATGTTAACGGCAAAGCTTGTTGCCCGTTTGTATTCTCATTTGTTGTATGATGATAACTAAAACAGTTAATAGATTTGTAAAAACTTCAACTATTTCAACTATAAATGTTCCTACGCAACGCGTGGCATTCACCTAGTATTATAATAATAAAAGACCCACAAATAAAAACGCAACCCAAAGCAACCACAAGCAATCAAAAAATCGTGGCAAGGGAACTTCCACGCTTTCGCTTTCCTAAAGGCTACATACAAAACCCATCAGATAACAAATATTTGAATAATTAGTAGAGGCTCCACTATCTCAAGTACACAAGTAAAAACCACACTCCCATCGTTAAATTACAGGTGAATAATACAACATATTATATAATATATCGAAATATATTTATATTTAATTAACATATCAACCCTTGCAAGTAAAACCCATTTAGTGGGTTTTCTTATGATGAAAGAAACAGCTCAAATAGCCATCGATCAATAGCTGCTCCGGTCGGACCGGTTCAATATCTTCAGATCAATCTACAACATATTATTATAACTTATAAGCCACAAAGATAAAGATTCACCATGGAATTAACAATATTACACGCTACTCTCAGTAATTAATAATCCACACACATTCAATTCAAGTTTCAATAATGCATTAACAATCATAACCTTTGAGAACAAGCAACTTCATTTCAGTCAGCAGAAAATGCTTCCAATCTGATAACCAAGAAAGAGTAGTAGTAACATAAGAGTATCAAATCTACAAAACTTAAACAACAACGCATAAAACAAGAACATGATAGTGTGTGTTGGCAATGGTAATGGAAAGGAATGGAATCCCCTGTAAAATGACAAGAGAAAACCAGAATTAAGATGATGATGATGATTGGCTTTGTAATTTGTAATTTGTAATTTGTACATAAGACAGATAGAAACAAACAACGAACCGATAGCAGGAGCTTTGTTAAAATCTGTGAAATATCATTCATCTTCAGTCACCATCATCAGTACCTAACTACAAAGATCAAGAAATAACAATGGAAGAAGAAGAAAGGGTTAGCTAGCTAAGCTTCCTACTTGGGGTTCGAACCCAAGAAATCCAACTTATCAGCCAAGAAATTCACATCTTCAACACCTGATCTTTCACTAAACAACTCTTCCCAGAATTCATCATCAAGTTCTTTCTCGTTATCGTTCTCGTTGCCTTCACACATCTCATTAGCTTCTTCCTCTTCTTCTTCTTCTTCCTCTTGGTTTCTTTTGGCTCTACCAAATCCTTGAATCTCTAAAGCAAGCGCCTCAAGCTCAGACACCTGAGAAAACTCCTCCTCCTCTGGTTCATCTTTAATAAGCTTGTTTCTGGTTCGACTGGATTCGCCACTTTGAACAGCATCAAACCCTCTAATGGCGTCTCGAAGGTCCTGTCTTCTACCATGTTGGACTAACTTTCTGACAAATTCAGGATTTTGCATAGCTTTCGCCAAGAAACTCATCACCTTCTGCTGTTTTTTCTCTGTCCCACGGATCCTGACTTCCATGGCTTGAAGTTGAGCCCTAGTGTTCTGTTGCTGTTGTCGGAGGTTTACTAATTCCATCATCAGAACTTGCTTTTCGTGTTTCAGACGCCCAACTTCATCCAATCCGAATGTTTCAGGACAACCCTGAGAAGTAGCTGAAGATGATGATGAAGAAGAAGAAGAAGGCGCGCGTCTTCTCTTGATGTTCTTCAAAACGTGTCTTTGACCCCTCACGAACGCTTCATTCGCAAACTCCCACACATCAGGATCTATCTTTCTAAAACCCTGCGTTCAGAAACCGAAAGCTCTATAGCCAACAATTTCCGAATAAAACATATATATACTAACTAAAAACATCTACACTAATTTCCGGTATTCTTCATTCATCATTTCGTAGCCCCATCTTTTGCCATAATCAATCACATCTTCTTCTAGCTTTGCATAAATGAAACTTTGATTATTTTTAAATTTAATTGCCATTCAAAAAAAAAAAAAAATTAGATTAAATTAGTTAGAGAGAAAGACTTACATAAGTATTGAGTTGCCTGACAAAACTAGAGAAATTGTTGTGTTTAAAGTATCGAGGGAGGAGATTAGTAGCGAAAGCATGTGGATCCAATACAGTGAAGCTTTGACCACCTCTGCTCCAACAAACAATGTGGTCAATACTTCGGTCGTCGACCATATCATAGATTTTCGTCAAGAAAGGTGGGGGCCCAGCATCATGAAGACCCTCCATTGGCTGTGGGAGTGGTGCTTGAATCGCCGTTGGCCGCCTTACGCCGTCGCTACCACCACCACTTGATGGATACTCCTCCTTAACGACCGAGAAGAAAGGATTCATAATCGATCCCTTCTAAATCACAAGTCTGGGTTTTAATTTACCAAGATAATAAACCCAAACGAATCACGAATCCAGAATCTTTCGTATGAAAACCCAGATGGGTTTATTGAAATTTGCAGCAAAACTCAGGAAATAGATGATAGAATCTTGTACTACGACTACGACGACGAAACCCAATAAATCAGAACAAGGTCAATCACAAATCTCAGATGGGTTCATCAAAATTAGCATCAAAACCTAGGAAATATAAGATTAAAGTTTGCACGACGATAATTAGACCAAACAAATTACAACAAGATAATCACAAATCTCACGAATTTTCACTTTTGAAAACTCAGATGGGTTCATCAAACTTTGCAGCAAACCCGAGAATATATAAAATAAAATAAAACTCGCTGTGATGAAAGATCAAACAGATTGGTATACACAAAGACCAAATCTAGAGTAGATTAGGGCTTTTGAGCAAAATTTCAGTTAAAAACAGATAACATAAATGGAATCTAAAGGACAAACTGACATTTGAGGAAAGTTGTTGATAACTGCCAGAATCATGGTTGGCGCTGAGCTATCCCCTTTAAGAAAGTTCTGGTTTACTAAATTTATGGGTTTTTTTGTAAAAACAAGAGTTGAATTTGGGCAAAAATGCAGACGAAATGTGCAAATTTCAGGGCAAGAAGGAAGACGAAGGTTCTAGATACTACTTATCCGAACCTTCCACACTACTTATAGCGAACCTTCTCTTCCTCACTATTATTTTACTTTTTTTTTTTTAATTATTGATTTGTATAGAAACAAATAGTGGGGCTTCATTTTTCTTTCATAATAAAAAGCAGACGTGACATTTTTATTGGAACCCATGAACCCAGCGAAAGGTGGCATTAAATTCAGATTTCTTTAGTGTAAGTTGTAGATAAAATACGTTTCGATAAGTTTTTTTTTTTTTTTCAGAATTGTTATTTGTAAATTGTAAAAAAAAAAGTTAATAAATAAATAAATAAACCGTGTTAATATTAATAGGGTCTTAATTTTTTTACAACTTCTACAAATAATCCAAATTCTGAACTATTTTGAAGATATAATCCATGTTAAATATATATATTAAAAAAACTATTAAACCTTTTTAATTTATTTTTTAAATGTTTTTAACTAGGTTAAAATCCATATACGATTGATAAATTAAAATAACATAAACAAATATACAAATTGACAACTAAAAATAAATAACATGTTTTTACTTTTTATGTTTGATGATTTAGTAGTTAGAAATTAATCATTTTACCTCAAATTAAGCTATTTTATCTCCATGTAAAACCATTTGTTAATTATTCTTGTAACATCATAAGAAATATACACCCACAATAAACATTTAATTAACTTTGTTTATGTCGAACTTATGCTCCATATTGCTATTGCAGGTACCCTAAATTTCATAATCTATAAGCTGTAAACTAACTCATTTGAATTCTAACCTTAAAAAATAAAAATAAAAATCTACAAGTTGTAAAGTAACCTTAAGCTTTGCTCAATGCTTTTTATACGACATTTCATTTATAAACAATTTATTGAGTTATTATTTTCTTGAAAAATCAATAAGTCAATAAAAATATTTAATAATATGAAAATGACTTTTAAAATAATTATCATCAAATCTTCAAAAATATGATTTCGATAAGTTTGAATTTCTAACTTTTCAACTCTATAACTTTTCAGAATTGTATTATATATATATATATATATATATATATATATATATATATATATATATATATATTAGGGGTGTGCATGGGTCGGTTTGGGTCGGTTTTGGACTCAAATCCAACCCAACCCATAAATGGTCGGTTTCTAGTTTTTAGAACCCAATATGATCGGTTTTTGGTCGGTTCGGTTTCTTGGGTTCTGAGGTCGGTTTGGGCGGTTTTTCGGTTTCTTGGGTTCAACCCATACACTCACGGGTTCTGGGTTTAAACCCATGGGTTTAAGGTTTTAACCCATTTTCCATAAATGAAGCAACAAGTTAGATACTTCAAAAAATAACAAATTTAAGTTATGTACTTCAAAAAACATGAGTCTTACACAAATAGTTAATTACAAGTTACAACTAAAGCCCGAAATAGTCTATTACAACTAAAACACAATCAAGTATGGGTGGTTTCTCGGGTTGGATGGGTCGGTTTCTTGGGGCGGTTTGTCGGTTTTAAGTATGAGTCGGTTTCTTGGGTTGGATGGGTCGGTTTCTGGTTAGAAACCGAACCCGAACCCGATTTTTCGGTTTCTAAAAATATCAAACCCAAACCGTCGGTTTTGTTTCGGTTTCGGTTTTTTTGGTTTCGGTTTCTCGGTTTTTTGGTTTGGGTTTGCTCACCCCTAATATATATATATATATATATATATATATATATATATATATATATATATATATATATATATATATATATATCTATATATCTATATATATATATATATATATATATATATATATATATATATATATATAAGCCAAATCAAACACTTTTTAGAAAAGAAGTTAATGACTTTCCTCACCATAAAAATTAATCTAAACACTAAAAAAAAAAAAAAAAAAAAAAAAAAAAAAAAAACCTTATTTTTCTCACCACCATAATTCAATAAGTCATTTTGTCTAAAAAAAATTGAAGATTCAAAATAAAATCTCAAATACCCTATTTTATTAAAGTACATAACAAGATAGATGTGGTTTTACATGGAAACTAAATCTAATTTTGTTTCTTAAAGGACAAAACTTTATAAATGGTCTATGTGGTATCCCGAAATATGAAGTTTAGTGCTTAAGTTCAAAAAACCTCTTGGATAATCCTGCGATTTCAACACTTTTAACAAATAGTCTCTCATCCACATAAAAAAGGATTTTATACTCTTTTTAATTTAGTTTATATTTTTTCTATAATTAATACCATTTTAAAAAAAATAAATTAATAAATTAATAGTTCCCCCTCCCCCCCCCCCAAGCAGCCGTCAGAGACCTCTCAACCACCATCGACTGCCCTTGTTTTGCTCAATGATTCTTCCAAATTCGATGGACAACACCCGTCTTGTCATTGCTTCAATTAGAAAACTTATGTTCTCCTAATTTTATGATCTCGTAAACGAATTCAAAGGTAGAGAAATTGTCATCACTTCTTACTATTCGAACCATCTGATGACTAACATCACTGTTAAGTTGATGCATCAGACGATTGCCGCTATTTGTTCTTCCCCTAACCGCCGACAAACCACATGTATGTCTCCCCTGAACCACTAATGCACCATAAGATGACAAGTTTGATTCTATTTTCTTGAAATCATTGCTATTTTACTGAATTCAATTATAGTTACATGAAATTATTTTAGTTTCTCATGAAATCAGTGTTGATTATACTCCTTATGGAATCTGAAATGTTTTTTATTGATGCTAAAATCTGAAATGGTTTCTTGAATTATTAATCTTGTTGATTCAAAACCATCCTTCGTTTGTGAGGAAGATCATGACAGTAGTGGAGATAGTTACTACTTGGAAGGGTTTCAAGATTATATTTGATTTTCTTAGTTGTTTTTGGATTTGGGTTTCAAGATCATCATGTTCATCAATCGTGCAGGTGTGTGAAAATGAATGATGGAGTTTGACTTTTTTTTTCTTGAAATTGGTAATGGATAGTGGCAGTAGACACTGATTGAAAGCAAAAAAATGTGAGGAAAATGGTAGGGTGGTAAAGGTGGATCTTGGTGAACAAGTGGTGGTGTGATTGTCTTGGTTGGTAGCAAGTAAAGGTCTAGAAGATGGTGATGTCAATGTTTTGTAATTGTAACATTGGTATGTAGTGGTCCGATAGGTGGGAGTTGAGGATGGAAATGGTGGTGGAAAGTGGTAGTGATGATAATAGGGGACATCAACTGGAAAATGAAAGGGAAAGGTAATGGTAGGATAAGGTAAGATGGGGAGGCTACGGTAAGTATTTTTATTTATTTATTTTTAATATATTTATTTGTTTTAAATGTAAAAGTAGTTAGAAAATATAAAAAGAAAAAAATGAATAAAAATCTTTTTATGTGGTACTATTTGTTAAAAGTTTTGAAACCATAAGGATCATCTGTAAAGTTTTTTTAAATTGAACTATATCTCATATTTTAAAAAAACATAGGAACCATTTATGAAGTTTTGTCCTTCTTAAAGCTTATGAAATTCTTACAAATTTTATTATAACTTTTTTTTTTTGTATAATAGGCTTAGAATTTTGAATCGTTCTTAGTATGACGGAATTTAAATGTTTATTTTCCTTTGTGTGATTATGTTTACAAACAAGCATGATATTTAATTGCTAACATAGGCTGAAATCAAGGTTCAAACTAAACCTCAAATGTGGTTAAATTTGTTATTTAAGAGATCGTATTTTTTTTAAACTTTTAAACAATGCTACAATGTGAGGCCTATATGTGCTCACTAAAAGATCGCTTTGAAATACCTATTAACATTTGGGTAAATGGTACAAAAAACATTTTTTTTATACAG
Organism: Lactuca saligna; assembly: GCF_052625555.1. NCBI lineage: Eukaryota > Viridiplantae > Streptophyta > Magnoliopsida > Asterales > Asteraceae > Lactuca > Lactuca saligna. Next base: position 312,874,274 of record NC_136421.1, read on the forward strand.
AAATTCGATTTTGACATCGTGTTTTTTTTTTTTCTTTGTCAATTTCTACACTGTATTTTTCAATTTGTTAAAATTCTGACCACTTGACCGGTTAACCAGGTTGTATGCTGACGTGGCATGATGACGTGTTAGTTTTGATAACGTGACATTCTGACATGATATGCTTACGTGTCAAAATTGAGTTTTTTTCTCACAAAAAACACTAAGTTTTCATTTTTTTTTTCGATTTTGATACTAAGTTTAATTTTTTCTTTCAACTTTGACACTAGGTTTTTTTGTTCGAAATCGAACATCATTTTTTCCAATTTTATTCAATGTTGACAATTTTCTATTTGAAACCGTATAAATATTTTTTTGAACATTTAAACCGTATAAATATGTTTTTTTTTTTTCATTTAAAAACCATAGTTTTGTATAAATACATTTTTTTTACACTCAAACCATATTTTTATGTATAAATCTGTATTCGTTATATAAAAATTATATTTTATATTAAATATGCAACATTAAAATGTGTTTGTAGGTTTGGAGGCATTTAGTTGATCAAAACTCAGATATCAAGTTTACAACCCATCAAATTTTTACATCTTATTAGAAGCTTATGTTTAGTTTGATTCTCATGATATAAATAATGCTTTGAATGTAAGAAAAAAAAACACATGTATTTAAATAAAAATGTGGTTTTTAAACAAAAAAAATATGTTTATACGGTTTAAAATGTAATAAAAAAATATATGTATACAGTTTCAAATGGAAAATAGACAAAATTGAACAAAATTTGATAAATGATGTTCGATTTGAACAAAAAAAACATAGTGTCAAAACTGAAATAAAAAGTTTAACTTAGTGTTAAAATCGAAAAAAAATGAAAACTTAGTGTTTTTTGTGAAAAAAAAAATCAATTTTGACACACCAGAATATCATATCAGCATGCCACGTCATCAAAACTGACACATGATCATCCCACGTCAGCATGTAACCTGGTTAACCGGTCAAGTGGTCAAAATTGTAACAAATTGAAAAATACAGTGTCAAAATTGATACAAAAAAAACAAGGTATCAAAATCGAATTCCTGCTTTTATCAAGATAATAATACTTCAATTTATTTAACAGAGTATGTGTATTGCAATTTAAGTTGTGTTTTTAGATATATCCCAGTTCCAACTGAGCAACCATAACGACAAATCGAGCAACCATACTTCAAATTATAAGGCCAAAACTTGGTTTCTCACTTTCTCTATTAAAAACCTTTCATTATTCATAGAAACATTAGAAAATGATGAAAAAACCATGAATAGTAAAATTGAAAATGAAATTTATACACATACACATTAATTAAAAAAAAAAGAAAAAAAAAAGTCTTCAGGGTTACCGAATTCATATATATATATATATATATATATATATATATATATATATATATATATATATATATATATATATATATATATATATATATATATATATATATATATATATATATATATATATATAGGGTTAGGTTCATTTGAGACCACCTATATTTTGTGAGACCGTGAGACGTATTTTTTTATTTTTTTTTATTTTTTTTAGTTAATTCATGTTCCGAAAATAATATTTAAAAAAAGAATTTATTGATTTTTCCATTTATTTTGCATTTTAAAATTATTTTTAGAATATGTACAGTGTAATATTCTATTTAGAATATTTCACGTATTTTTTAAAAAAAAATAGAATTTTTTTTTTTATTTTTTTTTATTTTTTTTAGTTAATTCAAGTTCCGAAAATAATATTTAAAAAAAGAATTTTTAGATTTTTCCATTTATTTTGTATTTTAAAATTATTTTTTATAATATATCAGTGTAATATTCTATTTAGAATATTTCACGTATTTTTCAAAAAAAAAAACGGAATTTTATTTATTTATTTATTTATTTATTTTTTTAGTTAATTCAAGTTCCGAAAATAATATTTAAAAAAAAGAATTTTTGGATTTTTCCATTTATTTTGCATTTTAAAATTATTTTTAGATTTGGTCTCACGGTCTCACAAAATTAGAATGGTATCAAATGAACCTGAACATATATATATATATATATATATATATATATATATATATATATATATATATATATATATATATATATATATATATATATATATATATATATATATATATATATATATATATATATATATACCAATCTCAGTTTTGAAATTGACAATGAAAAGAAACACGAGTCATCAAAATTTGAAAAGTGAACTCATTTGGATATTAATGAAATTCTGATTACTCATTTTTGTAACTCATGGCTATATGTCACGAGCTTTTTAGCAGCCATATCTTAAAAATTTATATAAAAGTTTCGAGTGTCACACAAAATATCAAATAATCTTAAAAAAAGTATTCAAATATTATTTTTTAAAATGGCAAAAAAATTTTAAAATATAAATTTGATCGAGATTTGAAACTCCATAACTTTTAATAAACTTTTTTAATCATAATTTTAAATATGTTAATTAATGTAAGATAAATGACATAATAATAATAATAATAATAATAATAATAATAATAATAAAAAAGTTAGACTTTAATTTTCTATAATTTTCTAACGATGTCTAAATTAATTAAAAAAGATTAATAGTAACATCAAATAGTAACTTATATTAAGTTATTCTATAAATAATTTTTGATATTTTAAATAATTATCAATGATAAAAATTTTAAAAATGGTTAAATAAGTAAATTTCAAGTTAATTGATTATAAAAATCGTTAACTGTCACAGTAAATAAAGAATTAAATTTAAGTTTATTAACATGCAAGCTATGGATATAAGAAATTAGGGAAGATCCCTTTCCAAAAAAAAAAAGAAATTAATAATTATACTAGCAATTTAGTTTAACAATTATTCTTTAATGGTGAATACTAACAATATATATTACTTAAAATTTTATTATATAGATTAAATACAAAGCTAAAAGATATTCACCTATTTTGGCATAATATGATGAAAAGGTGAGGAGAATAAATCCAAAATTAATTGGGCTTCGTGAGAAAAGATAACTACTTCAAAAGAAAAGGATGGTTTACGTTTCGGGTCCTTGTACGCCTTAAATATTTCTCTTATGACGAAATGGTGGTGGAGGCTATGTATAACGTCAATTCCCTATCGTAGGTTTTATTAGTGGTATTTATTATTTGTATGGTAATCAATTGATTATGGGATAATGACTTAGGAGAATAATAAGGTTTTTAGTTTGTTCGTATTAGGTCATTAAGGTTTTTTTTGTGCGTATTAGATCAATATGGTTGTTATTATCAAGACTATTTCTAAACGGTACTAACAACCATATTGGTCTAATACGCACAAAAAAAACCTTAGTGATATAATACGGACAAACTGAAAACCTTATTACCTTCCTAAGTCATTAACCCTAATTTTAAAGACATTGAGAATATATGACCATCAACAGTAATCTACTTCGTTTAGAACTTGCGTCGTCCCATATAACCTGCTACTCCTCTATATGGCGAAGCTCTTCATCTATAGTTGTCCCTTTGGGGACATCCGATAAAATTGGAACGATATAGAGAAGATTAGCATGGCCCCTACGCAAGGATGATACACACAAATCGAGAAATTGTCCAAAAAATTTTTTAACCCTTCGTCGTCTTCTCTGGAACCCTAATTCCCTTTTCAAATGCTAATAGAGTTCAATTGCAATTCTTACGTTTCAGTAGTTCATCTACTGAAGTCATGATCAGACAACATGTAGATTCTATGGTCAGATTGATCTTCTTGTTGATGTCTTCAACCATTTGTGGCAAGTAAGGGTGACATTTCTTTCTATAAAGTCTTATTTAAGTTTTTTACTTTTCCTGTTATTAAGTTTCATGCTTTATAAACTTCCGTTTATGTGTTGTATATAATATGTATGTATTTGTTTATGTGCTGATTTTTTTATTCATTTAGCAACTTCAGTTTCTTAGTTCATGTTGTGGTTTTGTTTTTTATAAAATAATTGATAATAGACATCCTCTACAAGTCTCTGTTGGTTTTACATTTTCATTCGTTATCAAATGTAGACATTGATGAGAGGTATCAAAGTGAGATTTTGTTTTTGTACATATGGATGTGTTCATGTAAACATTTAAATGACAAAAAAGAAGTTATTGATAAAATGTTGCATATTTATGTAATGAAGATTATCAATCATATTAGTTTTTGGACTTAGAAGTTTTGGAAGGGTTGTGAGATAAGCTTAAATGGAAGCAACTATTTTCAGTCAAACAATTCAGTCACATTGATTAGTAAGCATGTTTTCTAAATAATTAGGGTTAATAACTTAGGAGGGTAATAAGGTTTCCCGCTTGTCCATATTATGTCACTAAGGTTTTTTTTGTGCATATTAGACCAATATGGTTGTTATTACCGTTTAGAAATAGTCCTTTTACCGGGTAAAACCGGTAAAAGGACTATTTCTAAACGGTAATAACAACCATATTGGTCTAATACACACAAAAAAAACCTTAGTGACCTAATACGAACAAGCTGGAAACCTTATTATCCTCTTAAGTCATTATCCCATTGATTATTTACTAAGTGTAGGACCCATATATTATATAGGTTAATTTTTAAAAAAATTAAACATTAAAATGTAAGTAGCAAAATATTTTTTAATGTAAAACTTCAAAATAAGAAATGAAGAAACGTACTCATTGCAATTTAATTTCATATATATTATATTTAATATTTTACATATATAAATATATGACTTTAATTTTAAATTTTGAAACAAATCAGAAATTAATAAGTGGATAATATTTATTTCAAAAATACCACAAAATGACAAGTGTCAAAACTCATGAGAGATTGACAAGTGGCAAAACTATTTATATTTATTGGAGAGGATTTAAAGAATATGATCAGGTTAGGAATAATATATTTGGGAAAAAACGAGATATATTCAAATTTGGTCTTTAAGTGAGTAAAGTACATTTTGTGCTACAGCCCTTCCTATCTTATAGAAAATGATCCCATGATAGTAACGAAGGTGAACGATTCTTGGAGATGTAATTTGGCATGTGATGGTAAGTTCTATGTGGGTGTTGTCAGATCGAAATATGATCTATCACCTCCTTGTCCTATTGGCGTAATGGTTAATTGGTTTAAAGAAGTCTCGATCAAGGTAACATGCTTCATATGGAAGGCTATTCTATGTAGGTGTTGTTCGATCAAAATTTAATCTATCACCTCTTTGTCTTATTGGCGCGGTGGTTAATTGGTTGAAAGAAGTTTCAATCAAGGTAACATGCTTCATATGGAAGGCTATTCTTAGTAGGATTCCTTCGACGGTTGCCCTTCGCCAATGCGATGTTAATATTGATTCAAGTATGTGTCGTTACTGCACCTCCGCAATCAAATATTAAGATCATATTCTCATTAATTGTAACTTTGCAAGCATCACAAGCGAATGGATCGTCAAATGGTGTGGGATTGGTGTTGTCTCGTTTACGAAGGTAGAAGAGATAGTAAATTATGTTGCTTCTTGGGGGTATTATCCACGGGAAAAAAACTTCTAATCTTCATTTGTTATGGTACAGTTTGGTAAATATGGAAGGCAAGTGATGAAAGGATATTTAATTATTATACCATTTCTACTACTAAGGTTGATGGCAATATCATAGTTTTGATATTCTTATGTTACAAATGAAGGGGGGGGGGGGGGGGGGGGGGGGGGGGGGAGGGGGAGTAGTGTGTCTCACCGTTTCTATGCTTGTAAATTGAATTTTTCTTATACGCTTTGTCCCGCCCAATATATTGTTAGGGTTTTTTTTTTTAATCGTTTGATTAGTGGTTAGAAATTAGTATCCTCAAGTTAATAGAATTTGCTAATTCTAATATTAAAATTTGGGACCTTCAGATAGGTTTAGGTTTCTTTTTTATATATATTTATTTACCGTTTAAAAAAAATAATCACATGTGCATTAAAGTCGATTTTACTTGTTATAAACAAGTCATAGGGGTATAGCAAAAGCCAAAATATCTAATTTAGGATGTGTTTGACAAAATAGCTGGTATAGCGGGTAGCAGATAACTAGTAGCATTCTGTTAAACGCTATGTAAGGTAGCTTTTAGATTTATGGCGTGTTCGGAAAAACTAGCTGGTAGCGTTTTGTTAAATGTTATGCGAGGTAGCTTTTGGATCTGGAACGTTTTATTTAAACTAAACGTTTGGAGTTTGTAGTGTCAAACAAAACCTTTTTATTTAAAACGTAGTGTTTTTTTAGAAGTTTTCGAACACTTTTTTGTTTAAATTAAACGTTAAAAGTTATAGTGTTGAACAACGATTTTTGTTTAAAACAAAACATTTGTCAAATGGTAAAAACTAGAAACTCCAAAACGTCCTCGGTGGCAAACTCGTCTTGTTAAAATCTAAATCGCCAAATGAATAAATTAGGAAGATTTCAATATCATAAATGGTCCTAAACCTAAAATTAAGAGTCAGCTATCTTACTACTATTATCGAAAGAATAGCATGTGACGATGGGTGGTGGGCCCATGGTTACAAGTGGTAAGAGCACAGAGCACTCTTTGTACTCTTATTGGATCTGGGTTTGACAATATCTTGATTGGCGGATTTATATTATTGACCCTCTGCAACCAACTAATTAAAGTATTAAACAACCGCTCTAAATTTTATTTTGGAAATATTCCTTTTCAAAAGGAGTTGATTAATAGTTCAATACAATACAATTATATGCAACCAAACAATAGTTTACTTCTATAAAGTTCGACTTTCGAAGATTTTTTTAATTATTTTATCCTCAACTGGTGAAGTGGACATGTCATGGCACTTAAGCCAGGATTATTAAAATGCTTTGCAAAAAAAAAAAAAAAATAGTGACTTAGATTTTTAGACCATTTATTATGAAACTATGGCTTTAAATATTAACGAAATAATAAGTAATTTAAATAAGTAAAAAATTCAAATATATTTAATGTATATAGCATTTTTAATCATTGTAATCCAAAAAAAAAAACTAAATTGTGTCCTAATAATATATGTATAAAACACATTTAATACATCAATTCTTTAAAAAAAACAAATTGAACATAATATAAGTTTATGCTAATATTTTGTCAAAATTAAAACATTTGACTTAAAATAGTCATGATATTCAAGCACTTCATGCCAAATGGACCTCAAAGGCTCAAAGGTGCAAAATTCAATGGTTAAATCCTTTTTTGGAAATGACAAATATATTAAAAATAAAAGAGCTACATAATTAGCAAGTAGCTAAATCATGAGCAAATACAGACAAAATACAAGATTTGAACAAAAATGGGATATACTCCAATCAATCCACCTAGCCTTAACATCAACGGTTATATATTTAAACCACACATATGTTTGTGAGATCGCGTCATTTGCTATTTTTGTAGGGCTCGTATGCATTTGTTTAAAGACCATGTTGTTTCTTGCCACCCATATGAACCATAATAGTCTATAAACGACCGCATTGATCCTTTCCTTCTTATGTGGGCAATTTTCCCAGTATGTCTCGAAGTCAGTGAGATCTGTCACTTTATTAAATTGAGTAACAAGTATACCATAATTATTCCCCGTAGATTTAATTAGTCTCTTTTGATCATTAAATTAATCTTGATCAATACTAATTAAAACATATGATTTCATAATAATATATTAGAACTTATAATATATTAATAAATTGTATATATAACCTTCTCTTAAAAGTCCATCCTAACAACTTGTCTTGATGATATGCAACCCAAATGGACCATGCTACTCTCGGGTCGAGTACATACCAATAATAGTTATTGGCTTAGACATCTAATCCAACGGTATCCCACTTTGATAAGTCTAAAACTATTATTGCAAATATGACTCCAAGATCCCGACTAACAATTGTAGCTCTTAAAAGTTGTTATCGAACTCTGACCTAGTCAATGACATGTCCATTAGATAAGGGATCATATATTCCTCCATTCTAGATATCATATGGACCGAGACATGTATTATAATAATTCTCTCTGTCCATCTGTTGTTTTCCGATTTCCTATTTATGATGACTGACTAACTGAACAAATCAAATCAGCCCAGGCCCGGCCGAGCACTTACGTTTGTCATCGCTAAATCATCGAGGGGTCCACATATATCGCTTTTATCCACATGGGGTAAAAGGAAACAATAAACTTCGACTCATATGCTTGTACTAAATACTTGTTTAATCATACACAAAGGCACGTTTTATAACATCAAGTTATTGATGCGTTTTCGTACAATCAATGTACAACCAACTCATAGTCAACAACTCATATCTCTAGGTTTGAGGACTTATATGATATTACCGTCTCACGATCACTTGAGATAAATTCCATGAAGTGATACAAGTGAGTGTGGGTTTAATCCAATACTCAGAAATTATGAGCACTCATGAATGTTGCAACAACTTTTACTATGTCTAAACACTTTAGACATCTACAATCCCAATTCATGACAATCTTGATTCATACTTGTTTCCAAAGTATGATTGACTATGGAAAGTTTCAATAACCTAGTTATGCGGGAAGTCAAAACATGCAAAGTGAAACACAAGAATAATACTAATCCTACATAGCCAAACACTTTTGAGAGTAAATAAAACACTTTTTATTTAATCACCATATTGGTTACTCATTATTCATTGTATAATGTTTCGAATAATCAACTTAATAACTGAACTAAAAACAATAGTCATGCCATGCTCCAAGCACACACATTATGTTTATCTATGGTCTTTTGTTTGTGAAATAGATTAATGGATAACATTTCAATGATGCTCATTTTACAATTTCAAATCCTTATCATAAATGTAAGAATTCCAAATTCCTGTCATTTACCGAAATCTATTAGATTCTAAACTTATATGCATTGATTCTCTTGTAATGACTATGCAAAAAATCACAAAGACTTGTCAACAGACATTAAAGAGTATTCCAATGGAGAGCAATTCCATGGAAACGAAGTCTCAAATTCAAAGTACATTCCTTTGAACATCATTCTTGCATTAAGTTTTCTAATCTTACACAGATTTAATGGATAACTTCCACATAAACATTTCCACACTCCCATTTTAAATATCACTTCTAAACAAGAGTTGCCTCCTTTCGAATATATAAATATGGTCCTTTCCAAAAAATTACACCATACTTCCAATAGTCTATAAGCAACCAATCTTTGGTAAACCTCATATATATATATATATATATATATATATATATATATATATATATATATCCTTAACTAAAGATTATTAAAATCTCAATCTAAGCTTTTAGAATTGAAATGAAGTATAATTTTCTCTCCCTTAATTATAGCAAAACAACTTTTCCCAATTGAAACTTTTGCTTTCTATAATTAACATTGCTACCTTGCAACACTTATCATAATTATCATGTTCCCGCTAACATGATAATTATTAGCATAACAATTATGCTCCCACTATATTTGACATGTACTCAGAAATCAGTTTGACTTCTAGAAATCAATATTTTATAGATTTTCTTACCAAAGTTCAGATTTCTGATACGAGTTGCTTTGATAAGACTTTATCAAAATCACACACCTTTCCTTAGATAGTTGATATGTGTGTCTAAACAATTTTTATAACTATAAAACGGGATGTCGTAATTATAGTTTCAATTGTTTAGACCTTTTCCATTTCTCACAAGTCAATGTTAGTGTGTCAGTTAACCACACACGCTCCATTATCGACTTTGAGAATGCAAATATCACAATTGCTATCTACTTAAAATCTATTTTGTGAAAGCGTTTCATCGCCATCATTTTCATGAATCGGAGATAAACCTTATGCCACTTAGATTTTATGGTGTATGTGTTCTTATCCATGTGAATTTGTCATAGCCATAATCACAAGACAAGGTTAGTGACAAATCCAAACTCATATGGAATGAACTTGCTCAACCTTAACTTCTTACCACCTGGTAGCACAAGGGCCTAACATCGTTTCCAAGTAGTTATGCAAACAACTAAGAACTCATAGAACTCACATGCATTGTCAACTTTAACTGGAATGGCACAGAAACAAGAATATGTCAACACGATAGGCTATAAATTTCAAGTCGTATGCTAGTGATAAACAACAGGTTTTATTCTTGATTAGTTCTTGAAAATTTTCAAGATCTTTAAGACTCCCACTAACCTCTTGACATATAATATTTTTTTGTCAATAAACATTCTTTGACAAAGCAAATACTCAAGAGTTAGTGCGGATTCTTATCAAGACAAACACTTCACACAATTGGCCTTAGTTTGTCTTTGTTTTATCCAAAACATCACAAATTACCAAATTCAAATGTACAAGAGTAATAAAACATTTTACTCAACATTTGACAAGTGTTATAAACTTTATAAAGATTATGTCACTCAAGTTACAATCTTGGAGTATGACTCTAAGACTTGTTTTTAGAATGAAGTATTATTTATTTTTTGATTCAACCATTTCAACAATTCACGATTCCTCTTCTTAGTCAAACAAATGCAATAAGATGTCCTTAGAAGATCAGTTGTGATATGATATCTTAATCACTAAGATAATCATAAAACATGATACTAAAGTACTCTCCCATCTTTTCAGATTTAAGAAACTTTTATCTTTCTGCCTAATTTGATTCTTCTCATTCATTTTGCCATACATTGAAACTTTTCCAATATTTCATAATTATAATTAAACTTGTAAGTATAACCATATTTACTAAACTTTAGTAAATCATGATGAATAGTCTTATCTATCTTTGTGGTGGACCTGATCAGCGCACAACCAAGTATACCCGATCTCCTAGTCCTTCACTTGACTCACATATACATGTGAACAAGAAATTAGTTTTAATCTCATTCAACATACAATACAAGTTGCATGATTCTAAGTTTCTATCCAACTGAAACTTGGGTGATGAGAATCTTTTCTTATTTGGTAAATTATGACACTACCACAAACGAAAGAATCAAATCCATTTTCCAATATTGCTATCAATGGAATCATATAAACAACAATTTTTTTTACAAATGCCATTGTAAGGAAATTTAAAATAAATAAAATCAAAAATTTTCTTTTATTTAAAACTTGCAGAAAAAACTTACCCTTACAATGCAAATGCATATGAAAAACTTGTCATTATCTATTCCTAAGCAATATATCATAACTCTTAAGTAGCAACTCAAAATTTTGATCTTCGAATCATGCGATCGACATCCATCTTCGCGATCAGAGTCAACTTACTCTTCTTTTAAGCTTCATTTGATTATACTAAACATCAAAAATCAAAATGCAACCTAGTCACATCATGTAATAAGAATCTACAATAGGAACTTAATAGAGTCAGATAATGGATTTTACCTTAAGCATAGTCAAATTTTTTGACTTTTACCATCCTTATGGACTTTCAGGTGAATAGGGCAGCTTCGCAACCAATGCCCCTTCCTTTGGCAATGGACTCTTTAGTAATGGTACACGAAACTATTTCAGACTTAGCATTTCTCTTTACCATTTGGTCAACCAGGTTGACTATGGTCGATCCCTTTCCATTGGGAAGAGAAAGTTTTTCTGGACTTCTAGTGTCACCATTGTGAATGTCCATGGAGGTTTGGGAGGTAGATCTTCCAATCAAATTTGCTTTACCAGTGCTCAAAATCATTGTTGATTCGGCAGCAACAAGCAAATAGGTAAGATCAATAAAGGTCATGTCGTGGTCTGTCATCAGGAAGTGACTAAAGACCCCAGTCAATAGCCAACTTCTTCGAGACTTCAACACCCAACTCTCCTAACTTTTCAATGTGTGACTTCATATCCAAGATGTGAGCACATATAGACATTGCTTGCCAATAAAGATTGAGTGACCTTGAACTTTTCAAGAACCGGTGGGTTAGGGAGAATAATTGGAGCAGGTGGAGGAAGAGAAGTATGATATCCATGATCCAATCGTAGGACATCATCTTCATTAGGAAACCTTGTTCCAAGGGATCTAGGAAGATCATAGTTGTCTGAAGTAGATATCTACAATGGGAGAAATTCAAGTTAGTTGATTTAAATCCTTAATATAACACCCAATATGAGATACTAAGGCTAGGACCCAACACAATATTTTATAACTTGGAAGAGGGATGTCGTAATCCAAGCTATAAAATATTTGAAGGTAGGTGAATGACAATTCACCAATTTCCACCATGAAAACCTAATAGGGTTTTAATTGGATAGAAACTCCTAGATCTTTTGAGATTCATTGAACTTTTCAATGACATGTTTAAATCTCGGTTGTGCCCTCTTAAGTTTGTGACTGGGATGCCGAGGATCACAAACAAGGTGTGAATAACCATGAAAATTAACTTGGTACCCTTTATTTTTATCACCTAATTGATGTGCCGGTTACCCACACGCGCTCCACCAATCTATGATAAACATTAAGTTATCCTTTGCCACTCTTACTAGTCCATGTTAGTGTGCCGGTTACCTACACACGCTCCACCAACGACTTGGTAAGGTACAAAGTGTAATTTCATTATACTTTTAATGAAAGGAGAATTAATGTCCTGTCAAACCCGTTCGGCTAACGACCCTCCACCGGTCAATGAAGCGGTGGGTGAGAGTGGACACCCATTTAACTGCCATTTTATAGGCAGTAACCTTATACCCCCCTTATAGACCGACTTCGTGAATGAGGACTACTAACGGTAAGACTGACTTTGTTCTTATATATATATATATATATATATATATATATATATATATATATATATATATATATATATGTATATACTATTAACTATTAATATTATAATAGTATAAGGGTTGAATTTTAACTTTTAAAATTCTAAGGGTTTAACTTAGAATTAAAGTATTCATGGGGGAAACTTTACAAATTCCAAAACATGAGGGAAATTTTTGAACAATTCAAAAGACTTTTGGAATCCATAACATATGAGTTTAATATGGCTTTTAATGGCAAGACTCTTGAAAATCCATAACTTGAGGACAAGTTATGGATGTCATATAACAATTTATAGGAAAAACTCTTCAAATACATAACTCATGACATTCAAAGACTCGTTAACAAGAAAGACTTTTGGGTTTCCATAACTTGAGGACAAGTTATGGAATCCATTAAAGGCCATTTAGATCATCTAATAAACAAACAAACTTGTCAAGAAAAACTATGATCTAGATTAAACTCATATGAATAAGACAATTCAAATCAAACAATTTTCATGTAATTAGCCTAACCATTAAACTAATACAAAACATGATACTTTTGACAATTATCTTTTGAATTGGATTAGAATGATCATTACCACATCAAAAACAAGTTTATAAGTTCAAAAATAGCTTAGGGTAATGATTCTAGTCTAATTCTAGCCAAAAACATCGAAAATCTACACTCAGGGGCTCCGACTCATCGAGTGCAGGAACAAACTCGGCGAGTTGGATGAATTTGTACATGGGCTTGGCGAGTCCATCAATGGACTCAGCGAGTCCCCAGCCCAGAACAACAGAAAATCGATTTTTTCAGCAATTGCATCAAGTATAATTGAAAATCAAGCCTAGTCTCTCATACCATTGATGGGTTTTGTATACTACTGTTGGATAAGGTGTCTAAGTCCATAACTATTTCTGGTATGTACTTGACCCGACCCGGCATGGTCCATTTGGGTTGCATGGCACCATGCAATTGGATAAACTAAATGAGAGAAATAACGCTTGGAGATTATTAATATATATTATAAGTTCTAATATATTAATAATATTATTTGATTAGTTTGATCAAGAATTAATTTAGAATTAATTAAGTGATCAAAAGATAACTAATTAAATATATGGGTTGATTAAGTAAATCATCCATATCTTGTATAGTGGGCTAAAAGGCTCCATGGATCATCAAGTTGGGTTCCACCCATAGGATGCTCCATGGATGCTCCATGGGAGTTACAAACCCATGGGTCATGGAAATGAAGAGTCATGACACATTAGGGTTTAACCCTAGATGTGTCAACACTATATAAGGAATATGATCTCCTCCCAAATCGGTTACACTAAGTAATAAGGGGGCTTGGCCGATTTTGAAGAGTGTGTATTCTCTCATAAGTTCTTCCAAGAGCATTTGGTGTTGTGTGAAGCATTTGAGGCATCACCACTTGAGGTGCTAGGCTCACAAGGTTTCAAGGAACACAAGCAACAACAAGGTAAGTTATTCTATCTATACTTTATGTTAAAATTGTTCCCCATGTATGCTAGATAGGAATATAACCTTGGAATTCAACTTTGCATGACAAATTAGACAAACATAGATCCAAGGTTATTAGGGTTGCATGTACACTTAGGAAGTGTTAGAATGCTCAAAACCCATCAGTGGTATCAGAGCCTAGGCTTGTTTGTTCTTATTTGTTCTTAAAAGTTGAAAACAGAATCGAAAATTTGCTGTCTGCGATCGGACTCGTCGAGTCCATAGGGGGGAATCGTCGAGTCCATGTGTATCTTCAACCAACTCGGCGAGTCATGTTCATGCACTCGGCGAGTAGGGTCGAATGAGTGCAGAATTTCGATTCAGTTGCTGGAAAATGAATTAGAAACATTACCCTAAACTGTTTTAGTAAATATAAACTTGTTTTTGGTGGTGTAATGTTTTGCTAATTCATTTACAACAACTAGTCATCAAAATTACAAAGTTTTATGTAATTTTTGATTGTGTTCATATTCATGTTCTTGTTCTTATGATGTTTTAGATGATCATAGGAATTATTTGTAACCTATTTGGTAGTTTAATTCTTGATCATAATGTGTTTTAATGGAGTCCATAACTTATCCTTAAGTTATGGAAAACCAAGAGTCACACTTGAGTTAAAACCATTAAGAAAAACACAAGAGTTATAAAAATGAAGAGTCTTCATTTTATGACTCTATTAAACTCATAAGTTACAAGCAATGAAAAGTTTTGAAAGTTACAAAACTTGCCCTCAAGTTTTGGAACAAGTAAAGTTAAGTTAAAACTTTAGTTCCAACCCCTAGAATTTTAAAAGTTAAAATTCAACCCTTATACTTATATTATGATGATTTAATAATTATATATATATGTATAAGAACAAGTTGTCTTACCGCTAGTACGCCTCATTCACGAAGCCGGTCTATAAGGTGGGTATAAGGTTGTTGCCTATAAAATGGTGACTTAATGGGTGTATATTCTCACCCACCGCTTGCTTGACTGGTGGAGGGTCGTTAGCCGAACGGGTAAGACAAGGACTTATAAATTCTCATTCAAAGTATGATGAATATATAAAGTAACTAAATGTTTATTAAATTCCCAATCTTAGTTACTTTAGGAAAAATGTGAATAAGGTGCTAATCCATGAAATTACACTTTACACTTTGTCTGAGTCGTTGGTGGAGCGTGTGTGGTTAACCGGCACACTAACTTGGACTTAACAAGGTAGGTAAAGGGTGACTTAAGGTTTATTATAGTATCGGTGGAGCGTGTGTGGTTTACCGGCACATCGATTGAGTGATAAACTTTAAGGGTACCAAGTGATTTGCATGGTTACTTCACACCTCGTTTTGTGATCCTCGGCATCCCAGTCACAAAACCTGGAGGGCACTCCCGAGATTGAAACATGCCTTTGAAAAGTTCATTGGATCTCAAAGAATCTAGGAATTTCTAAAACCAATAAAACTAAATATTTATTATTTCGGTTTTCGTGGTGGAAATTGGTGAATCGTCATTCACCTACCTTTCAAATATGGTATAGCTTAGATTACGGCATACCTCTTCTAAGTTATATTATATTGTGATTGGGTCCTAGCCTTAATATTACATTTGGGTGTTTTATTAAGGACTCTCTTAAATCTAAACTAAACTTGTTCTTCTTTTCAGATGTCTTCAACTAATGCTTCTGGCTCGAATCCTAATGGCTCCTTTACTCTTATGAGTCTGTGTGGGAAAGTCACCTTTGATGGATCCAACTTCAATAAGTGGATCAGAAACATCAGGATGATTACTCGCTACGAGGACAAAGAATATGTCCTTGACAAGGAGCTTAAGGAAATTGACGAGTCCACTGCAACTCCCCAGGAGATCGCTGACTTTCATACTCATGAAAGAGATGCAACCAAGGTGGCTTGCATCATGTTAGCCACCATGACAGCTGAACTCCAAAAGTCTTATGAAGACTTCTACCCTTATGAAATGCACCAAGATTTGATGGAAAGATACCATCAAAGTGCACGACAAGAGAGGTACGAAGTCATCTGCTCCATGATAACAACCATGATGAAGGACGGAGAGTCCGTCACGAGCCACATGCAGAAAATGCAAACGTATGTGGATCGGTTGCTGAAGCTCAATGTGAACTTCCCTGAGGAGCTTGCAATAGATATCATTTTGCACTCCTTACCATCGTGCTATGATCAATTCCGCATGACATATCACATGAACAAGGAAGAGGTCACCCTCAGCAAACTTCAGGGACTTCTCAAGACCGCAGAAACAGGTCTTAAGGGGAAGTCGGTTGCTATCACTCCTACTCCAGAAACAACTCCGGTCTTGGCAATCGGGCAAAGTCGAGGGAGGAAGAGAAAGAGATCTTCAAAGGGTACCAAGGCTCGGACCCTTGATGGCTCTTCTTCAAGTGGAACCAAGAAAGGTTTCATTACTCCTTCTTCTGACCCAAAAGAGGCTGAATGCTTCTATTGCCACGAAAAAGCTCATTGGAAGCGGAACTGCCCAAAGTACCAGCAAGATGTAAAGGATGGGAAAGTCAAACCCAACCATGCAGGTATTTACACTATCATTTCTAATAACTCACCCCATTCGAAATCTTGGGTCCTTGATACAGGTTGCGGAATTCATATTTGCTGTGACTTGCAGGGACTAGGAAGAAGTGAGAATGTGGAGCAAGGAAGAATAAACTTAATCATGGGGAATAGGAAAGTTACACCTGTCACCAAGATTGGAGTTTATACTTTATCGCTAAGTAGTGGGTTAAATTTAGATTTGAATAAATGTTGTTATTCGCCAGAAATGGCAAGAAATATTATTTCCTTTCATGCATTGTACAAACAAGGTTTCACCTTTTCATTTGATAATGAAGTTGGTTCGATTAATGCTTTCTTTAATAATGTTCTTTATTTTAAAGCATTACCTTGTGATGGTGTGTATGAAGCTGTATCTATTGTAGATAACTTAGGAAATAATGTTTTGTGTATTGATTCTAATAATAATAACTTGGATAAAGCATCATTATGGCATTGTCGTCTTGGACATATAAGCAAGAAACGCATAGGCCAACTCCAAAAGGATGGAGTCTTGGAGTCGTTTGACCTAAAGTCAAATGATAGTTGCGAATCATGCTTACTTGGAAAAATGACAAAGTCACCCTTCACAGGCTCATGTGAAAGGGGTGAAGGTTTGTTGGACCTTATACACACGGATGTGTGTGGACCATTCAAACATGCCACAAGGGATGCTAATCGTTATTATTTGACTTTTACTGATGATTACAGTAGATATGGATATGTCTACTTAATCAAGCATAAGTCAGAGACTTTCGAGAAGTTTAAGGAATTTAAACAGGAAGTCGAGAATCAATTGGGCAGGAACATTAAGATGCTTCGATCCGATCGAGGTGGTGAGTATCTTAGTTCAGAGTTCCTCGACTATCTAAAGGAATGTGGGATTGTCTCACAATTGACACCTCCCAGGACACCGCAGTTGAATGGTGTGGCTGAGAGGCGTAATCGAACCTTGTTGGACATGGTTCGTTCCATGATGAGTCGAGCTTCGCTACCAATCTCATTCTGGGGGTATGCCTTGGAGACTGCCGCCCATATCCTTAATCTAGTCCCTACAAAGAAAGTTGCCAAAACTCCTCACGAGATGTGGACTGGTAAAGTACCTAAACTAGACCACATCAAGATTTGGGGCTGCGAGGCTTTCGTGAGACGCGAGACTCATGATAAGCTCGAACCCCAAAGCGAGAGGTGTATTTTCATCGGCTACCCACAGCATTCCTTTGGTTACCTCTTCTACAGACCTAGTGACAATGTGGTCTTTGTAGCAAGAAGAGGAGTCTTTCGAGAAAGAGAGTTTATAAGCCAAGGAGACAGTGGGAGGCAAGTTGATCTTGAAGAAATTCAAGAGTCAAGTGGTGAAGGAACTTCAAACTCTAGCCCTCAACTTGAGGAGGAAACTCCTGTTGAGCCAATTGACGAATCTGTACCTCTGAGGCGTTCCACGAGAGTTAGGAGTGCACCTGAGCATTACTATGGATTCCATATTACTGCAGAAGGTGAGACACTTATTAGTGATGAGACACTAGTAAGTCAAGATGACCCTAACAGCTACGAGGAAGCCATGGCAGGCCCCGAGTCTGCTAAATGGAAAGAGGCTATGGATAGCGAGATACAATCCATGTATGACAATCAAGTTTGGAACTTGGTTTAGAATGTACCAGGTCGAAAGACTGTAGGGTGCAAATGGATCTTCAAAAAGAAGACCGACATGGATGGTAAAGTACACACTTATAAGGCTAGGCTGGTTGCAAAGGGCTTCTCTCAAATTCCTGGAGTGGACTATGATGAGACCTTTTCTCCGGTAGCCAAGATTAAGTCTATTCGGGTTCTGTTAGCCATAGCCGCATTTCATGATTATGAAATTTGGCAAATGGATGTCAAAACCGCTTTCCTTAATGGGAAGTTGGCTGAAGATGTTTACATGAGTCAGCCAGAGGGTTTTGTCAGTAACGAGTACCCTAATAGAGTGCGTAAGCTTGAGAAATCCATTTATGGATTAAAGCAAGCACCTCGCAGATGGAATCTTTGCTTTGATGAAAAGGTCAAGGAATTTGGCTTTTCTAGGAGTGAAGATGAATCTTGTGTATATGTCAAGGCTAGTGGGAGTATAGTTAGCTTTTTGGTATTGTATGTGGATGACATACTACTCATAGGAAACGACATTCCAACCTTGCAGGAAGTAAAGTCCTGGCGTGGAAAGTGTTTCGCTATGAAGGACCTTGGTGAAGCTGCCTATATTCTGGGGATAAGGATTTTGAGAGATCGGAGTAAAAGACTAATTGGACTTAGTCAAAGTACCTACTTGGAGAAGATTCTGAAGAGATTCAGAATGCAAAACTCCAAGAAAGGAGAGTTGCCCATCCAGAGTAGCGCCAAGCTGAGTAAGACACAAAGCCCTAGCACTGAGGCTGAGATAGTAGAAATGAGTCGAATACCTTATGCTTCGGCTGTAGGTTCGATCATGTATGCTATGACGTGTACTCGACCTGATGTAGCCTTTGCCTTGAGCATGGTTAGCAGGTTTCAGGGGAACCCTGGCAAGGCACACTGGATTGCGGTAAAGAATATTCTCAAGTACCTACGAAGGACTAAGGACTGGGTCCTTACCCTCGGTGGGAGTGATGACTTGAGAGTTGTAGGGTATAGTGATGCTAGCTTCCAGACTGATAGGGATAACTTTCGCTCTCAGTCGGGCTGGGTCTTTACCCTAAATGGAGGAGCAATTTCTTGGAAGAGTTCCAAGCAAGAGACAGTGGCAGATTCTACTTGTGAATCAGAGTATATTGCAACTAGCGAAGCGGCAAAGGAGGCGTTATGGCTGAGGAACTTCATTGGAGACCTTGGAGTTGTACCAGCTATTAAAGAGCCGATGGAAATTTTCTGTGATAGTGAAAGTGCTGTTGCCTTAGCCAAGGAACCAAGGGATCACGGGAGATCCAGACACATCGACAGAAAATACCATTTCATCAGACATCGGATCGAAGAAGGACTCCTCGTGGCAAAGAGGGTATCATCAGATGAGAATCCGGCAGATCCCCTCACGAAGGGACTAACTCGGGTTAAGCATCTCCAGCATGCTCGGAGCATAGGGCTGAAGGATGATATTAGATTTAGTAGTTAGAAAATATCGAAATTTGTAAAGTGTAATTGACATTTGATGATGAATAAAAGTGTTTTATTTATGAGTAAAGTGTTGCTATCTCTTGTCGATCGTTTACTATATTTCTTTTGCATGTTTTGACTTCCAGAATAATTTTGTTTGGTATAACATATTATTCAAACCTCCACAGTCGGTCATATGTCGGAAGTAGGTATGAATCAAGACTGTCATGTTTGGTTGTAGAGGTCTGGGACAAGGCTACAACAATCATGAGTGCTCATAAGTTCTGAGCATTGGACTCAACCCACGCTCACTGGAATCACTTCATGGAATTCTATCTCGAGTGATCGTGAGACGGTAATATCATATAAGTCTTTAAACCTAGAGATATGATTTGTTACTTACGAGTTGGTTATGCATTGATTGTACGAAAAACGCATTGGTAACTCGATGTTATAAAATCGTGCTCTTATGTGTAATTCAATAAGTAGTAGAACAAACATATGAGTCGAAGTTTATCTGTTCCTTCTTGGATTAGAAGCTGATATCTGGGCCCCTCGATGATTTTGTTTTGACCTATGTACCGGGCCCGGTCAGAACTAGATTGATGTGTTCAATAAAGTTCTTTGTCAAACAAATCGGAAATCGGGAAACAAATGTTGGACAATAAGTAAGACATTGTTCCATGTATTTGTCCGACTGATATCTAGAACATAGGATTATATGATCACTTATCTTAAATGGCGTACCATCATCTTCTCAAGTTTCGAGAAACCTTGTAAAGAGCTACGATTGCCGATCGGTTCCTGAAGTCATACTTGCAGTAATAGTTACTAGACTTATCCAAGTGGGAGACTGTTGGATAAGGTGTCTAAGTCCATAACTATTTCTGGTATGTACTTGACCCGACCCGGCATGGTCCATTTGGGTTGCATGGCACCATGCAATTGGATAAACTAAATGAGAGAAATAACGCTTGGAGATTATTAATATATTATAAGTTCTAATATATTAATAATATTATTTGATTAGTTTGATCAAGAATTAATTTAGAATTAATTAAGTGATCAAAAGATAACTAATTAAATATATGGGTTGATTAAGTAAATCATCCATATCTTGTATAGTGGGCTAAAAGGCTCCATGGATCATCAAGTTGGGTTCCACCCATAGGATGCTCCATGGATGCTCCATGGGAGTTACAAACCCATGGGTCATGGAAATGAAGAGTCATGACACATTAGGGTTTAACCCTAGATGTGTCAACACTATATAAGGAATATGATCTCCTCCCAAATCGGTTACACTAAGTAATAAGGGGGCTTGGCCGATTTTGAAGAGTGTGTATTCTCTCATAAGTTCTTCCAAGAGCATTTGGTGTTGTGTGAAGCATGTGAGGCATCACCACTTGAGGTGCTAGGCTCACAAGGTTTCAAGGAACACAAGCAACAACAAGGTAAGTTATTCTATCTATACTTTATGTTAAAATTGTTCCCCATGTATGCTAGATAGGAATATAACCTTGGAATTCAACTTTGCATGACAAATTAGACAAACATAGATCCAAGGTTATTAGGGTTGCATGTACACTTAGGAAGTGTTAGAATGCTCAAAACCCAT
Source organism: Lactuca saligna (assembly GCF_052625555.1). Classification (NCBI taxonomy): domain Eukaryota; kingdom Viridiplantae; phylum Streptophyta; class Magnoliopsida; order Asterales; family Asteraceae; genus Lactuca; species Lactuca saligna. Next base: position 312,895,833 of record NC_136421.1, read on the forward strand.
CAACTACAACATCCTATGGTGCACATACAACCCTAAATACCTTGGATCTATGTTTTCACAAATTATACATGCAAATGTTTTCCAAGGCATTAAACCTATAACTAGCATGCATTTTACATAAACCATATAAGATACTAGTTAGGGTAACATACCTTTTATGTAGCTTGAAGTCTTGATGTATTTGGCCTTAAGAGCTTAGCCCCAATAGTGTGGAAGCCTCAAATGAAGTCACAATACATCGTGGACAAAGGTAGGACTTGAGAGAGAATTCCAGGCATCCTAAAACCTTCATGAACTCCAAGAGCATGCATACCCATAAGGGGTCATCAGTTTTAGGTCATGATACATGTATTTATATGTGTTGAATTCCAAGAGTCATGGGTATAACCCAAATCCATACCCATGGGTTTTATGATCCATAGTTCATGTGGCCCAACTCTTTATGTATCTATACATAAACTTGGTCCAACATGGATCATTAGTCCAACACATATAAATATAACTAATTACCATAATTAGTCCGCATAGATTTAATTAGTCTCTTTTCATCAGTAAATTAATTCCAAATTAATTCTTGATCAATACTAATTAAAACATATGATTTCATATTAATATATTAGAACATATAATATATTAATAAATCATATATATAACCTTCTATCAAAAGTACATCTTAACAACTTGTCCTGATGATATGCAACCCAAATGGACCATGATACTCTCGGGTCGAGTACATACCAATAGTAGTTATGGGCTTAGACATCTAATCCAACATTATGTACCTTTTATAGCTAATATTGATTATGTGATTATATGGATTACGTGGGGTATGCTCTGGGTAACTCACTAAGCATTAGCTTATAGTTTTTGATTTGTTTTAGGTACTTCGAAGCCTAAAGGCAAGGGCAAGGCTTGATGGTGCGCCATGCACTCTTTCTGCGATGTTTTTATGGGACACTCTGATATTTAAAATAATATTGTTGATGTTATGAATATGAAAACAGTTGTACTTGAGATTTTGTGGTTTATTGGAAATGTTTTGATTATTTATAAATGAAAATTTTTCTTTTGAAAATTGGGTCGTTACAAGTTGGTATCAAAGCCTTGGTTTGAGGGATTCAGGCACACCCTCGGGTGTGTCGGGACTTAAACTAAAGCAATGGTAAATTTGTTTTAAAAAAAAATAAAAATAAAAATTAGAAACTTCTTAAAATGGGAAAGAGGAGAGTGCAATGCGTGTGATCGGCTGAGCCAAGTAAGTAGTTCCCCAATATGTTAGTCATGTTATACTGATATTTGAGTTATGATAATCTTGTTACGTGTATGTTTTCAAATTTGTATACGGTTAGGGTCTTATAGCCTCATAATGATTGATTTGACCTTATTTCCTGTTCATTTTCTGGTTGTAGTATTAGGGTAGAGTCTGATATTCGAAAGTCTATTTGATCCTATTCTGTGTATAATTTGCATGCATTAGGCAACCTGTTATGATTTAGTTATGGTTTGATATGTATGGAGTAAATCTTTATATAGCCTAGGATTTGAACTATGCGGTAGCCTGTTAGATATGATTTGTTCTAGGACGAATTAGAGTTATCAGTGAGAGCCTTGGGTAAGGTACAGGTAGGTGTGGTAGGTAGTATTGGGCTCGTACTACTGAAAGCATAGGACATGTACCTGAACCAATGTTAGATATATAGTTTGCCGAGACTTCGGTCTCTTCCAAAAAGACCAATGTTAGATCTGAAAGCTCTAAGGAGAACCGGTGTAGGAGGATCCCTTTTTTGGACATCATGATCATTACGTTTTATGCTATTGCAATTCAGTATGGTGGTGACACGATTTATGACAGGGCCTTCCTTGACACGCATTTGCGCGTCTTCTGAGCGTTTTACAACACACATTGTGAATCGTAAAAGATGGTTTTTCTAGTAGTGTGCAAGAGCTGTCTATGCAGCTTCAGAAGCAACTGGACCGAGGTTTTATTCTTCTGAGTAATTCCCCGTTGGGAGCATAGATCCTATTCGTGAAAAATAAGGATGGGTCACACATGATGTGTATTGATTATTGAGAGCTAATCAAGCTAACGGTGAAAAACCATTATCCACTCCTGAGGAACGATGATTTGTTGGATCAGCTACAGTGTGCATCTTGGTTTTCCTAGATTGATCTTCGGTCGGGGTACCATCGGATGAGGATATACCGAAGACACCCTTCAGGACTCGGTACGGGCACTATGAGTTTGTGGTGATGTCATTCGGGCTCACCAATGCCCCAGCAATGTTAATGGATCTCATGAACAGGGTGTGTAGACCGTTGTTGGATTGGTTAGTGATCGTTTTTATTGATGATATCATGGTCTCTTCTAAGACCAAGGAGAAACATTTGAGGGATGTATTGGAGACACTGAGAACGGAATGAATTTATGCCAAGTTCTCAAAGTGTGATTTCTGATTGTGATAGGTGCAATTTTTGGGGCACATCATCAACCAGGAGGTTATTTCGGTGGATCCAGCCAAGGTTGAGGCAGTAATGCAGTGGGAAGTACCGAAGAACGCATCTGAGATGCATAGCTTCTTGAGTCTAGTGGGTTACTATCGAAGATTCATCCAAGATTTCTCCAAGATTGCGGTGCCTTTGACCCGCTTGACCAAGAAGAATGTGCCATTTTGATGGTCCCCAGATCAGTAGTTGGCTTTCGAGACCTTGAGACAGAGGTTGTGTGAGGCTACGATTCTAGCACTACCTGAGGGGCTGGATGATTTGGTAGTGTATTTTGATGCATCGATATCAAGGTTAGGTATTGTACTGATGCAGAGGGGGCATGTGATTGCGTACGCTTCGAAGCATTTGAAGCTTCACGAGGCAAACTACCCCACTCATGACCTGGAATTGGGGGAGGTGGTGTTTTCCCTCAAGATTTGGAGGCACTACTTTTATGAAGTTCGGTGCACAGTCTACACTGACCACAAAAGTTTCAGGTATTTGATGGATCAACAGAACCTGAACATGCAGCAGAGGAGGTGGTTGGCTGTACTGAAAGAATATGATTGCAAGATCTTGTACCACCCATGAAAGGCCAATGTAGTGGTCGATGCCTTGATTTGTAAGGCGGAAAGTGCTCCGATTAGGGATGTCTGTTTGAGGATGAAAATAATCTCTCCATTGTTGTATATGATCAAGGAGGCTCAGGTGGAAGGTTTGAAGAAAGATAACTAGAATATAGAGCGGATTCGGGTTCAGTTTCCCTTGTTTGTACGGGATGGTTGGGGACTTTTGACACAATGTTGCCGAGTGTGGGTATCGGTGCCTGGGGGAGTGAGACAGAAAATATTGGAGGAGGCACATAAGTTCACGTTCTATATACATCCGGGAGCTACAAAAATGTATAGAGATATGAGGCTGAGCTACTGGTGGCCCTGCAAGAAGCGGGAGATCGCTTGGTTTGTGAAGCTGTGATTGACCTGCAGGAAGGTCAAGGCTAAACATCAGTGGTCGTATGGAAAGGTTCAATCGTTACCCATTCCTATGTGGAAGTTGGAAGAGATCACTATGGACTTCATCATGAAGTTACCGAGGACAGTGAGGGGTGTGAATGTCATATGGTTGATTGTCCCCTTGTTTGTTGGGTGAGGTAGAGCACCGAGTCATGGGGAGCACCGATGTGGTGCACAAGACTACCGAGTTGATTCAGCACGTGCGCTACCACCTGCGAGTCGCATAGAGCCGTCAGAAAAGATATGCCGACCGGCATCGATTAGATCTTGAGTTCCAAGTGGGATACTTCATCTTGCTAAAAGTATCACCATGGAAGGGTGTTATTCAGTTCCGGAAGAGGGGAAAGCTAGGACCCCAATATATTGGACCGTTCAGGATTTCTGCCCAGGTGGGTAAGGAGGGCTATTGCTTGGATCTATCGGATGAGCTTAGCCAGATACATACCACCTTCCATATGTCCCAGCTTTGGAAGTGTGTCACCGACGAGGCCACGATTGTTTCTCTGGACAACATTCAGGTAGATGAGAGCATGAACTACATTGAGAGGCCCATTGCGATTATGGATAGGAAGACTACGGTTCTTTGGAATAAGGAAGTGACATTAGTGAATGTGTAATGGTAGCACCAAAGAGGATCTGAATGGACGTGGGAACTAGAAGAGGAGATGAAAGATCACTACTCGGATTTGTTTGCATCAGCAGACTTCGAGGACGAAGTCTAGTTCAATTGGGGGAGTTTTGTAACACCTGTTTCAGGTATCATTTGATTTTCCTTAAGTTTATAATAAATCTATGATTAATAATAAGATAAATAACTTAAGACCCGACGAGTTAGGGAGCCCAAATCGATGAGTAGAGATGGATTTTGGATGTGAGACTTAAGGTCTACTCGACAAGTTGGAAGTCCCCAACTTGACGAGTAGACACTGTAAAGGAAAACCCTAATTTTTAAGGGTTTGTACCCTATTTAAGGAACTTATGCATCATTTGTGTCCTCCCTCATCATCCTATATATCCAGAGAGAAACCCTAGTCGCGTTTTGGTGCTTTCTTGAGTGTGTGTGAGCTTTGGAGAGTGAATCTTGTGCTTTTTGGATGGAAACTTGAAGGTTGAAGAGATTGAAGTGAGGAGAGGGCTTTAGATCTATCATATACCTGGTGTTAGCATCCATTTGGAGGTAAAAGTTTCCACCTTGATCTCTATTTTCTTGGATCTCATCTTATGGAAGCATATGGTCACTTTTGGTTCAAAAAGGGTGACATACTCGGATTTGGACTTGTCATGAGGATATGGTCCCAGATCTGGACACCTCTAGGTCTTCAATGACATAAAGTTGCTCCATTTACCTAGTCTAGACCCTTTTCCACATACTAAATATTGTATGAACCCTGACTTTAGTGTTTTAGCCATTTGAGGCCATGCATGCACGTAAAGTTAGCAACTTTACGTGGTATTTCGATCTTAAGGGACTGGATCTGTTGCTTGGAGGTTTGGAATAAACTAGAAGGAATGATTATGTTAAGACAAGAGAAAACTCGACGAGTGGCCTTGGAAACTCGACGAGTTGGAGCGGGTTTCCTGTTTTCGGTCTGCAGAGTAAACTCGGTGAGTTGATAAGATAAATCGACGAGTTGGATCGGGCTTTCCCTGTTTTCGGTATAACAAGTAACTCAACAAGTTGATGAGACAACTCGACGGCTTGGTTAGGTTTTTCTGCGGTTTTCTGGACTCTAAAGGAACTCGACGAGTTGCTAGATGCACTCGATGAGTTGGGGTCAACAGGAATGTTGACCTTGACTGTTGACATGAACTTTAACCAGGATTGACCAAGTTTGACTATAAGGGTATTTTTGGTATTTCTGGATTTTGACAAGCTAGTCACACATGATGATTCTAAGCGATTGAGTTGGAGCTACGCATTGGGACTTATCTAATCTTATTTCATCAATTCAGAATTTTTGAGAGGTGAGTCTCCTCACCATACCAATGGGTCGAAGGCACCAAGGCTGACTCGTTTTATGATATGTGGTACACTCATTGAAGTAGTGCCATGTGGCATGTTAGCTAGTTATGTGCTAGGAGGTATGCTAGTTGTATATGTGGTATGCTTGTATGGAAGACCATAGGAGAGCCCATGACACTTGGATGTAAGACCATGTGGATAGCCCATGAATTTCCTACTAAAGACCATGGTATAGCCCATGGCTCTTGGATGTAAGACCGTGTGGAGATCCCATGGATTTCCTATTAAATACCATGGGGGAGCCCATCATACTTAGGTGTAAGACCATGTGGGGAGCCCATAACATCCTAGAGTAAGATCCTAGGGGGAGTGCATGAAATCCCTATATGCTGTATGCATAACTTATATGGTTTATGTAGCTTTTATAGGTAATATGGATTATGTGATTATGTGGATTGTGTGGGGTATGCTCTGGGGAACTCACAAAGCATTAGATTACAGTTTTTTGATTTGTTTTGGGTACTTTGGAGCCTAAGGGAAAGGGCAGGGCTTGATGGCACGTCATGCACTCTCTCTCCGGCGTTTTCATGGGACACTCTGATATTTGAAATAAGATTGTTGATGTTATGAATTTGAAAACAATTATAATTGAGATTTTGTGGTTTATTGTAAATGTTTGGATTATTTAAAAATGAAAATTTTCTTTTGAAAATTAGGTCTTACATCCTTCAAACCAAAAATCCTAGCCTCTTAACCCATTAAGACCATCTAACACTTGCATGGGGAAAAACTTGTGACCAAGAACCCAACTTTATGACTTAGCACCCCTAAAAACTTTTGAAAGGACAACTCAAATGCTTTGGAGTACCTCCTACTCACAAAGGCTAATTTTGGGACCAAAAAGGAAACAGCTTGAGTAAAACTAGATCCAAGAGATTTAACCATCAAGTTTGAAATTTTTTACCTCTACAAGTAGACAAGGGGGATAAATGCTAGATCCAAAGTCTTGAGTGCAGACCACCACTTCAATGCTCTTCCTTCTACTCCAAAAGCTCCAAAAATGTACCAAAATGGCCCCAACAAGCTTCACAGGCACAAACACACTTAGGGTTTTCGAGATAAGGATATGGGTTGAAGGTAAAAAGGTTCTTGAGCCCATAAGTGAGCTTAAATAGGGTCCAAACCTTGAAACATAGGGTTTACACTCTGCCTACATACGCCATGCTTACCTAAATACACATAGTCTTCTAATGTGCTCCGGAGTACGACTTATGTATGAGCGAGTACGCTCCGCGTACTCAAAAGGTCTTTAAAATTACAGAATTACCATCAGGGAGCAAACTTGCAAAATAAACATAAATCAAGGGTTAAAACGGATACCTGAAATCTAGGTTCTACACTATTCGAGGTCAATGGTACTCATAATGTTCTCTTTGTATATGAGCTCTCTCTCGTGAAAGACTCCCCTTCGTGCTACAAAAACGACGTTTTCACTAGGTATGTAGAACAAATATCCAAAATAATTCTATACAGATAGCCAATGAAAATACATCTCTCACTTCTGGATTATAGCTTGACAAGAGTCTCTCGTCTAACGAAAGCTTCGCAACCCCAGACCTTGCTATGTGCTAACGAGGGAACTTTCCCTGTTCATATCTCGTGAGGTGTTTTAGAAACCTTCTTAGTAGGGATAGGATTGAGGATACGGGTGGCTTTCTCTAAGTCATACCCACATAAAGAAATGGGAAGAGAAGCTATACTCATCATGGAACGAACTATATCTAACAAGGTCCGAATACGCCTCTCAACCACACCATTAAGTTGTGGTGTCCTAGGAAGAGTCAGTTGTGAAAAAATTCTGCATTCCTTGATATATTTGTGGAACTTGATACTAAGATACTCTCCGCCCCTGTCAGATCGAAAAATCTTTATCTTCCTGCCTAATTGATTCTCGACTTCATGTTTAAACTATTTGAACGTTTCCAAGTTTTTCGATATATGCTTGATTAAGTAGATATAATCATATATGTTATAATAATTTGTAAATGTCACATAGAATCGATTAGCATCCCTTGTGGAGGAACTGAAGGGCCCATACACATATGTATATATGAGATCCAACAAACCCTCACCTCTTTCACAAGATATAGTGAATGGTGATTTAATCATCTTCCCCAAAAGACAATATTTGCATTCATCATCTGGCCTTAAGTCAAATGATTCCAACACTCCATCTTTTTAGAGTTGGGTAATGTGTTTCTTGTTAATATGCCCAAGACGACAATGCCACAAGCATGCCTTGTATACACCATTAGACGAATCAATATGAAATACACTATTATTGAAGCTATCAACACAAATCACGGTTTTATACACACCATTACAAGGTAAGGATTCAAACAAAAGTACCATTTTTATAAACCAAAATTGATCCATTCATGCCATTAAACGAATATCAAAAACCTTATCTAAAAAGTGCATGCAAAGGAATAATGTTTCGCGTAATTTCTAACGAATAGCAACAATTAACTAAATCTAATCCAACATCACTACTAAGCGTAAGACTATAAGTTCCAGTCTTGGTAACATGAGAAGATCGCTTATTACCCATGATTAGATTCATCATTCCATGCTCCACCTCTTCAGTTTCTTTTAGTCCCTGCAAATCAGAACAAATGTGAAAACCACATCCTGTATTAAGGACCTAAGAACGAGTAGGTTGTGAGTTATTAGCTTGGATAGTGCAAGTACCTTACTGAAAATGGCTACACTTTTCCATCCTTGATGTCCTGCAATTACTTGAGGCAACTTCATTTCCAATGGCCCTTATCGTTGTAATAGAAACAAATGGCCTCTTTGGGATAACTAACAAAAGGAATGCTAGAACTGGCCTTTGCTTTAGGGCCATTGCTAGACGATCTAGCATGGTCCTTGCCCTTCTAATTCTACTTGGGATCACCTTTCATTTATTTCATTTGTTTTTTCCAATGGAAAGGATAGGAGAATTAGTAGAGTTAGGAATTTGATTCTTCTTTAGTCCCGACTCAGTCGTTCGCAACAGGATGTGGAGGTGGGCCAATGTGGTTTCTATGTTATTCAAATGATAAGCCATAATGAACTGATCTTAACAAGGAGGCAAAGAGTTAGTACCATGTCTAAGGCCAACTCAATGAAATTCATATTTAACTTTCAACGCTCTCCTCGTATATTTGCATCTTTACACGCGATTGCAGACAAACTCTCCTTCCTTCAATTTGCAACCCATTAGAGCTTTGATGACCTCATGATTTTTGTGACAAGCTCTCTTGTGAAACTTTTCCACAAGATCTAATTTCATATCATATGGCCAATAGACCTCTTATAAATTTTGCAACTCAGGAATCATGATAGCAAACATGATGTAAGCAACCTTAGTCATGTTGTCATAGTGTTTATAGTAGGAGGCTGTTTATTCAGGAGTAGCAGTGGCCTCATCGATCTCAACGAGTTGTTTCTCAAGGACATATTCTTTGCCCTCGTATCAAAGAGCCATCTTGATGTTGCGCATCCAATCATTGTAATTGGTGCCATCCAATGTCACTTTGGACACAATCAAGAGGAGCAAAAAGTTGTGGGAAGAGTTTTGAGAAGTAGAAGCATCATCAGAAGTAGACATCCATATAGAAAAGAAAATAGTTTTAGTTAGATGACAATAATCCTTTATATCTAACCCATAATTAATATTTAAGGCTAGGATCCAAAATAACAATTCACAACTAAGAAGATGGATGTTGTAATCTTATCGCGAATTTATGAAGGTAGGTAAAAGCAATTTACCAATTTCAAACTATGAAATTTGTAGATCTTTTGATATTCGTTGAATCTTATCAATGGTATGTTCAATCTCAAATTATGCTATTCTATTTGTGACTGGGATGACAAGGATCACAAACAAGATGTGAATAACCATAAAAATATGCTTGACACTCTCGATGTCATTTATCATATCCAATTAATGTGCAAATTAACCATACACACTCCATTAACAATGATAATTTTTGAGATGCCCATTATTACTCTTTATAGTCACTATTAGTGTGCTAGTTAACCACACACATCCCACTAACTACATATAAATTATAATGTGCAATTTTATAGATTAACATACTTTTCACAGTTTTTCTAAAGTAACTAATAGTGAGATTTTCAAAAATAATTTAGTTACTTTATATCATTATAATTATTAATGAGATTATGTCCTATCAAATCCGTTCGGATAACGACCCTCTGCCATACAAGAAAGCGGTGGGTATGAGTGGATACCCAATAATAGTCATTTTATAGGCCGCTTCATTAAACTCCCCTTATAGTATGGCTTCGTGAATGAAGCGTACTAGAAATTTAACTAACTTGTCTTATACATATAATATATTTAAACTTTTAATTATACATATAATATAAGATGTATTTTAAAACTTTTCTAAAATATGAGTTTTAATTTTAATTTTTTTGAAATTAATATATAATTTAAGACAAACCAGTTTTGATTTTAGTCTTTATCTTTTAATTAACAATTAATTAAATTAAATCATAAGGATAATGCATAAGTTCAAGATATAGGATATCAGATTACCAAGTTGAATATTCAGGTTTTAAAGAATCAAATAATACTAACCAGAGTAATTATCCTAATTAATTTGAAATTAAGAAAACACAATTTCCCTTATCAGAGGGTTCATCACGTCGTGGCATAGGACTGCCATGTCGTGACAAAACAAAGAAAAATGCAGATCCGAAGATCTCCACGTCGTGGCAGAAGAGGACTACGACGTGGTGCTGTGAAAGAATGATGATTTTGCCAATTCTCCAAGTTGGTTTTTGTTCAAGTTCAAGCAATGTACTATCAATTGTTAGATAACGATACACTCTGTTACCACTAATGGGTAGTACATGCAATAACGCGGATAAATCCTTATACACTTAAGGGTACATGCAACCTATTTGATCTAGTCATAACATTTTTGAAAAAAACATTCTATTGAACAACATAAACCCCATAGCCCTAGATAATTTTGAAATTCATAGAAGAAGATTTCATACCTTTTGATTGGTTTAGTAAACAACCAAATAATTCTCCTTGAAAAAATCTTGGAAGCTAGCACTAGAAATCTCTTGCCTCTTATGGTTCACACCTAAACCCTAACAACTAGGTAACTTAAAGACAAGAGAGGGGAGGGACAAAATTTCGGCTATGCTCTTAGCTATTGGAGTGGCCAAAATTGTAGGGTCGAATTCCCTATTTATAGTTGACTAAGAAACCCTAAATAACCCTTACTTGGTTAAAATAATAATATCTTAAATCTGGTAATTATCTGGCTTCCTAATTATCCCTAAGGGATATTCTAGAACCCTAAGGAAGCCTCTAATTTTTGGCCTACCTTGGACTATTCTAGAATCCCCCTCTTTTTCAACTGTTGAACAATTATAGCTTAGGTCCTTGCACTTAATTAATCTAATTAATCCCAAAATTAATTCCAATTAATTTCTAGTTAATTCTTAATTAAATAATACCATTTCTAATTAATATATTATTCTTATAACATATTAATAAAATCATTTGCTATCAATTAATCAAATAATAAAGTAGTCTCTCTCTCTCTCTCTCTCTCTCTCTCTCTCTCCCTCTCTCTAAAAGTCATCATATTCAATAACAAGGTACGAGGGCAACCCAATAGAACTTCGTTAATAATTCAATTATATACCAATTTCGTTATTAGGATAAACACCTAATACAAAAAATGACATATGACAATTCTTGAATAAAAACCAACAATCGGAAAGAAATCATGATCCTTAGATGGAGACGTTAGAAACTTTCCCAACATTACAACTTCTAACGCTTCACAAACGATCCTCATACCTTTTAATTCCGAAGCACCTTGAAGGTTGAATCCATGATCCACTAAAAACTACAGGCGCTAACATAATAGCTCTTATATGCTAGCTATACATATGACTATCCATTTGTTGGCACTACACTAATCAAGTACATATCCATTCCAAATAAAATTATAGATCAAAATTCATACATATGATTTCTTGCGCTCCAACCTTGACCTCCTGTCCGACGATGGTTGTTAGGAATTACACTCCCTTCGCTACCCATTCTCATGGCAAGAAAACCCATGGGTTCCACCACACTTTCCACATATATCAAAGTCACCCTAACTTCTGGTACTCCCGTTAGCAACCTTGAACTCTCTGTCTATCAATGAAACCATTGAATCATGAGCCCTCTTTCTCTTTCCGTGATGTGCCCATAAAAATATCCTTCCCATAGACGTCTCAAAATTCTCTTGTAACATCCCGGAATAGAAAGAGTAGAGTGGAAGGACTGAAAGTGTAAGTTTTGGAGGGTGACTCGGCGAGTCCATGGATGGACTCGGCGAGTAGGGTCGCGACTTTGGTCGCGTGTCAAGTAGCCTACTCGGCGAGTCCAAAGATGGACTCGGCGAGTAGGTGCTGAGTGGAGAAAACCCTAAATACGGGGAATGAGCCCTATTTAAAGAACATTATATCCTCTCCCCATCCTCTTTGACCCCCCTTGAAGTCCAGAAACCCTAGAAAGCGTGATTGAAGAAGATTGGTGTGCATTTGGAGCTTGGGGAGGTGTTTGTTGAACAAATCTTGAAGGAGAAGAGGCTTGGATCAAAGGGCTTTGCTTGGATTCGAGTTTCATTGCAGTTGGGGCATTCTTTTGAGGTAATATCTCGTTCTTGGGCTATCACTCATGTGGATTCATCATTTGGGGTTTATGGAGAGCTTATCTTTGTGTGTTTTAGAGTTTGGAGGTTAGATCTGAGGTTGCTACCTCATATCTGAGTTGGGGAAGGCCTTAAGAGCATTAAAGTCCCTGTGTTTGAGTGATTAGTGAATCCATCATGTCCCAAACCCTAGCTCTAAAGTGAATAAGGCCTAGATCTCTTTGGATTCACGTAAAGTTTTCCACTTTACGTGATGGATGGGTTGTAGGAGGCTAGATCTATGTTTTGGATCAATTGCATGGCCTGGAATGCTTCTGTATGGATTCAGACCGGTGGTACTCGACGAGTCACATGGGTGGACTCGACGAGTTGCTTGAAGATAAGCTGGAACTCGACGAGTTGGATGAACAACTCGGCGAGTAGGTTGAAGATAGCCTTAGACTCGGCGAGTCTGTTCTTGGACTCGGCGAGTCTTGTCGAAGAGTCCCAATATTTTCTGGTTGCATCGAGAATCGGTGAGTCAAGGGATGACTCGGTGAGTTGGGTGCGAGTGGACTCAGAGTTATTGGACTCGGCGAGTCTCGGGGTGACTCGGCGAGTTAGGTCGCGGATTGAGGGAAGTTCTGAGCTTGGGGACTCGGCGAGTCATCGGGTTGACTCGGCGAGTAGAGTCAGTCAGGGGTTGACTTTGACCTTGTCCAAGGGTTGACCAGTTGTCTTCAGGGGTATTTTGGTAATTAAGGGTATATATTGAGTTGAGTGTTTTGGTGTTTAGTGGAGGAGTTCGTGTCGGAGTTCGGAGGAGCGGGATCTTATTCTTTCAGCCGGCAGTTTCGAGGTGAGTTATCCTCACTATATCAACAGGGTCTAAGGCACCAAGGTGGCCCTTTTATCGGATTGAGATTCGGGCATCTGTTGTTATGTTATTGCTTTGATATGTCTGTATCCTGGTATGTAGGGTGAGGCTTTGCTAGTGACCGGTTAGGTCGGTATCCTGTTAGAGCATGTTGTGATATGTGATTTGCTAGATCGGTTGCCTGAATATAAATTGTTATGTGATTTCTTGTTTATGTGCACATGGTTGTTTGGACTGGAGTGGGGTTGAGGTGGGTCCTGCTTCATGCTGTAGGCCAAGATACCCAGGGCGAACCGGTTATTCTGAAGGCCCAGCGAGCGGTCCGGATAGGCTGTAGGCCCACGAGGGCGGACCAGATATGCCGAGGCTCGGAGAGTGGACCAGGCCGACTGAATGCCCAAAGCGGGTGGACCAGTCATACTGTAGACTCAGAGAGTGGACCGGGTGAGTTGAAGGCCCAGTGCGGGCGGACCAACCACACTGCAGACTCGAGGGACATGATTGGACACGGAGGGTGGACCAGGTGGACTGAAGGCCCTACAAGGCGGACCAGTCCCACAGTAGACCCGATATGCATGGTTGTTCTGTGATTTGTTATGAGATATCATGTTACGTGTATGGTATATGTGGTTGGTATTTTGGGGGTATCTCACTAAGCTTTCGGGCTTACAGTTGTGGTTTAATGTTTTTCAGGTTCTTCAGGAGACTGTGGCAAGGCGAAGTCGTGATCGTACCGATCTTCATGATTTTGTAGCAATGAGATTATGGGAATACTCTAAATGATTTGTATTGAAAACCTTTTTGTAATAATTTAATGAAATCGGGCTGTTTTTGAAAATTTTAAATTGGTTGGATTTTTCGGTTGTTACAAGTTGGTATCAGAGCCTTGGTTTGAGTGAATTGGAGGAACACTTATGTGACTCCAATCTCAAATCGAGGAGGGTTTTCAAAAGAGAATTTAAAATGGTTTTCAAAATATGTAAAGGAGGACGCGGAGGTACGATCAGCCGGAGCCAGTAAGTAACCCCAAAATACCATACATGATATTTGTTTTATTGAGCTTTGATAGAACAACATGCTAAAGTTAGGCTAGGGATCTTCAGGATTTCTTGATGTGTTGCCTAATTTATGATGCCTGCTAGCCTAGGGTTTTCTTGTGAGAGATTTCTAGTGTTCCTCTAGTTGTGAGGATAGAGCGTTGTTATGTATGTTTCGCTGGGGTGTTGTGGAAGTACTTCATACAAATATGGGTAGGTGTGGAAGGTAGTATGGGCCCATACTACTGAAAGCACATGACCCATACGCGTATCAGGGAAACCAAGACCTCTAGGGTTGGATTGAGAGTTGGTTCCCGGGATAGTGGGAAGTGTCTGAGATTTTTGGTGGTTTATTTTCAGTATGGAGATTTCAGGGCATGCTGGGAGTGGATCCGGGTCAAGATCAGGAGCCGGAGAGGGAGTTCTGGGTGGGTCCGTACCGCCCGAGGTTGTCAGTCAGATGAGTATGCACGAGTTGGATGCTAGGATTCGTGAGATCCTGCATGATGAGGTTGCTGCATTGTTTCGGGCTGAGCTGACGGAGTTGTTTGGGTCGATCAAGACCGCCATGGTGGAATATTTTGACGAGCGCTATGCGGCTCTCACGGAGACGGCTGCTGCATCGGCTACAACGGTTGTAGCAGCTGCAGGGGGAGGAGCTAGTAGAGGTTTTCAGTATCGGGACTTCGATAATATGAAGCCTCCCACCTTTGATGGAGTTCAGGATCTGATTGTTGCTATGAGATGGTTATCAGACGTGGAGGGATGTTTCTTCACGTGTTCATGCCCTGCTGATCAGAGGGTGAGGTGCGCTCTGAACTTGTTAAGTCTCGGGGAAAAGGATTGGTGGAGGTTGACCACGGGGTCATATTCAGATGCGCAGAGGGTTGCAGTTTCTTGGGATCAGTTCAGAGAGATGTTCAGCACTCGTTATGTTCTGCAGGTCGAGAGGGAGAGGTTGTCTCAGGAGTTCCTTGAGCTGAAGTCGGAGTCGGTGATGGAAATCACCAGGATGTTTATTGAGAGGGTGATGTTTTGCCCTGAGTTTGCTTCGGAGCAGGCTCAGATGTCCCGATATCTGAGTATGCTAAAGAGAGACATCAGACAGTTTGTGTCCGCGCAAAGGTGCGAGACCTTGTTGGAGTTGCAGGAGGCCGCCAGGCGGTGTGAGTTAGAGATTGAGTTACAGTTGCGTGAGCTGAGGAAAGCTCCGGTTCAGTCCTAGCCGGCAACGAAACGGTCTAAGACCGTTGATTCCAGGATAGGAGATCAGGGCAGGCACGTTTATGGAAAGTGTGGGAGGGGTCACGCCGGAGTTTGTCGGTCCGGTGGTACATGCCGCAAATGCGGAAAGGAGGGACACTATGCGAGGTATTATCGGCAGTCAGTGCCGGTCCGAGATTTGAGGATATGTTATCATTGTCATCAGGTTGGAGAACTGAGGGTCAACTGTCCACAGCTTGCTGCAGGACCGGTGCAGGCTCCAGCACCGGCCACGTTGAGGATCACAGGTGGAGGTCAGGGTGGAGCGGAGCCCCCAAGGGCTTAGGGTCGTGCTTTTCAGCTTGCAGCGGAGGAGGTTCGAGCAGTGCCTGATGCAGCTGCAGGTATGTTTCTTTCTTGTTCTCTTGTTTATTATGATTATTGTGAAGTATCGTTTATCTGCTAGTCTCGTTGGGTGGATTTTCATTTTGGTATCCGTTGATCCTTGAGGGTTTGGCATGGGTATGGGTTAGTATTTCGGGTTTTCGCTGGTTATCTTTTGTGAGGATTATTGGTGGATGCAGCGTTGGTTTGAATGTCGGGTAGCATCTGCAGTCTGAGGAATGGATATTTGAAGATTGGGTTCCTTTCGAGCGGGATGATCAGTGTGGAAATGTGTTTTCGCGAACGTTGCTAGTGCTAGTGGGAATCAGTTTGAGTGTAAATGTGGGTTTTGTTGCAAGGTTATCTTGGAAGGTCGGTGATAGCGACTGGGGGTTGGTAGTCAGTGCCTTAAGTGGGGGAGAATTGGAGAGTTCTCTGAAGGATCGACGAATATAAAAGGTTGTTTACCTGCATGGAATTCAATAGTGTCTCGGTTAGCCAAGGGCATTGGTTGGTATGAGTAAATGATAGGCGTGCAGGGCGGGTTACAGACAAAGAGTTTGATTGTGCAGGGCCTGGGATCGGGTCGGGATCGAGTATGTATGATGGAGATAGAGTTCGGAACCCTAGGGGGCTAGAACAGTATGCATGGGAGGTTTTCCCGGAGAGGTAACTCGGAATGTTGATTGCTAGTTGAGCGGTCTGGATACACTGAAAGCCAATGGGCGTACCAGTCAGGCCGAAGGCTCGGTGAACGGTCCAGCTAGATTGAAGTCCCTGGAGGGCGGTCCAGGTCTGCTGAAGGTTATGAGAGTGGTCCAGTTTGACTGAAGGCCTGGTAAGGCGGTCCAGTCATGCTGAAGACTCTGCATGTGTCGTTAGATCAGTGCGAGGTAATGGATTGAGTATGTCGTGATATGTTGGCGTTGCAAGGTCTGGCCCCGGATATTGATCGCAATCAGTAGAGGTAGTGCATGGACTTGAGAGTCTTCTCGGGTGGATTCAGAGTATGTATGGTGCATGGGATAGCGGTTATGCTATAAAGAGGTAGTGTAGCATTGGGTGAGCACCGCAGTACTTGTCGTGGTGACAAGGCGGTCGAGTGGTTTTCCTTGGTAAGGAAAATAGGGAGGAATGTAATTCCGAAGTGGAGTGCAAATTCGCGGAATTGAAAGCGGCAGTATATAGTTATTATCAGAGTGGTCCGACGATGGTCATTGAGCAGCATGTACGGCGGCGGTTTGGGATGACATCGTGAGGGGATGTCTGTTGGGGTCGCTGAAGGGATTTCCAAGGCTGTAAAGTCAAGAGGCTCGTAAGGGATGCATATATGGGGTTTTCGATTCCCAACTTGATTTCGATAAAGGATTTGTGTATCAGTGGTTCATCGTGAGAGATGTTTTGAGGGTCGTCAGAGTGATGGGTTTCCTAACCTGAGGGTGCTAGAGCTAGTTCAGCATGTGCATGCGATTGCAAGAAGAGAACTCATGGGAGTTGCTCTGAAGAGTGTGTCTTTCTGTCAGCATGGTATGGATAGAGTTGGATTCGGATCGGGAATCGGGTGGTGCATAGTTATTTATAGCTCATATGAGTCGAGTAATGGTTGTGATTTGGAGCAGTGTTGCATCATGAGTGGTACTCAGTTGTTGTGTGTGGTTATCAGAGGGTAAATCCGGTGCCCGGTTTGAGACGGTGGTCAGGACATCGCAAGGAAGGAGAAAGTGAGTTTGAGTTTCGATGGGTATGCCTTGAGGGACCTGGTCCCGTTAAGGCCAGGTGGCATGTTGTGGGAGTATTTTTTTTTTGGAGATGAGTTGTTGTAGGCTTCGAGGACGAAGCCTAATTTAAGTGGGGGAGAATTGTAACATCCCGAAATAGCAAGAGTAGAGTGGAAGGACTAAAAGTGTAAGTTTTGGAGGGTGACTCGGCGAGTCCATGGATGGACTCGGCGAGTAGAGTAACGACTTTGGTCGCGTGTCAAGTGGCCTACTCGGCGAGTCCAAAGATGGAAGAGAAAACCCTAAATCCGGGGAATGAGCCCTATTTAAAGAACATTATATCCTCTCCCCAGCCTCTTTGATCCCCCTTGAAGTCCAGAACCCCTAGAAAGCGTGATTGAAGAATATTGGTGTGCATTTGGAGCTTGGGGAGGTGTTTGTTGAAGAAATCTTGAAGGAGAAGAGGCTTTGATCAAAGGGCTTTGCTTGGATTCGAGTTTCATTGCAGTTGGGGCATTCTTTTGAGGTAATATCTCGTTCTTGGGATATCACTCATGTGGATTCATCATTTTGGGGTTTATGGAGAGCTTATCTTTGTGTGTTTTAGAGTTTGGAGGTTAGATCTGAGGTTGCTACCTCAGATCTGGGTTGGGGAAGGCCTTGAGAGCATTAAAGTCCCTGTGTTTGAATGATTAGTGAAGCCATCATGTCCCAAACCCTAGCTCTAAAGTGAATAAGGCCTAGATCTCTTTGGATTCACGTAAAGTTTGCCACTTTACGTGATGGATAGGTTGTAGGAGGCTAGATCTATGTTTTGGATCAATTGCATGGCTTGGAATGCTTCTGTATGGCTTCAGATCGGTGGTACTCGGCGAGTCACATGGGTGGACTCGACGAGTTGCTTGAAGATAAGTTAGAACTCGACGAGTTGGATGAACAACTCGGCGAGTAGGTTGAAGATAGCCTTAGACTCGGCGAGTCTGTTCTTGGACTCGGTGAGTCTTGTCGAAGAGTCTCAATATTTTCTGGTTGCGTCGAGAATCGATGAGTCAAGGGATGACTCGGTGAGTTGGGTGCGAGTGGACTCAGAATTGTTGGACTCGGTGCGTCTCGGGGTGAATCGGCAAGTTAGGTCGCAGATTGAGGGAAGTTCTGAGCTTGGGGACTCGGCGAGTCATCGGGTTGACTCGGCGAGTAGAGTCAGTCAGGGGTTGACTTTGACCTTGTCCAAGGGTTGACCAGTTGTCTTCAGGGGTATTTTGGTAATTAAGGGTATATATTGAGTTGAGTGTTTTGGTGTTTAGTGGAGGAGTTCGTGTCGGAGTTCGGAGGAGCGGGATCTTATCCTTTCAGCCGGCAGTTTCGAGGTGAGTTATCCTCACTATATCAACAGGGTCTAAGGCACCAAGGTGGCCCTTTTATCGGATTGAGATCCGGGCATCTGTTGTTATGTTATTGCTTTGATATGTCTGTATCTTGGTATGTAGGGTGAGGCTTTGCTAGTGATCGGTTAGGTCGGTATCCTGTTAGAGCATGTTGTGATATGTGATCTGCTAGATCGGTTGCCTGAATATGAATTGTTATGTGATTTCTTGTTTATGTGCACATGGTTGTTTGGACTGGAGTCGGGTTGAGGCGGGTCCTGCTTCGTGCTGTAGGCCAAGATACCCAGGGCGGACCGGTTATTCCGAAGGCCCAGCGAGCGGTTTGGATAAGCTGTAGGCCCCACGAGGGCGAACCAGACGTGCCGAGGCTCGGAGAGTGGACCAGGCCGACTGAAGGCCCGAAGCGGATGGACCAGTCATACTGTAGACTCAGAGAGTGGACCAGGTGAGTTGAAGGCCTAGTGCGGGCGGACCAACCACACTGCAGACTCGAGGGACATGATTGGACACGAAGGGTGGACCAGGTGGACTGAAGGCCCTACAAGGCAGACCAGTCCCACAGTAGACCCGATATGCATGGTTGTTCTGTGATTCGTTATGAGATAGTATGTTACGTGTATGCTATATTTGGTTGGTATTTTGGGGGTATTTCACTAAGCTTTCGGGCTTACAGTTGTGGTTTAATGTTTTTCAGGTTCTTCAGGAGACTGTGGCAAGGCGAAGGCGTGATCGTACCACTCCTCATGATTTTGTAGCAATGAGATTCTGGGAATACTCTAAATGATTTGTATTGAAAACCTTTTTGTAATAATTTAATGAAATCGGGTTGTTTTTGAAAAACTTAAATTGGTTGGATTTTTCGGTTGTTACATCTCTTCCACAATCTTAAAGGTTGCAGCTCGCTCCTCGAACTTGAAAACCAGTCTATCAGTGATGCGACCAATGATACTAGACAACTCTTCCAGTAAAATTTGTGAAACCTGAGTGGAAATCCAATCATATAGCCGTGCGTCATCTGTATAAACCTTAGAGGACTACGCTTCTTGCCCAGACATAGACATCCTATTAAACAAGACCAAGTTGTCATCTCATAACCAAAAGGTCATCATTAACTCATCTCACTTTACCCACTATACAAAAATCCAGCACATAGGTCCTCTACTGGCTTCTTGGAATCCTCGTGGCTTTCCTCGATTCAGAGGTTTCTCCATTTGGGGGTGATACCATGAAGGCATTGGAGGATAATATTACATACAAGACACCACCTTCCATGTTGAGCACCATATTTTTAGAACCTCTCATTATAGTGGAGGTTGACAATGTCCTTGGGGGCATTAAATCCTTCCCTAAAGGTACCTTATGTGGGAGAGAATGGTTGAGAGCTCAACACATTTTGGATGCTCTTTGTGGAAAAGGTTCAACTATATTATATATGTGATTAATCTATGGCTAGGAGGAAGATGCCCTTATAGTTTGGCAGAATTTGTTGCCTCTGCTCATTTCACGCCGCTCTTAAAACCTGATAAGGGAATACGACCTATTGCAGTAGCCACTATATGGAGACAATTGGTTTTCAAGTTAGATATGAAAGGTGTTTGTAAAGAGAGAGCCAAGTATCTCAATGATTTCAGTTCAGGGTCAGGGTATTGGTTGGCGCTGAGGCCCTTTTACATAGCGCCAACAGGGTGTTGAGTGAGCAACATGATGACGGGTCTTTTTCCATGCTTACCGTGGACTTCTCTAATACCTTTAACCTTCTAGACAGATACGCATTACTTCATGAGGTCATATTGAGGTTCCCTTCTATATCATTGTAGGTAGAATTCCTATATGGTCAAGCAACAAGGTTATATCTAGGAGACACATATTTGGTCTACTACTGGGGTTCAATAAGGAGACCCCTTGGGACCACTTCTCTTTGCCCTTGTGTTGCACCTGATCTTACATAATATTAGAGACAATTGTAAATTTTTTTTCCATGCTTGGTACCTTGATGATGGAACACTTATTAGAGATTCGGAGGAGGTGACCAAATCGTTGGACATCATTAAGGTGATTGGCCCAAAATTGGGACTGCAATTGAATATCAAGAAAATAGAGCTCTTTTGGCCATATTGTGATGTTAGGAAGCTACGTGAGGGGATATTTCCAGTTGTTATCAGGAGGCCCCCTTTGGGAGTGAGAGTTATTGGAAGGGAGGGGGTGTTAGTAGAGATGATAGTTTCATTAGCAGCTTATCCATAAAGATATTCGAAAACACTGTGAATTTGATGCACCATCTTCAACAATTTTCTGAAACATAAAGTGAGCTCCTTCTGCTTCGGTCTTGTATGGGTATTGCTAAAATTTTCTTTGGATAAGGACGTGCTAACCTGTTTACATGGGGGAGGCAGTGTTGTTTTTTAACAAATGGTTGCGCGGGGTAATTGACGACATTATGGTTTGTGGTGGCCCTTTCGTTGGCAACATATAGTGGAGACTTGCTTCCCTACCCATTAGGTTTGTTGGTTTGAATTTATAATCGGTAGTAGAGGCTACCTCATATGATTTTTTTTGCCTCAAGGGCCCAATCTTGGGTATTGCAAGACCACATCTTATGGGATAGCGCCATATATGTTATGTATTTTGATTATGATTGTGCCTTGGCTTCTCTTCATAACAAGCTTCCAGATATTGACCATATCAGTTTTACTACTAAAGACACTGAACCCCCTCCTAATCCTATAATACACTGGCGAGTGCCCTTTTTATAAAATTATCCATGATATGGAAGTGCATCTCGACATGACATATTGGCAGAAAGCAGTTTTCTGGTGCTTACGTGCACCACATGCTCAAGATTTTCTTCTAGCTATCCTTATAGATGGACTTGGATAACATATTTCTCATGTGGAGTATTATGTTATCCTCAAGTATCGACTCATGATCCATATATTCCTAGCTGACGAGATATGTCTGGTGTATCGTAAGGCATGTTTGGAATCTTTTGGAGAGCATGCAGTTCACTGTAAAGAACTCACACGGTTCAAATACAGGCATGATATGGTTAGGGATGTTTTGTTTGACATAATTAAGCATGTTAGGGTCTCCGCCAAGAAAGAGGCACCTGTGAATTTTTTGATTGGTCCCACAGAAGGAAGGTCAACCCTTAGATCGGCTAACGTTTTGATTTTTGGATGGGTTGGAGGGAAACATGAATGCATGGACCTTATAGGGGTATCCTCTCTCTTGGGCTTGAGGACTGGGGGTTTCACAGTGGTACAGGTTGCTTTAAAGGCTGCTACAAGAAAATTCGCCAAACATGAGAACTCGTGCATGGAATTCAACACGTGTTCATACCATTTGCATTTGATACATTTGGTTTCCTCATGTTGGTTGCGGTGGAGTTTCTTAATAGAGTACAACGGATCATGCATAACAATGTTATATCTCCTAGGTCTATGGATTTAATCTTCAAAAGAATTGGCTTTACCATACAAAAAGGCTTAGGGGCGCAACTTGCTACCCATTTTCCATCTCACTTGTTATACAATGATAACTAAATTCTGATTCATTAATACTCCAATTTCTGAACAGCTAAAAATATCTCACAGATACATGACATTACTATTTAAAAAAAGTATGGATCATGTTCTTCCAGTAGTACGGGCCCAATACTACCCTCAACACATATCCATACTTTCCTCAAGAATCATCCCAAATCTTCTAAGTCATCTTCTTATAATTATACTCCCAAGAACCACTAAACATCGCACCAATCTTACTAAAGCACTTCCCAGGCTCTCCTAGGATTCCCACCTCACCCTGCCATCAGCTGTTGAAAGACCCTTACCAATGTCAGCTAACTATTACATGAATACAATTACATGCAACAAAACTTAAATAATCCTTCAACTAAAATACCAACCCTACAACGGTTAGACCCAAACTAGAGTTGCACACTAGGTCAAAATCAATCACTCTATCTTATTTAACCCATGCAACATGTAACTTAGCGTATTCATCTAATAGTTAACTCACATTAATACGAGTCCTACAAACCACAGGCAAGTAACATTCGATTAGTGGAACTCTACATGCAATAAAGGAATTTTGTAAATTCAAATACCTTTAAAGTATGTGGGGCGTAAAACCTTGTACGCAGGGCGTACTCCTAAGCGCCTTAGAATGTTGAGCATACGCTGGTACGCAGGGTATACACAACCCGAGTTCAAACCCTAAATTTTAGGGTTTGGACCCAATTTAACTCATTTATAGCCTCAATAACCTTATTACCTTCAACCTTCCTCCTCATCTCGAAAACCCTAAGAGTGTTTGTGTTTTTTTGAAGCTTGTTGGGCTATTTTGGTGCCTTTTTAGAGCTTTTGGAGTGGAAGGAAGAACATTGAAGTGGTGGTGTTGCACTCAAGGCTTTGGATCCAGCATTTAGTCCCCCTTGTGCACCTTGTAGAGGCAAAAAGTTTCAACTTGATGATAGAATCTCGTGGATCTAGTTTATCTCAAGTTGTTTCCTTTTTTATCCCAAACTTAGCCTTTGTGAGTAGGAGGTACTCTAAGGCATTTGAGTTGTCCTTTAAGAGGCTTTTAGGGATGTTAAGTCATAAAGTTGGGTTCTTGGTAACTAGTCCCCCCCCCCCCCCATGCAAGTGCTACATGGTCTTAATGGGTTAAGAGGATTAGGTTCTTTGTTTTAAGGACTTAATAGCCATATTAGGCCACAAATTTGGAAATTTTATGCCTTAGGACAACTAATGTGACCTAGATCTGAAGTTTGGATGTGGGTGCTTGATGTGTGCAATAAGCTACACCTAATTTTATATTTATAACCTAACTAACTTAACTACCTAAATTGCACCTAGGCAGTGTACCTAGTCGAATTATAGAATAGTCGGGTATGTCGGGTGTCAATCACAGGGAACAATTTGACTTATTAATTTATCTACTACTAAATTAACCTAGTTATTAACAAAGAAATGGAATATATCTAATTTTGGAAGTTTAGATGAACTTAATTCTTTAGCACAAACTCAATCAATAAACAAACGCTTTTGTTAGTTCGAATCCACTTTCTCTCAATGAGTTATAAATTAGCTATGACAATTAATGTTGGTTACCAATTAAGACAGTATTAGCAATTTAGTTCTAAATCTACTAACTTTAATCAATTCATGTAAATATATGTATGGTCACATAATAGTTAACACATAATCGATTATTAAATGAAATTAGAGCTATGTAAGATTGATTTGATAAACACACATTATGGTTATAATCATGAGTTCTCTAGCACAACTTAATTTTAATAATTCAATTGCTTAACTAAGATTGGTTTGATCTTAGCTCTAATAAACTAGTGTTCACTGAATTATTAGGTATTCAAATTCATTTAACTTCATATTCAATAACTACACAGAATAAGAATTTAAAGCAATCAATTATCAAACAAACATGCTAGGTAAAATGAATCCAACACAAGTCTTAACCAACTAGTAAATCAAAGCTAAAGTAAATACACCATGAGTTCCAGCTTCATCTAGCTAACAGAAGCAACTAGATTTAGCTGGACATCCTGGCAACTAAGCAAACAAAATCCATAATAAAAAACATGTTTAAATATACCAAACTATGAATGAAATTATGAACTTCTTCTCCCTTAGTGTTGAAAGCCAATTCCAAACTTTTTCTTCTTCTGAAAATCGTCTCCAGGAACCCTCCAAGGCAGCAAAAAGTCCTTTTAATCGTAATGATCATGGGTTTATATAATTTTCTCAAAATTTGAGTTTCACATCGTGACTTAGGAGGAATCCTTATCGGGAAGGATTTTACTTCGCGTGTATTTATCTTCCAGAATACTCATGCCACGTCGTGGCCTTCTATTTCACGTCGTGATTTAAGCTAAATTCGTGGGTTTCTTCTACTTTTGTACTCCAAGTCTCTAAAGTTCCATGTTTTGTCATTTTTGGTCCTTTTCTTCGAAAATGCTTCAATTTGGCTGCAACATATAATTTAAGCTTATAAGTACCGATATTCTATGCAAATAACCAAATTATTAGTAAAAATGTAAATCAATATTGCCTAAAAATATGTATAAGTATGGCAATATCTGTGCTTAAGGGATTACGCACTTAGTTAAGAAGTTGACAAGCAACCTCGTACATAGGGAGTACCGTAGGGTACACTGAGCGTGTGAGGTCGGCGCCTCATTCTTCGCTCAACTGCTAAGAATGGGGGGAATCATTATCAGACACACATTTATTTTGCCGCAAAACACTTAGGCGTACCGTCGGAAATGGATAACGGATAAACATGTGTTTTCCAACCAAACATGTTTCATTAAACTATGTTAATCATTACCTTAATATACACAAAGCATACTTTTTTTTGTTTTTATTTTTATTTTTAGAAAGCCATTTTTATCGAACATTTATTTTAAATATATCAAAATTTATAATTTTTTATTCTCTATAAATAGACATCTATATTGATATGGTTTTAAGATAAACTAAATTTTTTATTTTTTTAAAGTTTCAGCTTTCGTTATTAATAAGTGAATAAAAGCTATAAAATTTTTATTACAGTACATTCGTTATTCACTTATGAATAAAACGTATGCTTACTTTTTTTTTAAGTTTAAGTATCGTTCATATATGAATATGACATATAATAAAAAAATTACTTCAAATATATTTTTACATCATCTTTCGTCATATATTATATTTATATATGTATAAAACGTGTATTAGTTGTCGTCATATTTTATATTCATATATGAATAAAACATTTTATATTCATATATGAATAAGTAGTATAAATGATACTTAAACTGTAAAAAAAAATTAATTATATATTTTTATTCATAAGTGAATAACAAATGTACTGTAGAAAAAATCTGATACATTTTTATTCACTTATGAATAACGATAGCTGAAAAAATATATAAATATATATATATATATAATCTATTTTATCTTAAAATTATACTAATATAGATGTTTATTTGTAAAGAATAAAAAATCATGAATTTTGGTATATTTAAAATCATTTTCGATATAAATAGCTTCTTAAAAATTGAAAAAAAGATAAAAACTATGTTTATGTAAATATTAAGGTAATCATTAACATAGTTTAACAAAACATGTTTTGTTGGAAACACATTTGTATTCTTTATCGATTTCTGCTGATACAAAATATGCTTTTGTGGCAAAAATAAACGAGTGACTGAAAATGATTCTTACATTCTCAACCTTTTTTATTTTCTCAATTGAATTTACCACTCTCTCTCTCTCTCTCTCTCTCTCTCTATATATATATATATATATATATATATATATATATATATATATATATATATATATATAAGGTTAGGTTCATATGAGACGACCTAATTTTGTGAGACCATAAGATGCAATCCTAGCTATTCATTTGGTAGATAAAACAAAAAACATTTTAAAAATGCAAAATAATTGAAAATTTTCGAAATGTTTTTTTTTTCAGATATTATTTTCAGAATTTATATTTTCCAAAAATAAAAATAAAAAATACCAAAAAAAATATAAAAAAAATACATTTTTTACATATTCTAGTAGAATAAATAAAATATTCTATATATCTGAGAAATCTAGTATAACATTCTAACATTATAAAAATCACATTAATATATTTACAGTGTAATATTCTATTAAAATATTTCACATATTAAAAAAACGGTAATTTTTTTATGATTTTTAGGTAATTAAAGTTTCGAAAATAATAATTAAAAAAAGAATTTTTAGATTTTTCCTTTTGTTTTACATTTTAAAATTATTTTTAAATTTAATCTCACTTTCTCATTAAATTAGTATGGTCTCAAAAGAACTTAAATATAATATATATATATATATATATATATATATATATATATATATATATATATATATATATATATATATATATATATATATATATATATATATATATATATGGTTAGGTTTATTTGACAATCTAATTTTGTGAGACTGTGAGATGCAATCCTAGCCATTCATTTGGTAGATAAAACAAAAAACATTTTTAAAATGCAAAAAAATTGGAAATTTTTGAATTTTTTTTTCAAATATTATTTTCGGAATTTATACTTTCTAAAAATAAAAATAAAAAAAATATAAAAAAATATATATTTTTTTACATATTCTAATAGAATAAATAGAATATTCTATATATCTGAGAAATCTAGTATAATATTCTAACATTATAAAAATCACATTACAATATTTACAGTGTAATATTCTATTAAAATCTTTCACGTATTTAAAAAAATGGTAATTTTTTTTTATTATTTTTAGGTAATTAAAGTTCAAAAAATAATAATTAAAAAAAAAAAAGAATTTTTGGATTTTTCCTTTTGTTTTGTATTTTAAAATTATTTTTAGATTTAATCTTACGGTCTCATTAAATTAGCATTGTTTCAAAAGAACCTGGATATACACAATATATATATATATATATATATATATATATATATATATATATATATATATATATATATATATATATATATATATATATATATATATATATATATCTACACATAGTAACCGTTTACCCGCGCCAAGCGACGGATACAAATATTTCTTTTGGAGATTGGTTTCTAGCAGAAACGATATCATTAAGAATTTAAAATGTAAAGTTTGGATTCCTTATAAATATACATAAACTAATGATAGATTGTGCATTATTATTCGTGCAACACTTCTTTATACATCACATGTTCACATTCGATATATAGACTTCGCTGCCTTTGAAATGGTATTTTCCGACCATTTGTAATCTTTTAAGGGGTTCAAAAAAGCAATTTTTCACCTTTAATTTAGTACAAGGGGTGGAAATTGGTTTCCAACTTTATATATAAACAACAAATTGAAGAAATAATCGACGAAAACAATATTTTTTTTTAATATACGAAAACCGTTTGTTATAGGTTTTAGAATTAAAAATTACACAATGATTTTAGTATTTAGGAAAACAAAAAAATATCTAATTATTTAGGTTTGAAACTGCATAATTTAATCGAGACATTCATTAATCATGTATGTATCTTTTTTATAATCATAAAAAGTCACATTATTTCATTTTATTGTCACATTATTTCATTTTATTGTGATCAAATTAAATATTAGGCGTAAAATAGCATTCAAGATGATTAATACATTTTATATAGTTTTTATGTTTTTCTTTGACAAATTTTATTTGTAGACTTGATGAAAATTAGAAAAGAATATATATGATAACCATACATTAAATTATTCTTATAATTGGAGAAATATATTAAGAGTAATGATAAATGTTGTTCTATATTTCATATTAGAACCTTAAAGTATTCCGATGTTTATATGTTGTATTTTTTTTTTATTAAACTCCACATTTGCTCAAACCGAATCTATAATTTAAAGTGTTTATTGAAGTTGAAATTAAAAAAAATTAAAAATAAATAAAAATAAAAAAAACTATGAAAAGAGCATTTAACACATGATAACTTTAATATTCACACAAACATGGATATATAAAGCTTCTTAAATCTACAATCTAATTATCGGTGCTGAAAGATGATAAAGAGCAATCTTCATTGTTCCGTTTATTATTGGGATAATCTACACGAAAGTTCAATGGCTCTTCCTCCTAACTTTACCCCAATATCAAAAACCTCTTGTTATGGGCGAATTTGACCTCTTTCTTTAAGACTAAGGCGCACCCAACTCAATAACCCTATACATAAGCACCCCAGATTACTCCAATAGTCCAAGGTTTTTTTAGTATATCAGCCATAAGTAGATTGTTATTTCTGTAATCCCCAAGAATAGTCCTCAACAACATAAGGCTATGAAAGTTCATGTCAGAACAATGGCTGCTATCAAAACAAAAATAAAATGATCACAATTCAAATTCTTTGAAAATACTACTTTATTATACTAAAAATAACTCATGCCAAAAAGCCTTTTGTTCCAGAACGAAGTTTAAAGGCAATCAAGGAATTAAAAAAGTAAAATGTGAAATCTTTACTCTTTTGCACCAAAAGAGTAAAGAAGAATCACATCCACAGCTAAAGGTTCCAACTTGGTGGTTCCAGCTTTTTCCAACAATCGCATGATGTATACGATAAATAGGTATAAAGACATTACTTTCAATTTTTGAAAGACAAAACACTTTTCTTATGCTTTATAATCCAAATTTAGCTTCATTAGTATTCAATAGAAAGAGATATGATTTGATTAACTTAACAATTATTATTAACAAAGTCTAAAATATTAACTATATGAATATAAGATTAAATAAAACGCGAAAATTTGGAAAGGTAATGAAGTGGTGACTTGATGTGGACTCTATTAACTTCAATGCAGCTCCTGATCAAAATTCAGCATCTCTACAAAGTTTTGTTCTTCATTGTCTTGATGTCATCCACCTTGCTATTCTTTGGATTTTTTTCTCCTTATATAATTCCAGCAAATGTTTTACTTTTCTTTTCTTCTTTATTTTGTCTCAACTATCTGTTGGTTTGTGAATGCTTAAATCTTCTCCTTCATCAACACTTTCTTTGAATGATGATGAAGAGAGCCTCGTGAATAATGAAATTTTCAACTTTTCCATTAATGATGCAACTATGAATACCACATCCTTCTTACCTTTCATGGTAGAATCAACCATTCACACATTGCACATTTCAAACCTGGGCAATTAGATTACAACTGTTTGTAGACTCTGCATCTTAGAGTGCATATGAAAAGTAAAATACAAAAAATCAAAGCTGGAAAATCTACTCGTGTTCATCAATCCCTAATAAAAAAATAAGAACAAATTAGCGCCCTTCCATAGGGAAGATACATAGGAAATGGATTAAGATAGCATATGAGTCATAATAAAAAACGAAACCAAAATCCAATCAAATATAATTTAATGACACTGTGTGATTATGATTGAAACATATATGAAAGCAAAAGAAATATAAAAATAAATATAAAAAAAAGAGAAAGAGAAGAGACAGGACCAGGATAGTGATCGAAGGAGGCAGTAGGGTTTAGAGAGTGATTTCAAAATTCAAATCAGGGGATTTGAGAGATTCGTTATCCGCCAAAGCCTTGTTCTTTCAAGCTTATGTCCTGTAATGAAATAAATGAAACAAATTAAAACACACATAAAGTGATTCGTCAATTGATAGGGATTTTCTTGACCACCATGAGACATACATGGGAGGAAGCGAGATCAAGAATTGGATTTGGGGATGGGTGATTCGATGAACCAACAACGACGGTGGAGACAGCAGCAATTTGGCGGTGGTAGGGACGACAATTACAAGGAGGCTATCGTATGAATAGAAACACCGATGATTCATCCTTCACGTCTCACGTCCCGGTAAGAGAAAATTAAACTTGAAATCAACATCAATATAACCTTGAAGAAACAAATTAAACACACAAAAACTACATAAATCAAAAATAGCGAATGGAAGTTGTGTTCGTCGACAATTGAGAAGACGGATAATCACAGAGAATGAAAAACAGGAACCGATAATGACAACAAATCTGTTTGTAGGTTATTGGTTCAGTTGTGGGAGAGGTAAACGGTGGCAGTGAGTCATGTTAGGGTTTCTTGACTGAGAAAGGAAGAACAGAGAGAAACGGGAAATGATTTCAACAAAGGAAACTAAGAGCGTATGATATAGAAGAAGATGGGTCACAACTTAGAGCGTATGATATAGAGTGATTCCACTTGACCGAGTCAATTGGCATAACTTGAGGAATATCGGTTCATCTTTGACTGTTGACCGGGACTTTTCAAAACGTGTGTTCGACCGGATAAGATTTGTCTATTCTATAATGCATAAACCCATTGTAAATAATGCAATAAGACTTGTACCTCTTAAAATTCAGTATTTTAGGTTAAATGCTTATTAAGGTATATATATATATATATATATATATATATATATATATATATATATATATATATATATATATATATATATATATACTAGCCGTTTACCCGCGCCAAGCAACGGGTGCGAATAAATTTTTATGAAATTAAAGTCAATGTCTTAAAGGCTTGAAATCTACTGATCTTTGGTTTTTAATGACAATGAACTCGATCATAAAGAGCACCAACTTTGTAGCCGTTCGAGTCATAAATATTTTGTCTTCATCCTTTGTAAAGATAAAATACTACAAATAAATAATGTTTTTGAAAAAATGCTCACAACGAAATTATTTGATCGATGTAATTCAATTTTCATGGAAAAAAGTCAATTTGGTCAATATTTCCATTCAAAAAAAATTGTTTGATCAGTGTAATCAAATTGACATGGAAATGAGTAATTAGTTGAGTAATTCATGAACCATTTTGTGTTTGTTATTTGATAGTTTTTTTAATATATAAATACTACATTTAATGGTTCAAAATTCAAAGTAGTATCCAACCAAATACATCTTGGAATTAGTCGATAAGCAAAAGCCAACAATCATAAAATTGACAAAACTTTCAAAAACAATTGATTTGCCTTTTTTACATTACTAAGAGCAGAGTCAATTTTATTAACTCTAAAAAAGGTAAACTCACACTTAACAAATAAACCTTTCTGACTTTTATTCCTTTTATCCATTTTCCTTAATTTCGACCAAATTACACTGATCAATCTAATTCTACAACCTTTTCAAACTTATTTGAACTTTTAAAAAAATGATCTTTAGCATCACTAAGGGAACTCCAACAATTTAGTATAACCTTGAATTCATACCGACCCAAATTCATGTATTTTTCATTAATGACCAAACTACCCTTTACAAATTAAGGAAAATGGATAAACTAATACATGTACTAATATCTTCCGACAAATACAATACGATCTAGCCTCCTCGATGTTGTTACCTAGCAACATGGTAGGTAAACTATGAAGAATATCAGCAAAAGAAGCTCAAGTAGAAGGAACTTGACTCTAAAGGAAGAAGGATCAATATATGATCTCCTACCTCGTGACAAAATAAGCTGCTAAAACAGCTAAAAAAAAGAACATGTTTAAAGATTTGCATCATGTACAATATATGGGATGAATGCAACATAAATCTTTATGACTCAAACCTGAACAGGTAAACTCCTTTCTAGTTCTCTCCATAGGGGTTCCATTCGGTCAATTGTCCTTGGGAATTGAAACTTTAATGGACCAAAATTATAAATATATAAAATAAAGTGCATCAAAAAAATATAAACCAAAATTTACCTCATTTTCATCAAGAGCAGCCCTTTCAAGCAGTTTTTCAATCTCTTTTTAAAAACTAAATTAAATGCTAAATAATTCTTGTTTTTTGCAGTTTGTAAAGTGCATCTGTTACACCCAAGAATGCTTCTATAGTAAGATACAACCTTAAAACATCCATAAATAAAAATTTTACAGCTCATTATATGTTCCTATTGCAAATCACATGCTTGAAAAACGTTCTTAAACATGAATGTTTCTAGAGGCACATGCAGTGTCTTAGAATTGATAATTCCATATAATAAGAACTTAGAAGCAATCAGGAACAAATTTCTTTTAATAACAGAACATAAGGAAATATTTTGTAGAGCTCATAGCCTCTTGTTCTATTCTCCCTCAAGCATTTCTACAAACAATTTATATGCAATTTCCTTGTTTCGCAGTTTGTCTTTTTCTTTACACCATTTTCATAGAAGTTGGGGCTTTGAAGGAGAAGATGGTCTGATGCTAAAGTTTAATATAGATATTTTAGTATTGCAAATAAGTAAACCAATATGATCAAATCTTTCATCCATCCCCATATATATGATATAGTCTTTATAATGAAACTAGATGACATCGTTTGATTGAGAGAAAGAGATAAGAGAATTTCATACTTACCTTTTGTGTTCACAATCACAGAGAAGGGTAAAGGAGATAAAGGGGAAGGGATCGAAGATATGGATATGACGAAGCTACATAAGATCAAATAATCAACCTTCTCTTAAGATCCACATTTAAGAAAGCATTTCTTCCCAAAAACCTAATAAATTGAAAGCATGAATTGTGATCTTAACCTTGGAAACATAAAAATTTCAACTTGAGAATCAACGGAACAAAAATAAATGGTATTTAAAAAGAAAATAGAACAAATGATTAAAGAACAAAATGAAAGAATTATACCAATATGGGCATTCTTCGGGGTAATTGTTTTGAAAGAACAATATGAAAAAGCATACCAAATGGTTCCATTTTGGCAATACAATCCTTCAAGTTTCCGGTTGCAACATGACATCATTATTTGTTTATTTAATTGCAGAAATTATTGAAAGGCATTACCTTTTCATTGATAATGAGATCATCAACATCGTTATTTTGTTTATTTAATTGTGGTGGTGGCGCTTAGGACTTTTTTACAGATAGAGATGGATGGCAATGTCTTTGGCTTAAAACATTTTATGGTCATGGAACAGGGGAGCTCTAAGATCTCCAAGCTAGGGTTTTTAATGGAGATTATAGTGAGATAGAGAGAGATGAAGATGTGTCTTCAACAAATACAGACAATTAGAAAGTGCGAGAACCCAAAATCAAAGCGAAACTCAAGAAAAATATATACCAACTAAAACATAAATCGATTTAGGACTCTTACCTAGTACTACCTGACAGGGGAGCAATGTCGCTGTTTCAACCACCATCACTTCCATACCTTCTATTGATATTAACCAACAAACCTATATGGAATCAAAGATGCGCACATAAGAGAGAGAGAGATATATAGAGCGAGAGAGATCACATAGAAATTGGAGAAAGTAAACACATAAATATGTAGTCTATAATGGGAGATGACTTTGGCTTAGTGTAGTGATGAGTGAGGAGTCTCTTCAATTTATAGTGTATTCCAGAAGAAGAGGTATTTTCTGAAAAATTGGAATGAGAAGTTGCCTTTTTGTTGAAGTTGTTGGGTAGGATAAGGAACATGACCAGGTCAAAATATGTAATTTGTAACAGGACCAGGTCAAACACCATCAACATTTAAGGTTTAAAATACACGTTGACCGGATAAATATGTAATGCATAAATTAGTTCTATATGATGTTTTAAGGATGGTACCTAAATGCTTATTAAGGTGTGTGTGTGTATATATATATATATATATATATATATATATATATATATATATATATATATATATATATATATATATATATAATGATTATATTCATGTTCTTTTAAGACAATGCTAATTCAATGAGATCGTGAGATCGAATCTAAAAATAATTATATATATATATATATATATATATATATATATATATATATATATATATATATATATATATATATATATATATAAGTTCAGGTTCATTTGAGACCATTCTAATTTTGTGAGACCGTGAGACCAAATCTAAAAATAATTTTAAAATGCAAAATAAATGGAAAAATCCATGGATTTTTTTTTAAATATTATTTTCAGAACTTTAATTAACTAAAAAAATAATATAAATAAAAAAAAATAAAAAAAATCCTGTTTTTTTTTTAAAATACGTAAAATATTCTAATAGAATATTACACTGACATTTTCTAAAAAATAATTTTAAATGCAAAATAAATGGAAAAATCTAAAAAAAAAATTTTTAAATATTATTTTCGGAACTTGATTTAACTAAAAAAAATCCATTCTTTTTTGAAAAATACGTGAAATATTCTAATAGAATATTACATTGTATATATTCTAAAAAATAATTTTAAAATGCAAAATAAATGGTAAAATCCAAAAATTCTTTTTTTAAATATTATTTTCTGAACTTGAATTAACTAAAAAAAAAATGTGTCTCACGGTCTCACAAAATTAGACCGTCTCACAGGAACTTAACCCTATATATATATATATATATATATATATATATATATATATATATATATATATATATACACACACCTCATGTCTTAAGAATTAAGATAAATGGAAAGGAGGAGAGGCTTAAGAATTTTGCCAGTATTTTTATAAGATTTTTGTTGAATTTTTAATTGAATTTACATTAAAGGACACATCACCATTGATCCAAGTGCTTGCGCCTCCTTATATTTTCTTTATTTTTTTTTTCTCTTTTTGCTATATTTTTTTCCACTTTCCATATTATTAAAGATGAGTCAGATCTGCCGAAAACGTTTGAAGAGACATTTGTACTCCACTCCCTTGTTTTCTTCAATACATCTCCTGATACCATTGTTTTCCCTTTCTAACTTTCTTCTTCCAATTGACGTTTCAAAAAATTCGACACTCTCTTATTTTGCTTCTTCCATCTTTCCTCTCTCTCTCTCTCTTTCTCTCTCTCTCTCTCTCTCTCGAAAAACCTGAAGGGTCACAACCCGCACTGCAGATACGGACCACCACCACCACCACCACCATCGGCCATCATCACCCCTAACATCGCACCACACTATCAGTGGTGAAGGAGTTAGATTTAAAGGAAAGCGTGGTGTCGTGGAGATTAATGAAAATTTTTGAGGGTTCTATGTTGAATTTCTTGGATTTTTTGGGATATTGCTTAAATACTATTTGTGCTCTTTGTGGGATCGTTGAAACCCTAAACGAAAGTGAGAATTTGGCCTTTTAATATACTGATTTTTAGGCAGTATAGAAGCTTGTTTTGTGTAAACGTTATTTCATGAGCTTCAAATTTTAACAACTTAACAGTGAAATAAAGAAATTTTAATAAATCAATAACATGTGTAGCAACCGTGTGTGTGAGGTTATCCAGCATTGATGACAAAATTGTTCGATTTTGATTTTTATTGTTTTTTTTTCACATAATTACCTTCAATTTCCATTTATTTACCGAAATTCCCTGCTGGGTTTTAGCATTTACGTGGCTTTATTGTAGCTATTCATTTCATGAGGGTTGAAATTGGGAGAACACCCTCTGTTCCAAGTACAATCTTCTTGCATGCAGAATATATATTTTGATGTCCTTTATTGTAAAATTGCTTGTTAATTAATTCTAATAATTGTAATCCTAGGAATTTGTTTGCTTGTTTGTTTTTTTTTCTTTCTTTAGCATAAATTCATAAACCACATATGGTTATTCAAAACTTTTCATTCTAATCTTTAACATTGCTGGATTTTATCTCTAATCTGCAACAAAATGGAATAACTATATTTTTAGATGGATTTAACTGATTCTTTGTTGTGATGAGCATAAACCTGGTAAAGATTTACTTTTGTTATAGTTAAGATTGAAGCAACTTTTTGATGGCTGCCTGCAGGCTGTTTGCTTAAATGTGCGACTTAGAATCTGAAGGCTCCATTAATACATATAGGCATGGGTATCCATCTCAGTCTTCTATCTTCTTATCCATAATTAGTAATTTTGAAATCCAATATTTTCATCACTAATTAGCATTTTATTTCTTAATTCCATCTTAGACTCGATGTTTCCTTGTTCTAAAATTGGTCAATTGTATAGGAATGTTACTGTGTTGACTCATTTAGAGTCGAAAAATTAGTTTATAATTGAAACTTCTATAGGAATGAATTTGGTTATTGATGAATATTTGATAACCAATTTAATTAATCTGCAATGATATTATAAACTCTGTGCATAAAACTTTAGAGACTAACAAAATAAAGTGTTACTTTAAAATTCGGAGAGTAGTAGGTAATAAATCTCTACAATTTGTCAAAATGTTAGTAGTCACAATCAAATTATGATTACGTACATTTGTCAGGTGTCGTAACTGGAGATGATTTATGGGATTATCAATGGCATACCATTTGGAAAAATAAAATAATGCTTGTTTTTTATTATTGTCAACGAAATCAGTGAATAATGCTTTGCCTGTTTTACTAATATTGATATTTATGTTTGGTATGTTATTTTTCCTGAAACACAAGTTTGAGAAGTTGTTTCACTCTTGATTTTTATAAGAAAGCACATGATCATATTATTCAGCAATACCCTTACTACCCTCTATTGAAGTTCGGAATGGATAAATCATGTGATTACTTGAATAAATTATCTCTTATAAGTATTTGTGTTGCTAAAATTTAGAAGTTTTTTTTTTATTTATTTCTACAAGTAAGCTTTTTGCCATTGAACTTCAGCTACTACACTGTTTAATTTTTTCAGGAATTTTTTTGTTTGTTGAATATGGTTGTGTTGATGCTAAAATTACATTTGTGTATAAAGTATTGTCAATTGACTTATTTTTACTATAATTGTTATTCGGTTATCATTTTTTATGTTATCAGCCTTATCAGATGTCCCCATTTATGGAAGACACTTATGTTTTGTTGGACCCAAAGTAGTACCGTGCTTAAGCTTGTCTTAGATACGATATTTTTGTATTTAGATTTCTTGATATTTTTGTTAGATATTTTTTTGGATATAGATTTTTAGAAAAAAAGTTTCCTTCATATTAATGTAATCTAGAACTGCCTGCCTGAGTTGTAGGCCCATTATTTTCTTATATATTGTTATTATTGGTCAACAGTTGTAAGTATTGTGTTGACAAACTGTAAATATATATTGGTTAAAAAGTTAAAACGGTAAAAGTACATTGGTGAAATGTGTAGAAGATTGGAGTACATTCTAAAAATTATCACACCACACTTATAAACAATTAGCAAGACCTTACTTTTGATGCATTGCTATTGTTATGACAACAAGAAACTGTTAGGACCTACGTGAGTTTGATGCTGGTTGTTTGCAACATATCATATCCGAATGTAACTTTCATATTTCGTTTGTTTTCGGAACTGTGGTTGGTGGTTTTTGAATAATATATTGTTGTGTTGCTATGGGTTTGAATACCCAATTGTCTTTTTGTGTTGGGTTTTCTTTAATTACCACATTTATCTTTTTGCTAATTTCTCTAATTTCTGAGGGCTCTGTTTCATTTCTTAATTATGTTTTTTTTTACATTAACCAGACAGCTTAACTTGGGCCGTGATTATCACGACCCTTATATATATATATATATATATATATATATATATATATATATATATATATATATATATATATATATATATATATATATATATATATATATGGTTAAGTTCAAATGAGAACACTATTTAATGTGAGAACGTGAGAACACTAATAT
The DNA here is from genome assembly GCF_052625555.1 of Lactuca saligna. Classification (NCBI taxonomy): domain Eukaryota; kingdom Viridiplantae; phylum Streptophyta; class Magnoliopsida; order Asterales; family Asteraceae; genus Lactuca; species Lactuca saligna. Next base: position 312,933,700 of record NC_136421.1, read on the forward strand.
ATATGTATATATATATATATATATATATATATATATATATATATATATATATATATATATATATATATATATATATATATATATGATTAGGTTCATGTGAAACAGCCTAATTTTGTGAGACCGTGAGATGCATTTTTTTATTTTTTTTTTATTTTTTTAGTTAATTCAAGTTCCAAAAATAATATTTAAAAAAGAATTTTTTTTATTTTTCTATTTATTTTGCATTTTAAAATTATTTTTAGAATATGTACAGTTTAATATTCTATTTAGAATATTTCACGTATTTTTCAAAAAAAAATAGATTTATTTATTTATTTTTTTAGTTAATTCAAGTTCCGAAAATAATATTTAAAAAAAGAATTTTTAGATTTTTACATTTATTTTGCATTTTAAAATTATTTTTTAGAATATGTCAGTGTAATATTCTATTTAGAATATTTCACGTATTTTTAAAAAAAAAACGGGATTTTTTATTTTATTTCTTTCTTTTTTTGTTTAGTTAATTCAAGTTCCGAAAATAATATTTTAATTTTTTTTTTATTTTTCCATTTATTTTGCATTTTAAAATTATTTTTAGATTTGGTCTCACGGTCTCACAAAATTAGAATGGTCTCAAATGAACCTATATATATATATATATATATATATATATATATATATATATATATATATATATATATATATATATATATATATATATATATATATATATATATATATATAGGGTTAGGTTCATGTGAGACGACTTAATTTTGTGAGACCGTGAGACGCATTTTTTAATTTTTTTTAATTTTTTTTTTAATTTTTAAAATTTTTTTTAGTTAATTCAAGTTCCGAAAATAATATTTAAAAAAAGAATTTTTTTTATTTTTCCATTTATTTTGCATTTTAAAATTATTTTTAGAATATGTACAGTGTAATATTCTATTTAGAATATTTCACGTATTTTTCAAAAAAATAGGATTTTTTTTTTATTTTATTTTTTATTTTTTTAGTTAATTCATGTTCCGAAAATAATATTTAAAAAAAGAATTTTTAGATTTTTCCATTTATTTTGCATTTTAAAATTATTTTTTAGAATATGTCAGTGTAATATTCTATTTAGAATATTTCACGTATTTTTCAAAAAAAAAAACGGAAATTTTTTATTTTTATTTTTATTTTATTTTATTTTATTTTTTTTTAGTTAATTGAAATTCCAAAAATAATATTTAAATTTTTTTTTTTGGATTTTTCTATTTATTTTGCATTTTAAAATTATTTTTAGTTTTAGTTTCACGGTCTTACAAAATTAGTATGGTCTCAAATGAACTTAAAGCTATATATATATATATATATATATATATATATATATATATATATATATATATATATATATATATATATATATATATATATATATATATATATCAGCCATGTTGGTTTCGGTAGTAAATATTTAACATCCCTAAAAAAAAAAAGTCCTTTTGACGGAAGACGCTACAAACTTGACAAAGAAAACCCTTCATCTGCTTCTTCATCATCAGAGCTCCTCTCTCATCTCGCATCCATCATCGATTCAGGTACGCTGCTGTCTTCTCTTCTCTCTCTCGATCTCTGCTGATTCTAGGTTAATGGTTTTGTTTTGTTTTGTTTCTCCACTAGCCTGCAATTTTTTCTCTGGTTCGTTTCATTTTCAATACAATGATTCTCCGTCATTCGATTCTGGTATCAAGCAATCTCCTATGTGTATAATATATCTCTTTGTTTTGAGCTAGGTGTGTTTTATAAAGTTTGTTTGAAATCATTTACGCCTTCCATGTGTTCGACAAAATGCCCCAGTCAGTTATGCCCTTCACGTATGTCAATCGATGTCAGGGACGAAGGAGCAGTATTTATACGTTATTAGGGAGGAGAATAAGAAATGTAGGGTTTGTTTTTCAGAAATTAGTAGTCTCACTATATCTTGTCACTTTAGCTACCACTGCTTATCAGCATTGGTCCTATTGTGTTAATGTTGAAGTTGGGTGTGCTTTTATATTGCAGAAATCCGTTATGGTTGATGTTAAACTCGTGTGGTTGGTGGATTGATATTATTATTGCAATTGAATATAATCTTTTTCTCATAAACCCCAATTCGGGTTTTCAATCAAGTTCATTTTCCTCATTTTCAGTTATTGGTGAAGGGAAGAAGTTTGTTTCTCAATGGCACCACTTATAAACAGATTTCCATTTGTAGCTACTCATTTGAAGAGAATGATAGCTAAGCTGAATGCAAATGATGAGAAACACACAATAAAATCATGGTCACGTGCATCTATGATCATACCTGAAATGGTGGGCCATCGTATTGCTATCCATAATGGAAAAAGACATCGTCCTATTCAAATAAAAGATGCCATGGTAGGCCACAAATTAGGGGAATTTGCACTTACACGTGCACGAAAGCCACAAAAACCACAAAATGTGAAAAAACCTGCAAAAAAGGGTAAATGATCAAAAGATTGAATCACTTTACTAAAACTTGTTAGATTGTTAGGTTGTATTTTGCTTTTGGTTTACCAGCATTTTATTATGGGATTCTAAGATTTTGTCTCGCATTCGCACTTTGTTTTTGTAATAAAGCCTACTACATTTGAACTTGTTGGTTTTAGCAATTAAACATGTCTCATTTTCTATGTGTTTCATTAGCATGATGTGTCAATTTATTTATTTATTATAAATCACATCAGTTTTTTTTGGGAACTCGGAGTTAACCGAAATTATTTTCACCAATAAAATTATAATTCACACTACATAAATTATCTAAAGTACAATGCCCTAGATGGAATAATTAGGAAAACCTACTAAAGAAAGACTTTTTTTTGAGGTATGTGTGCATGAGTTACCTAAAAGTAGTAACATGCTTTTGGCTATTTGCTTTATAATATAAGCAGACATTATACTTACGGTTTTTTTCATACTTTTTAAAAATCTACCAATTGTAATTGAAATAAATGAAAGTAGGAAATAAACAAATAAGGAAGTTTTTTTTTTTTTTTTATCTTATTTTATTTTATTTTTTTATTATTAGTTTAACCCAATAGATACTAATAGCTTCATGGATCGGCATTTTTTGGTTTTAACGTTATGTGTGTTGTTCCATTCCTTGTAGTTCCAAACCAAAAAACTTGACTTTTGAGCTTAAAGTACATTGCTTTATTAATTTCTCTTATTAAATCAAGTAATGAAACTATCACTTCATATCCTTTTTTCTTAATTTTCTAAACCGAAATCAGACTGCTATTTCTTTAAAGAATAAAGTTATAGTATTAAATAGTTGATTGCTTGGATATTATCTTTTATTATTTTTGGTATGATAAGCATTTTGTTGAACTATGTTTATTAGTTTCCAAAACAAAAACGAAATGGTTGCTTAATATGTAATATTATTGAAATAATAATTATAGTGTATATTACAACTTTTTAAGTCTTCTCTATCTCAGATAATATATAATTTTGCTTAAGCTTAAACCAAATTTCAAACTTTTTTACTACATTTCTTCATTCCAATTCCAACTCTTTTGTCCGAGATCAACACTTTATTTGATAATACATCAACGACAATAAAAATTAGCAATTTGTCAACATTACAAAAGAGCTTTCCCATTTGCTTATAATTTTCAAAACGTACTTTAGTTTTTCCATCACATTTTTAAGATTGACAAATTTATTCTCTTTAAACAAAATTGACAATAAAAATGAGCAATTTGTCAACATTAGATAAGAGCTTTCCCATTTGATTATTGTTGGATTAGTGTCTAAGTCCATAACTATTTTGGTATGTACTTGACCCGATGGTGCATGGTCATTTTGGGTTGCCTTCACCAAAGCAACTTGATTGGAGAAATAAATAAAGAGAGAAAGGTTATTATGATTTATTAATATGTTATAAGAATAATATATTAAATGAGAAATCATATTTGTTTAATTAATATTGGTCAATAATTAATTATAAATTAATTTTGTGATCAAGTGTAATTAATTAAACTAGAGGGGCTAAATTGTAATTATGTGATAGTTACAAAATATGGTAATGGTTATCCTAGATATAGGTTGGACGAATTCAAGGGATAAGATATCCTTGAAATCGTCCAAAGGATAAAGGATAAGGGTTTTCAAGGTTTATCTTATGGTTGCTTTGTGGATAAGCAACTAGATAAGGATAATGACTGAAACCCTATCTCTACACCTATATAAAGACCCTAAGGCCTTAGAATTCGTGTACTTGTTCCCAAGGAGTCCTAAGGATGAATTCTAACCTCTCTCCTCTCTCTTTATACCTTCTCCATTTGCTCTTGGTGTTTGTAAGCCATTAGAGGAGTGACACTTGTGACTCTAAGCATTTTAAAGTCAAATCAAGGTGGAATTAGGATTGTTATTGCTATATAACAATCAAGGTATGTTCTTAAACCCATTTATATGTTAATATCGATTTCATATACTAGAATTAGGGTTTATAGTCTTAGATCCAAACATTAGGGTTTGTATGAGCACATAAGATGTCTTATGACCAAAACCCATCAGTGGTATCAGAGCCACTGGTTTGGTTTCAATTGTATGAACTTGATATATTAGGGTTTATTGCCAATAAACCCTAGGGGGCTAGGGTTTTTTGAGATTAGGGTTTGTAAACCCTAATTTGCAAGAGTTTGAATAAGATCTTCAAATCCTTTCCTTAAACCCTTAAATTTCGAAATCTAGGGTTTGTTATAATCCCTTGATTTTCGAAATTTGCCTCCTCCCAAAGATAAGGTCCTAATTTTTAGGGATTTAGATTATCCCATATCTTGTAATTATCCTCTAATTGTTATATATGGTAATTCAAGATCTTGCATTATCCATCCATATTTTCGAAATCTATATAGATATTTAAGGGATTAGGATAACTTAAATGTCTAAATGGTAATTATCCTCATTATTTTGATAATCCCTTATGATTTAATAATTAAATTAATAGTCTAATTCAAGATAATTATTAAATCAAGAGTTTTAATATTTAAAATTTTAATTTAAATGTCATAAATTCGAAATTTTAAGATAAATTAAAACTTAAATTGTTTTGAAATGCTTCAAAACTTGCCCTCAAGTTTTGGAATTTAAAAGTTGATTAAAAGTTTAATTAGGAATGTTAAATTCTAAAACCCTAGTAATGTTTTGAAAAGTTCAAATCACACCCTTATGGTTTTATTAATCAATTAAGGTGTATAATTGAAAGAAGTTTAATAAATCCATAAAAGTTTAGGTTTACAATTTAATTGAATTAAAAGTATAATTGTTAAATTTGATCACCTAATATTTTAAAAGTATGAAATGCACCCTATATTATATATATAACATTAAAAGTCTAACATTATATATATGTATGAGTAAAAGTCAGTCTTACCGTTAGTAGGCCTCATTTACGAAGCTGGTCTATAAGGGGTGTTTAAGGAAATTGCCTATAAAATGACGATTGAATGAGTATCCACTCTTACCCACCGCACTCTTGACTAGTGGAGGGTCGTTAGCCGAACGGGTAGGATAGGACGAAACCTTCCATTATAAGTATAATGAAATACAAAGTAACTAAATGTTTTTCTAATTCCCAATCTTAGTTACTTAGGCAAAAGTGAATTGATGCAATTCTATGAAATTACACTTTGTGCCCTTGCGAAGACGTTAGTGGAGCGTGTGTGGTTTACCGGCACACTAAATGGTTCTAAGCAAAGGTTGCAAAGGGTGACTCAATGTTTGTCATAGTTCGGTGGAGCGTGTGTGGTTTACCGGCACATCGAATGGGTGATTGTAACATGTGAGGGCACCATGTAAGTTTGCATGGTTATTCGCACCCGCTTTGTGATCCTCGGCATCCCAGTCACAAACAAGAGGGGCATATCGAGATTTAAACATGCCATTGAAAGTTCAATGAATCTCAAAGGATCTAGGAGTTTTCATAGATTTAAAACTTAAATTTTTTTTTTCGTTTTTCATGGTGGAAATTAGTGAATCGTCATTCACTTACCTTCAAATATTCTGCAACTAGATTACGGCATCCCTTTTCTAGGTTGTAGCGTATTGTGTTGGGTCCTAGCCTTAGTATCTCATTTGGGTGATTTACTAAGGACTCAATCTCAACTAACTTGAATTTGTTTTCTCCCGTTTTGTAGATGTCAAAGTTCGACAACTATGGTCTTCCCAAATCCCGTGGAACAAGCATTCCACATGAAGATGATATTCCACGATTCGATCGAGGAACAAGAGATCATGCTTCACTTCCTCCACCCCCTCCAATTATTCTCCCTAACCCACAAGTTCAAAGGCTTGAAAAGTTCAAGATCACTCAAGCCCTTTTGGCAAGTGAACATAAAGAAGGAAAGTCGGTGTGTGCACATGTCCTAGGGATGAAGTCACACATTGATAGGTTAGGAATGATGGGATCCGTTGTTGGTGAAGAGATGGCTGTTGATTGGGTTCTTCAGTCACTTCCTAACTCGTATAGTGAGTTCGTAAGAGAGTACTATATGATGAACCACGACGTGACCCTTATTGATCTCACCTATATGCTTATTGCTGCTGAATCAGCAATGGTTTGGCGCAATAGAAAAGCAAAGTTGATTGGTGAATCTGCCTTCAAGACCTCTATGGATATAGACAATGGCAATGAAAGACATGCAATGATCGAAAAGTTTGATCATAAGAGAAAGGCGATGTCTGAAGTAGTTCCATGTGTTGTTCCAAAAGAGTCAATTTGCTTTTATTGCCAAGAGAAGGGGCATTGGAGACGAAGTTGCCCTATTTACCTAAGAGATCTAAGAGATGGGAGAGTCAAAAGTATGACTACGCTTCAGGTAAAATCCAATATCTAACTCCGTTAAGTTCCTATTCATTGATTCAAATACATGATGTGATAAGATTGCATTTGAATGTTTTGTAGGATCGGTGAAAAGAAGGGAAGCTTGATAAGAGAGCAAGATGAATCTAATCACAAGAGATGGATCTCAATCGCATGGACTTGAAGATTGGATTTTGAGCTTAGATAGTTATGATAGAGTTGTTAGAAATTTTCCTTTTACGTAGTTTTCAATAAATTTTGCATTGTAAGGACAAATGTTTTTCCGCTGCTTTTATAAATAAGATAAATTTTGTTTGACTTATTTATTTATTTGTTTACTTCCTTGCAATGAAATCGTTATGAAAATTGATGTTTGCATATTTCTACAACGAATGGATATGATTCTTAGTTATGTTATTTATGGGAATGTCGAGAATTTACCAAATAGGGAGAGTTTCTCATCGCCCAAAGTTTCAATTGGACTGAAATTTGGAATCACGCAACTTGGTTGCATGATGAATGAGAAATTTCATATTTGGAAATTAGACAAATTCGTTGACAAAGTGTCAAGTGAAGGACTAGGAGATCGAGTACACAAAGTTGTGTGTTGATCAAGTTCACCATAAGAGTAACAAAGACATTCGTCATGATTTACTAAAGGTTTAGTAAATATGATTATGCTTATAAGATTAAGTGTAATTCTGAATTTATTGAAAATGTTTAAATCAATAGCAGAACGAATAAGAAGAGTCAAGTAGGCAGAAAGATAAAAGTTTCTCCATTCTAAGAAGAAGGGAGAGTACTTTTTTTTGCTTTATGATAAGTCTTAATGACTAAGAACCATATCTCAATTGATCCTCTAAGTGAGTCTTAGTACAATTGTATGTTTAAGAAGAGGAATCAAGGATTGAAGAAATGGTTAAATCAAGAAGTCTATCATACTTCGTTGCAATAACAAGTCTTAAAGTTAAGATTGTGACAATGAGTGAAAAGTATTAAAGGTTTATAACATTCATCAAATGTGGAAAGTTGTGATGTCTTGAATAAGACAAAGACCGACTAAGACCAATTTATGAAGTGTTTTGATAAAATCTACACTAACTCTTGAATATTTGGTTGTCAACAAATGTTTATTGACAAGAGAATCTTATATGTCAAGGAGTCAGTGGGAGTCTTAATAGTCTTGAAAAGTTTCAAGAACAAATCAAATAAACCTTATCGATCATCACTAGCACACGAGTTGAGTTTTACAACCTATCGTGTTGACAATATTTTGATTATGTGCTATTCCAATTGAGTTAATTATGCATGTGAGTCCTATGAGTACTCATTTTGAACGCATAAAAGGCAAAGCACCTTGATCAATGAAAGGTACATTGATAGGAAAAGGGTGAGATGCTTAACTACTTGGAAGACGTGGTGGACATCTGTGCTACCATAAGGCAAGAAATCAAGATTAAAAAAAAGGCTCGTTCCATATGAGTTTGAATTTGTCGTAAACTTTGGTTTTAACAAATTCACATGGATAGGAACAAATACACCATTTAAATCTAAGTGTCATAAGATTTCCTCCTTCATGAAAATGATTGTGAGGAAATGTTTTTACTAAGAAAGATTTTAAGAAGATAATGATTGTAAAATTGCATTCTCGAATTCGATCATGGTTACGGTATCCCTTTCCATAATTTGAATTGTGAGGTTTGGCAATTAGTCTTAATTGTTGAGACACACATATGAACTATCTAAAGGCAAAGGTGTATAAGTTCAAGAAGCCTTGATAAAAGATTATTAAAGCACTAAGTATTAGAAACATGGACTTAAGAAATTCAATAGGTATTGTCTCTCTGAAAATTAAGATGTTTATGAATACATGTCGAAGCTAGTGGGAGCATAAGTGTTATGTTTTATAGTAAGCATCATGATAGTGGGAGCATAAAAGTTATGATTGTATGATTATTATAGAAAGTATTGCAAGTTGGTAATATTAATTATAGAAAAACAAGAGTTATACCTTGCAAAGTCGTAAGGGTTGTAAAGTTGTTTTGCTATAATTAAGGGAGAGAATATTATGCTTCATTTCAAATCTAAAGGATTAGGTTGAGAAATGTTGATAAATTTAGTCAAAGGTACATAGTGTGTTCTTAAAATTTCGATTATGATTACGACATTCCTTTTCACAATTCGAATTTTGAGAACATAGCAAATAAAACATTGTGCGTCGTGTCCCATATGCTTCGGGTATAGGATCGATTGCAAATGCTTTAATGTTTGACCATTCTAAAATTTTCCAAATGTCTAGCGCATTTAGAGGGAAAAGGGACTAGAATTGGTTTTGATTAAAATAATTAAACAACTATCAAAGGACAATCCAAAGTTCGACGAGGATTGGTCGCTTGTGAGTAGTTGGAAGTATAGTATTGGAAGATATGGAAATGTTCTCATATTGGATGGACCATATCAACATCATTACGAATAGATAAGATTCTATTAAGAATGAGTTGTCATATGGAAAATATGGAAGCGTGTTCATATTAGGAAGTAAATATTGAAAATCTATGACTAGATTAGAAACTTTTATGCAAAAGGATGTTCAAAGGAATGTACTTTGAGAGAGAGACATCATATCTAAGGAATTGTCTTGTAACAATCTCCGATAGAGGACTTTGTAATATCATTGACAATAGTCTTTGTGACTTTGGTGCAGTGACATTACGAAAGGATCGTTGCATAAAGTGTTAGAATCTAGCATATTCTATAAGTAGCAAGAATTTGATATTCTTACACTTATGAAAAAGGATTTGGAGTTGTAAAATGAGAATGATTGGAAATGTGTTCAATTTGTCTATTTCACAAAAGTAAGAACCATAGGTAAACATTGTGTGCATGCTAGGAGCATGGGACAAGTGTTGGAATTCAAGTAAGAAGTTGATTACCCGAAACGACAAATAATGAGTAATCAATATGGTGATAAATAAAAAGCGTTTTATTTATACTCAAAGGTTTGAGGCCATATGAGATTAGTATTATTCTTGTGTTTCACATTTGCATGTTTTGACTTCCAGAATAATTGAGTTTATTAAGAATAATCGAATTATTCGAACGGGCCATAGTCATTCATATGTTGGAAGTAGATATAAATGAAGACTGTCATGAATTGGTGTGTGGATTGTCTAAAGAGCATTAGACATAAGCAAATGTTTGTTGCAACGTTCATGAGTGCTTATGAATATGATTTGAGCATTGGATTAAACCCACGCTCACTTGGATTACTCCATGAATTGTATCACGAGTAATTAGTGAGACGATAACATCTTATATTCTTGAAACCGAGATGTGTGAGTTGTATCTTGCTAATCGGTTGCACATTGATAATATGTAAACGCACTAGTAACTTGGTGTTATAAAACATATTATTGTGTGTAATTTGGTTAGTGAGTGCAAGCGAGCATTGTATCAAAGTTTATCCATTCCTTTTATCCAAAGAAGGATAAAAGCGATATCTTTTGGGCCCCTCAATGGTTTAGTGATGACAAACGTAAATGCTCGGCCGAGCTAGGGCTAATTTGATTTGTTCAATTAGTCAGTCGTCATAAATCGAAAATCGAGATATAGTACAAAGAGAATAATTTGAAATCATATCTCATATGATATCTAGAATGGAGGAATATATGATCCTTTATCTAAGGACACGCGTATCTGATAGGATCAGAGTTGACAGCGGCTTTGGAAAGCTACGATTGCAGATCAGGATCTGAAGTCATACACATAATAGTTATTAGACTTATCCAAGTGGGAGACTGTTGGATTAGTGTCTAAGTCCATAACTATTTTGGTATGTACTTGACCCGATGGTGCATGGTCCTTTTGGGTTGCCTTCACCAAAGCAACTTGATTGGAGAAATAAATAAAGAGAGAAAGGTTATTATGATTTCTTAATATGTTATAAGAATAATATATTAAAGGAGAAATCATATTTGTTTAATTAATATTGATCAATAATTAATTAGGAATTAATTTTGTGATCAAGTGTAATTAATTAAACTAGAGGGGCTGAATTGTAATTATGTGATAGTTACAAAATATGGTAATGGTTATCCTAGATATAGGTTGGAGGAATTCAAGGGATAAGATATCCTTGAAATCGTCCAAAGGATAAAGGATAAGGGTTTTCAAGGCTTATCTTATGGTTGCTTTGTGGATAAGCAACTAGATAAGGATAATGACTGAAACCCTATCTCTACACCTATATAAAGACCCTAAGGCCTTAGAATTCGTGTACTTGTTCCCAAGGAGTCCTAAGGACGAATTCTAACCTCTCTCCTCTCTCTTTATACCTTCTCCATTTGCTCTTGGTGTTTGTAAGTCATTAGAGGAGTGACACTTGTGACTCTAAGCATTCCAAAGTCAATTCTGTTGGATTAGTGTCTAAGTCCATAACTATTTTGGTATGTATTTGACCCGATGGTGCATGGTCCTTTTGGGTTGCCTTCACCAAAGCAACTTGATTGGAGAAATGAATAAAGAGAGAGAGGATAATATGATTTATTAATATGTTATAAGAATAATATATTAAAGGAGAAATCATATTTGTTTAATTAATATTGGTCAATAATTAATTAAGAATTAGTTTTGTGATCAAATGTAATTAATTAAACTAGAGGGGCTGAATTGTAATTATGTGATAGTTACAAAATAAGGTAAGGATTATCTTATATATATGGTGAACGAATTTGAGGTGTAAATCCCTTAGAATTCGAGTATGATAAGGATTCAAGGATTATCTTATTGGTTGCTTAATGGATAATCAACTAGATAAGGATAATGACTGAAACCCTATCTCTACACCTATATAAACACCCCTAGGGCTATGAATTCGTGTATCCCTTCCCAAGAGGTCCTAGATACGAATTCTAACCTCTCACCCCTCTCCTTATACCTTCTCCACTTGCTTATGGTATTTGTGAGCCATTAGAGGAGTGACACTTGTGACTCTAAGCCTTCCAAAGTCAATACAAGGAGATTTGGGATTGTTATTGCTACATAACAATCAAGGTAACACTATATACTTATTCTCATGTTAATATGATTATATGTATGCTAGAATTAGGGTTTATAGTCTTGGATTCAAAGCATGTACAATAGAGAAACCTAGATCCAAGCATTAGGGTTTGTATGAGCACATAGGATGTCTTATGACCAAAACCCATCAGTGGTATCAGAGCCTTGATTGGTTTCAATTGTATTAATGCATATTTAATCGTAATAAGCACTGAAAATCGATTTTTTGAGTTTCTGAATGGTTGACTCGCCGAGTCACTTGGTGAACTCGCCGAGTTAGCTGTACTCGACGAGTCCAGGTCCAGACTCGACGAGTCAAAGGGTCTGACAGCTCAGATTCGCGATTTTCTTCCTGTTTTGGTTTTGGATAATTACCATAAACTTGTTTTTGTGATAAAATCCGAATTTTTTCATTGTTATGTGATTATCCTTACCAAAATAGAAGATAATTGTCAAAATTTAGATAATCACTTGTTTTATTAGATAAAGTTTGATTATTTGTAATTTAGATTTGAATTATCTTGTGAAATAGTTTCAATTTATCCCTTTAGGTTTTATAGTTTAAATTTGAACCCCAAAAGTTTTGTTGTTTTGAAATTTAAATAGTTAAAACCCTAATGTTTTGAAATGTTTCAAAACTTGCCCTCAAGTTTTGGAATTTAAAAGTTGATTAAAAGTTTAATTAGAAATGTTAAATTCTAAAACTCTAGTAATGTTTTGAAAAGTTCAAATCACACCCTTATGGTTTTATTAATTAATTAAGGAGTATAATTAAAGGAGGTTTAATAAATCCATAAAAGTTTAGGTTAACCATTTAATTGAATTAAAAGTGTAATTGTTAAAGTTAACCATATAGTATTTTAAAAGTATAAAATACACCCTATACTATATATATAACATTAAAGGTCTAACATTATATATATGTATGAGTAAAAGTCAGTCTTACCGTTAGTAGGCCTCATTCACGAAACTGGTCTATAAGGGGTGTTTAAGGAAATTGCCTATAAAATGGCGATTGAATGGGTATCCACTCTTACCCACCGCACTCTTGACCAGTGGAGGGTCGTTAGCCGAACGGGTAGGATAGGACGAAACCTTCCATTATAAGTATAATGAAATACAGAGTAACTAAATGTTTCGCAAATTCCCAATCTTAGTTACTTAGGCAAAAGTGAATTGATGCAATTCCATGAAATTACACTTTGTGCCCTTGCGAAGACGTTAGTGGAGCGTGTGTGGTTTACCGGCACACTAAATGGTTCTAAGCAAAGGTAGCAAAGGGTGACTCAATATTTGTCATAGTTCGGTGGAGCGTGTGTGGTTTACTGGCACATCGAATAGGTGATTGTAACATGTGAGGGCACCATGTAGTTTGCATGGTTATTCACACCCGCTTTGTGATCCTCGGCATCCCAGTCACAAACAAGAGGGGCATATCGAGATTTAAACATGCCATTGAAACGTTCAATGAGTCTCAAAGGATCTAGGAGTTTTCATAGATTTAAAACTTAAATTTCTTTTTCGTTTTTCATGGTGGAAATTAGTGAATCGTCATTCACTTACCTTCAAATGTTCTGCGATTTGGGTTACGGCATCCCTCTCCCGAGTTGTAGGATATTGTGTTGGGTCCTAGCCTTGGAATTTCATTTGGGTGATTTACCAAGGACTCAATCAATCAACTAACTTGAATTCGTTTTTCTCCCGATGTCAAAGTTCGACAACTATGGTCTTCTCAAATCCCGTGGAACAAGCATTCCACATGAAGATGATATTCCACGATTCGATCGAGGAACAAGAAATCATGCTTCACTTCCTCCTCATCCTCCAATTATTCTCCCTAACCCACAAGATTGTAAAATTGAAAAGTTCAATATCACTCAAGCCCTTTTGGCAAATAAACATAAAGAAGGAAAGTCGGTGTGTGCACACGTCCTAGGGATGAAGTCGCACATTGATAGACTAAGAATGATAGGATCCATTGTCGGTGAAGAGATGACTGTTGATTGGGTTCTTCAATCACTTCCTAACTCATATAGTGAGTTCGTAAGAGAGTACTATATGATGAACCGCGACGTGACCCTTATAGATCTCACCTATATGCTTATTGCTGCTGAATCAGCAATGGTTTGGCGCAATAGAAAAACAAAGTTGATTAGTGAATCTGTCTTCGAGACCTCTGTGGATATAGACAATGGCAATGAAAGACATGCAATGATCGAAAAGTTTGATCATAAGAGAAAGGCGATGTCTGAAGTAGTTCCATGTGTTGTTCCAAAAAGAGTCAATTTGCTTTTATTGCCAAGAGAAGGGGCATTGGAGACGAAGCTGCCCTATTTACCTAAGAGATCTAAGAGATGGGAGAGTCGAAACGTATGGCTCTAATTTAGGTAAAATCCATTGACTAACTCTTTTAAGCTTCATTCTAGGTTCTGAATACATAATGTGATAAGATTACAATTGATGTTTAGAAGGATCAAAGAAAAGAAAAGAAGCTTAAGTGAAGAAGTGAGCAGAATCTAACCGTGAAGGAATGGATTTCGATTGCGTTTCTCGAATATTAGATTCTTGAGCTACTACTTAGAGTTAGAATTAGATTGCTAAGAAAGATGTATTCGCATAAGTTTTTCAATGAGTTGCATTGTGAAGGACAAATTTTTCCGCAATAAAATAAATTTTGATTTTAAATTTTATTTATTTATCCTTACAATGGCGTGTATGAAAAATTGATGTTAAAATTATTAGCAATAATGGATTTGTTTCTTATTGTGTTATGGAAAGTCAAGAATTTACCAAATAGGGAGAGTTTCTCATCGCCCAAGTTTCAATTGGATAGAAACTTGGAATCATGCAACTTGGTTGCATGATGAATGAGAAATTTCATATTTGATAATTAGACTAATTCGTTGACAAAGTGTCAAGTGAAGGACTAGGAGATCGAGTACACAAAGTTGTGTGTTGATCAAGTTCACCATAAGAGTAACAAAGATATTCGTCATCATTTACTAAAGGTTTAGTAAATATGATTATACTTACAAGATTAAGTGTAATTTTGAATTGATTAAAGGGTTTAGATCAATAGCAAAACGAATAAGAAGAATCAAATAGGCAGAAAGATAAGAGTTTCTCCATTCTAAGAAGAAGGGAGAGTGGCTTTTATGCTTTATGATAGGTCTTAATGATTAAGAACCATATCTCAATTGATCCTCTAAGTGAGTCTTGGTACAATTGTATGTCCAAGAAGAGGAATCAAAGATTGATGAAATGGTCAAATCAAGAAGACAATCATACTTTGTTCCAATAACAAGTCTTAAAGTTAAGATTGTGACAATGAGTAAAAAGTATTAAAGGTTTATAACATTCATCAAATGTGGAAAGTTGTGATGTCTTGGATAAGACAAAGACCAACTATGACTAATTTATGAAGTGTTTTGATACAAGCTACACTAACTCTTGAAAATTTGTTTGTCAAGAAATGTTTATTGACAAAAGAATCTTATATGTCAAGGAGTCAGTGGGAGTCTTAATGGTCTCGAAAAGTTTCAAGAACAAATCAAATAAACCTTATCGATCATCACTAACACACGAGTTGAGGTTTACAACCTATCGTAAAGACATTATTTTGTTTCTGTGCCAATCCAATCGAGTTAATTATGCATGTGAGTCCTATGAGTTCTCATTTGAATGCGTAAAAGGCAAGGACCTTGATCAATGAAAGGTACATTGATAGGAAAAAGGTAAGATGCTTAACTACTTGGAAGACGTGGTGGGCAGCTGTGCTACCATAAGGCAAGAAATCAAGATTAAGAAAATTCGATCCATATGAGTTTGAATTTGTCGTAAACTTTGGTTTTAACAAATTCGCATGAATAGGAACACATACACCGTTTAAATCTAAGTGTCATAAGATTTCCTCCTTCATGAAAATGATTGTGAGAAAATGCTTTCACTAAGAAAGATTTTAAAAGATAGTGATTGTAAAATTGCATTCTCAAATTCGATCATGGTTACGGCATCCCTTTCCATAATTTGAATTGTGAGGTTTGGCAATTAGTCTTAATTATTAAGACACACATATGAACTATCTAAGGCAAAAGTGTATAAGTTCAAGAAGCCTTGATAAAAGATTATCAAAGCACTAAGTATTAGAAACATGAACTTAAGAAATTCAATAAGTATTGTTTTTCTGAAAGTTAAGATGTTTATGAATACATGTCGAAGCTAGTGGGAGCATAAGTGTTATGTTTTATAATAATCATCATGATAGTGGGAGCATAAATGTTATGATTGTATGATTATTAAGGCACGTATTGCATAGTTGGCAATATTAATTATAGAAAACAAGAGTCATACTTTGCAAAGTTGTAAGAGTTGAAAGGTTGTTTTGCTATAATTAAGGGAGAGAATATTATGCTTCATTTCAAATCTAAAGGATTAGGTTGTGGAATGTTAATAAATTTAGTCAAAGGTACATAGTGTGTTCTTAAAATTTCGATTGTGATTACGGCATTCCTCTTCGCAATTCGAGTTTTGAGAACATAGCAAATAAAACATTATGCGTCGTGTCCCATACGCTTCGGGTATAGGATCGATTGCGAATGCTTTAATGTTTGACCATTCTAAAATTTTCCAAATGTATAGTGCATTTAGAGGGAAAAGGGACTAGAATTGGTTTTGACTAAAATAATTAAACAACTATCAAAGGACAATCCAAAGTTCGACGAGGATTGGTCGCTTGCGAGTAGTTGGAAGTATAGTATTGGAAATTATGGAAGTGTTTCCATATTGGATGGACAATATCGACATCATTACAAATAGATAAGATTCTATTAAGAATGAGTTGTCATATAGAAAATATGGAAGTGTGTCCATGTTGGGAAGTAAAATCTATGTCTAGATTAGAAACTTTATGCGAAAGGATGTTCAAAGGAATGTACTTTGAGTGAGAGACATCATATCTAAGGAATTGTCTTGTAACAATCTCCGATAGAGGAATTTGTAATATCATTGGCAATAGTCTTTGAGACTTTGGTGCAGTGACATTACAAAAGGATCGTTGCATAAAGTGTTAGAATCTAGTATATTCTATAAGTAACAAGAATTTGACATTCTTACACTTAAGAAAATGGATTTGGTGTTGTAAAATGAGAATGATTGGAAATGTGTTCAATTTATCTATTTCGCAAAAGTAAGAACCATAGGTAAACATTGTGTGCATGCTAGGAGCATGGGACAAGTGTTGGAATTCAAATGCGAAGTTGATTACCCGAAACGAAAAATAATGAGTAATCGATATGGTGATAAATAAAACGTGTTTTGTTTATACTCAAAGGTTTGAGGTCATATGGGATTAGTATTATTCTTGTGTTTCACCTTGCATGTTTTGACTTCCAGAATAATTGAGTTTATTAAGAATAATCGAATTATTCAAATGGGCCACAGTCGTTCATATGTTGGAAGTAGATATGAATGAAGACGGTCGTGAATTGGTGTGTGGATTGTCTAAAAGAGTATTAGACATAAGCAAATGTTTGCTGCAACGTTCATGAGTGCTTACGAATATGATTTGAGCATTGGATTAAACCCACGCTCACTTGGATCACTCCATGAATTGTATTACGAGTGATTGGTGAGACGATAACATCTTATATTCTTGAAACCGAGATGTGTGAGTTGTATCTTGCGAATCGGTTGCACATTGATAATATGTAAACGCACCAGTAACTTGGTGTTATAAAACATATTGTTGTGTGTAATTCGGTGAGTGAGTGCAAGCAAGCATTGTATCAAAGTTTATCCGTTCCTTTTATCCAAAGTAGGATAAAAGCGATATCTTTGGGCCCCTCGATGGTTTAGTGATGACATACGTAAATGCTCGGCCGGGCTAGGGCTAATTTGATTTGTTCAATTAGTCTGTCGTCATAAATCAGAAATCGAGAAGTAGTACAAAGAGAATGATTAGAAATCATATCTCATACGATATCTAGAATGGAGGAATATATGATCCCTTATCTAAGGACACGCGTATCTGATGTGATCAGAGTTGACAGCGGCTTTGGAAAGCTACGATTGCAGATCAGGATCTGAAGTCATACGCAGAATAGTTGTTAGACTTATCCAAGTGGGAGACTGTTGGATTAGTGTCTAAGTCCATAACTATTTTGGTATGTATTTGACCCGATGGTGCATGGTCCTTTTGGGTTGCCTTCACCAAAGCAACTTGATTGGAGAAATGAATAAAGAGAGAGAGGATAATATGATTTATTAATATGTTATAAGAATAATATATTAAAGGAGAAATCATATTTGTTTAATTAATATTGGTCAATAATTAATTAAGAATTAGTTTTGTGATCAAATGTAATTAATTAAACTAGAGGGGCTGAATTGTAATTATGTGATAGTTACAAAATAAGGTAAGGATTATCTTATATATATGGGGAACGAATTTGAGGTGTAAATCCCTTAGAATTCGAGTATGATAAGGATTCAAGGATTATCTTATTGGTTGCTTAATGGATAATCAACTAGATAAGGATAATGACTGAAACCCTATCTCTACACCTATATAAACACCCCTAGGGCTATGAATTCGTGTATCCCTTCCCAAGAGGTCCTAGATACGAATTCTAACCTCTCACCCCTCTCCTTATACCTTCTCCACTTGCTTATGGTGTTTGTGAGCCATTAGAGGAGTGACACTTGTGACTCTAAGCCTTCCAAAGTCAATACAAGGAGATTTGGGATTGTTATTGCTACATAACAATCAAGGTAACACTATATACTTATTCTCATGTTAATATGATTATATGTATGCTAGAATTAGGGTTTATAGTCTTGGATTCAAAGCATGTACAATAGAGAAACCTAGATCCAAGCATTAGGGTTTGTATGAGCACATAGGATGTCTTATGACCAAAACCCATCAAATTCAAGGTGGAATTAGGATTGTAATTGCTATATAACAATCAAAGGTATGTTCTTAAACCCATTCATATGTTAATATCGATTTCATATACTAGAATTAGGGTTTATAGTCTTAGATCCAAGCATTAGGGTTTGTATGAGCACATAGGATGTCTTATGACCAAAACCCATCAATTATAATATTCAAAACATACTTTATTTTATTTATCACATTTTTAACATTGACAAATTAATTCTTTTTAAACAAAATTGCATAAGTGGTCCTTGTGGTCGGCAGAAGATAACACTGTAGGTCGTTTTGAGAAATTTTAACATGATTGGTCCCTCATAAGTTTAAAACACACACAATGGGTCTTTTTGACTAATAAGACATCGTAACTCATGCATGGATCTTAATAGCTCCATAATGGATAAAGTTTCCAACTTTATCAATTAGAATGGTCCGAACCACAAAGATCTAATCTGTAAGTCTCAAAGGAACCAAAAGTGCATCTTTTTTTTTTATTAAGCAGTTGTTTTTTAATTATTTATATAGTAATTATCAACTTATTATAATAGTAATGAATTATTTCGGGCCTATTTTTTATTTTCACACAAAACCATCAAAATCTACAAATATATTTGTTTCTGAAAAATATTTTGTAGAAAAAGAGTTATCTATAAAATCACATTTAATACATCAAATTTTACCAAAAAAGTGGAGCAAACATATCCATTCGAATTTACACATACAATAATAATAATAATAATAATAATAATAATAATAATAATAATAATAATAATTATTATTATTATTATTATTATTATTATTATAAAATAAAAAATTGGTTAACGATTACAATCTAATTCACGACGTCTCTTCGTCTATATTTATAGGCTATATAGCAATACTATTCCTTTAATTTTTTACTTATAACATTTTCTGTGCATTTTGTGATTAATCATACAACGCAAGAAGTGGGATACAGACACGACTCTTTGACTTATATCGTATCGACATCATTTTCAATTATTAAAACCGAAAGCAAAGTTAATTAAAAACTAGTAAAGATCCTGTGGCTACGCCGCCGCTGTTGAGGTAATACGGAAAAAATAGACAAATTTTAAAATATATGTGATGAAAGTGTAAATCGTCACAAATAGGGGAAAAATCGACATCTTTTAAAATTAAATGCCAAAAGTGTACAACAACCTAAAGAATTGATACTGGTGAAAAAAATCTAAAAATATTGTTGTAATAGTGTGAAAGTTGTCAAAGTTTGGACAATATGGTGGCAAAAATCTAAAGGAGGTTTTTTGTGTTTTTTATATTAAAATATAAAAGTTTTGATTGCAATGACGAAAAGTATCAAAGTCACTAAAAATTTGTAGCAAAAACCCCAAAATATAAAAGTTTTTATTGCAAGGAGGAAAAATGTCTAAAGATTTATGGCAAGAACCTAAAATCATAAAAACTTAATCAAAACATAAAAATATAAAAGTTTTAAAAGTATCTAATTCACCAAAACTTTACCTAAAGCCACAAAAGTTACTATTTCCTAAGGTCATTTAAATTTAATATATATAATATAATGATATCAAATAGTTCTAAACTCTTCAAAGTATATATATATATATATATATATATATATATATATATATATATATATATATATATATATATATATATAATGAACGATTTGACAAAATCATATCGGTGTGCTTGACAATGACATGCTTAGTGAAGCTAATTATATAATTATTGTCACTTGATAATAACTTATATATATGAGTGTAAATGTAACATATCTCATCTTGATAGAGAGTTAGAAATACTATCCTTATTCATTTTATAAAATATGCACCAACCTTTACATTAAATTACTTCCGTAAAAAGGATTAATTAGATGATTCATAAAATATCAGTATTTTAGTTGTCAGGAAAAAAAACTTAACCAATATGAATTTTTTTTTTTTTGGTCATTTTGCTTACTAATTATATACATAATGAATATTTGTCAAATATTCAAGCAATTAATCATTCGATTACAACATGGAATAACATAAAGACATTCAAAACATTAACCTTTATAGAAAAAACTAACATATTATCACCAAAAAAAAACATTATTGTCTTATATTTTAATTCATTAAAATCCTTTTATGTTTTAATATTACCTAAATTAAGGCTACGTGACTATTTTATTGCAATATATTTTCATTAAAACCAAAATATAGCAATATGCTTTCATTCACAGGTTCATTAGAACGAGTATATATAATGACTTCTTCATAGGGGTCTCTCTGAAAGGTATTTACTCTAATATCAATTGGAAAGATATTTGATCACTTTTGATGTTTGTACATATGGAATTATGGATGACAAATATTGTATTTGGGAGAGTTAAATGCAACCTACAACAACATGATTTTATCTTATTCATTTTAACGTTATATTATAAATATATAGGCAGTTATAACAATGAAAATTATTATGTATGTAGATGACATTTCTATAATTTGATACATATTTCAATACACAATGCGGTAATAGAAAAACAAAACGGAAATAAATTGCTATTTCTTGCACTTTCCCCTATTTGACATATTTATTATAACCAATATATTTGACTTTAGTTTTCCAAATTCTATGTTGTTAAAGATTGTTTTCATTTTTTAACTATAAGCATTGTCACAACTCATCCTTGTGCACTAGAATCACACCAGCTGCTTGTGCCAATGGAAACACAATAGCACTCAAATTGTCAGTACTACCCCTCTGCAAAGCCGTCTTCACGATGCAATATGCCAATGACACCGAGGGTAAAAAAGGAAATTTGTCATATGGGGTCCCATTTTCTTGAACTTTTGCATCTCCAATAAGTTGACAAACACTTTGAGGAGTCAAACTCTCAAAAACACCATCACTTGCAACCACCAAGTAGCCATCTTTATCACTCATCCTTCGCCAGCCTACTGTTTCTGGTTCAGCAATCACACCGTACCTATTCAGAAACTTTCAATATCAAAAACAAATTGGAGGGTATAATGGTCATTTTAATCATGTGTCCATTGTTACTTTAGCCTGATAAATACTTTTCCAATGAACATTTTGATTTCGTTATGAAGTTTGTAACATGACAAGAGACCCTTGAAAGTAGAATGAGTTTAAAGGTTTAACCTTTTTAACAAAACATCACCAATGGCTCGAGACACGGCCAATACACCGTTGACACGTGGCACATCCCAGTCAAGAACAAAACCACCAGCAACTTCTATTCGGGCTCGTTCATCATCTCTATCTGGATGATGATCACTTGTCAATTCCTCAGCGGCATATCCTGCAATTTTCAAAGATAAAATTGCGAAAATGGTCCCTATGGTATGTCGAAAATTGTCATTTTGGTCCAAAAAGGTTTGGACTAGCAATAATGGCCCAAATTTTGTTGTAAAACTGGTCCAATTTGTTTTGAATTTTTTTTTAAAAATGACGATTTTGCCCTATGTATTTTCTTTTTTCAATTTTTTTATTACAGAAAAAAAAAAATCGCAGTTTTAAGAGTGATTCTACCTGAACATAAGATGACTTTGGAATCGCCAACATTTGCAACCATTAATTCTTCATCATTCAACAAAACAACAATACTCGCAGTTGAACCTGCACTATAACCTTTCTGAATCGCCTCCTACATTATTAATAACAAATCAAACGAGAATATTAAAGCGATTAATTTCAACAAATCTTGAATCACACAAAGAGTTTTAAGTTTTTCTACTTACCAAAGAAAATTTCAAATCAATATCACGAATTGCGCCCAATAGAGCTTCTTTCACGATGTCATGTAAGGATTTATCTTCGATCTCTAGTAAAGATCCATGGGAACTACACCAAAATCAAATAACTGTAAGTTGTTCAGAAATCATCATATCTATGATCCATACAATGTATTAACGTAGCTTTACCCTTTTACTAAATCATGCTGATTATCATAAAGTGTTGATGATTTCTTGAAAGCGCCCGCGATAACATGAACAAGAAAGTAATCAAGTAAGTTTTGTTTGGCTGTTTCACTAGCTTCTGTTCCTCCATGGCCATCGAATATAGCAAGTAGATCAACCTTAGCTGCATTTCTCGCATCTTTTCCTGCATTCGTGTTTATACAATATAATCTATTTATGAGAAGATTGGATAAGACATGAAATCCGTTAAGAACGTATAATACTAAGACATTTAACATAAACTCAAAGCAACAACAATAATGTCAAAGAAAGCATGAAACCATGAAATTAAAACCATTCTTACCGATTAAAGGTATTCGTATACCAAGATTGCAGGTGACACGATCCTCTTGGTACTTCCTGTGCCCTTGAAGACTCGCAAATTCACAATTTTTCGTTGAATTTTTCAGAGATTCAACCAAGAAACCCCACTGAGCAACACACTCAAAAGACTGAAGAACGGCAGGAGCACCACCGTCGTCGTAAGCAATCATACACGAAGAAGAAACCGCCGACACCACCCCATCAATGCCGCTTAATAATCTTGCAAGAAGAAATAATATTTCCGCTGCTAAAATCCCGTTCTTGAATCTTCCCATAATCAATCTGGGAAAAATATTTCCCACATCACGAAAAAGGGGTCTAAAAGCAGAGATTTTACTTTGGAATAGGAATTTTTGTAGATATTCGAGGTCCAGGTTACAGTAAATAAAAAACTTGATATAGAAAAGAAAATTTTACTTAATTAAGTATTTCAAATGTTCATATGGGTAATATTGTTTTTTTTTACTCATTTACCCAATTAATTTGTTTCAGCCGTTCAAAAATAACCAACATTACCGGCTATTGTAAGTTTTGGGTGATGTGGCATCTACGTGGCTTGTACGCTACAATACTCATCACCTACGTGGCATTGAGAAGTGTTTACATTATAAGAGGGTGAGATACGACAGCTTATTAATTAAAACCCTAGATCGATCGATGGCATCTTCTTCCTCATCCTTTTCTTCCAAACGACAAGACGAATTACAACCGGATCATCCATGTGATTGCGATTTGCCATCTCGTGTGAAGACATCAAGAACCCCGGACAATCCTGGAAGGAAATTCAGAGTTTGTCAAAACTCTCTGGTAATTCATATTTTTTACTTCTACTTCATCCTTCAATTTAACATGTTCTTATAAATTTCTTGAAGAATGGAAAAAATCCAAGCTGTAAATTTTGGCAATGGTTGGATGAGGATGAAGGGAGGAAAGATGGAAGAGGGCATTACAGGATGAAAGCAGAAGAAAGCTGCAATCTTACCTTGAAAATTTGTACCTTGGAGAATGAAATCAGCATATGCAGGATGAAGATTGACGAAGAGAAGAACAGGAATAAACAAGAACTTGACAAAGTCAACTGGAAATTGTTTACCCATAGACTTGCATTAATTTTCTTGTTTCTCTTGTATGTCAAAATGTTGTTTAAATTATGTATTATGATGTAGTATGACTAAATTATGTATGCTTTTGTGATGTTTTCAATGAAAAAGGTTATATTCTATCATTGGAATGGAATAGTACATTGTAATGGAATGGGTATTAAACTTGGTAGTATAAAAGATAGTAATAAACATTGTTATGGAATTGAATCATTGTAATTGAATCATTGGAATGGTAGTGTACAAAAGTTGTAATGTTATTGTTAATCACTGGAATTGAATTGTTCAAACAATGTAATGGAATTGTGATTACATTGTAAATGAACTGTGATTACAGTTGATATTCTAAAAGATGGTAATAAATTATAAATAATACAAATGGTATTAGAAAGATGTGCAAAAGATGGTAATTGAATCATTGGAATGGTAGTGTACAAAACTTGTAATGTTATTGTGAATCATTGGAATTGAATTGTTCAAACAATGTAATGGAATTGTGATTACATTGTAAAGGAACTGTGATTACAGTTGATATTCTAAAAGATGGTAATAAATTATAAATAATACAAATGGTATTAGAAAGATGTGCAAAAGATGGTAATTGAATCATTGGAATGGTAGTGTACAAAACGTGTAATGTTATTGTGAATCATTGGAATTGAATTGTTCAAACAATGTAATGGAATTATGATTACACTGTAAAGGAATTGTGATTACAGTTGATATTCTAAAAGTTGGTAATAAATTATAAATAATACTAATGGTATTAGAAAGATGTGCAAAAGATGGTAATATATTATAGACATTCCAGGGAACATTGACTTCAAAAGATGTGTCAAAAGTTTTACATAACATAGTTAAACATTCATTACACCCAAAAGATGTGCAAAAAGTTAAGGTATTCCAACTAGTACAATAAGCCAAAAGTTAATCCAACTCATACGGATTGTCATCACTACTGCCCTGTTTTCCCTCCCACATCTTTCTTATCTTCAGTTTTGTAATTCTTTCTGAAGGTTTCCTTGCCCTCTTTCCCACTACAACTTGAAAAGCTGGTATTTCCACTTGATCTTGAACTACAATTTGGTTAGCATCTTCAACTTGAACTTGCACTTCAGGTTCAACTTCAGCTTGAACTGCAAGGTGAACTTCAACTTGGTTAGCATCATGAACTTCAGGATGATTTTCAGGTTCAACTTCAGCTTGCACTTCATCTTGAACTTCATGTTGCACTCCATCTTGGACTTCAGGTTCTACTCCATCTTCAACTTCAGGTTGCACATCATCTTCAAATTCAAGATCAAAAGAGTCAACATCACTTTGAGGTTCTATTTCAACTTCAATGTCACTGTCAATATCAACTTCATGTGCCAATACAACCTTCACTTTATCTGTTTTGTATTACTTGAAAAGTTAAGTTATGCCCAGTATGTTAAGTTATACAAGTTATATACAAATAAATATATCAAACATACCAGCTTTCTTGGATTTCTTTTTCTTTGAACTTGCATTTGATGATTCCCCAATTGGTTTCTGAGGACAGGTTGTTCTATTATGCCCACTTTCCATACATATGTTGCATTTCATCACACTACCTCTTTTTGTGATTAAATGCTTTTTTCCTTGGTTTTCCCTCTCAATCTGATCCCTTTTCCTTTTTGTTGATGGTCTTCCTGGTAGCCTTCTCCTTTTGGGGGGCAATAGGCTGATGTAGTCTACATGAGGCCACATGTCACTACCATTTAGTGGGTTAATGGTATTCCTGTAACAGTTTAGGTACATTGATGTGGTAAACCATGGTGACACATACTCCTCTACATCCCTGTTGAGGCTTGCAATGCAAGCATACCCATGCACACAAGGGTAACCTGTTAACTGCCAAGTTCTGCAGGCACATGTCCTACTACCAATATCCACAACATATGCATCATACCCAAGTCTGACTTCATACTGTTGATAACCAGATGGTATTACTTTCCAAAACTTGTCCATATACACATGTTTAAAGACAAACATATATAAGGACAAACATGTTTAAAGACAAACATATATAAGGACAAACAGTTTTAAGCACTTACCTTTGAAGATCCTTAAGCTTGGACAACTTCAGCCTAATGGTAGGACATATGGTTAAATCCCAAGATTGCCCCTTAATCTTCTGTCTATAAAGCCTCTCCATCACATAAATTCGAATTTCTTCTAACATGGTGATTAGTGGTCTCTTCCTAGCAACTTCAATCACAGAGTTGAAACTCTCAGAGATACCATTTTCATATGCATCACAAGCCCTATCAGTCTGAAAAAATGCTTTACTCCAAGTTTTAGGGTCCCTTTCCATCAAATGGTCATAAGCTAGTGGCTCTAATTTCTTGATTTCATTCATGTGTTGTTCAAATTTTGCAGGGGTAGTAGCTGCAACAGCATACCACAAAATCTTTTTAAACACTTGGCCCTTAAACCTTTTCAGGAAGTTAGCACATATGTGCCTAGCACATTGCCTATGCTCTGCTGCTGGGACCCTTTCCTTCACAGCCTCAAGTAATCCCTGTTAGCAATAGACACAAAATTTAAACAACAAAAACATAACATAAGCTAAAATAAAGATGAAAATAATAAAAATTGATTACTTTGTGTTGGTCTGATATCAAGGTTAGTCCATGCCCAACTCCCATTCCAAGGTCCTCAATTAGAAGGTCAATAAACCATTTCCATGTTTCTTTACTTTCCACTGATACAACAGCCCAAGCAATGGGATATATATGGTTATTTGCATCTCTACCTATAGCAGAGAGCAACTGACCTCTGCATATGCCCTTTAGGAAGCAACCATCTAGTCCAATTACCCTCCTACAACCTTCAATCCATCCATCCTTCAATCCCTTGAAACATACATAAAACTTTGAGAAATATGTGGTTCCATCAGGCATGACATCTACATCGATCTTCACTGTTGATCCAGGGTTAGTCCTTCTTATCTCTTCTCCATAGCTCCATGTTTTTGCATAATGCTCTTTCAAACTACCCTCTATCTCCTGAAATGCATACTTCCTTGCATTTCTGCATTGACCAACACTTGCAATCAAATTAAATTTCTTGCTGACTTTAGCTTTCAACTTCCTTATACTCATCTTTGGTTTCTGAAGTATATGATTCATGAAATGCTTTGCTATCCATTTATAGGTAACAATGGACCCAAATTTGAACACTCTTGCACAATTATGCATATCATTCAGAGATTTAATCTGGAATGATTTTTCACTGCTCATCCAGGTTGCCCATAATCTATAAGGACAACCTTTACCCTGTTTATTTGTCTTACCTTTACAACATTTTACCAATAACCTTTCATGATCACTTTTCTCATACCATAAATCATATCCATTTTTGACTGCATAGTTGGTGATACACAACTTCAATTCCAATGGATTAGAAAACTTCATACCCAAAACTGGCACCATTTGCTCCCATTCTTGATTCTCATTATGGACAGGGAACACAACATCCTTAAGTTTCCCATTGTTTGCTTCCTCTTCATCATCATCACTAATATGCCCTGAAAGTTTGTCCAAGAATGGTTCTCTAACAGTTTTATCAAAAGTATGTTCATCTTCATCATCCCATTCATGTTCATATTCCATTGTCATTGAAACTTCAGAATCCTTGTCATCCTCTTCATCCAACTCATCCAACTCATACCCTTTACCATCTTCTAAGAACTCGTTATCAGCCTAATCAAGAATTGGTTCATTTCGGTGGTCAATGTACACATCTAACTCACTCTCAAGACAATCACTCTCCAGACTATAAACAGTCTCCACAAACTCCCAATAATCAGCATCATTGTCGATTCTTCTAATACCCTCACACAAGCTTTCCTTTCTCATACAGTAGTAGACATTATCACATTCTCCATTTGTTAATTTCGTAAGCCACAAAAGAAACTCTTTATACGTAAATCCCCCAAAATCCACATCACGTACATTTGTTTTTACGGGGTCTAAGTACACCAATGGGTTTGGCAAAAAGAATCCATTGTAATGAAAATCTACAGATACATACATACCTGTAGATGAGGATGCCATGCTAGCAGTCAACTTCAATTCCAACTTCAATTCCAAGACCTAATCGTCGATTTGATGTATCGATTGATTTCTCACAGATGAAGGTAATCGAGGTGTGTTAGCTGACGATGACGAACCCTAATTAAATGAGAAAGGGGTAATCGAGGGTATAATGGCCACGTAAGATTCCACGTAATGTTTTAAACCGAGCTAAATCAATGTTACCGGCTAAAACAGGTAATAGCCGGTAATGTTGGTTATTTTTGAACGGCTGAAACAAGTTAGTTGGGTAAATGAGTACAAAAAAAAACAATATTACCCATATGTGAACATTTGAAATACTTAATTACCTTAATAAGTCAAATTCCCTATAGAAAATTCGCAAATAATATATATGATATTCTTGAAAATGGATGGCTTATCAATCATTTTCAATACAAAATGATATTTTAACAAATTATAAAAATTGGTAATTAGATCGAATATGATATTCTCAGTTACAAATCTACATATACAAAAACCAACATTCTTTATAAAAACTAGCAAATCTTACAGTTGATGAAATGAAACGATACAATACACCATTTGTAATCAATCAGATTCACATCTTGTACATTATATCTCCAGACGAATACAAGACCAAAAACACATGTTAATAATACACAAACTTGAATGTTTACAAATATTCATAATAAAGTGTTGTTACATTTGCAAAGATACACACACAAACTCAAAAATAAAAAATCTCTCCTTTTCTTCACCATTTGTGTAACATTGCATCTAATCTTTCTAAATTGTTGTTGGATTCATTAGGGTTCTTGGCTGTTTACACGGCTCCTTAGTTCCAGCATTTCTTGATGGTTTGGGTCAAATGAGAGAGCTGCCCGACAATCCCTCATGGCACCCGAAACATCCCCAATGTGTTCATGGAAAGCTGCCCGCAAATGCAGAAGATGTAGGTCAGCTTTGAACGCAATTGCCCTTGATAGCTCTGCTATTGCTTCTTTCTCCTTGTGATTGTCCATCAAAACTGGCATTTAATAAAACCCCATATGAGAACAAAAATATGTCTACATTGTTTGGCTTAACCCATTAAGTCATTATGTCTAGATTAAGTCAAGTTAACTAACCTGCAGCTCGATATCTGTAAGGATACACACGAAGAGGATCTAATCGAGTCACCATTTCAAGGTCTATTTTGGTCTGTTCACGTTCACAGTATTCAGATCTCTTCTCATAAGCCGATGCATTGTTACGTGCCTTTTCAATCAATTTTGTCATTTCTTCATACGCAGCAGCTTTCTCATTTTTCATATAATGGACACGAGCAAGCCCCTGGTGGGCCCTCGTGTGCCGGATCTTAAGAGCATTAATATAACAATCAGCCGCAAGGTCCAGTTTCCCTGAGTCCACATAAACACTTCCAAGATTGTTCAACGCCTGCCACACCACAGTTTCAATTCACTACTACTTGTAAAATGTCTGAAATAACCTTTGACTTTAGGGATAAAGATTGTTCAAACCTGGCCTTTACGAAGCCTATCAGAAGGACACTTAAGAGCATCTTGAAGAAGCGATACAACCATAGAAGAACAAGTCGGATCTTGACTAGAATCAGCTAATGCATACGCTTTCAAAAAGAAAGCTTCAAAAGATCTACTTAAGCTTATAGACTCTTCAGCTTTTGTTAACCCTTCATCACAATGACCCGTATCATATAATATCCAACCCTCGTAAACTAACCGCTCGTGTTCACTCGATGCATGCTGTCGTGCCAGTTGTAAGCTTCTCATCGCTGCTTCCGGACAATTTAACCTTTTTTAAAAAAAAAATCTTAATTAGTAAATTATTATTTGAAAATATTAAGTCGTTCTTTCTGTATTAAATTAATACCTGAGGAGAAGCAAAGATTGTCTGAAATATAAAACGCCTTTAGCAGCTTCGGACTCGAGCATTTGGTAAATTACAGAAAGGGACCCGATGTCATCAACCGCGGACCACCTGTCGTACAGCTGTAACCAACAATCGGCGGTTGTCCAGCTTGGCACATGCTCACGGACAAGTGTTTGAAATTGAGAAGCCGGGACCCGCCCTTCAAACATCCGATAATCCGGACAAATCGTAAGAATCGCCTGAACATCACAAATCGCGGATCGATAATCTTCAAGAACCAAAAAGAAACAAAACCTCAACTCCAAACATTCAACCGCTAACTTAAACCCAAGAATCTTATTAATCTCCCCCATTGATTCTTCAACATCTTGTCTCTTCATCAACGAGGCTGCGCGATACATGTACGGGTACGTAAGCGTAGGATCCAACCCCGTCGCCTTCTCCAAATCCTCCCACCGTTTTTCATCATTGTCACAGTATAACGAACGTTCTTGATACATCCACCCGAGAGGGGTATAATCGGAAATAACCGAATTAAGTTTCTCGTACGATTCGCGTTTGTTCCCGTTAATCCGACCGAGCCTCGCGAGCCCGACAACCGAGTACACGTGGCCTTCGTTTACCGCGGCTTTAAAGAATCTTTCCGCCTCGTTGTATTCTTTTTTTAGTAACCGCACGCATCCCAACATGTGATACGCGATCATTTTTTGTCGGGTGTTTTCGGTTGAGTCAACCAATTGTTCTAAAAATAGAGCGGATTTATCGGACCCCGGATCAAGATCCATCGCCACCTGGCTTAACAAACAGTAAAGCGAAAACGAAGCACCCCCGACCATAATCGAACGATGCAAACGGTTGACACTTGTCAAAATCTCAACAACGCGTTCATCGTGTAAACATTCCGGAAGCTCTTGTAAGAAAACCTGCAAACAAGACGAAGCAAGAATCGGACAATTCTCATCGAGCGCGTATTCCAAGAGCTCAATCGCGTCGTTTCTTGATAAAACAAGTGTCGCGAGTTTCCTATCGCAAGAATCTTTGAGGTTTTCACAACAAAATTTATTCGAAAACACCATGATTTCGAGTAAAAGATCGGTCGGGAGTTGTTCCGGAAGTGTCCCGGTTTTGGAGAACTCGCTGATGACACGCATGCCAGCTGGCGAGATATCATTTTTGGATAAATCGATGTTGTCTGAAAGCGATTCGAGGAAACACCCGTTAAGCATGGACTGAAATGGCGGCGAAAGTGCCGCCATTTTTTGTCTATCGCAAATTACTTTTTCGTCCCCGATTCGAAACGTGACGGAATCTGATAAATAAGTGTTGTGGTTCATCATTGCAGCATTTGCGACACTATTATCATTTGTGACAGATGGGAGCTCAGAACCAATGTCTATTAATCCAAACTCTTTAGCACATTTACCACATGAAGAGAGTAAATCTGATATAAGTTCTTCGCCTCTTTTTTCATATTTTAACCATGCCCCAAAAACGAGGCGTTCATGGACTGTGATTGATTTGAGCCAAGCTGATCGAAGGCTTCTTCTCATCAATTTGAGATCACCCAGGCCTTTGAAGACCTGAAACTGCAACAAATAGAGGCTTGATCGCTCATGTGGAGGGCATGATTCGAGTTCTTTGTGGATTTGTGCTAAAACTTCTACATAATCAACGGGTTTAAAGAATGGAAGAATTGGTGGATCCGGTACTTTGATCAGAGATTCTCTGCAAAACAACAAAATCAGAAAGGGGAATCATTCATTGCATATTTGCATTGCATCTATATGTGTAACTAAAAGGGTTTTTTGATTTCAAAATGCACATCCAAACACTCCCAAAACATGATGTGTGTTGGATAGCATTTTGATAGGATTTTGCTGAATGAAGTTACAATAAGGGTATATAAGTGATTTTACTGTATGATGATAAGTTTTGTTGCAGAGATAATCGGTAAACCACTTTCAAAATGCACATCCAACCAAATAACCACTAAAAATAGCGAAGGAAAAGCTTACAATGAAGAAGGGGAGTGAGGTGAGACTTTTGAAAGCTTTCCTCTTTCGACTTGCAGCCATGATTGCGGATTCAGAGCATTTAAATGTGTTTCTTTACAAGATTCAGATGGAAAGAACGTCTTCATACGGCATAACAGAGGAAGTATATCCCAGATCTCCACAATAGACCAATTAGGGTTTTTTAAGGGCAAATCCTTCAAATTGAATGAAATAAGAGCATTCAAACCCTAAAAATATCCCCAATTTCCAAACGGTTTTCTTAACTTGATGATGAAATGTATCCGAGATCTCCACAACAGCACAATTAGGGTTTGGGAGCGAATTTTCAAATTGGATGAATTAAGAACATTGAAACCCTCAAAAAATCCCTAATCCGAGCTTTTTCTTTGAAGGGATAGAGAAACTATAACAAAAGCACTGTGATTTCTGCTTCGGTTAAAAAGAACCAGAAATCACCAAAATCCCTAAAATGATTACGCAAGATCTCTGCCAAAAAAACGACCAAAACCACATTAATCTCCACCGAATCTTCTAAATACCAAACCACGAACAGCACACACACACAGAGCTACTAACCTTGTTTGAAATTAGGGAAGATCCACGGTAAACATACAAAATTTCTATACCAAATAAATTAATTAAAATAAAAAAAAGAAACAGAACAAACCCACTAATCTAGTGGTTTGAACGAACAAATCCCACAAGATGAAAGTGAAGGAATCTGCAGAAAAATTCAATCTTTCGCTTTCTTTCTTTCGTCTGTTTGGTAAAAGGAAAAGTTTCCCCTTTTTCTTTGTTTTCTATTCAATTTCCCACTTCCTTTTTTCCCGTTGGAAAACATAAAGATTGCAGCTCATGCTATGTTGTTCGTTGTTGTTGGGTTGGGGGAATATAAAAGAGAACAGGAATTGATTGGTGCCAGCAAAGAGTACAAGTGTTAATGCATAATATCAAGATTCAAGATTGTCTTCGCTTCGTTAATGACAAATTTGCTTTTTCATTCAAACAACAAAATTACTCTTCAAAAGTGAATTACATACTGATTGGTGGGGTACATCTAATGCTTCTAAATTCTAATATGAAGGAGGGTAAAACTGGAAAATAACATCTTTATCTTTATAAGAAATAAATTACATAATTATAAAATCATATAAGTTATGTGTATAAGTTATGTGTAAAAACGATGTTGTTGTATCGTTTTTTTTTACATGAGTTTGTAATCGACAAAACTTCAAAAATTGTTTCATTATTTTCAAAAATATCAAGTTTAATCTCTAAGTTCAAAAAACCTCACAGATGATCTCTGTGGTTTCAAAACTTTTAACATTTAATCCTTCCAGCTAACTCCGTTACCATTTAGCCATTAAATAAGGGTATTTTTGTCATTTCACAACTCAAGGACTATTTATAAGGTTTTGTATTACTTTTTTTAAAATAAATAAATAATTTAATATGCAATGGTCCCACCTCTCTCTCTCTCTCTCTCTCTCTCTCTCTCTCTCTCTCTCTCTCTCTCTCTCTCTCTCTCTCTCTCTCTCTCTCTCTCTCTCTCTCTCTCTCTCTCTCTCCTGTAAGTTGTATAAAATTCTTTCTCGTCACTAGCTCCCTGTAACTTGTATTAAATTCCATGTCTCATTCATCATTTGATTCCATATCTTCATGAATTTGTTTTGAATCTGAATTTGTTTTGAATCGCCTCTGTATACCTTCGACTCCGCAGGGTAGGGGTGAGCATGGTGCGGTTTTAAGAC
This sequence comes from Lactuca saligna, assembly GCF_052625555.1. Classification (NCBI taxonomy): domain Eukaryota; kingdom Viridiplantae; phylum Streptophyta; class Magnoliopsida; order Asterales; family Asteraceae; genus Lactuca; species Lactuca saligna. The sequence continues at coordinate 312,967,636 of NC_136421.1, forward strand.
CAAACCAAACCGCAAACCGCATGGTGCGGTTTTTGCATTCTTAAAACCGTTGGGTGCGGTTTTGCAATGGTTCGGTTTTTCGGTTTTTAAATGCGGTTTCGATTTGTATCGGTGCGCTTTCGGTTTTAAATCGTGTTTAGAATTTGGTGCATTTTTTTATGTTTTTTGGTGCGGTTTTTTAAAACTGTAAGAATTCAAAACCATGTGCACGTAAGCTTGTATTTTGTTGTTTTTTTTAACCAGTCATTTTCAGCTTAAAACAAAAATAAATAATCAAAAATTGTAAGTCGCTTAAAATACGATATGCGATTACTCTCACAAACTAATTAATAATTGAAAGTTTGTTGATTTTGACTTAATTTGTTACAAGCTTATTTAATGTAATCGATTAGTACGTTTGACTAACAATAGAACATTTTTTTTGCACCCCATATAATCTTACACAAACATAAAATAAACAAATGATAAATATATTATCGTTTATAAGTATTTTAAATAACATGTATATAATATACATTGATTTGATTTATTACTATACATGCTTGCGGTGCGGTTCGGTTTTGTTGGACCGGTTTTTTGGATAGAAACCGCACCGCACCGTTGACCTTCGGTTTTGCAAAAATTAAATCCGCACCATTGGTTTTTGCATCGGTTTCGGTTTTTCGGTTGCGGTTTATTGCGGTTTTATCGGTTTTTCTTTTGTCGGTTCGGTTTTTGCTCACCCCTACCGCAGGGCGTGGGTAAAACCACTATGATCGCTAGGGTTTTGGAGAATTTCAGAACTTCCTCCCCCAATTTGAAAATACAAAGGTTTTTCACCGGTTCCTCTGGTAAACACTCTGATCCCCATCTCATCCTTCTTTTCCTCCCTCATCATAGCCTGAAGGTGGATCTTTAGTCTTAGACAATCTCCTTCCTTCTTTCGTCAACATGTCAAATCCAGATCGAGCATCATAAAAAGGGTAGGACCTCACATTCTGATTTTAATGGATTTCCATTCCATTAACTTCTTATATGCCCTTTCTTTAGGTTTAGTGATGAGGGAAACAAATGGTGGTGGTAGGGATGAGCAAATGGACCGGGTAACCGGTCGAAACCGGTACCGGAACCGAAACCGGAACCCGATGGAACCGGTCGGGCCGGGACCGGGATGTTATTTTTGTGGATTTTTGGAACCGGTAGGAACCGGAACCGGTAAAACCGGCAAAAATCGGAACCGTGTGATGCTATTTTTCAAGGATCGGTTCCAACAATTGAAGACACGACAAGAACCGGTAGGAACCGAGAACCGGTAGAACCGGAGCCGATAGAACCGCCGGGCCAGTTCGGTTCTTGATTTTGGCCGAAGCCGGTTCCCGGTTCCGGCCGGTTCGGTCCTTTTACTCATCCCTAGGCGGTGGAGAACGCTTAGCAACAGCAACTCCTGCTAATGGTGGAGTTACAAATCACGAAAATGCCATTAGGCAAAGCAGGGGATCGGAGGTGCTGGTAGTCCCCATTAGGATTTCAGTGCTGCCTTTTGAAGCTTCTCGAAGCTCTATAGGTGTGCTATTGCCAGTGGTCACTGAAGAAGGAGCTTTTTTGTGCAGCTCATTCCCGGAGTTGGGCTTGGACTTTTCTGAAAATTTCCAAAATTTCTCTTTCCCTTGGTCCAAGAGTTGCATTGGAATGGAATTAGGGGGTAGGAGATGAAGAGTTGGAAAGGAATGAGGGTCCGTTTTTTGAAGTGAATGGTTCAAAATCTTTGAATCCATCAATTCCATCTCGGTCTTCAGTATTCCTGTTCTTGTTTCTTGAATAACCTTGTCGATTTTGTCTTGAAAAGTTTGGGTTTCTTCTTGAACATCGATTTTGTGTTCAGAAAGTACTACTTTGACATCAAGAAGCTTATCAGGGATGCCATGAGATTCAAAATGAGACACCGACAACATTTGGTCGAGTAAAGAGGTTTTTGGGGATGTAGGTTGGTACGTTGTGGTGGTTCTCGATTAGCTTTGTTGGTGCTGGACGGAGAGGGACATATTCAATTGGTTGTGGCGGTGATCAAATGGGAGGCGGCGACATTTCAAGATATATTCTTATACCTATGAGAGAGAGAGACCCTTTATTAAATAATTATATTTTTTTAAATAACAAAAAACTTCATAAATGGTCCCTCTTTTGTGAAATGACAAAAATACCCCTTACTTAACGGCTAAATGGTAACGGAGTTAGTCAGAATGACCAAATGTTAAAAGTTTTGAAACCACAGGGACCATTTTTGAAGTTTTGTCGTTTGTAATCGTTACGGAATCATCCTTAACTTGTCATTTGTACTATGTGTGTTATCTTTTTAATTTAATAAAAGAGTAAATTAAAGTTTTGGTCATGTCATTCAAATCTTTAAAAATTTATCAATATGCATCCCTATATTTAAAAAAAAAAAAATTGGATTCTCTATCTTTAGTTCATTTAAAATGACTATTTTACCTTTACTTTAATATTTTTGTTTATATATATATATATATATATATATATATATATATATATATATATATATATATAGGTAAAATCGGTTGAGAACTCACAGTTTTCTAAGAACCCGAGAACTAAAAGTATAGCGTTAGATCGAAAATAATTCATTAAGAACATGATCGTCATCGTCATCTTACTAATCTCATCTAATGTTTAATTTTTTTGTGTTATTTAATATATTAATATAAATATCTAAAAATTTACATCATAAATCAAATTTTCATATTTTTTTTAAATATAATATTTTTGTTTTTTTAAAGAAAATGTAGATTTTTTAATTTTTTATAGAAAACAAGAATTTTTGAAAAAAAAAATTAAAAATATATTTTTTTTAAAACTACATTTTTTTCAAAAAAAAAAAAAAAAAACTGAATTTTTCAAAGAAAACTTCATTAAAAAAAAAACTGCAGTTTTTTTAAAAAAAACTACATTTTTAAATTTTTTTCAAAAAAATTGCATTTTTTTTAAATTGCATTTAAAAAAGACTGCAATTTAAAAATAAAAAAAAAAAAAAAAAACTGCATTTTTGTTATAAAAAGTAAATTTTTAGGTGCATATATGCACATTCTTTCAAATGCACGTATGTATATTTCTTATAGTATAATATTCGTAAGTAAATCACAAAAAAAAATCTCATTTTTATTAATTAATCTATAAACATAATAGTACAATTATTTTATTCAATACAAAATAAAATATAAAAAATGCTACAAATTTCAAAGCATTTTCATGTCTTCGTGTCAATATTTCCTTATTTTCTTCAATTTATCATTTTTCACATTTTCAAAATTCACTATAATTTCTTCCAAATCTACAAGAAAATTTTAAAAAATGATTGATGCAAAAACACTTACAAAAATGCATATGTGATTTTCATGTGATTAACATATGGATCACATACGATTCAAATATGAATCACATACAATTCACATATGAATCACATTTACATATGACATCATATGTAAATCACATGTGATTTACATGTGAATCACATATGATTTACATGTGAATCATATGTGATTTACATGAGAATCAAATGTGATTTGTATGTGAATTACATATGATTTTCATGTGAATAACATATGAATGTGTACATATATACGTAATTCATATATAATTCATTTGTGATTTACATATGAATCACATATTATTCATATATGATTTACATGTGATTAATATGTAAATCACATGTGATTTACATCTGAATCACATATGATTTACATGTGAATCGCATGTGATTTACATGTGAATCATATGTAATTTACGTGTGAATGAAATGTGATTAATATGTGAATTACATATGGTTTTCATGTGAATAACATATGAATGTGTACATATATACGTAATTCATATATAATTCACTTGTGATTTACATGTGAATGACATATTATTCATATATGATTTACATGTGATAAATATGTAAATCACATGTGATTTACATGTGAATCACATATGATTTACATGTGAATCACATGTAAATATATGAATCACATCCAAATTAATACAATGGATATTATATAAGGCAAAAAGGATAATAATTGAGACTACACACCTGGAATCCAAATTAATGTGAGGGGATCCAAATATAATTCATTAAGCAATTGTAGGGCAACATAAAACTTGTTCATAAAAATCATTAAAAAAAAACAAAGATATCTGAAAATAATTGAGACTACACACTTGGAATCTAAATTAATGAAGCATTGCATCGATATTAGGCTTTTTTAGCATTTCCAGAATATCAAGAATAACCTTCAAACGACTGATATGAAAAAGGCTTCAAATAATTATCAACGATCAATTTATGAGATAGAAAGGTGGAGTATGAACTAGAGGACTTTAAGAAATTAGCTTATTCCAGTTCTGATTCACAGCAAGGATAAAATAATGCAGCTATAAGCTTTTATTCCTTATTCATAAGCATGAATAGAATCGAAGTTTCAGGAACACCACGCTTCTTCCATAGAAATGAATATACCTTCTAAGAACATTAATCGTGATTTAAATCCAATACAGTAAGCTGCTAAATGACATCTACTTATGACATAGATATTCGAGGGAAATCATTTAATCATAGATGAATAAATTCAAAGAAATGGAAACAAATCTAACCGTACACCGATGACTGATCCCGACGATTACAAGGTCACATGAGCTAAAAAAATTGATTGTAAACGTCGGAGGATTTAGATGCGCTTGTATTAATCACTTCCAATGAGATCTATGATGATTTTTTTTAAATAGATAGTGATTGCGGTTGATTGACAGTGAGTTTGATTTTTGTTGTACCAAATCACGACAACAAGGATGTTAGGGGAAGCCGTTTGATGGTGGATCAAAAGTGAATCATCGGAAATCACCTAACGTCGAGGAAGAACATGAGCGAAAAGGCGACACATGGAGGCGATGAGATGACAGGATGAAGGAAGGAGATATCTCGTTCAAATTTTGTGGATGATCTGATATAAGGGAAGGAGGAATCGTCGGCACCAGAATCGAAGAAGGTGAGGATCGCTTGGGGACGAACACAATCAACATTGTCTCGATTGTGATATTTTGTTTTCTCTTTTAGTAAATCAGATATATTTGTTCCAATAATACCCTTGATATCATTTAATTAGCATGCCCCCGCCTCTTTAGTTTTATGATTATTTACAATAATGCCACCTTGCATCTTGACCATCCTTTTTTTTATCCAACGCTCCACATTTAGTTCTCAGGTTCTCGGGAAACTTTGAGTTCTCAAATGATCATTTCTCTCTCTCTCTCTCTCTCTCTATATATATATATATATATATACACACACACACACACTACTGTTTAGTTTTATTTTTTTATATCTTTTCACTTGCATTTTATTTTTTATTATTTAGATTTTATTTGTCATTTTTCGAATATATTGTTTAATGTATTTTTTTTTTACATTTTGTTCGTTTATATTTTTTTGAATAATTTTTTCTAGTTTTTTGACGTGTTGTTTGAATACATTTTAAATTTTTTTTTTGACGTTTTGTTTGTTTATATTCTATAAATTATTTTTTGTAAAAAATTTAAAAAAGTTCGTTAAATGTGAATATTATTAACATAGATTAGATATAAAATTATTTTTTAATAGAATTAATAGATACGCTAATCGAAATTCAAAATGGGTTTCAAGTTATATAATAGCTAATTGGAAACTATATAACTCGAAAATGAACATAATTTTTAAAATTAAAAAATGAACTCGAAAATATTGACACATATGTTTGAGTTATAGGAATTATGATTAGCATTTGCCATTCGGAAGAAAATGTAAAAAAAATAAAAAAATCTAAACTAAAAAAACAAGCGTGTACCATTCACACTTGTTTCGGATTCCGATTAGCCTATACGATAACCCTATTAAAATAAATAATTTTATACCTAATATGTGTTAATCATATTCACATTTAACAAACTTTTTTTTTATATTTTTTATTCAAAAAATATTTATAAAAATCTTTACAAAAATAAAAAAAAGATCAAAAAACATTAAAAAAATATATATTCTAACAAAACATCAAAAAAACTAGAAAATAACGTCAAAAAAATATAAACTAACAAAATATTTTAAAAAAATTCAATAAATATATAAATAATAAAAAATAAAAATAAATAAAATAAAATTCAAACGAAAAAATATAAAAAAATTAAACAATTATATATATATATATATATATATATAAAGAGAGAGAGAGAGAGAGAGAGAGAGTGTGTGTGTGTGTGTGTGTGTGTGAGAGAGAGAGAGAGAAAAGAAAATCAAAATATAAAACTAAGGGTAAAATAATCTTTTTAAATAGACTGGTGATGTTCAATGCAATTTCTTTAAACCACAGGGATATATCTTATCAAAATTTCAAAGATTTAACTAAAAGTGCAAATTTAACCAAATCACAGGGACCAAAACTATAACTTACTATTTAATAAAATTGTTGACAAAATTGAAAAAATGGTCCCTGTGGTATGCATATTTTTGGGGTTCTAGTCCAAACCCCGATTTTTTTTTGGTTTCGTAGGCCTTTTAAGCTAGTTTCATTGCGGATTTGGTCCCTCGATAAACTGAAATGACTTTAATACCCTTAGGGTATTTATTTTTCATTTTTCTTTCATTTTCTAAAATTTAATAGTTATTTATTTATTTTAATAATTATTTTTATAATAAAAAGAAGGGCCCACCTCTCTCTCTCTCTCTCTTTCTCTCTCTCTCTCTCTCTCTCTCTCTCTCTCTCTCTGCAAATACAAAACTAAAGAACATATATTCATATTCATGAACACAGACTCAAAAAAAAACATACACACTTTAACTACCATCCAGCACTACCACTGTGTCCTTCACCTCCTTTTCATGTAAATTGATTTTTCTGGTAACCTCCACCATCTCCTTTTTCTCCACACACACAAAATCAGATCTGATGAATGATTTTAGGATGAACACTTTTAAGAAGAAAAAATCAGATCAAGTGTGTGGGTCTCCGATCTCCTCCTGTTAAAGCAAGCCCTAACGTCGCCGCCTGGTAGGTATTCTCTTTTAGCAGAGACGAGCTCAAGGAGATGATGACTTTCAAATCTGAGGACCTCGTTTTCAGATCCGAATATCTCGTTTACAGATCTGGTAGCGGTGACGAGCTTAAGGTTTTCTTTTCTCCAGTGGTGGTGGCAACGACGATGATGGAGCTGAAGATTTGGTTCGTCTTCTCCAATATTTTTATGAAGATGGTGGCGATCTGGATGGATATGCTTAAACATCAATCAACCACGGCGGCAATCGATTCTCAATCAAACTACCATTTCCACTTCTCTCCTAGTTCTATCTATAAGAAAATGTAGATAGAATGGTGCACCAATTCAATTTTCTTAATTTCCTAGAATTGAGAGAGAAATGGGGTAGGGGAGATCGAGATCAAGATCAAAGGTTCAGTAAGCTTGATAATCATAATCTTTTCCTGATTGTCTTCACATCAAACTCACACACACACACATACTTGAGTTGCAGGTTTTGGGTGTACCCTATAAGTTTGAGATATTTGGTTTTAATTTTTGATGCATAATCGATTTTCCTGGTGGGTTCATCCCAATGACATGATTTTGAAGTGTGTGAGTTAATCTATGTTGTACGAATCGAGCGTTTGAGACGTGAGAAATCAAATTTATGATGCTAGGAACGATTATTTTCAAAAATAAAATCAGATGGTTGTTGTTGATGGACATGATTCTAGATATCTTTTTTGCTTTTAGTTTGATTCTTTCTTGAAGACCGAAAAGATAAGAAGGGGTGAATATTTTTTACTTGATTTTTAATTTCTTGTTTTGTGAAAAGGACAAGAGAGAGAGAGAGAGAGAGAGAGAGAGAGAGAGAGCCCTTTTATTTTTTTAATTATTAAAATGAATAAATAATTATTAAAACTTAAAAAAAAAAGAATTTAGAAATAGAAAATAAATGCCCAAGGGTATTAAAGTCATTTCAGTTTACCGAGGGACCAAATCTGCAACCAAACTAGCTCAAAAGGACCACGAATCCAAAAAAATCGGAGTTTGGACTAAAACTCCAAAAAAATACATATCACAGGGACCATTTTTGCAATTTTGTCAAAATTATTTAAGGATCATTTATATATCTATATTTATATTATATTATAAAACATATTGATTATATCTTAAATTTTTGAAGATATAAATTGCAAAACTTTTTTACAAATCAATTGTACATTATTAAATCATTAATACTCACCAAAAATTTAAACACATGAATTAAAGAAGGTTATTAAGAAATTCAATTTAAAGAAAAAAAAAAGTGTATTACATTTCTATTATTTAATAACTAGTACTAAAATTTAATTATTAAGAAAACTATTCACTAACAATGTTATTTGTTGACAGTTCACTTGAGATTAAAAAAAAAATAAAGATTTTGAGATTCAACCTCAGCCATATATTTCTCATTTGTCATTTTAATGCTCCAGCATACCGGTAGCAGCGATGTATGTCTAATCATAAATAATTATAAGACAAAGAGGTATAATCATATAAGACAGAGAGGTATAATTATATATGATTATACATGTTTATACATATATCCTAATCATAAAAGATTATACATATATGTCTATTCAAAAATTCAGTAATCATATATGATTATGACAATTAATGACAAAATAGGTGGTGTTAGCAGAGGTGGCGATGGTATAAGTGACGGAAGTGACAGTGGTATGATCGGCTAGTGTCAGATGTAGTGTTAGTTGTGGTTGCGGTAGTAGTTGTGGTGGATAAGAAAGGAACAAATGACGTTATATAATCATTTATCATTTATGATTATTTTAAAATATCAATAATTTAACTTTAAAATCATAAATAATAAAACTGTTAAAGAATAATTTTTTCAAAAAAGATAATATATACATGACGGTCACAATTAAAATTTTTATTTCCAACAAAATACATATTTAATATCTTGTATTTTAGTAAAAAAAAATTATATAATGTTATTCCAACTATTGATAAAATATTTAACCTTTTATTCTGGAGGTTTTTTTCTTTAAGGAAAATAGGAGGAAATGAGGAGATGGGGATTGGGGAGGAAGAAAAATATTCTTTTAATTTTTTTTAGGGTAAATTACGTCAGTCGTCCCTCGTGCATACGCCAAAATGCACGTTTAGTCCCTATTTTTAAAAATTAACTCGGGTCGTCCCTCATTTGTTTAAATCCTACATGCTTCATCCCTGGTATATGATTTTGTTTCGATTTTAGTCCATGTCAGATTTGAAATGACCATAATGCCCTTTTTATATTTCTTTTTCAATTAATTTAATGTTTTGTTATTATTATTAATTATAAAAAAAATATATGGACCCACTTAATACCCAAACCCAATCTCACCCCATTCTTCCCAGATTTCTCTTCGTCATCATCTTCTTAACTCTTGAGAAAGCCTTAAAATCACTTTTTCTTAAGTCATCGTCGATGAATAATCTCTCCGACGAACCCTCTCTTTGCGTTCATCACCATCTCCATCCTGTTGCCACCACGTTTGTCGAAAACAATCTTTGTTTTACACTCACACTACCCCTCACCACCACCCTTACCTAACCCCACTCGATCTGCTCCCCTCTTCATTTCGTTGATCATACTCCTATCATCATCTCCAACCATCCCTAATTGCACCTTTCATCTCCAGTTTCCAAATCTGAAATTTGTAACTCAGATGGTTTTAGAAATTGAGAAAGAGAGTGAGACGAGAAGAAGATAAGCGGAGAAGGAGGAAGGCAACAATTGAATTGTTGCTGCTGATGGTGGTTTAATTCACCCGACTAGGTTACTTGTTCTCAATCGATCCATGTAATCTGTGGGGAATATATGGCTACGTTCGATTCGCCACCTGGGGTTTTAAACCACCGCATATGGTTTCAGATCCAGAGTCATCATCGCCATCGTTTACAGATTGTCACATGTGTGTTGCCATCGCCATCATCACCTGTGCGATGCCTAGGGTTTCCTTTGCTCGAAAACCTAGATTTGAAGTAGTGGTCCTCTGTTTGAAACCGAACAGGGGAAACATGAGAAGAGAGTAAAATAGAGATTGAAATTGGTCGGTGTCTTGGAATCGATCTCTTCTGTTTGAAACCGACGATGTCCAGGAGTTGTTGGAGTATTGAAGTCCGTCGATGTAGGTGGTCTGAAGAAGAAGAAGGGGATGGGGAAATGAGTTATCAAATGTACTGACTCATTTCTTTTTTAAATGCAATAAAAATTATTTTTTATAATAAACAAATCAATGAATAATTAATAAATAACAAATAAATATAAAATAAATAAATAAGGGCAAAATGGTCTTTTTATGTGCAGAGGGACTAAGCATGCAAGAAAAAATAAACCTAGGGATGGTCCGAGTTAATTTTTGAAAATAGGGACTAAACGTGCTTTTCGGCATATACACGAGGAACGATTGATGTAATTTACCTTTTTTTTTTAAAGAACAAAAAGGAAAGGCAATAAAGGAGGGGATTGTGAAAGAGGAAAGAAAATACATGTTCTCTTTCCTTTCATATTTGGGTGGATTGGGAATGAAAACAAAAATGATTAATTTTATTCTTTTATTTATTATCATTTTTTTTTGTTACACACTCAAAACCATATTTTAAACATGCATAAAAATGTCATTTGACAATAATATCCTTTTCTTTCTTTCTTTTTTTTTTTTTTTTTTTTTTTTTTTTTTTTTTTTTTTTAACTAATACAACACCTAAAGTGTTTTTCTTTTTTCATCTTTTTCTTTTTCTTCCTGCTCTCCTTCTTTTCTTATCCATTTTAAAATTTAAACTCAAGAAGACAACAGTAAAAAATTATTTATGAATAAGTAAATTTCAAAAGAGTATTTATGAATAAGTAAATTTCAAAATGGTCATCGTTATATCAAGTATCTATAACTATAGGTTTTTATAAAGTATTTCTATTATTTTAAAAAGAAATGTTTCTATTGAAAAAAGAGTTTTTTTTTAGAAAATCATTTAGATCGCTTGCTTTTCTTATAAGTTTCCGACCATTATAATCCTTACATTTAATGACATTAGTTATATTTAGATATTAAGTTTATTTATAAATAATTATTTATCATATTAAATTAAATATATTAAATTAAATATATAAAATTAAATAAATACATTTTATAAAAAATTATATCACTAAAAATAATTATCAAATTTTTTAAAATAAAAAAATATTAACGATTAAAAAACATTACTGTCATGTAGTATTTTATCATTCTTTATCTAGTTTAATGTCAGCTAAGCTTAATTTTGAAACACAAAATATATGCTTAAAAAATGCAAGTTATTCGGTAGGCTTTATATGATATATAAGAAATATAAATACAAATGAACTAAATTAACAAAAAGGGACTTCAGAAATGTTAATCAACAATAGTTTATTTAAAATAACGAAAATTTCTAGAAAAATCATAATATTTTACTTTAATTTACGAAAAAAATCTCAAACTAAAATTTGTTCAGGAAAAAATATGAATTATCGATAAAAATGACAATTTGACTATTTTTTTCGGTTTATCGGTTTGATTATTTACCCGGTTCGTTAAAGTCTCAATATTTTACCATAATTTACAAATAAGTCTCAAACTAAAATTAAGTGATGATTTGACCATTTTTTTCCCTGTAAGATACATATTACTTGTTTCATTGTTGACCTGGATGTCTAGTCGTTAAATGAGTTGAATAGACGAATATGTTGGATTATATAATGTTATCTTTACCATAAAACTTGATATCTTAATGCATTATATTTTTTTGCAATATAAAATATATTCAACGAAGACTACAATAATTAAATAAACTAACAAGAACTTCACCATTGTTTAAGTTTATAAGACATTTTAAATTGTCTATCTAATTTTATGTAGCCCAGTATATCTATCTCATTAGCTCATTTCTCGCCATTTTTATCGGAAACACGTATTTTATCGGTTTCATTGCTGACATGAATACATAATCATAAATGAGTCGATGAGATGAATATCAAATTTTACGGTAAATGTAACATTATATAACGCATCGTTTCCATCTTATCAACCAATTTAATGACTAGACGTCCAGGCGAACAATGATACCAGTAAAATGTATGTTATATGGAAAAAAAAAAAAGTCAAATCATCACTTAATTTTAGTTTCAGGACTTATTTGTAAATTATGGTAAAATAATAAGAATTTAATGGAACCGGGTAAGTAATGAAACCGGTAAACCAGGAAAAATTGGTCAAATCGTTATATTTATCAGTAATTGATACTTTTTCATAAGCAGATTTTAGTTTAGAACTTTTCCGTAAATTAAGATAAAATATTATGATTTTTCTGAAGATTTTCACTTGAAATAAAAGTTAATTTAAAGCTATTATAACAAAAATAATAAATATTTGAGAGCATGATTAATATTTCTGAAAAACAAATATTCTGTTTTATTTATTTGTTTATTAAACCATTATATATATATATATATATATATATATATATATATATATATATATATATATATATATATATATATTATCCTTTTTCTGGATAGACATGTCTATACATACACAATAATTTATGTTTTAAATATTGTATTTTATAACCTTCTAGAACATTAAATGTTTCATATGGCAAAAAATTGTTGTGTATGAATAGAAACCATTGTAGAATATATTTTTTTAACAATAGCAAAATTTCATTAAAACAAAGGCTAGCTAGGAACTAGCAAAGCATACAAATTAAGGAAGGATTGGATTAATAATCCAAGCAGTCCAAGAAATCTTAGCCTTAGAGTTTCAAAAACAAAACCACCTAAAAGAATGTTCAACAATACTATCAAAAATGTATTGCTTTATAAACTTATTGGAATTAAATAAAACTGAATTTTTATAAGTTGAAATAACCCAAATCACAATCATATACACCGACTCCATGATATTTCTTTCCATTCTATTCACATGCCTAGAATCCATCCATTCCACGATATCTACTGAGGAAGCAAAATTCGGAATTTGTTAATATGTCCATTAAGCTACACGGTGCCATATTTGTTGAGCTAGAGAACACTGGAAAAACAAATAAGAAATATTTTCTGAAGCATTTTGACAAATAGGACAAATAATCGAATCCAAGTCCACTCCTCCATCAATTATATTAGACCTTAACGGTAGTCTATTTAACATCATATGCCACATAAGAACATTCACCTTAATAGGCACAAACTTATTCCATCTGGTAACCATACCACCCATTGGAAGGTGAAAAGCATCAATGTATCTTCTAGTTGAACTAACCGAAAAAATTCCAGAGTTATCTAACTTCCAGTTGCATCTATTAGGTTGAGATCCCAACTCCACAGAACCAAGCAATTTCACTAAACTTTGAAATTGAAAAGTTTCAATTCCTCCCCTAATAGGACGTCTCCAACTAAAATCCCAACCACAGGATGACCAAAACTCCATAACTAGAGCATTATGAGAATCAAAGAAAGCATAAAGTCTAGGAAAAATGTCTTTCAGGATCACTCCTCCACACCAATCATCCTCCCAAAAAACTATTGTAGAGCCATCCCCAATCACCATATGCATCGATTTCTTATCCACTACACCCCTTTCATGTAGTTGATTAATAAAGCCAATGATTTTATGCCAAACGCCCCAACCATTTTTTCCCGAGGACCAGTAAAAAAATCCACCATCATTACCATATAAGAACTTTATAAGTTGAACCCATAAAGTATCACCTTTAAGAGCAAACCTCCACCTCTATTTATAAAGTAAGGCCAGGTCAAAAGCATCCAAGCTCCTAATGTCTAAACCACTGTTATCATGCGGATTGAGAATAGTTTGCCACATCACCAAGTGTATATACCTATGCTCATCATCCATACCCTAAAAAAAGAGCTTTACAGGACTCATATAACTTATAAACAATACCAGGAACTCTGAACAGGGAAAGTAGGAAATACCTAAACTTCCAAAAAAACAAATTTAATATGATTTAACCATCCATTGATGGAAAGAAGCTTCATCTTCAAAGAAGAAAGTCTTTTACGAAATCGATCTATAATTGCATCCCAAGCTTTGACACGCACCATAGATTCACCCACTGGAACACCAAGATAAGAAAACAGGAAAGCATCCAGAGAACGACCGGTAACAGAAACCATGGAGATGACTTCCTGAAAGGCCATTCCAACCCCTAATAAATTAGATTTGGAGAGATTAATCTTCAAAACTGACACCGTATAAAAACATCATAAAATTCGAATAAGATTACGCACATTCCTCTCATCCCATTCCCCCATAAACAATGTGTCATCTGCATAGAAAAAGATGAGAAATACGAAGATCACATGTTCCCAACGAGATACCAGGAAAAATACCATTGGCTATTGCATCCTCCATAGCCACATGAAGACCTTCCATGGCAATAATAAAAAGAAAAGAATAGCTAGGATCTCCCAGCCTCAATCCTCTATACAATGGAAATTCTTCACTCAAGTTCCCGTTTAAAACCACAGAAGATTTGGAATGCTTTTAATATCTACTCATTTTGTGTAACATCTTGGCTTTTGGGTATAATATTTATACATATTTATTTTCGAGTTAACTGAGCGACTCGAGGAGTGGGTGCCCCAAATCGTCAAGTAGAGTCGAATTGGCCACATGGGTTTAAGAAACAACTCAACGAGACAAAGAGCCGACTCGCCGAGTTGGCGCTGTGTGAGGTAAACCCTAATTTTCCAGGGTTAAGTCCTATTTAAAAAGCATTAAGCCCTCATTTCCACCTCCCTCATCACCCTTGAGCATTGTGAAGAACCCTAATCGAGTTTTAGCTTGTTGTGTGAGAAGGAGAGGCTATCTTGAGTATTTTAGTGCACTTTAAGAGAAGAAGAGGAAATCATCAAGGCTTGGAGCAACGAGGGACGTTTGGATCTAGAGGTTCTCAGTGGATAGCTTTTGTTTGAGGTAAAAAGATGCTATCTTGATCATTTTTCTTGTGAGATCTTACTTTGGGGGGTTCTAGGGTTTTTCTCCATCCTTCTTGTGTTATTGAGTCCCTTGAGCATATCTTGAGGTTGAAACCTCAAATATGGATTATAGGAGGTCTTGTGAGCTCAAAGACCCAGTCTTTATGGAGCTAGAGGCAAGCCT
Organism: Lactuca saligna; assembly: GCF_052625555.1. Taxonomy (NCBI): domain Eukaryota; kingdom Viridiplantae; phylum Streptophyta; class Magnoliopsida; order Asterales; family Asteraceae; genus Lactuca; species Lactuca saligna. Next base: position 312,982,842 of record NC_136421.1, read on the forward strand.
ATGAGCACCAAACCCTTGTTGGAGCTTGTATTGGCATTATGAAGAAAATATGTCATACATGAAAGTAAAGATCAAAGCTTTACGTGACATTCGAGCCTTAGGAGACTGGATCTAGAGTTTGGAGTGGTAGATCTACCTTAAAACATATGAATGATAATACAGACTGAATGAACTTGCCGAGTCAATGACCTGACTCGACGAGTCGGCTAGAGTTTTCGCCGATGAGTCTGGATATGGTAACTCGGCGAGTTGATGAGACGACTCGACGTGTTAAGTTTAGTTTTCACGTTATTTTTGAAGTAACAATGGGGACTCGACAAGTCACATAGATGCACTCAACAATTCAAGTCAACATGGACTGTTGACTCGAGTGTTTACTTCTGTTAACTTTAGGGTTGGTCAAAGTAGGGATTATGGGGACCATAGAGGGGTAAAATGGTATTTTACCCATTCTAAGAGTTTGAGAGTGAGAATAACTTAGTTATTTAGAGTCGTGATTTAAATGTTAATTAGAGGAAATTATCTTATGTGTTAGGTGGAGGCTAGTTTGAGATACATGTACAAGATCATTTATTTGCTTGCTTACGAGGTGAGTCTTCTCACTATACTTACCTAGAACGGTAATCTTTGTGTGACCGGAAGGTCTTATGTGCTTATATTGAGTATTGTGATATCCTACATTATGTCTTTGTGATTTATGTTGTGTATTATTCTAAGCTTACTGAGTTAGGACCGGAGGGTCCACCCAAGTTGTGGGACTGGAGGGTCCCACTGAGACATATTGATCGGATGGTCTTATTTGAGCATAGTCATAAGAGGCTAATTATATATGTGTGGTATTTTGGGGAACTCACTAAGCTTCATGATTACCGTGTTATGTGTTATGTGTTTTAGGTACTTCTCAGGATCACGGGAAGGCACCGACGTGATTGTACACACACGAGTTGGAGATTTGTTTTGGAGGATCCTGGATTGTGTTTTTAATTAATTTATGAACATGTGTTTTTGATAACTTGATAATTTTGGGGATTTTTGTGATTGTGTTAATGAGATTAATTATATTTTGTTTGAAAATTTACGGTGTTACAAGTTGGTATCAGAGCCTTAGTTTGAGGGATTCGGATATGCCTTCGGGTGTGTCTGGACTCAAACTAAGGAAGAGTTTAAAGAGAAAAACGAGTTGGATCAGTGTGTACAATCAGCCAGAGCCCTAACAGTGATTTCCCAAAATACAATTACCTAATTATGCTATGAGATATTTGTGTGATGTTAGGGATGCTTGCTAGAGGATAGGCTAGGTATTTCATCTTTAGGGCTAGAGTTGCCTGATTTGTGATGCCTTAGCCTAGGAATTATTGTTATCTGATATTTGCTTTAAGTATATATTGAATAGGAGTATTTAGCAGAAATCACTTATAGAGAGTTCTGAGTTGAGGGATAATATATGAGAGATACCTAAATGAGCATATGAGAGGTATACTGAGAGGGTAGTCTGTTATTCATGAGAGTTAGAGTACTTATGAATTGTGATCCTAGGAGGAGGACGTGGGGTGAATACAGGTTAGTGTGGAAGGTAGTATTGGGCCCGTACTACAGAAAGCATCGGATATGTATGCAACCCAAGTAAGAATCCTTAGGATGCTAAAAACAAGTAGGACGGGTGATTGAGTGTGAGTATGATCGATAAAGTCTCTGATTATTTTGTGTTGTGTTTCAGAGAAATCATGGTGGGTACACGCCACAACCCTTGGAGCAGTGGGAATAATAAGGATGAGATTTGCACGATGATTCATGAGGAGGTGGTCGTATACCTGGTATGTTTGGGTCTATTAAGACCATACTGATTGAGTCATTTAACGAGCGATATGTTGTTGTTACTGAGGCGGTTGCTGCAGCCACCACAGCTATCACTACTGCGAGGCCACAGGGAGGTGACTCGTTGTTGTTTCGAGAGTTCAGAAACACGAAACCATCAGAGTTTGGTGGGACACAGGATCTGATTGATGCTATTATATGGATCTCTGATGTCGAGGGGTGTTTTTATACGTGTTCATGCCCTGATCATTTAAGAGTTCGGTTTGCGTTGAACCAGCATCGCTCGGGGGCAAAGGACTGGTGGAAGTTTGTGACTACCAGTTTTACTCCTACAGACAATGTTGCAGTGACGTGGTAGAGGTTCACTTAGTTGTTCCGAGATGAGTATGTTCCCTCGGTGGAGAGGGAACGTTTGGCACATGAGTTTCTGTCTCTCAAGTAGAAGACGAAGTCAGTGACTGAGATTACGAGGATGTTTCACAAGATGCGTTGTTTTACCCTGAGCACATGTCCACCGTGCAAGCACGTGTGAGACGATGTCTGAGCATATTGAGGAGGGATATACGATAGTTCGTGGGTCCATTTGAGTTGTGGGACCGAAGGGTCCCACTGAGACACATTGACCGGAGGGTCTTATTGAGTTATAGCTTCGAGTGATTGATGTGATGTGTGTGGTATTTTAGGGAACTCACTAAGCTTTATGCTTACCGTGTTATGTGTTATGTGTATCAGGTAGTTCCGAGGATTGCGACAAGGCACCAACATGATTGTACACACTGGTGGGAGATTGTTTTTATGATTCTGGGATTGTGTTTTATTTGTTGACATTTGAGACTTATGTGATTTTGAGAATAATGAAACGAGTTTTATTGTGTTTGAAAATGAAAATTTTGTTTGAAAAATTACGTCGTTACAAGTTGGTACCAGAGCCTTGGTTTGAGAGATTCGGATACACCCTCGGGTGTGTTTGGACTCAAACTCAGGATTTGAGAAAGATTTTCAAAAGAGATAATTTTTTCTAAAAATGAGAAAGAGTTTAAGAGAAGATGAGTCGGAGTAGTGTGTACAATCAGTCAGAGCCTGAGCGGTGATTTCCCAAAATACCCTCATTTTGTGTTACGAGATATTTTATGAGATATATTTCATGCTAGAGAATAGGCTAGGTAAATCATATGTTAGGACTAGGGTGTCCAGATTCGTGATGCCTTAGCCTAGGGATTTCTACTATCAGTGAATTGGTGTGAGTATGAGTATCTAGCAGGAGCGAGCCATTGAGAGGACTACTGAGAGTAGCTTGGGAGGCATAGATTACTTAATATTGGGATCCGATAAGGAGGACTTGGGGTGAACATTGATGCAATGTGGAAGGTAGTATTAGGCTCGTACTACTGGAAACACCGGATCAGTGAATGGTCCAAGTAAGAATCCCTAGGATGCTAAGGAAAAAGTAAGGGCAAGTGATCGAGTGTGAGTATGCCCGAGCGAGTCTCTGATGATTTTGTGTTATGTTTCAGAGACATCATGGTGGGTACACGCCATAACCCTGGAGCCAGTGGGAGTAGTGATGAGGACATACGGAGGATGATCCACGAGGAGGTGGCTGCAACTATCCGAGCAGAGATTTCAGAGATGTTTTGGTATATCAAGACCACCTTGATACAGACGTTCAATGAGCGATACACTGCTATCACTGAGGTTGCTACTGTCGTGGCCACTACAGTCGTCGCTGCTACTAGGCCTCATGGAGGTGACTCGTTGCTGTTTCGAGAGTTCAGCAACATGAAGCCACCAGAGTTTGATGGGATACAAGATCTAATTGCTGTGATGGGTGGATCTACGATATCGAGGGGTGTTTTTACATGTGTTCATGCCCCGACCATTTGAGAGTTCGGTTTGCACACAACCAGCTTCGTTTGGGGGCGAAGGACTGGTGGAAGTTTGTCACAACTGGTTTTACCCCTGCAGATCATGCTGTAGTGTCATGGGAGAGGTTTGTTCAGATGTTCCAAGATGAGTATGTTCCCTCGGTGGAGAGGGAACGTTTGGCACAGGAGTTTCTGTCTCTCAAACAGAAGACAGTATTAGTGACTGAGATTTTGAGGATGTTCCATGAGAGGGCGATGTTTTTCCCTGAACACGTTTCCACTGAGCAGGCACGTGTGAGCCGATATCTGAGCATAATGAAGAGGGACATACGAGAGTTCATGGCAAACTCGTCATATAGGAAATTAGCCGAGATTCAGGCCAATGCCAAAAGGAGATAGATTGAGCTTGAGTTGCAGACCAAGGAGGAGGAGGAGGAGTCCCGAGGGAGGGACCGGATACCAGTGCAGTCGCAGCTAGCGACGAAGCGGGCCAAGCCTGTTGATTCCAGAGCTGGGGGACAGAAGGTCCGCACTTGTGGCAAGAATCACGAGGGATCTTGTTGTACGGGGATCTGCTAAAAATGCGGCAAGGAGGGGCACATTGCGAAGGATTTCCCAAGGGAATATCGGCTTGCTTTCATTGCAACCAGACTGCCCACCAGAAGGTCAAGTGCCCTCAGCTCATTCAAGGATCAGCCTAGGGATCTGTACCTACTTATGTGCATGTTACGGAGATTTGGCCAGCGAAGGCCGAGGCACCGAAGGTTCGTGGGAAAGCCTTTCAGTTTACAGCGGAAGAGGTCCGCGCAACACCCGATGGTGTGGATGGTACGTGTTCTTATTGTATTCTTTTGAGATATTTTGTGCTTATATTGTGACTGTTTATAGGTACTTTTCTTGTGAGTTATGTGCTTGCCTTAGTGTTATTTGACTCGGGTGTGAGTCGATCCCTTGTATCATTAGCTTTTAGTCGTTACATTAGTATTCGACGAAAGGTGTTGAGTCGACCTCTAAGAGTTTCCATATCCGATGAGCATGCAGTATTTGTGACCGACGTGATTCGTGGATGTGTGCTCGAGATTTTCAGAGTTTAGTTTCTGATAGATCTGGTACTGATTGCGATGAGGGATGTCTGTATCATCGTGGGCATGAACTGGTTGAGTCGATTTGGATCTAGGATCGACTGTGAGCGCCAACTGGTGACCATACGAGACCCTAGCGGGGGAGTGCTTACAGTATATAGCGAGGGTACCCAATCTGGGTTGGCATTTGTTCGGCCGCCAGAGCGAGATAGAGTCCATACACAGGCTATTGCAGTAAGATTGAGTTATGTCTCCGAGGTTTTGATAGTGTGCGAGTTTCCAGATGTTTTACCCGAGGAGTTACCGGGAGTGCCTCCCGAGAGGCAGGTAGAGTTTTAGATCGATTTATTGCCGGGAGCGGTGCCTATTTCCAAGGCACCTTATCACTTTGCGCCTCCGAAGATGCAGGAGCTGCTGGGGAAAGGGTTTATCAGGCCGAGTAGTTCGATGTGGGGATCCCCAATCCTTTTTTTCAAGAAAAAGGATGGTTCACAACGGATGTGCATTGATTACCGGGAGTTGAACAAGTTGACGGTAAAGAACCGTTACCCACTTCCGAGGAACAACGATTTGTTCGATCAGTTGCAGGGGGCATCGTGGTTTTACAATATTGATCTGAGGTCTGGGTATCATCAGATGAGAGTCCACGAGGAGGATGTCCAGAAAACGGCCGTTATGGGTACTATAAGTTCGTGGTGATGCCTTTCGAGATCACCAACGCACCGGCAGCATTCATGGACCTCATGAACCGGGTGTGTAGGCCCATGTTGGATCGTTCGGTGATTGTGTTCATCAACGATATTTTGGTGTATTCGAGGTCTAGAGAGCAACATGAGGAGCACCCGAGAGAGATTCTGGGTGTACTGAGATCGGAGAGGCTCTATACCAAGTTCTCCAAGTGTGATTTCTAGTTACAAGAGGTCCAGTTCATGGGACACCTCGTTAAATAGAATGGTATTTTGGTCGATCCAGCCAAGATTAAGGCAGTTATGAGATGGGAGGTTTCGAGATCCCCCACCAAGATCAGGAGTTTTCTGGGACTGGTCGGATACTATTAGAGATTTATAGAGATTTTTCCAAGATTGTCGTCCCTCTCACCAGTTTGACCCGGAAGAGCGTTACGTTTACATGGGGTCCCGAGCAGCAGACCTCATTTGAGACCCTTTGCCAGAGATTGTGCGAGGCTCCCGTGTTGGCCCTTCCGGAGGGAATGGAGGATTTTGTGGTTTATTGCGATGCATCTATTATGGTATGGGTACGATACTGATGCAAACAGGGCACGTGATACCGTACGCATCGAGGCAGTTGAAGCCTCATGGGACGAGATATCCCACCCACGATCTGGAGTTGAGGGCAGTGGTGTTTGCCCTCAAGATCTGGCATCACTATCTGTATGGGGTTCAGTGTACCATTTTCATGTTATGGATTAGCCCGACCTTAACATGAGACAGAGGAGATGGTTGGATGTGGTGAAAGATTATGACTGCGAGATTCTTTATGATCCAGGCAAGGCTAATGTGGTAGCTGACGCCCTGAGCCATAGAGCAGAGAGTACCCCGATCCGAGATGTGTGTATTAGGATGACAACGATAACTCTAGTCTTATATATCATTCGAGAGGCCCAGGTGGAAGCCATGAGACCAAAGAACCACAAGAGGGAGCGGGTGATTGTGCAGGTGTCTGAGTTTGGGACGGATAACAGAAGACTAATGACCTTCCGAAGAAGAATTTGGGTGCCCTATACGGGCGGAGCTCGACTCACACTGATGGAGGAGACGCATAGATCGAGATTCTCGATCCACCACAGGGCGACTAAGATGTATTTGGACCTGAAGAGAGATTACTTGTGGCCCTGTATGAAGAGAGATGTTGCTTGGGTGGTTGAGAGGTGCTTGACATGCCGTCGGGTTAAGGCCGAGCACCAGCGTCCTCATGGCAAGTTGCATCCATTGGAGGTTCCCCAGTGGAAATGGGAACACATATTTATGGATTTTATCACCAAGCTGTCGGGGGTGTCGACGTAATTTGGGTGATTGTGGATCGGTTGACGAAGAGCACTCACTTTCTTGATATTAGTGAGAGCTCTTCTGCTGAGAGGCTGGCAGAGATATATGTTTGAGAGGTGGTAGCTCGGCATGGGGTGCTGACATCTATAGTGTTCGATCAGGATGTGTGTTTTACTTCCAGGTTCTGGAAGAAGTTGCACGAGGAGTTGGAAACACGATTGCATTTTAGCACAACCTACCACTCATAGACAGATAGAAAGAGTGAGCGGACGATTTAGATGCTCGAGGATATGCTTCAAGCATGTTTTATGGACTTCGGTGGAAGTTGGGACAAATAACTACTGTTGGCTAAGTTTTCTTACAACAACAACCACCATTCCAGTATCGACATGCCTCCTTTTGAGCTTCTTTATGGTAGGAGGTGTCGGACCCCCATCTGTTAGGGAGAGGTAGGGCAGTGAGTGATGGGTGGCATGGAGATGGTGCTCAAGACGACTAATCAAATTTAGCAGGCCAGGCAGAGATTACTGACAGCTCAGAGTCGTCAGAAGAGTTATACGGGCAAGCGACATCCGAACTTGAGTTTCAGGTTGGAGATTTTGTTCTCCTGAGGGTATCCCCGAGGAAAGGGGTAATACGATTCAGGAAGAGGGGAAAGTTGTGGCCCTAATACATCGGTCCTTTCAGAGTGACCGGTAGAGTGGGAAAGGTAGCGTACCGCTTAGATCTACCTGCAGAGTTGAGCTAGATCCATAACACCTTCCACGTGTCCCAGTTGTTGAAGTGTGTGGCCGATGAGACGACAGTGGTACCACTAGAGGACATTAAGGTGGATGCAAGCCTGAATTATATCGAGAGACCGACCGCGATTATGGATCGAAAGGTGAAGGTTTTGAGGAACAAAGAGGTGCCCCAGGTTCAGGTCTAGCGGCAACATCGGAAAGGTAGAGTCTGAGATGCGGGAGAGCATACGGAGCTATTTGAGAAGCATGACTTCAAGGGCGAAGTCTGATTCTAGTGGGGGATATTGTAACATCCCAAGTCCATGTATACTTCGAGAACCTTGATCTATTGAGTTATTGTCTATTTTAGCCCTTAGTATAAAAAAAGTAAAAAACGAGTATGCAGGGGGTACCTGAGGTGTATGCTTATCGTACTCATCAGCGTGCATGTGACGCGGAGACCACCTAGCACGCTGGGCGTACTTGGCCCAAAGTGCAACCCTAATTTGGGGTGAGTCCCCAATATAAGGGATATGATGGCCTCATTTCTGGCCACCATTCCTAGAGAGAAAATCCTAAGAGTACCCCAACCATCGTTCTAAAGCTTGTATATGTGCGATTGAGCCTTGAGAGTGTTTGTGTAATTTTGAAGAGAATAGAAGGTCTTGAAGAATAAGGAGTTGGAGCCTAAGCTTCTAGATCCAAGCAAATATGAGTGGGAAGCTTCTTATTGAGGTATAAAGCTTCAGATTTTTCCTTTTATTTGTCATGAGCATGTTGTTTGAGTGTATTAGGGTTATGTCTCAAAAGATGGAGACTTTATGAGATAATGAACCTCAAAGACGTTGATCTGCCCCTTTTCAGTGTATTGTGTGTAGTAGAGTCATAAAAATCCAATCTTGGGCGTTAAGAGCGAGCCGTGCATGAGTTATGAGATTCTTAAGGAAAGGGAATGGGTGTTTTGAGTTTTTGTGACCTAATCAGCCATGCAAAGGCTTAAAGTCGCTGACTTTATGGACTAAGAGACGTTAGGGAGTCCAGATCTGGTATATGAGCCTCTGTCTTAACTGATTAAGACCAAAAATGAGAGGAGTGTGAACCTGGGGCGTACGTTGGGTGTAATCCCAATACACGCGGCATAGGGGTTGAGCATCCCCGATGTCTGCATGGCAGCCGATTACGCGCAACATACTCCCTGCAATTAACTTTTATTGACTTTTAGGGTTTGGTCAAATTATGGACTATTAAGCCTATGGAGGGGTAAAATGGTATTTTCACCCTTCTGTGTGTGTAGAAGGGTTAGTCTAGTTCTTAGAAGCCGATATTAATTAGAGATAATTATTATGTGTTAGGCGGAGGCTAGACCGGTGGGTAGAGTTCGAGATTTCCGAGTTCGAGGTTTCATTTGCTAGCTTACGAGGTGAGTCTTCTCACTATATTTACCTTATGTAGTAACTTTTATGTGAATGAGCTGTCTTTTGAGATATCTTGCTATTTGTTTTGTAATATGCTTACTGTGTATTATATTGAGCTGCTGAGTTGAGGGACCGGAGGGTCCATCTAAGTTGTGGGACCGGAGGGTCCCACTGAGACACATTGACCGGAGGGTCTTATTGAGTTATAGCCTCGAGTGGCTGATGTGTTCTGTGTGGTATTTTGGGGAACTCACTAAGCTTTATGGTTACCGTGTTATGTGTTTTGTGTTTCAGGTAGTTCTGAGGATCGCAACAAGGCACCGACATGATTTTACACACTGGCAGGAGATTGTTTTTATGATTTTGGGATCATGTTTTATTTGTTGACATTTGAGACCTATGTGATTTTGAGAATTATGAAACGAGTTTTGTTGTGTTTGAAAATGAAAATTTTGTTTGAAAATTTACGTTATTACAGAGATTGAGCTAGAGTTATAGACCATGGAGGAGGGGGAGTCTTGGGGTAGGGACTGGAGACCAGTGCAGTCGCAACCGGCGACGAAGCGTGCTAAACCTGTTGATACGAGGACTGGGGGACAGAAGGGTCGCACTTGTGTTAATTGTGGCAAGAGTCACGAGTGATCGTTTCGAGCGGGGATTTGCTACAAATGTGGCAAAGAAGGGCACATGGCGAAGGATTGCATCAAAGGGTTTGCAGTTTGCTTTCACTACAACCAGAACGGCCATCAGAAGGCCGAGTGCCCTTAGCTCTTTCAGGTAGGGATGAGCATGGATCAGTTTGGGTCGGTTTTTTGGCTAAAACTAAACCAAACCGTAGAAAGTCGGTTTTGCGGTTCTCAAACCAATATAGGTTCGATTTTTGCGTGGTTCAGTTTTTTGGTTTTCTGGGTTGTGTTTATGGGTTTTTAGTTTTAAACCGTGGTTTATGAGCTTCTAATTTTATCTAGTTTTTGGGTTCAAACCAGTGAAAGTACGTTGTGATAAATAGTATTGTATCTACTTTAAATATACTTAAATAAAAAGTACGGATTCTAGTATTCTAAAAGCATAAAAGTGTTCAAAATATCAAAATTTAACACCATTAACAGTTTGTTGAAAATAAACATAATGTACTAAAGGGATAAAGTATAAAGTCTAAAATTAAATGTTTAAAACATAATAAATAATATATATGTGGGTCGGTTCGGTTTTTTTAGGCGGTTTATACTTCAAAACTAAACCAAACCGTTATTTTTCGGTTTTTGTAAAACTCAAACTTGAACCATCGGTTATTGCTTTGGTTTCGGTTTTTCGGTTCTAGTTATGCCGTTTGTTTTTTGGTTTTTTGGTTTTCGGTTTGTTTTTTGCTCATCCCTACGTTCAGGGATCATCATAGGGTTTTGCGCCTGCTGCTTTATGTGCTACTGAGAGTCGGCCAGCGAAGGTTGAGACACCGAGGGTTCGTGGGAAAGCCTTCCAGCTGACAGCGGAGAAGGTCCGCACAACACCTGATGTTGTGGCTGGTACGTATTTCTTTATTTATATTATTTTGAGATATGTTGTGCTTATATCATGCTGTGTATAGGTACTTGTCTTGTGATTTTTGTACCTGCTTTGGTGTTATTTGACTCGGGTGCGAGTTGATCCTTCGTGTATTTAGCTTTTAGTCATCACATCAATATTTGACGTGAGGCGTTCGACCTCTAAGGGCCTCTATAGCCGACGATCATGCAAGTTTTGCTACTGATATGATACGGCGGTGTGTACTAGCGATTTTTGGTGTTGAGTTCTCGATAGACCTGGTACCGATCACGATGGGTGATATCTGTGTCATAGTGGGCATGGTCTAGTTAAGTCGGTTTGGAGTTGTGATCGAATGTGAGCATCAGATGGTGACTATACGTGACCCTAGTAAGGGAGTGCTTACGGTGCATGATGAGGGTACCCGATATGGATCCACCTTCTGCTCTGATGCCAGAGCGAGACAGAGTCTACAACAGGGTTGTATGAGATTTTTAGCGTACGTGATGGATACGCGGGTTGCTACAGTGAGGACAATTTCTATTGCCAAGGTTCCGATAGTGTGCGAGTTTCCATATATTTTTCCCGAGGAGTTGTCGGTTGTGCCTCCCGAGAGGTAGGCGGAGTTCCGGATTGATTTGGTTCCAGGAGCGGCGCCTATTGCCAAATCACCTTATCGCCTTGCGCTACCAGAGATGCAGGAGTTATCCTCACAACTCCAGGAGCTGTTGGGTAAGGGTTTTATCATACCGAATAGCCCACCGTGGGGAGCACTGATCCTTTTCGTTAAGAAAAAGGATGGTTCACACCGGATGTGTATTGATTATTGGGAGTTAAACAAGATGACGGTCAAGAACCATTATCCACTACCGAGGATTGACGATCTATTCGATCAGTTGCAGGGGGCGTCTTGGTTTTCCAAGATTGATTTCAGATCTAGATATCATCAGATGAGAGTCTGCGAGGAGGATATCTAGAATATGATCTTTAGGGTTTGTTATGGGCACTACAATTTTATGGTGATGCCTTTCGGACTCACCAACGCACAGGAAACGTTCATGGACCTCATGAACCGGGTGTGCAGGCCTATGTTGGATCAATCGGTGATCGTGTTCATCGACGATATTCTGGTGTATTTAAGATCCATAGAGCAGCATGGGGAGCATCTTGGAGAGATTCTTGGTGTACTAAGGACGGAGAGGCTTTATGTCAAATTCTCTAAGTGTTATTTCTGGTTACGAGAGGTCCAGTTCCTAAGACACCTCGTTAATCAGAATGAGATATTAGTCGACCCGACCAAGATTGAGGTAGTTATGATATGGGAGGTGCCGAGATCCCCATCTGAGATCAGGAGTTTTCTGGGTTTGGTCAGCTGCCGTCGAAGGTTTATTAGAGATTTCTCCAAGATTATCATTCCTCTCACCAGGTTGACTCGGAAGGGTGTTACTTTTATTTGGGGGCTCGAGCAGCAGGCCTCATTTGAGACCCTTCGCTAGAGATTATGCGAAGCCCCAGTGTTAGCCCTTCCCGAGGGAGTGGAGGACTTTGTGGTTTATTGTGATGCTTATATATCCTGGATGGATGCGGTGTTGATGTAGAGGGGGCACGTGATAGCATATGCATCGAGGTAGCTAAAGTCTCATGAGACGAGGTATCCCACCCACGATCTGGAGCTGGGGGTGGGGGTGGTGGTTTTCGCCCTCAAGATTTGACGTCACTATCTGTATGGAGTCCGGTGTACCATATATACGAACCACAAGAGCCTAAAGTATCGCATGGATCAATCCAACCTGAATATGAGACATTACGAGGTGGTTGGATATAATGAAAGACTATGACTGTGAAATCTTATATCATCCGGGCAAGGCTAATGTAGTAGTTGATGACCTGAGCCGTTGAGCACTGAGTGCTCCGATCCGAGATGTGTGTAGGAGGATGACAGTGATGACTCTAGTCTTAGATACCATTTGAGAGGCCCAGGTGGAGGCCGTGAGACCGGAGAACCGCATGAGGGAACGGGTGATTGGGTAGGTTTCAAAGTTTAAGACGAATAGTCGTGGTCTTATGACTTTCCGTGGTGGATTTGGGTGCCCTATACAGGTGAAGATCATCGTGTATAGATGGAGAAGGTGCATAGATCGAGATTCTCGATCCACTCGGGGGGCCACTAAGATGTATTTGTATCTGAAGAGAGATTATCGGTGGCCCTGTATGAAGAGGGACGTGGCATGGGTAGTTGAGAGGTGCTTGACCTGTCGTTCGGGTTAAGGCGGAGGAACAACATCCACATGGCCCGTTACAGCCTCTAGAGATTCCTTAGTGGGAGTTGGGAACAGATTTCGATGAATTTTATCACCAAGCTACCAAGGACTGCACATGTAGTTGATGCGATATGGGTGATTGTAGACCAGTTGACGAAGAGTGCTCACTTCCTCGCCATCAGTGAGAGCTCTTCTGCAGAGAAACTGGTCGAGATTTATGTGAGAGAGGTGGTAGCACAACATGGAGTGCCGACCTCGATAGTGTCAGATCGAGATATGCGCGCTACTTCCAGGTTCTTGAAGAAATTTCATGAGGAGTTGGGTACCCGATTGCATTTAATACCGCATACCACCCGCAGACGGATGAGCAGAGTGAACGGACGATTCAGACGCTCGAGGACATGCTACGTGCATGTGTCATGGACTTCGGAGGAAGTTGGGACACCTATTTTCCCTTGGCTGAGTTTTCTTACAACAATAGACACCATTCCAGTATTGGCATGCCTCCCTTCGATCTCTTATATGGGAGGAGGTTTCAGACTCCCATCTGTTGAGGAGAGGTAGGGCAGGGAGTGTTGGGTGGCATTGAGATAGTGCTGAAGACGAACGAGTAGATTCAGTAGGTTAGACAGAGGTTACTGACAGTCCAGAGTCGCCAGAAGAGTTACGCAGATTGGCGACGATCCGAGCTAGAGTACCAGGTTGTAGATTTTGTCCTCCTGAAGGTATCCCCATGGAAAGGAGTTATCCAATTCAGGAAACGGGGCAAGTTGGGGCCCCGATACATTGGTCATTTCAGAGTGATTGCCAGAGTGGGTAAGGTAGCTTACCGGTTGAAGCGACCTGCAGAGTTGAGTCAGATTCATAACACCTTCCACGTGTCTCAGTTGAGGAACTGTGTAGCTGATGAGATGGCGTGTGTACCATTAGAGGAAATTTAGGTGGATGCGAGCCTGAATTATATTGAGAGGCCGATAGCGATCTTGGATCAATAAGTGAAGGTTCCGAGGAATAAAGAGGTGTCCGTGGATCAGGTCCAGTGACAACATCAGAAGGGATCCGAGTGGACTTGGGAGTCGGATTCCGAGATAAGCGAGCAGTATCCAAAGTTATATCCAGCGCATGACTTCGAGGGCGAATTCTGATTCTAGTGGGGGAGAATTGTAACATCCCGACTCCTAAATATAATATTTATACATATTTATTTTCGTGTTAACTGAGCGGCTCGACGAGCGGGTGCCCCAGCTCGTCGAGTAGATTCGAATTGGCCACGTGGGTTTAATAACCAACTCGACAAGTTGGCGTTGTGTGAGGGAAACCCTAATTTTCCGGGGTTGAATTATATTTAAAGGGCCTTAAGCCCTCATTTCCACCTCCCTCGTCACCTTTGAGCACTGTGAAGAACCCTAATCGAGTTTTAGTTTGTTATGTGAGAATGAGAGGCTATCTTGAGCATTTTAGTGCACCTTGAGAGAAGAAGATGAAAGCATTAAGGCTTGGAGCAAGGAGGGACGTTTGGATCTAGAGGTTCTCAGTGGATAGCTTATGTTTGAGTTAAAAAGATGCTATCTTGATCATTTTTCTTGTGAGATCTTAGTTTGGGGAGTTCTAGGGTTTTTCCCCATCCTTCTTGTGTTATTGAGTCCCTTGAGCATATCTTGAGGTTGAATCCTCGAATCTGGATTATAGGAGGTCTTGTGAGCCCAAAGACCCAAGCTTTATGGAACTAGAGTCAAGCCTATGATCCCCAAACCCTTGTTGGAGCTTGTATTGGCATTATGGAACAAATATGTCATGCATGAACGTAAAGATTGTATCTTTACATGACATCCGAGACCTTGGGAGACTAGATCTAGAGTTTTAAGTGGTAGATCTGCCTTAAAATGCCTGAATGAGAATATAGACTAAATGGACTCACCGAGTCAATGAGCTGACTCGACGAGTCGGCTAGGGTGTTCCCCGATGAGTCTGGACATGGGTAACTCGACGATTTGATGAGACATATTGACGATTTAAGTTTGGTTTTCACGATGTTTTTGAAGGAACAATGGGGACTCGACGAGTCACATAGATGCTCTCGGCGAGTCAGGTCAATATGGACTGTTGACTTGAGTGTTCACTTCTGTTGACTTTAGGGTTGGTCAAGGCAAGGATTATGGGGACCATGGAGGGGTAAAATGGTCTTTTACCCATTGCAAGAGTTTGAGAGAGAGAATAACTTAGTTATTTAGAGTCGTGATTTAAATGTTAATTAGAGGAAATTATCTTATGTGCTAGGCGGAGGCTAGTTCGAGATACGTGTACGAGATCATTTACTTGCTTGCTTACAAGGTGAGTCTTCTCACTATATTTACATAGAGTGGTAATCTTTGTGTGACCGGAGGGTCTTATGTGCTTATATTGAGTATTGTGATATCCTGCATTATGTATTTGTGATTTATGTTGTGTATTATTCTGAGCTTACTGAGTTAGGATCGGAGGGTCCACCTGAGTTGTGGGACTGGAGGGTCCCACTGAGACACATTGACCGAAAGGTCTTATTTGAGCATAGCCATGAGAGGCTAATTAGATTTGTATGGTATTTTGGGGAATTCAGTAAGCTTCGTGCTTACCGTGTTATGTGTTATATGTTTCAAGTACTTCTCAGGATCACGGGAAAACACTGACTCGATTGTACAGACACGAGTTGGAGATTTGTTTTGGAGGATCCTGGATTGTGTTTTTAATCAATTTATGAACATGTGTTTTTGATAATTTGATACTTTGGAGATTTTTTTGATTGTGTTAATGAGATTAATGTGATTTTAAATGAAAATTTTGTTTGAAAATTTACGGTGTTATATTTCGCTAAATGATTTTTGTAAAGTTACTTTGGATTTTGAAATTAATTTTGTTATCATCCAATGTATTTATTCAATAGATACATATTTGAAAAATGACTTAAGAGGGTAACAAACTCTTGCTTTTGTTCACATTTAGTTATTGTTTATAAATAATTTACCGTTTTATTTCTTGTTGTAGGTGCTTACAAAATACCATTATGACCTGTTATTGTATGTTTTCAGTGATTTTCTCATCTCTGACAACCCTCTGGTCATCTTCTTTGACGAGTCTTCGATCCGATGAGTTTTTTTTTTTTTTTTTTTTGTGACTTTTTGGCAGTAAAAAATCTTACATGGATGTACTTCAACCCCATAAATTGAAGTTCATCCATTTTCTAGATCAGTAAACCTTCAAAGACACAAGCAATCCAAATCGATTTCATCAATGGAGTGATAATTTTGAAAAACAAGCAAGTACGAATGTGAAATCGAATGGAAGGACAAGAATACGCGTCTAAAATTGAATCTCGAAGACAAGCAGGTATGTGTGTGTGTTTGTGTGGGATCTAACAAACCCATATTTGATGAACATATTCACTATGTTCATCATCCAAAAACCCATAAACTTTGTTCATTTTCATCGTCCAACAAAACCCTAAATCTTGTTTGCATTTGAGAAATCAAAACCCACAATTTTCCGTATCCAAGATTCAGTCACTTCAAAGCCCTATTCGCTTCAACCTTCAATGTGTACATGTATTCTTGTGAATTATACAAGCTTGATTCACTTCAAGCTTTAAAATCCAAAATCTAATTCAAAACCCGAAATTTATTTAGAGTTCTTAAACTTGAATCTAGATTTCTTATGTGTTTGTGTGTGTTATTTTGTTCTTGAATGTACATTGCTCTTGAATGTGTTCCGAGTTCATATGTTCATGTGTATGAGATTCATGTGTGTGTTGTTGTGTTCTTAAGGTATAAAACCAGGAAAAAAATCGGCCTTGGTTCAATTTGATCCGTAACCCGGAAAATAGTATAGTCAAAAAATTGTGTGCTTTCATGAGAGAGAGAGAGAGAGAGAGAGAGGAGTGTGTATGTGTGTTCGTTTTGACCGAGAAATTCAAAGATGGTCAGAAAACTCGTCGAAGATGCCAAAGTTCTCGCAACCGCTAAATCCACTTATAATGGTATTTTCTAAAACACTAGAAAATGTTAAATGCTAAATTATGTATAAAAACAACTAAACGTCAACAAAAAATGAGAATTTAATTATACCATACATATTCAACAGAAAAAACAGTGTTTTGTTAACGTAACCTCGTCACCTTTTAAAAACAGTACTATAAAAGAAATAAATGGCTCATTTAAGTGGAATTGATGGATAACCAAATATTATTCAAAGTCCCATAATCGAATTGTATGATTGAAGTGTGTATGAATTTGCAGAAATACCCCTATTAACAATTACATTGTTTATTTCGATTACCGGCCACGTGGATTTTAAAATTGTAGATTTATTTAAAATAAAAACTTCGTTTACAACGTTTCTAAGCATTAGTTTTATACATTTTTTTTTTGTCCGAAGCATGAGTTTTATACATTTTTGCTTCATTTTTTTTACATTGGTCCGGGGATTTTTGTACAATATTTTTCTAGATTTAATTGATTAGGATAGGACATTCTTTTGTCATATTTGAATCTTAAATCCTCCTTGCAAACGTACATTTTATTGATGAAACTTAATACCAATTTAAGCATCCAACCACGACCTTTATATGAATGAATGACATTGTACGTTCGTACTTCGCCTTTTTGTCATTGATGATAATGATCTTCAATATCGTACATTGTGGACATGCCTCTAGTTTCTACACATATTTCAAGCCTCAAAATCTACATCCATTTCAATACGTATGTATACTAAAACACCTGAGCGTTATACTTTCCAATTAAATCTTTAAGACATATAAAACCATTTTTCAAATCAAATAAATATCCAATCCACCTATTAATGCTCAGTACAAAAATATCATATCGGTTCTTCGATGCACATACTTCTACAATTGGATAGGCGCAACTTAAGCACAATCTTCGATAACACAATGTACAACCATTTAATGCACACCCTTTTACGACTTTATTCATAAATAAATATTAATGTTAAAATCACTAAGATCGGAGGGTGTGGGAGGGACTCTTCCCTCACATTTGGTGGGTCATACCTCTCTTTCCCTCACTTTCCTTTCCCTCACCAAAAAACCAAGGAATGGGTAGGAAACCATTCCCTCACTTTTTTTTTTTTTTTTTAAAATATATTTCATACATATATTATACTAATTTTGTAGGAAATTAAAAACCATGAATTTTGATATATTTTTTATATTTTTATAGTAGGTATATAATTTTATAAATATTAAAAAAAATTAAAAAAAATTAAAAAAAAACTGACCAATGAGAAGAAGAGAGAGAGAGTGCGGCACCCCTTCCCCCAACTCTTTTCCCGCATTTCTTTCCCTCACCCACGGATCGGTGTTCAAGAGGGGAGGGAAGCTTCCCTCACCCTACTCCGTCCGCCCTAATAGTGTGTACATGAAAGGATAAAATATTGCTTTTATGGATTCCAGACAAAAAACATCAACAATTTTTTTAATCGAGACTTTCCTATAATACCATATGTGAAGATGTCCAGACTATTTTTATTTAATTTAAATTGAATTCCCTTAACATGAATATCAATGACAATTAAAATGTAGACTATCTCGTTATATTATCTTCTCTCTCATCCTTTCATCCCACATACAACACATAATTAAATTAACTTGATTAAACACCCGAACTCCCCAAGTGAACTCAGGGAGCAACATAAACATGTATCAACACGAAATACTCAACCATCTGGGCCCAAAATACAACAACCGTGGCCCAACTCAACAACACCCCACAAATCCACACAATCCGCATGGCACATGGGGTAGGGACTAGTCACTGCGCACAATTTCCATCAACGTTTAAAACTTGTCTGAAACACGATTTAAGTGTTTAAGGCCTCCCACCTTATTCTCTTTACAGATATTTTAAAATATGCAAAACTCAATCCAAACTATAACTTAATCAAATCAAAGTGGACCTATACAGGTTAAGTTTGATTCGGTTTTATATTCTTTTAAACGCTTTTCCATTTAACTCTCAATTACTTTTACCTCAAAAAACGGATCTTGGGCTTTCTTTTTGGTTCAAAACCAAATCTTTTTTACTATTTAACTCGACACAAGGTCATTTTCATTTTTAGGTAGACATGCACGTTAACAACAAAACGGATCTTGGATTTTCTTTTTTGTTCCAAACAAAAACTAAACTTATCTTTTTTTACTATTTAACGACACAAGGTCATTTTAACAAGTTATAAAATTAGAGTAAATTACATAAATCGTCCTTGTGGTTTGAGGTAAATTTAACGTTTCGTCCGTATCTTTTTTTGCTCAAAACATTTGTTACACAAGACATGTATTATTATATCATTTGGTATGCATTAGAATTAGAGTAGACAAAAATTGCAATTTTTTTGTCTCATTCATACAAGAAGACGGAAGTATGACATAAATGTTGTAAAAGATATTTACCATTCAGAAAACTCTCAACTCTCAAGTATTAAACGCCTTAAGCAAAACCAGCAACATTCATTCTTACAAAACCATTGCCCATGAACAACACAACATACAACAACAAAGACTAGTAGAGAAAAGCAAGCAAGCAGGCACCTCAAAATCCTAACATCTTTTAAAAGCTTCAAACTACAAATTAATCAGCCTACCATATCTTAAGTTGAATATATTTACCTTTAATGAATTCTTAAAGTCCTCACAATCACATCCCATCCTTCGTCATCTTCAAAGGAAAAACTAATAAGTTGAAATCATGTTATATGGTTTGGTAAAATGACATAAAAGGGTAGTAGGGTTATACCTTTGGTCAGCAAGGATGGGAGAGAGACTTGTGGTCTGCATAGGTGGCTTTAAATTTAGCTAAAGCGGTTAGGGGTGTTGGGTGGTCTGACCGGAGGTGGTGAGCAGGTGGTGCTCCTGCTTGACTGCTCGTTAATCTGTTGACTGTTTATGTAAACATCAAACGTTCCACCACCACTACATGCTCCTCCTTTTCTCTTGCTCTTAAACCTTTAACTAACACACATGTCACAAACAAGACACAAAAATGACGGATTTACCCATCTACAGAATTCAAGATATTACCTATCTTTCCGCTTCTCTAGATATCTTTGAACCGATGCTTTTCTGCTTGCCGAACCTTCAGCTTTCAAAATTTAACCACAAAATTGTCAAAAACAGAAACATCATTTAATCATTTACAGGTCAATTATTGTATATTTACCAGAGATTTCTTCACGCGATATGCTGCTGCTTTCCTCCTTGTGCAATCGATAGTTATCAGTCATTCTCACTGCATCAGTCAGCTTAACTTAGTAAGAGTACTTCTTGTTTCAGCATTATTAGGGTGAAATACAGAAAAGCACAACATAAATACTTTTTTTTTAATATAAATTTTGTACCTGTTTGCAAGATTGGCAGATTGATGTTTGGAGGTTGATGCAACATGTTTCCATCAACTGGATCTTCATGAGGAAACTGAAGAGGGCTTGCAGCAAGCTGCAATAAGGCACGTGCCTGAAATGAAATTACTCAGTTACTGACATTGACATTAATAATTAATTAACTACAAGCTGAATTTCGCATAATAAGATATTATATTATATTATATACCTTATCAGATGGGATATCATCATACACATTCACCTTCCCACTATAAAATATTGTCATCTGTCCTTTTGCCTCTTCTATCACACCACCAACCCTGGAAGATTCAATTATAACTTTAGTCATTTTCTGATAAATTTTAAGTAACTTTATGAATAAATATGTACAAAAATTCCATTTTATCTCATTGGTCAAACTTATGTGAGGGTTTGTAAGCAGGATTTAAGCAGTTGATTATTCAGGCATCAATAAAGATGGAAAACAATTATAGATGTATCTTCCGGAAATGCTAATGTACTACAAAGCACTTTTATAGTTTATAGTTGGGAAAGTCATAAATAGGGTAAAGCAAGAAAGGCAACACTAACATATTAGGTCAACTGTTACTTCCTTTCAATAGTAATGGGCCACACTTAGAAAAAGGGTTACTGTTAGTCAGATGACACCAAATATAGCATCCCTATTAGAGCCACTATGTTGTAAAGTACTAATTGGCTGAAGAGTTTTATTCAACCTACTCCCACCTAGTTTGAGATAAAGTCATAAAGTATTCGATTAGTTGATGTGATTGTACTTGCAATCACATACAATAAGCCAAGCTATAGGTAGTGGATACCCTGAGAAGGAGATTGAATAGCATCTTCTTGAAGTCTCTATAAACCATTAAGGATACACAGCCTCAGTTAAACTTAAATAACTTGATTCTCTAAACTACATTTCTATCATTAATTTAACATTGCTAAGACTAACCAATAATCATGTAGGGGGAAAAAAATGCAAAATACTATAAAAAGATGCAGGCTTTACCAATGTATATGTAACAGTCCCCACCCCAAACTTGTAATAGGCTAATCCACATTCGGATATACATCATCAACCAAAATGCAATATATATGAAAGAAACAATACAAATTATACAAGAAAGTCGTGTTTGGGGAGTAATGATGTCGAGTTTAAACCAAATTCATTTAGAATGACAATGGGCCAAAGAGAAAAAGGCTTTGCTATCAAATTAGGGCATCAGTCATGAAACATCTATACTCGTCAAATCAGATAGCGATAAAATGATTTGAGAGGTTACCCAGGAGGAGTAGAATCATTATCACCCAAAAAATCAGACTTCTCTGTATCATTGCGGTGACCTGGAACTGATTCTTCAGCTGAAAGAGAGATCTCCGTATCCGCACTTGTTCCATTTTGGACCTACATTTGATAGTTTTATATAATTAATCAAAGTTAGCAGGTAACACAGTAAAGTAATCGTGGATCAAATAGTAATATAATATACAAAAGCATAAAGTATAAACATGTCAGTAACTTTGTTAACAATATTATATTAGCATTCACAATTTATTTAAAAAAATAATTAGGGAAACGAGTGGAGATAATGATATCGGGGAAGCGTACACGAGTGGTTGGGGTTTGTTGTTGCCGTGAAGTAATGTAGAGCTTCCGGCTACCATCTCCGGATTCCGGTGCCGGTTCAAGCAACGCTTTTAGCATAATTACTTGCTGGATCGCCTGCGATTTGTTCCACGACGGCCGTCTCATCCCTGTACGTACATCAAATAATCAAAATTCAAACACAAACGCAAAAAACGCCTCCAAGAAACGAAAAGAACAAGCGTCACGATGTGCACCTTTTTGCTTGAGATACCGGCGGCAGTCTTCGCGAGTGAGCTGAGAAATGTCGTCTTCAGTCAGCTGATGAAGTGGTTTATCAAGCGCTGACAAGGCCGAGGTGGAGAACGGTGGCTCCTCCGTTGACATGGTTGGATTTTGACAAAAGTAACCGAAATTAGATCAAAAACAGAGATTCAATTTTGAAGAATTTTGCCCCAATTTCATATTTATGTATGAGAAATTTGGGGGAGAAGAGAAGTGTGCGTGTTTGTCGTTTGAGTTTGGGACATTTTAAGCCGCCGCGTCGATATATAAGGGCTTTTTCTTTAAGCTCGTCATCCAATGGGGAGGCCGCAACTTGCCACCCCATAATGCCACGTACTCCATCTACCTTCTATTTCTATTTCAACCTTTTCTCTTAAATTTTCTTTTACATTTTGCTTCCAAACTTCCTAAATTATAAAAATGATAACTTTTGAACTAGGCTGAATGGTGTGGTAACGTAGACGTCTATGTCTTCGGCATTCTAGCAGGGCTCTAATGTCGATAACAAACACCGTCCCTTAATAACTGTCATTTTTTAGGTAGTTTTACATGATTGTATATCTGTTCAGCTTAAATTAAATTTTTTTAGATAGTTTTAGGTGACTTATATCTATGCAGCTTAAATTTAAATGATAGTTAGATTCCATACCTTTATGCACAACTATTAAAATCATAGATAGAAACAAAACTTACAAATGTTTGAGGCATTAGATTACACCACATAATTATATCAACATAAAAATGCATTCAATGGATATGACATTAAATGTAGAGACATTGTTAAACAAGCTTTAAAAGTTTAAATCATTGAAGAATTTAGATTGTTGGATACATAGAAGCCACCATGGATATGGGACAACAACAATAAAACAACTGATGACATTAAGAGTACTTTGAAGTCAAACAACCTAGTTATGACTAAGCTTATTTCTCATATTAAATAACCAAAAAAGGAACCTATGACAAAGAAATCATGGATACAATCTTTTTTTTTTGTTTGACTGTTCCAAAAAAATTGTCGTTACGAAAACACCAAATCGTTTAGGAAGTTGTTGCAATAATTGCATGCAAACAATAAGTTTTTTTTATTGAGAAACTCATATTTGCAATTCGCCTTATTTGTCAACACATGACATAATAATCTCCCACCAACACGCAATTTGTTTTCAAATAACCGCCGCCATAGTACACATGGAAAAACATGCTCCAAAAATTTAACATCCAAGCCACAACGGCTACATAAAAGTGAGTCAATGTCAATACCTCTCCTATCAGGACTTGATTTTGACCAGAAGTTTGTTCAACTTCAGTCTCCATTCAAACAAATTAATCTTGGTTGAGACAACATTATTCCATTTAATAGGTTATCGTCAACAACTAAGGTAATTTTGTCAATCGCATCCCTATCAGAAGCAACTGTAACAACCCCCCCCCCCCCCCCCCCCCCCCCCCCCCCCCCCCCCGACTTTATCTCCTAATGCCATCTATTTATTTGGTCAGAAAGCACCACATTGTACATAAAACCAATAAGAACCAATATTTTAACAAATCCTCTCTATTAGTTGTCTACACAAACAAGTATACCTCACGTCTCTTGGTTTTCTATCTTCCACGGTGGCATGATCACTGGTATCAAACCTATACACTTTAGAGAATCAAGTTTTAAAAGGAACATCTCTAATCTAAATGTCATTACAAAAAAGTAGTCTTGCCATTACCAACCTGTTTGGATTAAAAATAATGAAGATCAATATTTTTTTTGGTAACGAAGAATGTTAATCCAAGTTAAACTTGAAAGCCCAAAAAGGATAATTGGACTCCAACAACCACCCTTGCCATAGATACTTTTAATAACGCATACTGAAAGAGCATATGCTTTAACCAAAAATCCCCATTTCCATTTGGAAAGAGGAGCTCTATTATAAGCATATAGACTTCCAATTTCAAATAGATTCAATCGAGTCCATGATTTTCTGAGGTGTTCGATATATGTTCATGAAATAAGAAGCAATACTTACACAAATAGATTTAATGATCGTAAGGTGTCCATCAATGAAAAAAACTTGATTTTCATATGGATAATCTTTATATTTTTATAAATCTTATAATAAAGGTCATTCAAATCAATATGGTTCAAGATAAATCATTTATCTTGAACCATATTCATTTGAAACCCCCACAAATTTTCATCTTATGGTATTTAATGGATAGTTAATAAAAATATTTTTACTATATACCTTCTACAAAATTTAAACTTGTGTTAATTAATTCACTAGCTAATGAAAATATTTTTCCTATATAAGAACATTATTTTTCATGTTATCTTGGATCCATGAAAACGGAAAGAAGGTAAACATAAAGGGAATCACAAAATAAAAGATGACTACAAGTGATTTAACATATTATGTATGTAAGTGTGTACTTTAGTTGTGTGTAACCTTCCATTACTAATATCCATATATAATGTTGTATTCTTCTTTATTGTTTACACTTCCTTTTCCTTTATATTTCTTTAAATTTCATGAAATCTTTTATGAAGAGCCAAAAGAAAAAGATAATACATTTTTAATTAATTTTGTACCATTTGTTTGATGCAAGATTGTAGTATACTTTTTCTTGTGTACATCATTTCAACTATTTATCATAATTTTCTAAGTATATTAATAGATTCTGTGTAGAGATAAAACTTCATTAACATCTTAATTTTCTTTGGTTATGATAATCACCGCCACTACAAAAAATATGTTATGCTCATTTTTCTACCATTTTTTTTCGTTGGCTATACATCACTAGATCATAACATATTTTAAGAAAGAGTGTTTAAATGTAATAATAAAAGAAGTTGTATGGTCAATCTAAATTCATATATTTTTATTAGCTAATGAATTAATTAACATAAGTTGAAATTTTATAGGAGTTAGTAGTAAAATATTTTAATTAAACGATCAATTAAATATCATAAGATGAAATAAACAAACACACGAGCAATTCTTAGATTAATTGACTTTAAAAATACTTAAAAATAATATTAAATCAAAATTTATACGAAAAGTTTTATTTATTGCAACCTATGCATAGAAACAATCAAAATTATACGATTGGAATATAAGTGCTATAATATAAGTCTTAAATTTCAAACATTTTAAAAACATATTTGTTTATCATATTAGTTATACTTAAGAACATATATATGTTTATACTTTTGACAACATAATTTTCTTTCTGCGCAACGCGCGGGGTGTTCGACTAGTCTATAAATGAATTTATCAACCACCTCTTTCCAACTATCAATTCTAGCCAATTTTGAACCCACTGGAAGACCAAGATACATAAACCCCATAAGCAAGAGTGTTTATTCCTTTTGACAATAAATTAACCCTAATAATCATTATCTTTCTTTTATGAACATTAATCTCTAACCTGGAAGCAAAGTGGTACTGTATAGAAAATGAAAAATACTAGTGACATTATCATCCGAACACTCATCGAGGAAAACTGTCATCCGCATAAATATGTCATAGTATTTTAGGTTGCATGTACCCATAAGTGTTTATGTAAATCTCGTTGTGCAAATATTTTGATTGTAACCTAGAAAACCTACTAGTGGTATCAGAGCCTAGGATTTTTTGTTATTTTGCATATATGAAACTGAAAACCAAAACCTGAAGAACTGAAAAAAAATCTGTTAAACGCAAGGCGTAACGCGCTTTTGGCTGCAATAGGTTTCAAGATTTACTTTCCTTTTTTGAATTGTAATATAACTATTATATCTTAATTGTTGTTTTATTTGATTAAAATTTGAACCTTTAAACTAGATAACTGGATAATCTAATTCGAAAATTGATGAAGTAAAGAAATGTATTAATATAATTTAATTAAAGGTCCAATTAAGATTATCACTTAATTCATAAAAGAGTTAATATAATTAATTAAATGTTTAATTAAAAGATAAATATTAAATCTAAAATTGGTTTAAATATTAATTAATTAAAATTAATTAAATTAAATGAATTTAAACCTTGTATTATTAAAAGGTTTAAAATACACCATGATATATATATATATATATATATATATATATATATATATATATATATATATATATATATATATATATATATATATATATATATATGCGAGTTAAAATACTATATGTATGAGATTAATAATTTACGGTCAGTCATCAAGTAAGCCTAATTCATAAAATCATACTACAATAGAGTTATAAGGAAACAACTTATAAAATGACCATTGAATGAGTGCCCTTTTCACTTATCGCTTCTTTGTGTGGTGGATTGTTGTAACATCCTAAAATTCAAGACCAAAAATTTCATTTTTAATTTAATAATTATAAAACCATTGTCTGAAAACATTATAGAATCAATTCATATCAAAACCAAATGTATCCATAATCAAAACATGTCATGATAAAACGATATAAGAGTAACACTCCCAGAAATCTCATGTGCGAAAAGGTAGTGTGATGCGATGCGATCATGCAGACTCCTTTCCCTTCGAATGTGAAGTACCTGAAACCAAAACTGAAAACTGTAAGCATGATGCTTAGTGAGTTTCCCCCCCCCCCCCCCCCCATCATACCACATAATCACATACTACCAGGCATATTTGGGTGCCCGGCCTGCCCTGTCAGGCATATCTGGGTGCCCGACCTACCCTATCAAGCATATTTGGGTACCCGACCTACCCTGTCAAGCATATCTGGGTGCTCGACCTACCCACTGGTTTATCTCAACCGGTTACGATGATTATTTCACCCCTACCACTACCACATAATACATAACATAAACATACTGACAGGCATATATGGGTGTCCGATCTACCCTCCGATTTATTTCAACCGGTTCCGGGGACTATTTCACCCCTCCCACCAGTATCACATAATATCGTAGCATATTGGCACTTAAAGCATCTAAAATAGTGACATACCTGACATTTATCACAAATACAATCATCTCTACTATAATCAACTAATAGTGAGCCGACATTGGTGCCTTCGACCCACTTCTACAAGAAGGTAACTCACTTCGCAAGGCTGAATGCAGAATCTCACTTTAAGAAATCTCTAGTGGCTGCCCCGAAAACTCCCCTAGCTATCATTACCAAATAAAACTTAGTCAAAATCTATTAATCCTTATTAGGGTAAAATGACTATTTTACCCCTGATCTAATTTGGTCCATGACCTAGACCCAAATCCATAACATGAAAGGCCCAATTCCATATAGTCTTTCCAAACCTACTAATGGCCCACTTATGGCCCAATTTTCTAAATTGGGCCCAACTTCTCAAATGGGGCTTCCCTCAAGCCCAACATGCAATATAATCCAATAACAACCCAAAAGAATGATCCACCAAGGCCCATAGTCATGTAGTACAAGTAAATGGCCTAAAGAGGCCCACTGACATAACGAACGTAAGGTGTTCCCTTGTGGAATTTTGGGTGTTCCTCATCAATTCATTTCGCGAGTCCCAACGGGAACACAACGCATTCCCAAGCCTTATGTAGGGCGTTCACGTCTAGATACCAAAAATCGGCCATTAAGCACTTAGTTCTTAAGCCATGCTATCCAAACATAGATCCAAGCTATCTAGGACCTCTAGAACCATAAAGTCATGGACGTGTGCCTCTTGGGTTGGCTTGAAGTCTTCCTCCATGAGAATCTTATGCATGCATAAAAAGGGACTCAACCCTTTTATGTCAGCAATCATCTATCTAATAGCCTTCTTATACTCTTTCAGTAAATTCACCAACTTATTTTCTTCTTCTTTGGACAACTTATTGGAGATAATAACAAACAATGACTCCTCTTCTCCAAGATACACATGCTTCAAATGCTTAGGAAGAGTCTTCAATTCTAGCTTTGGTGCCTGCACAACAGAAGGAAGAAGTTTTGTGTTAGAAATGGGCAATTTCAACCTGGAATTATCACACCTCATTTCCTTCCTTTCTTCTATAAACTCCACAATTTCTAGTACTTACTCATCAAGCTTAAAATTTGCTGCAATTTCCTTGACTAAATTGTTATTAAAATTCTTGCTCAAAACTAACTCCAAAGAATCATGGTTAGTAAACTCAAAACACTTTTTAGTCAAAGGTTGGATCACATCAACAAAATTTATACAATGAACATCACTTGGATACCTCATTGCTTCATAGATATTAAATTTAATGACTTCCCCATCAAATTCCATAGACAATGTACAGCTGTAGAAATCCATTTTTGTTCTTGCTGTTTTTAAAAATGGTCTACCTAAAAGTATGGAACTTGAGTTTTGGTCATTATCTCCCATATCAAGCACATAAAAATCAGCAAGAAACACAAGTTCATTGACTTACACTAATACGTCCTCCAATACACCTTTTGGGTGCACCAAGGATCGATCGACAAGTTAAATTATGACTTTGGTGTTGGCTAGAGGTCCAATTCTCATTGTTTTATAGCTTGAGTAAGGTAAAACATTAATTGATGCTCCGAAATCAAGCATGGAATGTGGCACAAAAAGGTTGCCCATTTTACAAGGAACCGTGAATACACCTGGATCCTTACATTTTTTTGGTAGCCGTTTTTGTAACACGGCTGAAATGTTTTCCCCAACTTTTAGCATTTGATGTCCTTTAAGCTTTTTCTTAGATGTGCAAAGTTCCTTAAGGAACTTAGCATATCTAGGAATTTATGTAATAGCATCTAAAAGAGGAATGTTGATTTTAACCTTTCAGAACATGGCCATGATCTCATCATCTTCTCGTTCTCTTTTTGTACTTGTTAATCCTGAAGGAAATAGTTTTGGAGTTACTTTTACTTCGGTATCTATTGGCTTCTTTGACTTTGACGTATTTTTCCTTACCTCTTCTTTGATAACTGCTTCTACCTCAATCTCCTTTTCTTCCTCTTCTTCATTCGGAATCCTTGGACCTTCATAGCTTTTTCTCCTCTCAAAGTAATGGCACATGCATTATGTTTCAGGTGCTTCTTGGTTTGGGAAGGTAACTTGCCTTGTGATTCAATCCTACTCACTGATTGAGCAAGTTGTGACACCTGTTGCTCCAAGATTTTTATGCTAGCATTGGTTTCTTGTTGGAAACTTTGAGTGCTATTAGCAAGGCTTTTCACAATATCCTCCAATGACATACTTGATGAACCCGCTTATGGAGGTTGTTGTGGTGGTGGTCTGGGATGGAAATTTTGAGGTTGAAAGGGCAGCCTTTGTTGATGTTAAGGAAATGGTGGTCTTTGTTGATGACCTTCATGTTGATTTCATCCCCATCCTTGATTATTATTCCATCTCTGATCACCCAGTGGCTGCTCATATCCTCTCTGATTTGACCCCGAATACCCTCCCAAAGCATTTTCTTCTTCATAATCCTCATTTTGAAGTTGAGGGCACATGTCAGTTGGGTGCCCCACTTGAGTACAAATACCGCAAGGGCAGGGTGTGGGCTAAACACCCTTGACTTTATCCAACATCACTACAACTTTCGTAAGCTCGGACAATTGTGCTTCAATTTGAGGAGTTTGGATTTCCTTTAAACCTTAGGGTGCATCTGTGTACCATTATTCATCATGACTTGAATGTTTAGAATCTTCAGCCATGTTTTTGATTAAGTTGCGGGTTTCGGTGGGAGTCTTGTTGGGTAGAGATCCGCCACTGGAGGCATTAAGAAGCCTTTTTTCCATTGGATTCATGCCTTCAATGAAGTATTGGAGGAGCTGGTATTCGGTGATTCCGTGTTTTGGATATTGGGCATAAAGTTTCTTGAATCTCTCCCAATACGTGTAAAAGTCTTCTCTTTTATGTTGTTTGATTCCAATGATTTCCCTCCGTAGGGCTGAAGCTTTCATCTCCGGAAAGTATTTGTCCAAAAAGAGTCGTGCAAGATCTACCCAAGTGGTAACCGTCACCAGTGGGAGGTCATAGAGCCAGTCTTTTGTTGCGTCTTGCACTGCGAAGGGGAATGCCCTTATCTTGATTTGATCCTCCGTGACATTGTGTGGCTTCATGCCCACACACACAACATGAAATTCTATCAAAAACTTGTGGGGATCTTCATTTTCCAAGCCTCTAAACGTAGGGAGTAGGTGGATGACTCCGGATTTAAGTTCAAGATTTGTGGTTGCCGGATATGTGATACAAAGAGGTTGTTGTGTAACGTCTTGTCTCGACCATTGACGAAGGATTTGCTCGGGTGGTGGATTTGGAGGTGAATTCCCTCCATGGTTGTCTCCCATTGTGTGAGTAGTAGTTGAAGTTTATGTGGATGTAGTGTTTGGGATATTATAAATAGGTGAAGATGGTGGAGTGGTATTTTTTGGGTGAGGATGGTTGTGGTGAGAGTGAGAGGCTTTCTGTTTCGGATGTGGATACACTTGAGAGGGGTATGTTCTCCCAAATTTTGATGACTGGAGGGTTAGATGATGAAGAAGTCCTGTAGCTCGTTTGCTTCTTACGAAGCTTGGCTTGCTTCCTTAACTTCTTTGCAGTTTTCTCTATCTATGAATCAATTAGCAATGGTGTACCTGTACGGAAAGATCTAGGCATAAACAATTAGTAACACCGTGTCCCCGACAATGACGCCAATTTGTTAGGCATGTCAAACCCAACAAACAAAGGGGTATGATATACTCCAAAAGAATCCCACTATATTTCACTAAAAGGTAGTACAAGGCAAGTGTCGATCCACAGAGACACGTGATAATCAGTCTATACCTCTTTGCGCAAGGTACTATGGTCACCAATAGTAAGGAAGGGGGAGGGGGTAGAATGCAATGATTAAAAAAAACAATTAAAAACACAAGTAATCAGCTAAATGTGTGAATTAAATTCAAAATTTGTAAGGACTCTAATTGTATGTATGACAACTTAGCAATGCGATTCCAATATAACATGATATTTGCTCAATTCCATCTATATTGGTACTTGAAAGTGTTTACAAGTTCTAATCTAAATAAGCTCTTAGAATTAGATTAAAAGATTGCATTAAGCTTTATGTGAATGTTCCCAACAACACCCAATACTCCTCACAAGCTCGGGAGTGTAAAAGTGTATGAAAAGATTTACACTAAATTCATTCAATGGAAATCAATTTAATGTTTGTTACTTAGTCCAATTCACAAAACAATTATGAATTTTGCAAAATGAATAACTTGAATGACCTAACTCTAATTCAAATGGCCAATAAGAATCACAATTAGAATCAAACATTCAATTGAATAAAAATCAATTTCAATAGATAGAAATTAAAAGCAAACATCATGTCATATGATTGAAATCACAACCAAAAAGTCAAAACATAAAATTGGATAAACTAGGGTTCTAGCCACACATGACTAGAACAAAATCACAAGCTGTAAAGATGGAAATGATGTGTAATTACAACTTAAAATTAAGAGAAATAATGTTTCCAAATGATAACCGATTAAATCCTTGCAAAAAACTTCGAAATTCCTTCACCCAATGTGCTATGGTATCATGTCTCTCTCTCTAAATGACCCAAATATCGTCATATGAAAAATAGGAAAAACTGCTAAAAGGCAGTTTTTGGGTCGAACACGGCCCATGTCAAAATAGAAGAAATCAATACGGGTTGTGTTCAGTGTACTCAACAGCCTCCTTTTCTGGTTAACACGACCCATGCTCCTTTTGCAATGTAAATCTAATACTCCCCGTGTACCCCTCTGACTCCAATTCCAAACTTCATTTTTTAACTTTTCCTCTCTTTACCCGATCATCCCGAAATCTTCACCAATGCATCCCGACACCTCATAAAGCGCGTCGCAACCTTAGGTTTACATGAAAAAGACATGAAAGTGTGCAAATAAGGTTTTTCTAGAGACTAACATGAATATGAAAAAATGAAAGAAAAAGAAAGAACAATTATGCTAAATAGATGCATGAAAAGGGACTAAAAGGTGTGCAAAAAGGTGCACATTGCACCTAACAATGGGCCATAACTGGGCCTTGAGGATTATGAGAAGTTGGACCAAATTAAATGCCACCAATTGAAATGCCAAATGTTTAGGCTGGACTAAATGGTCGTGCCTTAGGGTAAGACTATGTAATGGTTGGGCCCAATTTGGAAAATTAGGCCATATGTTGGGATTTGGCCCATTACTTGACTATTAGGCCATTGTAGTGTGAGTTGGACCTTGGGCTTGGAACCCAATTAGTAAATGGGTATTGTTTGATGTTTACATTTCAAGAATCTGTTATCCAGCAGCTGGAGTTTTATCCAGGAGACTTCAGCAGTGTGAGGTGAGTTGTCCTCACTATACTAACAGGGTCGAAGGCACCAATGCTGGCCCTTTTCGGATTTGTATCCAGGTTATTGCATGATATGTTTATTGATTTACATCCTGTTAGTTAGGATGGTGATATACTTAGTGACCTGGTTAGGTCAGTATCCTAGTATATAGGATGATGCTATGTTAGTGACCGGTTAGGTTTATATCCTGGTTATAGGATGTTGCTATGATTAGTGATCTGTTAGATCGATTGGACTGTTATATATGTTAGCGTATGATATTTATGTGCACATGTTTGTTTGATTGGTCAAGATATACTGAAGGCCCTGCGAGGCGGTCCAGTTAGGCCGAAGGCCCATCGAGCGGTTCAGATAGGCTGTAGGCCATGCGAGGCGGTCCAGACGTGTCGAAGGCTCGGATAGCAGTCCAGATAGGTTGAAGGCCTGCGAGGTGGTCCATACGTTCCGAATGCGCGGATAGCGGTCCATATAGGTTGAAGGCCTGCGAGGTAGTCCAGTCAGGCTGAAGGCTCAATATGCATGTTGTTTGCTTATATGTTATTGATATGTTTTATGACGTTGGTATTTTGGGGGTAACTCACTAAGCCTTCAAGCTTACATTTATCAAACTTTATTTCAGATACTTCTGATGATCGTGGGAAGGCGAAGGTGTGATCGTACACCTCCTTATGTTTTATGTTTTGATTATGGGATACTCTGACACTATACCATTTTGAAACAAGTAATCATTGGTTTTGAAATGTTTTAAAAAGCTTAAATTTGGCATGATTTTTATGGATTTTACAATTTGGTATCAAAGCCTTGGTTTGAGTGAATTGGAGGAAACACTCATGTGTCTCCATTCTCAAACTAAGGACGAGATTTTAAAATGATTTTTTTTCAAAGGGTTTTCAAAATAATAAAGATGGATGCAATTGTATGATCAACTGGAGCTCCCGGATAGACCCCAAAATACCTTACGGATTATTTGATTTTGTGATATGTTAGAACAACATGCTAGTACTAGGATAGGGATATTCAGGAATTGCATGATAAAATTGTCTGGTTATATGATGACTGATAACCTAGGGTTTTTCCTTATATGAAATTGACATCATTACTGTAGTTTCTTAGTGTATGCATCATAGGTTATACATAATTAAGATCTTATAGCCTGAGAATACTTAGTTTAGCTTTATTTCCTGTTCCTTGTTTGGTTGTGGGCTTAGAGTAGGACCATGTATTCGAATGTCTATAGGGTCTAGCGTTATGTATGACTAGCATACATATGTTTGTTTGATTGGAGGTTGGGTTGAGGCGATCCTGCTTTGTACTGAAGGACAACATGCCTAGGGCGGTTAGGATAGACTGAAGGCCCTACGAGGCGGTCCAGTCAGGCCGAAGGCCCGATGAGTGGTCCGGATAGGCTGTAGGCCCTGCGAGGCGGTCCAGATGTGCTGAAGGCTCAGAGAGCGGTCGAGATAGGCTAAAGGTCTGCGAGGAAGTCCAGTTAGGCTGAAGGCTTATTATGCATGCTGTTTTCTTATATGTTATTGATATGTTTTATGGCTTTGGTATTTTGGGGGTAACTCACTAAGCCTTCAAGCTTACATTTATCGATTTTTATTTCAAGTACTTCTGATGATCGCGGGAAGGCGAATGCGTGATCGTACACCTCCTTATGTTTTATGTTTTGATTCTGGGATACTCTGACACTGTACCATTTCGAAAAAAGTTTTGTAATAATCATTGCTTTTGAAATTTTTTAGAAAGTTTAAATTTGGCATTATTTTTATGGATGTTACAATTTGCCTCGTGAGGCTTTAGTTGCCTTGAGGCGTAGGCGATGACGTGCCCCTTATGCAACAACACTGCGCCCAAACCTGAGATGGACCCATCGCAGTACACTACAAAATCCTCAACGCCCTCTAGCGGGGCTAAGATTGGTGCCTCACATAATCTATTCCTCAAAGTCTCGAACGCTGCCTGTTGCTCAGGCCCCCAATGAAAGACAACAACCTTCTTCGTTAGCTAGGTTAGGGGTACCGCTATCTTGGAGAAATCCTAAATGAATCTTTGATAATAACCTACTAAACCGAGGAAGCTCCGAATCTCATATGAATACTTCGGAACCTGCTATCTCATCACGGTCTCCACTTTAGCCGAGTCGACCAGAATACCGTTCTGGTTGACAAGGTGCCCCAGAAACAGCACCTCGCGTAACCAAAACTCGCACTTAGAGAACTTGGCGTACAAGCTCCCCCTCCTCAGGGTATCCAACACCTCTCGTAATTGCTTCTTGTGCTGCTCCTGCGTCTTGGAATAAACCAAGATAACATTAGTAAAAACTATCACAGACCGATCCAATATCGGTCTGCATACGCGATTCATGAGATCCATGAACGCGACAGGAGCATTGGTGATCCCAAATGGCATCACCCCGAACTTATAATGTGCATAGCGAGTCTGAAACGTTGTCTTTTGTATATCCTTGTCTTTGACTATCTTTGATGGTAGCCTGATTCTAAGTCAATCTTTGAAAACCAAGATGCTCCCTGGAGCTGGTCGAAGAGATCGACAATCCTCGGAAGTGGGTAACGATTCTTCACCGTTACCTTATTCAACTCCCAGTAATTTATACATATTCGACGTGGCCTATCCTTCTTCTTCACAAATAGGATCGGGGCTCCCCAAGGCAAACTGTTCGGCCTAATAAATCCCTTGACTAAGATCTCCTAAAGTTGTGTAGACAACTCGTGCATTTCGGGAGGAGCCAACCGATATGGTGCCTTGGCTATTGGAGCCATACCTGGAACTAGGTCAATCCTAAACTCCACCTGTCTCTCTGGAGGTTTCCCAAGAAACTCCTCCCGGAACACATCCGGATACTCCCGCACAACTAGCACATCACTCACGACCTCCTTACCCTTATCTCGGGTATCCATAACATAGGAGACATACCTGCACAACCTTGTTGAAGGTAGCGCCTAGCCCTCGCTGCTGAACACAAAGTTGGCCCACGCTGCGGCTTCTCGCCCTGAATCACCAACTCTCCCCCACTTGGGGTCCTAACACAAACCAACTGCTGCTCACAGTCCATCACCGCCCCCATTAAAGCTCAACCAATCCATGCCTATGATGACCTTGTTCCCACGCAAAGGTATATGAACCAAATCCACGAGGTAACGCTCGTCATACATCCTCAAGACACAATCTTTGTATACCTCTGATGCCCGGACGGATCGGTCGTCTGCAATCTCAACCTCTAAAGGACAATCCAACATACCTGAAGACTCAGAAAACTTCTTGCCGAGTGCAAGAGATACCAATGATCGGGTAGCCCCGAGTCAAATAACACCTGTACTGGGATGTTGTTCACATGGAACTATCCTAAACAAAACACATAGTGTATAAATATCAAAACTGACATGTAATAAAGGTTAGGGAAAAGAAAACATACATGTTACCACATACGGTGTGGCATGCGCCTCCTCGACGGTCAGCTGGAAGGCTCGACTCCTCACCACTGGAGCATCAATCTTGCCCCGTCGTCCATCAATAATCCGCAGGGTCGCTGGGGCTAGCACCGTTATTGGCTCTCCTGATGTCAATCTCGGGTAGTTGGTCATGGCCCCTCTGATTGCAATGAAAGAAAATCAAGTCTGATGTCTGAATGGTGGGGTTGTGTAATCCTTGCTAAAGTGCCCAATCTTGCCTCATTTGTAGCAACCCGATCCCCTAGCTCTGCAAACTACCTCCTATGGCCTACCACATTTCCCACAACGGCTTCGACCCTGCTGGCCCTTTGACCTCGAGTCGAATCCCTTGGATTTCTTCCTAGAAACCCAAGTCGTCTACCTAGTCTTCGCCTTCCTCTTCTTGATGTTCTCTATATCAATCTCCCTCTCCCGTGCCCTTGCTATCATGTCATCCAAAGTCGGGCATGTCGAGTAGCTGATATATTTTTGAATGTCAACTCTACACATATCATTGTATCGGGTTCTTTGTCATCTCCTCGTCACCCACGTACTGAGGCACCAGTAAAGCCCTCTCCATGAACTTGGCAGTAATCTCTGCCACTGACTCAGTAGCCTGTCTCATATCCAAGAACTCCCTGACTAGCTGTTGAATCTCCATATTAGGCGTAAACTTAGCTCGAAATCCGGTCACAAAGTCCGAACAGGTCATAGCCTCAATGGTTGGGGCTCCCAACATGTCACCGACTGCCTCCCACCAGTTTCTGGCCCGCTCTCTCTAATAACCAGCAACAAACTTGGCCTTTGACCCCTCCGGGTAGAAGCTCTTCACCTACGCAAACTCAATGTTCGTGATCCATCGTCTCACCACAATCGGGTCCTTCACCCTACTGAAGTCTGGCACCCTGCATCCCCTGAAATTCTTGAAGGAGAGCATGCGAGTCCCTGAATGGCCTGATGCGATGTTACTCTTGAATACCCTAAGGCGATCCTCCATCAGCTCAATAATACCCTCCTCGATCGACTCAAAAATCACCGGGGGCGCCTCAAGGATGTCTCATGTAATCTCGGATGCAATGAACTCACACAATCTGTCATCAACTGGCTCGGAACATGTACCTAAACATGACCCAGACCCTGAACCTCCTGCTCCATGACGTGTCACTACCATTCTGAAACCAAACACACAATCGTCAGGGTCATACATAACATCGAAAGGTCTCACACTCTGCCACTCTTGTTTCCATGCAGCTCCCTAAGAGTCAAGTACAAATCCTCTGCTTTCAGTTGTAGAGGACCATACCACCTTCCACATATATTTGTACTTTCCACTTAGTTTTCCTTGGTTTCCCAAAGACATTTCCTACCCATGTATACGATTCACAATCAAATACGTTCTGATACTAATCTCATCCTAGGCTTGCCCTAGGGTAATCTCCAACCTACTCTCTGCCATTAACTGCATAAGAAGTCCATGCTATCTCTCCCTAACTAGCTCGCGAATACCATTACATATTACTAAGACTAGATAATTCTTCGAATGAGAGGCCCCACTCTACAACGGTTGGACTCATACGAGAGCTGCGAAATAGGGCTAGACCTAACCTTATGAAATTATCTAGTCCTTGTAATATGTAATGAAAGGTCATAAATCAGTGGTTTGGGCTAGGCAATCATTTATATAAGTCTTATAGTGTCTTGTTCTTGTAATATATGTGTTTGTGTTTGTTTACGGTTGAGTTGGTGTTTACGGCCGTGAACTAGTTCACGACCATGAACTAGTTTAAGGTCGTAAACGTGTGTTCGGTCATGAACCCCATTCACGACCAGCCTATCCCTATATATAGTGTCAGAGTCTGTCAGAGTGACGTGACGTATCTAGAGGCTTTTGCGGTCAACTGTGTGTATCTCAAGGTGTACCCGACGGTTGTTGCTAATAAACGTATGCATTGTTTGATAATCTTATTCTTCTTATTCTTTATTCTTGTCTGTGTTTATTTTGATCACTGGATTGGATCATTGGATTGGGACTCTACAATTGGTATCAGAGCCAATTATGCGTCAAAACAGATTCGAGTGTCAAAAACTATTTCGAGTATCAATTGCGATTAAAAGAATTGGTGTTCTTCGTTATTCAAGCCTTTTTCTACATTTGATCATGTTTTCAAAGCTATGGGAATCAAATTCTGATTAAAAACAATCGTTTTCATCAATATCTGGGAGTTTACGGTTAGGTTTGTTGAAGGGTGTACGACCGAAAACACTTAGCTCTGCCGTAATCTATTCAAAGTTCAAGAACCGTAAACGCATTTTGACCGTATTCAGTTCAACCGTGAAAGAGTTTCCGGACGTAAACTCTATTATTGTTCTAATTTTTGGTACTTTCAGTTAATCAAGAAAGAATTTTAAAAAATTAATTAACAAAAACAAAAAATGGATTCACAAAACTCTTACCAAGAACTTGATTTTCTTATGGGTACAACCACACGCATCCCACATTTGTTATCTGTCGAGGGTTTCCCGGAATGGAAGTATCGTATGGAAAAATATATCAAGATGAAATATTTCAAGATTTGGATATGCATCTTGAAGGGACCTGTCAGGATCCCCATAACACTCCCAGATAAAACGATCGTTGACAAGGATGTCGAGGACTATACAGATGAAGAATTTGATAAAGTTGAACAGCAAGAGAAAGCACTTGCTACACTTACTATGGCTTTGTCACTAGATATTGCTCAGGGTTTCCGTGAATACAAGTTTGCGAAGGCACTATGGGAGGCATTGACAGAAGTTTATGAAGGAAATGAGGACATGAAACAAAGTCGCCAAGATATGCTAAGACAAAAGTTCAACATGTTCAATCATGTCTTGGGAGAATCTATTGAAGCCCAACTGCAGAGGTTCATCACTCTAACAACTGAAATGAGCAGTGCAGGTATCTCGGTCACCATATTGGAAATCAACAAAAAGCTACTCAATTCCATGCCAAAGTCATGGGACATAAACGTGTATGTGATTAAGTAGACGAAGGACCTAAATCATCTCAGTCTGGCTGAAACCATGGCAATTATTAAAGCTTATGATCTGGATAACAAGCAAAGGGGGATCAATCACGTCAATTCATACTCTACTGCTAATCTTGGAATTCAATCCCACAATGCTTTCTCATCCTTCACTACTCCTCAAGTTCAACCATTTGTTATTTCTCAACCATCCTCATATGTCACTCCATCCATGCAAAGTGTTCAACCTCCACTATCTTATCCTCAATTTGCCTCTTCTTCAAAAGCACCTGCCTAGTTCCTGCTCCCAAAGAAAATGATGAAAACTTGGCTCTTGCTACCGGTATTGTCAACTGCTATAATGCTCTCGTGGCTGGCGAGCTACCTCCTCAACTATCTTTTGCTGATTTGGATCAAATTCATCCCGAAGATGTTGAAGAGATGGACATCACATGGAAAATTGCTATGGCAGTGTTCAGAGTCAAACAGTTCTCCAAGAAGGCTGGAAAAAATAATTGGGGAATGAATGCTGAAAAGAAGGTGGGCTTTAACAAAGGCAAGCTTTGTTGCTTCAACTGCCATGAGACTGGCCATTTCGGCAGAGACTGCCTGAAGCCTGACAGGAGGGAAAACAACGAAAGAACTATGGTGCCAGTGGGTAACAGTAGAGGAACTACCACCAACAATCAGAACGCAAATCTTGTTGTGGTGGCTCAGTCGTGTGACTGGGACGACCAGATTCAGTCCCTGAATATCTTAGGACCTGAAAATGCTCATTTTGTCCAGATCAACGATATTGATGAAGAAAAGGCTGAGATGAACCCAGAGGAGGAAATGATGGAATTACAATTTGCATTCATCGTTCAATCTATGTCAGATCCTGAAAAGCCACATGTTAGTGAAATTACTTGTTATCAATCT
The DNA here is from genome assembly GCF_052625555.1 of Lactuca saligna. Taxonomy (NCBI): domain Eukaryota; kingdom Viridiplantae; phylum Streptophyta; class Magnoliopsida; order Asterales; family Asteraceae; genus Lactuca; species Lactuca saligna. The sequence continues at coordinate 313,022,449 of NC_136421.1, forward strand.
TGTATTAAAACTGTTGAATTTTTACGTGAACGGACTGATTTGATGCGTAGAGAGATAGAGGAATTAGAATTAAGGGGTACCAACTTAGGAAAGGCCAGAAACCATTGAAATATCAATTAGAGGCCATGACAAATGATTAGAAAAAATTACAAGGAAAATACAGTGACAAGTGTGTCCATTATAAATATCTTAAAAACGACTTTGATGCTATAACTGCGGAACTTGACACATTGAAGATTCGTTTTGCAAATGCGGATTTTAACTTCAAGAAGTTCGATGTATCAAGTGAAAGAGTTGCAACTATAATGAGCATCAAATGAAATGGAAGGACCAGAAGCAGGTAGGATTAGGTTATGAGAGTGTCCCCCCACCCCTTTCAATCACAATTACACCACTGCTCCATTGTCTCAAGCTAAAATAGACCGAGAACCATTTGTGGTATATGGTAAACCAACTACTGACCACGCAACAAAATGTAGTGCTAGGAAATTGGATACTAATGTTTCTACTTCCGATGCAGATTCATTAGTAAGCCAGGGAAATAAAGAGGATGGAAAGATTGAGTCTAACAATTTAGTGTCAAAATTTGGTGTTCCTATTGAGTCTGAGTCTGATGTTAAAACTGATTTTTTAGTTTGTGATGATTTGGTGTCAAACTCTAATGTTTTTGATAAATGTGGTGTTGTTTTTGTGAAATCTATTGAATCTGATACTAGCACATCCATATCTTCTACACCTGTCACACAATCTGACTCATGCAATTGCACGTGTGGAAAAGTTAGAAAAATCAATAAGAGAACAAAATCTGTTAATGGCGGTATCAGGTCTAATGATAATAAGCAAATATGTTTCAACTGTGGTACTGCCGGCCACATTGCTCGAAATTGTTCTAACAGGGCATTTGTGCATTTTTCAACACCGAGGAAAGAAAAAAAGTCTCGAGGAAGGTCTTTAACGAGAAATTCCTCGAGACCCCGTCTTCATGATGATGATCGAAAAGTCACTAATAATAAGAAAAGGTTGTTTTTAAAACAAACAAATAGGTTTTCACTAAACAAGCCACAAGTACTTTGCCAAAATCGAATGAGGCTAAGCCAAAGTCGATTTCACCAAAGGGTGCATCTGGATCTTCGACTAATCTTACTCAAAAATCTAAATGCTCAAAGAAAAAGAAAAACATTTCTAAATCACTTGTGAATTCTTCAAAACCTAAATATTAGTAGGTGCCCAAATCTACACTTGATCCATCGTCATCATCCTCTGACAATGTATCTGATGTAAAATTGAAAAATCAAAAGGATAATAATGTGAATGCTAAGGGTAAACCCAGGGCTGTAATGACCTGGGTTCCCAAATCTAAATAATCTCGCTCATTGTGCAGTAACAACAGTGGAGGAATGTCGCCAGACCATGGTATGTCGACAATGGTTGTTCCAGGTGTATGACAGGAGACATCTCCCAGTTGTACGACATTCAAACCTTTAACGGGGGATACGTTTCCTTTGCAGGAGGAGATGGTGGAAAGTCACTCAAAAAGGACACAGTTTCCAATGGAGTGCTGAGCTTCGAGAACGTCAACTACGCACTCAAGTTAAAGTACAGTTTGTTGTGCGTTTCTCGAATTTGTGACAAGGACTACTCGATGCATTTCACTGACAAGGAATGTCTAATCCTGAAACCAGGCATTGTCATCCCTGATGAATGGATTCTTGTTAAATCTAAACGGTATAGCAATGCATATATCATGGACATGAACAACAATCTTCCGGATCAAGTTACTTACCTTTTCTCAAAAGTTTTCGAGCACAATGCTATGATGTGGCACCGAAGACTTGGATATGCCAACACAAAGAATTTGAATCGACTTGCAAAGAATGACATAGTGCGCAGACTTCCTGTCAAGGACTTTATCACATTTGAAAAATGTGTGTCATGTGCTCAAGAAAAGCATCACAGAAAGCCGCACCTGCCAAAACGGGTCAATTCGATCAATCAGGTGCTCCAATTTTGCATATGGACTTATTTGGTCCGGTCAATGTCCTTAGCATCAACAAAAATTCATATTGTATGGTTATGATCGATGATTTCTCGCGATTCACGTGGGTCTTCTTCTTGTCCAAGAAAGCTGGGGTTGCTGACCCGATTAAAAGGTTTATTGTGATGATAGAGAACCAGACCAATCACCAGGTAAAGGCGCTCAGAACCGATAACGGGACAGAATTCAAGAATGTTGTTATTGATCATTTTTACGCCGAAAAAAGGGATAGTGCATGAATACAGTGCTGCTCGCACACCGCAACAAAATGGTGTTGCTGAGCAGCGGAATCGAACATTGCAAGACACTGCAAGGACAATGTTATGTGACTCCAAACTACCGGTTTTCTTTTGGGACGAGGCGATCAACATGGCCTGTTATGTTTAAAATCATGTTCTGATCAACAAAGCTCAGATGAAGACTCCATACGAAATTATCTACGGTCGGATGCCATCTGTTAGTCACTTTCGTATCTTTGGTTGTCCTTGCACCCTTTTTCATCTGGAATCCAACCCAAAATTCAACACCAAAGCCGATGGTTGTTACTTTGTGGGGTATGTTGCTCGCACGGCGTACAGGGTCTACAACAAGAAGACAAAGCAAATCATAGAATCCTTCGACATGCGCTGGTTGGAGGAGAACAAGACGGATGCCAGAGTTGGTCCAGATTGGTTATTTGATTACACATCTCTATTCAAATCATTCAATGTGTTTTCAGATGATTTGTCCGGTTCTAGTTCTGGTTCGAAATACTGTGATTGAAGATAAAGACGAAGAAGTTGTCTACAGACCGCCAGTGGTGTCCTCTACAACTCCTTCAGTGGATGCATCTATTCCAAGCGATTCGTCAGATTCTCTGTGTCATCAAACCAATCTAGATGCTGATGTCACTCCCGTTTCTCCTGATGAAAGATAGTTCATGTCCAAGGATGCTTCCGCTACTACTCAAACATTTATGGAACTACTCTTTCCCGAACCAATTGCTAATGAGTTCATGGCAAGCCCCTCTCATGATTCTAGACCATCCGAGGTGGTTCATTCAGTAGATGATCGATTTGTGAATATTCACAACCTTCCCGTTTCGCTTAATGACATCAGCCAGGAGCTGCCTTCCAGAATTCAACGTGATCACCTGATCGAAAACGTCATTGGTCAGCTGGGTGAAGGTGTTTGAACGCGGAGTCAGAGTGGGGATGTCAATACATGTCTCTACTCTCGCTTTATTTCTCAAATAGAGCCAAAGAACGTCGAAATGGCTTTGAATGAGCCCAGCTGGGTAGATGCCATGCATGAGGAGTTGAATCAGTTTGAAAAGTTGGGGGGTTTGGAAGTTAGTTGAATTACCTAAAAGCAAGAAATCACTCGACACGCGTTGGGTTTATAGAAACAAGCTAGATGATTCAAGGGTCATTGTGCGGAATAAGGCCAGATTTGTTGTACGTGGATTTCAACAGATTGATGGTCTGGACTACACCAAAGTTTATGCTCCAGTGGCTCGCCTGGAGGCTATTCGTATTTTCCTCGTGTATGCTTCTTACATGAATTTCACGGTTTACCAGATGGACGTCAAGATTGCCTTCTTGTACGGCGCTGTGAAGGAAGAAATCTATGTTGATCAACCCCCTGGGTTTGTCAACTAGAAGTTTCCAAATCACGTTTACAAGTTGGACAAGGCTTTATATGAGTTACATCAAGCTCTAAGGGCGTGGTATACAACTCTTACGAAGCACTTGCTCAAGCATGACTATTTACGGGGAACAATCGATCAAACTCTATTCATCAAGCATGTTGGTGCCGATCAGATTCTAGTTTAGATCTATGTCGATGACATCATTTTCGGGTCAACGAGTCCAAAGTTGTGCAAGGAGTTCGAAAGCGTTATGAAGAAGAGATTTGAGATGAGTTCTCTAGGGGGGAAATGACCATGTTTTTGGGGCTTCAGTTCAAACAAGACTCAACCGGAGTTCTGCTACATCAAGCCAAGTATGTTGAAGATATGCTAGAGAAGTTCGGGTTTTGAGATGCAAAACCTGCACTGACACCGATGGCCGAAAGACCCCTGTGACTCTAGATATTGAAGGCGAACCCGTAGAACAGACTGACTACGGATCAATGATAAGATCGTTGATGTATCTAACTGTAAGCAAGCCAGACATCATGTTCGTGGTTTTTCAATGCGGACGATACCAGGCTAATTCTAAATTTTCACATCTTAGTGTTGTCAAAAGCATTTCTCGGTACCTCAAAGGCAGCCCAAAACTAGGTATTTGGTATCCAAAAAATTCTGAATTTGATTTATATGCTTTCGCTGACAGTAATTATGGAAGTTGTGAGCTTGACAAGAAATCAACGTCTGGGGAATGTCAATTTCTTTGAGATCGGTTGGTGTCATGGCATTACAAGAAATAGAATACAGTCTCAACCTCAACGGCATAGGCAGGATACATAGCTGCTTCTGCTTGTTGTTCTCAAGTTATCTGGATACAACATCAACTCATGGATTACAGTTTGAATTTTCTAGAAACCCCTATTTTTTTGCGATAATGAAGCAACAATTCAAATTGCTAAAATCTTGTCCAACACTCGAAAACCAAGCACATCGATATCAAAGTGCATTTTATCAGACTGTTATGAGCGTTCGCTCATTCGGTTGGAACATGTTCCCACTTCTAATAATGTGGCAGATTTGCTCACAAAACTGTTTAACAAATCTCGATTCGATGTGCTTGTGGGATTTTTGAAAATGATACGCTTTGAGGACTAACTTTTGTTTTTAGGATCGTTTAAATTTGTGCATTTAGTTTTCATTCTCACCCATGCACAAATTTAGGGGAGAAATAAGCAAAAACCAAACAAAAAAATAGAAAATCAAAAATCCAAAAATAGTGTTCTTTCAGTAGCTTTCTTCTTTAGGTGTTGTGATGGGAAGTGATATATTCATGTGATAACATGCAGTTTGAATATGTGTAATGTACCAAGATTGAATTGGATAGAATCTGTGTTTGATGCGCTACTAGACATGAAAGATTTAAATGGACTTGACTAGGTATAGATGAACTTAAGAAAACTAGAGACTTGACAAATATTAACTCAGATAGTTTCGTTAATCATGACAATACGACACTTGGGTAGATCGAGCAGGGAGATATACATGAGAATCCATCAGTCTAATATATGCAGTCTAAATCTGTCTAATCTCTTAATAATAGTTTGCTCACCTGAAGTAAGGAGTATCTCGGAAGTTCTTGATTATCAGGGTATATCAGGAAATGGGAAACATTTTCTAGTACAACTAAAATTGAACTTCAAATAGGTTGTCGGTAGATCTCGCTGCTTAATTTAAGTGGGCAACAATATCCTTGGTCGTCGTCAGCTGAACGGTCTCTTAGGAATACTATCTAGGATCATAAGGTCACAAGTCTTGTCATTTGTAGTATGTTCTAAATCTCACAGTTTTTCGTGTGTAAGTGGACCACAATACTGACGATCGATCAGATCCACACATGAAGGTGGAGGTACTGATAAACGGATTAAGGTTGTCTAATAACTTTGATCCCAATATCACAAAAATATTATTTGCATTAATTGAGGTGAAATTAGTTCTAATTCATTCTAATTTCGATTTTATTATTTATTATTTATTATTTTTATTTTTATCTTGATTTATTTTCATTTTGCTGAAAAATCAAAAATAAAAAAATTTAATTATGAAAATATTTTAGTCTGTTTTATTTTATTTTTATTTTTATTCATTTTTAAGTCCTTAAAATATATTATTTTTAAGAAAATAATTTGATGTATTGGGTTTGGATTTAAAGCATCTTGACTTGCAGCCCATGGATATTGGACCGAGTCTTGGGTCTAAGTATATAAGGTGGAAGGTCCGACTGTAAACACTCTTCTCACACTGTTCTGTTTGCGGCCGTAAACCTCCCGAATCTTCTCACTGTTACTGTTCATCGATATTCAAAATTCGTGTTTTTCCTCGAAATTGATTGTTTACTTTTGCAGGTATGACTATGGCGATCACCAAAATGCCATTTTAACTGAAAAACAACCATGAATCGAGGGTGTAATCATAGAAATCGAACTGAACGGCCTTTACGGCCCGTTGAAGGGTTTACGGTCGAAAACCCGTTTACGGCCGTACACACCTTCTTTGATTGTAAACCAAAATTTTGAACATAAATCCTTATTTTTATCATTTAATCCACCCATAAAAGCCTAAATTAAATGATAATAGAGTAAAACCCATCCTTAATTGTCTAAATAAATTATAATAGAGTAAAACCCATCCTTAATTGTCTAAATAAATTATAATAGAGTAAAACCCATCCTTAATTGTCTAAATAAATTGTTTTTCGCACTTGGTTTGGTTAATTGCAGATCAAGAATGGCTAGCATGTTTCATAAGCAAAATGTAAGATGAAGTACTCACTTCTCTATAAATTATAGATAAAATTTTTTGTAGTTTATTTTCTACACAAAGGTTGCCAACATACTAGAATCTTAAACATGATGATTGTTTCTATAAAAAAACCACATAGGGACTGTTTTTATATAAATTACAAAAATATAGAAATGTGCCCAATATTGAAAAGATATGTGGCAAAAAATGTGGAATGTATAAATCTCACTATTTATAAGTCAGTTTTATTTAATATTTAGTATAATAGTATAATTTTGCTTATGTTTTAACAAGTCGTTGAACTTGTCATTTTTATTCAAAATTGGTCATTGAACCTGCTATCATCATTGATAAAACATAAAAGACCATGTTGGATAAAAAAATAATAAGTTCAATTATCTTTTTACCACTTAAACAAAGTTTAATGAGTAATTAAAGAACAAATTTAATAGTTTAATGCTTAATTTCGATCTTAATCCCAAAATAATTAAAAAAAAAAAAAAAACAGATAACCATTGTAAAACTATACAACGTCAAATAATAATAGTAATAACCTTCATGTCAACATATCAAAAATAAAATGAAGTGATTTTGTATGCTGTTCTTTCGTCCTGGCTACAGGTCCATGAAAGGGCACAACTACAAAGCATTACAACATTATTGGTCCTCAAATGTTATAGTACAACACATGTCAAAATTTAAGGATTTTGGACCATGTTGAAGTGAAAGATTTTGACCTTTTGTAATCATCTCATCCTACCTTCATTCATTTAGGCCTCAAATCGAAGATATCTATTAATGAATTGTTCGACATGGTTTATAAATATCGATTTACTTGTATTTGGGGACCAACAACTCACAACCTGACATTTTTTGTGTGTCAATATATACTTCATGGAATAATTAACAAAAAAACATTCACCCTACATGATCTCACGTCGTCAGCAGTCATGACACATATATATACGTTTTACTTTTACACATGGTGTTTTTATGCATGTTAATTGTTAAATTTTAAAGAGTTGAAAACTACGTTCGAAGATGAATACAAACTATATAATTTGGGTGTTGTATTGTTTTAAGCCTAACCGCTAGGGTCGTTATACCTTAAAGTATAGGGAATATTTGAAAAAGAAAAGGACAGTTTGACATCCGCACTAGTAGCGGTGATAAAAATTAAAAAAAAAAAAAGAATAAACGAACCGAACTAAACGATATTTGTTTTACTTGGTTCGGGTTATTTGGTTATTCGGTTAATTTCATATGGTTAACTGAATAAGGATATCTTATTTGGTTTGGTTTTGGTTAAATTTTCATAATTTTGGTTAAACCGAAAAAACTATTTAATTAATATATATTTGTATAGTTTCTATCTATAAATTAACATTTTATATTTAAATTGATAGATATTTTTATTAAAAAATATTTTCATAACTCCATATTTAATTATTAACCATTAAAACTTTAGAATTGTTAATATATTGTATTAAAAAGTAACAACTAATCTCCCAAATATCAATTAACATTCGGTAATTTTTTTCTTCATATAGCACTAAAGATATATTAACATGCATCTACAACTTGTTGACTACATCGATACCTCAAGACAAAATATCATGGAAAACTAAATATAATATGTCATGTATTAATGTTTTTGTAACATCCCGTTTCTAATCCTCCGTGATTAGGGTTCAGGGGCTACAACTGGGCATGAGGGATTCTCGGGGTTGTGACGAGTTGCTAGGAGCTTAGGGCATCTCATCACCTATCCGAGGGTATGAGGTTCATGGGAATCGGGGTTATGTCGAGAAAGCAATGAAAGTTTGATGATTTGGCAAGATAAGTTCTTATTTTGAGATGTGTGGCAGTCGAGTACGCGGGGCGTAATTATGTGTACGCTCGGCGTACTCATATGCGTGGAAAAGACGCGAAGGCCACCTAGTACGCCCAGCGTACTAGGTCTTGGAAGAAAACCCTAATGTCTTGGAGTATCCCTATTTGAGGAACAATATGTTCTCATGTTCAACTACCATTTCCAGCATCTTACTTCCCTCAAAACCCTAAATCTCGTTTCTTGGTTTGTGTGAGCATTGGAGGCTTATGAAGTGATGTTGGGGGATTCTTTTGAGAAGAAGGAACTTGGAAGGAAGAAGAGTTGTCATTTGAGCTCTTGGATTTGAGTTTCCTTGAGGATGGAGCATCATTTAGAGGTATCAAGCTCAAAAGTTTGCTCTTCTTTTGCATGGTTCATTTAATGGTCCCTTTTAGGGTTTATGTCCCCAAAGCTTGAAGCTTTTTGAGTTGGTCAACCAAAGAACATTGTACTTGTCCCCTTTGATGTCTTTAGATGGTATAAGTTCATAAAAAATGGAGTCTCGGTGGTCAAGATCTCCCAATCTATGAGATATGTGGATTTTATGGTGGAAAAGTGAGAGTTTATGATATTTTGACTTGTTCAGCCTTGATAGAGCTTAAAGTCACCAACTTTATGTTATAAGAGACTTCATTCGACCGAGATCTAAGATGGTAGCCTTTGTCTTAACGGGTTAGGACCACTTGAGTGGGATAAGCAGGTCTGGGACATACGTCGTGCGTACTCCCAGCTACGCGCATCGTACCACCGCGTCTCCCCCGTTGCATGCATGGCTAAGCGTACGCCCAACGTAGAGAGACGTACACCCAATGTACGTGGCACATGTTGACTGTCTGTTGACTTTTTAGTGTTTCGAGCAAATGTAAATACCGAGGGGCAAAATGGCCTTTTCACCCTCCTGGGATTTAGTGAAGGATTATTAGACTTGAGGGTTAGGACCATTTAAGATTGGTCCTAATTGGGAAGATTGGGCCATTAGTGGCCATTGTGTTGGGCTTGCCTTCTTGACTTGAGTTATGGGTTGGGCCTTGGGTGGGCCTACTTAGTATTGGGCCTCGTTGGGCCCAATGGGTTTGGGTTATTTGTGGACCGACTTGGTGTGCCATCTTTAAACCTAATGAGTGAAGGTATGGTCTTAGATCCTAATTGAGTTAACTGTGGGTTTGGCACAATGTTAGAGGCCGGTGTGCAACGACAACATGTATAGGAGCCATTATTCATTTGAGGTGAGTCTTTTCAGTATACTTTACCTTGATTGGTAGTTATGTGTGATCGGAAGGTCTTATGTGCTTACATTGAGTATTATGTTATCCTGCCTTATGTGTTATGCTGTGCATTATTTCTTTGTGATTTATGTCATGCGGAGTTTTACAGACTGGACCAGAGGGTCCAACGATTTACGAGGCCAGAGGGTCCTTAACCAGACTGGACCGGAGGGTCCAACGAGCTAGATCGGACCAGAGGGTCCAACGAGCTACGGTACTGGAGGGTCCCGTTGAGACACACTGACCGGAGGGTCGTACAGAGTATAGCCTCGAGTGGCTAGTATGTTGTATTTGGTGTTTTGGGGAACTCACTAAGCTTCGTGCTTACCGTGTTATGTGTTATGTTTTTCAAGTTCTTATCAGGATCGCGAGAAGGCGGCGACTCGATTGTACACACAGGAGAATAGAGTCACGAATGGGGATCCTGGATTTTTATAATTTCTTTTGAAAACTATTTTAAAATATGTTATGACATCGACACTTGAGAATTTGAAAATTATTATATGTGATGTTGGTAAATTTTAAATTGAAAAAAAAATTTTGTTTGAAACTTTACGGTGTTATAGTTTTTTCTTTTATCGTTAGTTAAACTTTGGTAAGTTTTTTTTCTTTAAGTTTAATATTTATTGTTACATGCAAAATTTTATTTGGTTTAACTGGTAGACCAAATCGAATAAATCGTAACTGAATTAACCAAAACCGATTAAATCGAACTTAATTTAGTTTGGTTATGGTTAGTTTTAAGATGTAAAAAAAGCAATAAACCGAACCGTATATATTTGTAAACCGAAAAAACCGATCGAATAACACCCGTACACACGAGTCATGACACACACACACACACACACACACACACATATATATATATATATATATATATCAAGGTTGTAAAAATCGGTAGACGATAGCTAGTCGGTGGACTGGGGTCAAGAGATTAATCAGCTAGGCGGAGATTAATCGAGGACTATTAATTTCTAATTTGTTAAATTTTAAAAAATTAAATATGACTAATATCATATAAAAATTCATAAATACCACTGATATCATTAAAAAAATAGGTTAATATGATAAATACAACTCTAATCATACCTTAAATAGTGTTTATTGAAATATAACTTTTTCAAAGTGTTAAAATTTCATCGGGTTCTACTGTTTCAGTCATTTTATATGCATGGAAAAATCGCTAGTCGCTCTCTAATCGGTCAAGTAGCGTCTAGGGATTAATCGGGACCTAATCGGGATTTTTACAACACTGATATATATATATATATATATATATATATATATATATATATATATATATATATATATATATATATATATATATATATATGTAACTTTTACCTATGGTGTTTTATTGTATGTTAAATTTTAAAGAGTTGGAAACTAGAACGAATAGAAGGTATATTATACGATAGTTCTACATCAGGACGTGTTCGGTATAAAACGTTTGAGAGCTTTTAGTGTTTGACAAAACGCTCCGTTTTGATCAGAAAACCTCGTTTGGCACTACAAGCTTCTAGTGTGTAGTTTAAACAAAATGCTTCAAATCCACATGCAACTTCATGTAGCGTTTAACAAAACGCTATCAACTAGAAGATACACGCTACCCGCTAATGCTACCCGATACCAGCTATTTTTGCCAAAGACGTATTCTCACAAATGTCCATCAACACCCCTTATTATGCAAATTTGTTTTATAGATTATATTAAGTTTTTTAGACAAACACTCTTGCAATTGTTAATGGACATGAAATAAAAGCAAGATCAACTCAAGAAAAAAATCAACCGTTTGTTATAGATTTAATATATTATCTAAATCCCAAAAAACTATGGAAAAAAATCAGATTATAAACGATGGTTATCAAAATAAATTAACCCTTTTATAAATACCTTATTTTAATATATTTTGAAAATTTGATGCTTTTTTGTTATATAGATTTGATATATTATCTAAATCCCAAAAAACAAAAAAAATACGATGGTTAACAAAATAAATTTGTTAACCCTTTTATAAATAGCTTATTCCAATATATTTTGAAACTAGGTGTGATACCCGTATATTAAACGGATTAATTTAAAAAAAAAAGATTAAAAATTAAAATGTAAGCAGTTCTATTGACCTATGTTCAAATCCTGGTACTACTAAGCCCTTGTGGCCATGGAGGTTCGCCTGCAGTGACTCCAGAGCATGAGGCAAAACCTCATGTTTGCAGCGGAGGATTAGTCGGTGCGCGAAAGCTGGCCCGAAAACCCTCGTTAGGGAAGTTCCCTTTCCAAAAAAAAAATGTGAGCAGCAAATATTTTTTAATGTAAAACTTTAAAATAAGAAATGAAGAAATATATTTTCATTGCAATTTAATTTCATATATATTATATTTAATATTTTACATATATAAGTATATATGACTTTAATTGTAAATTTTGAAAAAAATCAAAAATTAACAAGTAGATAACATTTATTTCAAAAATATCAAAAAATAACAAGTGTCAAAACTCATAAAAGATTGACAAGTGACAAAATTATTATAATGTAATAAGGAGGATGTTGATCCTTTGTGTATAATATTATAAAAGGTAAGATCTAAAACATGTAAGGTGGAGAAAAAAAATCAGAAGGAAGTAAAAAAGACTGAAACCTAAAAAACAAAAAACACATGTTTTTTATCATGGAAACTTCCAAATAGATGTATAGCCCCACCTTCATCATTTATGCCCATTTCCAACCTCCATCATGACCTGTCCATTTTTGGCCTCTGCCACCTTCTATGACATTGTCACTCAACCTTTTCGATTGTGTCTCCTTTAGTTCTTCGGCTAATTGGTAGACATAACTGAATTATCAAAGGACCTAGGCAATGCTAAACTCTAGTTAAGAGAGTGGTTGTGCTTTAGGCAACGGTATGTCGGCTAAGTCATGTCGTGCGCATAGAGAGAGAGAAAGAGGGGGGGGGGGGGTGAGGTTCAATACATAACCATTATATATATATATATATATATATATAGATATATATATATATATATATATATATATATATATATATATATATATATATATTATTGTGAGAACTAAATTATGTGTGAGAACTAGCGAATCATCTAGGGGTGTTATTAACACCCCCCATCTATGGTTGCTTGCTACAACCACAATCAACGGGTCAAGGGTGACAATTGTCTTAACACTTTTCATGACGTCCGAAGAAGCGTCGTTGCGGATAACATTACAGTCGATAGCTATATTAGAAGGACTGACTATGTAACATCCAAAAATATGGTCCCAAAAATTTCATTTTTAATAATAGATAAAATAATGTTTTCCAATATCATTCAAACATTTCAAATAAAACCAATGTATCAATTGTCATAAAATCAGAGTAAAACTTCATATGCTGAAACCCAATGGTGTGTGTGATATCGTCAACCCGAGCTCTTCCCTTTGCAATTGGAAGTACCTTAAACATAATCTGAAAACAGTAAGCACAAAGTTTAGTGAGTTCCTCAAACTACCACATACCATACATATCATGTAATAATGAGATATGAGCCCCACCCACACTCAGATAATAGTGAGATACCGGCCCCACCCACACTCGAATAACGGGACCCGCCTACACTCAGATAAAAATAAGATACGGTCCCCAACCACACTCGGATAAGAATGAGATACGGGCCCCGCCCACCCTCATATAACCGACCATGCCCAATACATACACACACACACACATATATATATATATATGTGTGTGTGTGTGTGTATATATATATATATAACAACACGTATAACATCATAACTAAACGAGGGTCGGCCTTGGTGCCTTACACCCGCTAAACTAGTAAGGAAACTTACCTCGAATATAGAGCGATAGTTGAACTGATCCCAACTCCGAATATCGGCTCTACTCAACCCCTAAACAGAAATAATTCCTTAAATACAACTCCAAATTCCCCAAATTCCCTTATAGGTCATACTTGGTAAAAGACTAAAGTCAAAAGTTGAAGTCAATGGTCTGAGTTGACCCAACATGCCGAATTGTCCTTAAACTCGCCGTGTTTCTCCATTAACTGCAAGTTCAGAAAGAAACCGATCCAACTCGCTGTGTTTATCAATAAACATGTCGAGTTCGCTAGAAACCCAACATCTTAATACATTAAGCTGACATTATCGAATCTAAGAGCTTCAAAACTCAAATCTCAACTAAAATGGCATCTAGAAGGGTAAAATTTTCCAACTTTACCCCTAGGAACCACCAAAATGGATCCAAAACCCAAACCCTAGGCTTAAAAGGGTGATGGCTTAATCATTAAGCACTTGATCACCAAAGACATAGACCCAAAATTTAGATCTGGTCCTTTAAAGCTGAAAGGACATGTAAAGTTTCCAACTTTACACTCATGAATGACTAGGAGAGGCTCCAATGCTCAATAGAGGCCAAAAAAGGACTTAATGAATGCATAAAGCCCTTAATACCATAAAATTGGCACCTTTATTCCAAGAGAGTTCATGTAGATCTTAGATATGAAAGAATAAACATTTGGGACGTCCTAACCCCCCATCATTCACCCAACCATGTCTAAAAGCATACAATCTAACCCAAGAAGAGATCTAAGCAACTATTAAGCAAGGTATTAACTTGATACCTCAAAGAGACTGCAACAAGTAGGGAGATTTTGGATCTATAGCCTTCCCTCTAAGCTAGACACCTTCAAACTTCAAGGCTCCTCCAAAAGAGTACAAAAATCATCACTTAAGGCTCTCCACAAGCTCACACACTCAACTATGGAAGATGATACTCGACTTTAAGGTTTCCCAGCTGCCAACACGCCGAGTTGAGGCACCTCGACTCACCGTGTTAGTTCATTAATCTCTACGGCCAAAGTCATATTGACACTCCGTGTTAAGGCTTCCAACACGCTAAGTTCAACAAGGAAATTTAAACAATTGGAAAGATTAGTTCATCGCGGAAACCACTCGTTACACACTATAACATCGAATAATGAAATTCTAGTACATAACACATTTATAAGTATGATTATTTGCTTATACACTTGATTTTGGATAATAAAAATAACATGACAAACCACACTTTTTATAAATTTAGAGGTTATAGGAACTTCTATTTTATAAATACTTTTGGATACATACTACATGCATACATTCTTTTTATACGCTGAAGGTGTACAAATACAAAATATTTTACAAGGTAGAGATACAATTTACACATAAGAAAAAACACCGGATTTTTCTACTATTAAAATCTTATGAACTCACCAACTTTATGTTTACTTTTAAAAAGGCATGTAATCTCAGGAAACAATTAAACTCGGATCAGTGGAACCACTTTTGAAGACAAGACACCAAATATCATTGCTTGAACTTTACGATATTTGTACGAGAACTACTCTATTTGATAACATACAAAACCAGTAATGTATTTTGATCTCATTTAACATTTGGATCATGTAACTTATCTAATCGTATTGTATGATGGTTGTTTATGTACTTGTGTTTCAACGTATTGAGTTATTGTGATTCTGTGTTTCGTTCCACCCTCAGGTATTTCTGCCATCCGGTTTGGGGTGTGACATATAAATGTATGCATCAGCAGTCATATGCACTACGGATGCAGATATGCATGCATGCATTAACAGTGCATATATATATATATATATATATATATATATATATATATATATATATATATATATATATATATATATATATATATATATTAACATTTTTCAAAAAAACCGTCAGATCTTTTTTTAGCCTGGATATGGCTCAGACGCTATATTTCGTTAATATTAGTGGTTTTGGTTTTAAAAAAATGACGATCGGATTATGAGTTCTCAAGTTCTCACAAATATCTAAGTTGTCAAAAAAATTTGTGTGTGTGTACACACACACACACACACACACACACACACACACATATATATATATATATATATATATATATATATATATATATATATATATATGTGTGTGTGACATCCCCAAAATCTCGGCCAGAAAAGACCGATTTTCATTTATGCTTTTAAAATAATTTCAGAGTAAATCCTTTTGATTTGAAAGAGTTGCGGAATTTGTTCCCAAAAACAAAACATGATAAAACAATGTTTACCAAAGCATTTCATAAAACAAATGTATTTTCATTATACAATCAAAACTCGGGGTGTCATGTTCCGATACAAACCAATAAGCATAAACGATAACATTACAAGTCATTCAACAAATATATACATATACAGACTTGTAAACAAAACAACTTGATGGTTCATCCATCTTACGCCCTCGCGTCACTTCCTGTAATACAAATAAAACTGAGTGGGTCAGGCTTGGGAGCCTGGTGAGCACATAGGGTTTTCAACCTAGAATAAATAGTTATATTCAATTCCACCAATCAACAATAACCCAGTTACCCATTCCCGTTATTCTCACTTTACGTCCCTAAAACAACTAACACAAGGGACCTAGTCTAATAATATTTCATCGGGGTGACAACACATGCTTCGGGGGTTCCTCAGCAATATAAGTCAAATAAGGCAACCATGAGGGGGATGGAATACAGTGAATGAACACCCAATTTCATTAACACCTACAGGTTATGAGCCTGCTAGCGTTCCACGGGACTGTCTAGAAAAGTCCGTGGTCGTCATCTAAATTCCGCTAGATGACTGGATCAAAACAACATCGAGGCCTCTCATCTGTTTATTACACACCAACTATCTACCCATGTTCTACCCAACATATTAGTAGATAAAACATACATTTTTATACATAGTTTCAAAACCTGTATAGCATGCTCAATCAATACATTTTCCACATAACAGATGAGGCACACACACATAACACGTATTTCATATAGAAATAATCAGATCTGTAAGATAGAAGAAAGTGAATATACATTCACACACATAACACGTATCTCGTATAAAATACTTCATAATTATGCGTTAGAAGAAAGTAACTACACACTCACACATATAAACAACAATATACTCAAACCATACTTGTATTATTATCGTGTTTATGAAAGGTAGTATACACTCACTTGATCAGAAGATGATCGGACAGTACTACGGCTCGTAGAAGTAGTAATCCTCAGCAGATTTGGAAGATCTTCACAAAAATCGAACTTCTCGCGGGCAGAGCTTCGGCTTGGAAATCGCACTTCTCGGGATCTTCGGGATCTCGGGACCTGCTTCGGGACTCGAGAATATTACCGGGGCTCCGGGGTACTTTTGGCACGCAAATCGATGCAAAACGGGAGAGAGAAGGGAGAAAAATAGCAAAAGAGCCGGCTGCCCTCGCATCCTATTTATAGGAGGCTGAGGCCTTGAAGTACGTGGGGCGTACTGCTCCGAAACGTAAGCACATGCGTCATCCGAAGAACTCGAGTGCGAGTGTCGACATACCTTGGGTACGCGGGGCGTACTTCGGATGAGTCCGGTGACTCCTCTTCGGATAATGTCGGATTTAATAATTAAATTTAATTATTAATTATTTAATAAACTTCGAAAATTCATATCATCTTCATACGAACTCCATTTTCGATGTTCTTTATATCCACGCTAAGGTGAGACTACGCTCTAAAACTTTCGTTTAGACTCCGTCGGCTAATTTTGACTTTATTTTTATTATTTATTTTTAATAGGCCGGGATAGAAAATTTCGTTATAAATTCATAACTTCTTCGTTTGACGTCCGTTCTCGCCTAACTTTTTATCGCTTCGATACTAACAACGAGATCTTCGATTCTCATGTAGATCACTAAGGCTAAATATCGCTCTAACGTAAATTTCACTTTTTACGTCATTCAGTGTTGCCGGTTCTGTCGCGAAACTTCCCCAGGTCATAACTTCTTCGTTATAACTCGGATTTCGGCATTCTTTATATCTTCGGAAACCTTGTTTCAACTACTATAACATTATCCAAAGATATCAAGTTTATTTTATACTTAATTTTGATGCTTATTTTTATTCTTAATTAATCAAACCTTATAATTAAGCAATTAAGCACAAAACACATAATACTCAAATAATACACTTCTATTATTTCAAAACGGGTTACAAAGGTTAACCTAGACTATTTCATTGCTAAAAATGGCAAGCCCAGAAACACAAGCGTTACAATATATATATATATATATATATATATATATATATATATATATATATATATATATATATATATATATATATATATATATATATATATATATATTGAACCATTAGAGGCACGAGACTTCTGGTGCTTGCTTTCTAAAGACCAATCAAGAAGGAATATTTGTTTATTTCCTATAATAAACAAATGGTATGTTTTTCTAGTAACCCTTTCATAATTTTGAAAATAACAATGTACTTTTAGGGGTCTTGATAGTCAGTTGTTTGTGGTAAATCATAGTGATAACATAGATCATTTAGGTTGCATGTGAACTTAGGTTTTAAGTTTTTCAGCCAAAATAAGATTTTTGTAAACTATAAAATCCGTCAGTGGTATCAGAGCCATTACTATCTGTAACGCCAGTAGATCCGGGCTAGTCAATTTAGAGACGATAAGCATCAAAAATGACTTTTTGATGGAAGATTATTAAGAAGTAGTAATCTTAACAAATTTTTAGTATATGTTACAAGGATTCCGTGCATATAAAGAACGCCGAAATCCGAGTTATAACGAACAAGTTATGACTTGTCGAAGTTTCGCGACAGAACCGACATGGCGCTGAATGACGTAAAAAGTGAATTTACGTTAGAGAAATATTTAGCCTTAGTAATCTAAAAAAAGTCGTAGAATACGTTAAACCGAAAGCGTGCATAAAAAGAACGCCCAAATCTGACTTCGTATGAGGAAGTTATGATTTTTCCAAAGTTTCGAGTTAGCAGTATGCAGCCCGAATCCTCGATTTGAGATCGAGTGATTTTTAGCCAAAACAATCTAAATGAGAATCGAAGATCTCATCGATATTAGTGAAACGATAAAAAGATAGGCAAAAACGGACATCAGATGAAGAAGTTATGAATTTATAACGGAGTTTTCCTATCCCGACCTACTAAAAATAATATAAAAGTAATATATTTATAATATATTAAAAATAAAGTCAAAATTAGCCAACAGAGTCTAAACGATAGTTGTAGAGCATATTCTCACCTACGCATCGATATAAAGAACGTTGAAAACAGAGTTCTTATGCGAAAGTTATGAATTTATGAAGTTCGGGGCACGAAACCCCAAAACTGTAAGCCACCACGACGTGGCAGGAGCTCTGGAGTCTGTCAGACCCACTTGCAATGATGCATGCAGTGACGACCCAGCCACCACGACATGGTAAATCGTACCACGACTTGGGAAGGGCAAATTTTTCCCTATAAATAGATTTGAAGGGCCAGTCGAGTTTGGGTTGCTCCAGCTCCTCTCTCTCACTCCCGATACCCTCTATAGCCATCCCGAAGTACCCCCGAAGCTCCGGTTTCATCCTGAGACCTGAATCAAGTCCCGAAGCCCGAAGATCCCGAGGTGTGAGATTCCCGAGCCGAAACTCTGCCCGCGAGAAGCCCGATTTTGTGAAGATCTTCCAGATCTACCGAAGAATACTACTTCTACAAGCCGTAGTGCTGTCCGATCATCTTCTGATCAAGTGAGTGTGTGGTCACTTTCTTCTAACACATAAATATTAAGTATTTGCTATGAAATACGTGCTATGTATATAATATAAAGTTGTTTATATGTGTGGGTGTATAGCCCTTTGATAAACACGAGTATAATATAAGTATTGTTTGAATGTATTAAGTATATGTTTTGGGTGAGTGTGTAGTCACTCTATTCTAACAAATAAATATTAAGTATTGGCTATTAAATACATGTTATGCGTTTATATATTTTGTTGTTTATATGTGTGACTGTATAGTTTCTTTCTTCTAACACATAAATATGAAGTATTTTATATGAAATACATGTTATGTGTTTATATATTGTTGTTTATTTGAGATAAGTGTGGAATGTATGTTTTATATAGTTTTTTTTTTTTTTTTAAATGTGTTAAACTGTATATGTATTTTATATCTAAAAATATGTTGAGTAGAACATAGGTAGAGAGATAGTTGGTATGTGATAAAATGATGAGGTATGAAAGATGATTAAGCATAATATTAGTAGATGCACCGAATAGAGAATGACATAATGCTAGCAGATGCACTTAAGAATAATATTGGTAGATGCACCAAATAGAGAATGTCATAATACTAGCAGATGTGCTTAAGGATAATATTGGCAGATGAGCCTAACAGTGAATGTCGTAATCCTGGCAGAGGCTCTTAAAGGATAATGTTAGCAGATGCACCTTCTGTAGCAATGGAAGTTTGTGCTAATTCCTTAGGTCAATCCTTCGGAATGAATGAAGGAAGGATAGTTGATTAATAGGGTAAAACCTTGAGAAATAAAAAAGATAATGGGGATGGGTAATTGTGTTGATTGTTTGATGATTGAATATAATAATTATATTATTGTGGGTCGAAAACCCTATATGCTCACTAGGCTCCCAAACCTGACCCACTCAGTTTCTTTGTACTACAGGTAGTGGCGCCAGAGCATAAGTTGGATGATTTGTCAGGATATTTTGGATTATAGACCTGTTGTTGTAAATAACTGTTGTAAGGTCTGTATTGAAATGTTTATGCTTTTGGTCTGTTTATCGGAACATGACATCTCGAGTATTGTAATATAATGAAAAATACATTTCTGTAAGAAATGCTTTAATAAATCTTATTTTTATCATATTTCGTTTTGGGAACAAATTCTGCAACTCTTTTACTCAAAGGATTACTCTGAAATTATTTTAAAAGCATAAATTAAACTGGTCTTTTCTGGCCGTGATTTTGGGGATGTTACACTATCGTTGATATTTCACAAAGTTGAATAGATCAAAATTAGGGTTTATAGAAACTAAACTCTAAGGAGGCATTTTTCGAAAATCCCTAGGGTTCTTGAAACCCTAGCCTACACCCTTATATTTTTGATTTTGCAAGGTTTTTAGAAACCCTAGCCTCCTTTGTCCAATTTCAAAAATTGAGGTATCCCTTTTAAGGTTTATCTTGTTTCATATATGTCATTAGTGGAGTGTGTGTGGTTAACTGGCACACAAATAGGGACTATAAAGAGATATGATGGACATATTGAAAATTATCATTGTTGATGGAGTGTGTGTGGTTAATAGATACATCAATGAGAGATGATAAATGACATCGAGGTTGTCAAGCGGGTTTGGATGGCAATTCACATTTCGTTTGTGATCTTCGACATCACAGTTACAAAAGTGAGAGCATAATCCAAGATTAAACATGCCATTTATAAGATTCAATGAATCTTAAAGGATATAGGAGTTTCATAAGATTAGGATTGGTAAAATCCTTACCTAGATAAAATAGATTTCAGTTTGATTACAACATCCCTCTTGAAAGTTCGAATCGAAAATATGGATCCTAGAATTAATTTAAATTTATCGGTTAATAATTGGATTAAAATCAACTAACTTCAATTTTATTTTATCCCAATTTTTTATGTCTTATGAAGATAGAAATGGTCTTACACATTCTTATGGAAATGCTTTTCGTCAATCTTCTGTAGATGGTCTTCCAAGTTTAAGTCAAGGTGACATTGTTTTCCCTTTCTTAGGAAATGATGGAATTAGACACCCTTATTGAACTCTTCCACCTTCCCCCTATGACTCTCTCAATGTCACGTTTTTTCTTAAGTTGAAAGATATGAGACTACTCAATCCCTATTGGTATGTAAACATCAAGATGGAAACTTCTTGTGTGCGCACGTTCTGAAAATGAAATCATACATTGACAAGTTGGATATATTGGGTGTTATTTTCCCGAGGGAGAAAGCCATTAACTTAGTTCTTCTCTCGCTTCCAAATTCATATGATCAGTCCATTGAGAACTTTTATATGAGGAATATCGGCATGACCTTAATTGATCTGACCCAAATGTTGATGTTTGTTGAAGCAGAAATGCTTAAAAGCACATCTGAAGCAAAGATGTTATAAGGTATAATTCCAAGGTTTCCATAGACATTAACAATAGTGAAAATGGTGATCTCTCTTCCCAATGAAATGGGGCGTCCAAGATCGAATCATTAGATCTTATGGAAAAGAAAGAGGCTAGTTCTGGGATCGCTCCGTGTGTTGACCCCAAAGAGTCCATTTGTTTTTACTACCAATTGAAGGGATGTTGAAACAAAGCTACTCAAAATACCTGAAAGATCTTAAGATAGTAAAGTCAAGTCGTGTGACTCTACATCAAGTACATCCATTGTCTGACTTCATTCACAGACTCTTAATACATAATGTGATGGTATTAAAGGAGCTAAGCGAAAAAGGAAGCTTGAGCAAGGTAAGCTAAATAAGATCATGAGAACATGATTTGAAGATCAAAATTTTAAGCTACTACTAAGGAGTTGGGATAATTTAATAGATTTCTATTACTCTCCAGAGATGTCTAGAAACATACTTTTCATTTTATGCGTTGTTAGAACAAGTTCCGACTTTTAATTTATTTTCAATAAATGTGAAATTTTGGTTTATCTGGTTGCCTTATTTTATATTTCCTTGCAATGAGATTTATAAAAGTGTTGGTTAAGTTTCAAATATTAATAATATTAATTGTGGGTTTAATTTTTATGATATCACATATGGTATTGTCATAACCGACCAAGTGAAAAAGAATCGCATCACCAACTAGACAGATACTTGGTATTGTACAAGTCACATTGTATAGTATATGAGAATCTTGTTCATTGGAAAATTATAACTAATTCATTGATCACTTGTTTATGTTAGTGAATTGAACGACTAATGGATCTAGTACATGTTGATATGGACTATTCAGATCCACCACAAAAGGATTGTAACTCTATCCATCATGATTTTCTGATGTTTCAGTAAATATGGTTTTGTTTATCAGATTAAGCATAATTCTGATACTTTGAAAAAATTCAAAGAGTAGCAGAACGAAAAAGAATAAGCTATTAGGCAAAAAGATAAAAGATTCTCCAATTTGACGAGAATGAAGAATGCTTTAGTATGATATTTTATGATCATCTTATTGATTGTGGATTTATATCATAATTGATCCTCAAACATATCTTACTGTAATTGTACGACTAATATGAGGAATCAGATATTGGTGGAAATAGTTTGATCAAGAGATGAGTCATACTTCATTCTAAATCAAGTTGTAGAGCCATGATCTAGCAATTACAAATCATATCTTGAAACTAACAAGGTTGAAAACACCTCGAAATATGTGGACTAAAATGTTTTCTTATTCTAGCACATATAGAATTGGAGTTGTGATGTTTTTTTAAGCAAGAAACAAAAGACAAACTGAAACCTATTATATGAAGTGTCTTCTTGTCAAGAATCCACACAATTTTTTGAATATATGTTTTAGCTCATCAAGTAATGTTCCGTGAGAGAAAACTCATATGTCAAGAATTCATTGGGAGTCATATTGGTCTTGAGATTGTAAAGAGTGTCCAAGGTCATTAACTATTGGTAATATTTCTAATAATAACAAGGTCCTTTTGGGTTTCTCCAAAGACCAAAATCGAGTTAAATAAATATAGGAGAAATTGGTTTATTAATTATTATGGTTAAGAATTAATTAGAAACTAATTGGAAATATATTTTGGGGGAATTAATTAACAATTTAATTAATCAAAGGGTTTAGTACTCATTAATCGATAGTTGGCTAATCAGGAATGTTCCAGAACCCTTATCGAATTTGGGTTGGATGAAAATCACTCCATCCCACATGGGAAAAGGAGTGAATTCCATGGTTAGGCTCCCATCCCATGTGGGAAGGAGTACAAAACCTAGGAAGGAAACCAAGGCTATAAATAGGGCCTTAGGGATTTCATTCTTCCATGCACCTTGGCTTGAAGTTTCGCCAACCCTTCTTCCTCTACCTCCAAGTTATTTTTATTCCTCTACCTCTTAGAGGGATTCTTGTTTGGGTCCTCTCATCCAAGAAACTTCGTGGAGGATCAAGATCTCAAGCATGGAGATTAAGGGCTACGAAAGAGATTTTTTTTAATGTTTTCTATGGTATATGTAATTAGCATGAAACCATAGATCCATAGTTTGCATTTACACTTAGGTATATCGCAGTTTTGATTTTTTCTGCTACCTAGTTTAGAGTGTATTTGATGCGTAGAAAACCCAATAGTCGTATCATAACCATTGGTTCGTGATTACATTCACCATAGATCAATATTTTCTGTAAATTCTTGTTTGAAATTAAATGAAAGAAGAGAGATTGAAAAATTCGTAATCCAGAAACCTTTTAGTCGCGGCCACGATGTGGCGCCGAATTTAGGGTTTCCTTATTTTCATTTTTCAATTTTGAAGGTTTGTTAAATATGGATAAATACTAAAATTAAAATGTTTTAAATCTGGAAAATTGATAAATATTATTTAAATATGATTATTTGAATTTGAATATATATTTATTATTTAGATAGTGAATTTTATATTTAATATTGTTTATAATAAAGATTTATAAATTTGAATATCAACCCCTCATGAATTATTAACTGTTACATTGCATCCTCGCAATTAATTATAATTAATTGTAGACAACTAAATTTAAAGAGTTTTAAAGTTACCCCTTATATATATATATATATATATATATATATATATATATATATATATATATATATATATATATATATATATATATATATATATATATTATGTCTATTATATGTATAAGAAAGTTACAATATACACCCTCGTATGTTATAAATATTGTCATTATCAGTCTGACCATGACTAGGCTCACTTATTATGATGTAGGGGTTTAAGGTGTTTTCTATGATTCCTAATGAGGTTGGTTTTTAATATGCTTCGTGCTTACCACCCTCACCGCCCTATTGCATTCTGAGAATTGAGTTACCGAAAGGGTTTGATAGTGATAATGGTCAATCTAAAAGTATTCTAAATACACATATAAATCAAAATCCCATTTTATTAATAGAATGTAAAATTCATATTATCCATGAAAATTACACATTCTCTTTATATTTTGTTGGTGGAGCTCATACATTCTATTTATATTTTGTTGGTGGAGCTCATGTGGTTAACCGGCACATCAATTTAGAGTATAGTTGAGAATGAAATGGAGCTCGCAAATCTCAAACGTACCTTGATTCGGGGACCATGTGATTTTTCATGGTTAATTCACAATCTATTTAATGTGAAAATTATGTTATCCATGAAATTTGCACATTCTCTTTATAACTTGTTGATGGAGCTCGTGTAGTTTACCGGGGACCATGTGGAGCTCGTGTGGTAAAGAGTGATGTGGAACTCGCGAATCTCAAGTGTAACTTGAGTCAGGGACCACGTGGTTTTGTATGGTCGATTCACCATTTGTTTAGTGATCCACGATGACCCCATCATTGAATCTGAGATTAACATGCCATTGATAGTCAATGAATCTCAAAGATCTAGGAATTTTGTGGTGATCGAATTTGGCAAAGGGTTTTGCTTACCTAAATAATTGTATGATATGTTTACGACATCACTTTACACATCATGGAGCCAAATATGGATCCTATCCTTCTAAAATAATTTTATTTAGAGTGATTATTTTCTAAGGATTAATGAAATAAACTATAATGAAATTTTATATTGAATGATGTCTATAACCTTATCCACTAAAATCTACTGTTATATAACCTTTGAAAGGACTAGCTATAAGGATGATCAATTGTATCAAATTCATAATTTGAGAATATTTCTCATAAACAAAAAGAAAAGACCATGCCTTTGACTAAGCTCTTCCTGAGTTTCATCCGATTACTGCATTCTAATCAATCAGAAAGAGCAGTTATCAAATGTACGTTGTAAACTGACATATTGCAGTAAAATGGACAACTGGTAATGTCCATGATAGAGTTGTGTAGCATGTTGATGTTTCTTTTGAAACCAACATGGCCAATCATAGAAACTCAAACTTCAAAACAGTCTTATATTTTTACTATCATGAATAGAAGTGTCAAGAAGAAGAAAGCCAATTACCAATGGGTTAAAAGGAGATTAGTGTTTGTATACCTAATCTAGGACTAAATACCTAGGACAAAGGAAGGCTTATTCTGAGAAATGTTCTAATATCTATTCATTTCCATAACCAAGAACCCACAACAACGACTCAAAACAATCCAAGTTAGATTAGGGTTTCATGGCTAGGGTGTAGAGTGATGGAGGCTGCAAATAAGGCTAACCTTTGGAGGTTAATGTGTTTAAAGAGGGTGCAAACCCTGAAAATTAGGGTTTCACTCTGGTTTCCCTACTCGTCGAGTTGGGTCTCCCTAACTCGTCGAGTAGGTTCCTTAACCCGCATCTAAATTCCCATTTCTACTCGACAAGTTTGGGACCTCTAACTCGTCGAGTCCCTTTGCAAAAATGAGAATTCTTATTTAAAATACCTACCAGGAACCGGACGTTACAACTCTCCCCCACTTATCTTGGACTTCATCCTCAAAGTCTACTGCAATCACCTATCCCAAAAATGACTCACATGATAAGCCCGCGACTCCCTAGATTTGCCATGACCAAGTGTCGTTTCCTTACGAGAATTGACACCCGCCATCCTAAGGGTAGAACCATCACCCCGCACTATCAATGGCCTTCCTAAGGCCACCAAAACTTCTATCTAGGATATATCATCTGAACCTTCAACCCTTGAAGGCCACTTCTACCTTCTGAGCCCTGAAACTTATCTCAACCTTGTTGGATTAGTGTCTAAGTCCATAACTATTTTGGTATGTACTTGACCCGATGGTGCATGGTCATTTTGGGTTGCCTTCACCAAAGCAACTTGATAGGATGAATTATGGAGAGAAAGTATTAAATATGATTTATTAATATATTATGGGAATAATATATCAAAGGAGAAATCATATTGTTTAATTAATATTAGTCAAGAATTAATTGTTAGTTAATTTTGTGGCTAAAAGAGATTAATTAAACTTAAGGGACTGGAATTGTAATTATAAGATAATTGCAATTGGGCTATGGATTGCCTTATATTATAAGGTGGGATGAATTCTATGGGGAAACCCATTAGAAATCGTCCAATGCTTTAAGGAAAGGAATCCATGGGCTGCTTAGGGCTTAAGCAGTCAGATTAGGGTTTCCTAGTTTAAATCCCTAATAGCCTACATGTATAAATAGCACCCTTAAGCCCCAAAAACGTGGAAAAGCTTCCATCTAGGGTTTTGGACGGTTTTGGGCAGCCTCCTTCTCTTCTCCTCTTCATCCTCTTGCTCTTGGTGTTTGTGAACCATTAGAGGAGTGAGATTGTTATTGCTACATAAAAATCAAGGTAATATCTTAAACCCATTATTATGTTAATGTCGATTATCATATGCTAGAATCAGGGTTTATAGTCTTGGATAAATTGCATGTACAATAGAGAAACCTAGATCCAAGCATTAGGGTTTGTATGAGCACATAGGATGTTCTTATGATCAAAACCCATCAGTGGTATCAGAGCCTAGATTGGTTTCTATTGTATTGATGCATTATGTAGCTAAAAATCGTTTTCTGGCCACCTGACTCAGCGAGTCACTACCTGGACTCGGCGAGTCAGCCATACTTGGCGAGTTCCAAAGTGTGACTCGGCGAGTCGGAGCGTCAGACAGAGGAAATTTCGGATTTCGTTGCTGTTTTGCTTAAGGATAAGTACCATATTCATTTTAAACCTATAAAATACGAATTTTATTGTTTCTTAATGAATATCCTTGCCAAAACACAAGATAATTACCAATTGATTAGATAATAACTTCCTTATATGATAAAGATTGAATTATTTGTATTAATCAGGTAACTTATTTTGCAAGAAATTGAAATTAGGTCAAATATAGATAATGATAAATTAATTGTTTAATTTATATTATTTGTTATTTGATCCTTGTGTTATGAAAAGTTTCAATTTTCCCCTTTAGGTTTTATAATTTAAATTTGAACTTAAAAGTTTTGTTTTGAAATTTAAATAGTTAAAACCCAAATGTTTTGAATAGTTTCAAAACTTGCCCTCAAGTTTTGGAATTTAAATTTTGATTAAAAGTTTAATTTTGATGTATATTTAAATTCTAAACCCTAATGTTTTGAAATGTTTCAAAACTTGTCCTCAAGTTTTTGAATTTAAAAGTTGATTAAAAGTTAATTAGAAATGTTAAATTCTTGAACCCTAGTATTGTTTTGAAAAGTTCAAATCACACTCTTATGGTTTTATTAATTAATCAAGGTGTATAATTAAAAGAGGTTTAATAAATCCATAAAAGTTTTTGGTTTACATTTAATTGAATTAAAAGTATAATCGTTAAATTTGACCACCTAGTATTTTAAAAGTGTAAAATACACCCTATACTATATATAACATTAAAAGTCTAACATTATATATATGTATGAGTAAAAGTCAGTCTTACCGTTAGTAGGCCTCATTCACGAAGCTGGTCTATAAGGGGTGTTTAAGGAAATTGCCTATAAAATGGCGATTAAATGGGTATCCACTCTTACTCACTGCACTCTTGACTAGTGGAGGGTCGTTAGCCGAACGGGTAGGATAGGACAAAACCTTCCATTATAAGTATAATGAAGTACAAAAGTAACTAAATGTTTTACAAATTCCCAATCTTAGTTACTTAGGCAAAAGTGAATTGATGAAATTCCATGAAATTACACTTTGTGCCCTTGCGAAGATGTTAGTGGAGCGTGTGTGGTTTACCAGCACACTAAATGGTTCTAAGAAAAGGTAGCCAAGGGTGAATCAATGTTTTTCATAGTTCGGTGGAGCGTGCGTGGTTTACCGGCACATCGAATAGGTGATCGTAACATGTGAGGGTCACCATGTAAGTTTGCATGGTTATTCACACCTGCTTTGTGATCCTCGGCATCCCAATCACAAACTAGAGGGGCATATCGAGATTCAAACATGTCATAGAAAAAGTTCAATGAATCTCAAAGGATCTAGGAGTTTTCATAGATTTAAAACTTAAATTTCCTTTTCGTTTTTCATGGTGGAAATTAGTGAATCGTCATTCACTTACCTTCAAATACTCTGCAACTAGATTACGGCATCCCTTTTCTAAGTTGTAGCGTATTGTGTTGGGTCCTAGCCTTAATATCTCATTTGGGTGATTTATTAAGGACTCAATCTATCAACTAACTTGAATTTGTTTTCTACCATTTTGTAGATGTCAATGTTCGACAACTATGGTCTTTCCAAATCCCGTGGAACAAGCATTCCACATGAAGATGATATTCCACGATTCGATCGAGGAACAACAAATCATGCTTCACTTCCTCCTCCTCCTCCCGTTGTTCTCCCTAACCCACAAGATCGAAGAATTGAAAGGTTCAATGTCACTAAAGCCCTATTGGAAATGAAACATGAAGATGGTAAACCCGTGTGTGCCCACGTTCTAGGAATGAAATCACACATTGATAGGTTGAGGATGTTGGGTGTGTCATTCCCGGATAAGTTGGCTGTGAACTGGGTTCCGCAGTCACTTCCCGAATCATATAATGAGTTCAAAAGAAAGTATTATATGATGGATCATGACGAAAGCCTCATTGACCTAACTTACATGCTCATTGCTGCTGAATCATAAATGATTTGGCAAAGCAATGGAGCGTATTTATTGGGAAAGTCAACCAACCATGCTTCCGGGGACGTTCTAGGAGAACCGACTTGCGTTTGCTGCCAAGAGAAAGGGCGTTGGATACAAGTCCACCCTAAGAGCCTGAAGAGTCCAGAAGATGGGAGAGTCAAAAAGTATGACTATGCTTCAGGTAAAATCCACTATCTAAATCGATCGAGTTCCTATTCGTTGATTCTTAATACATAATGTGATAAGATTGCATTTGAATGTTTTGCAGGATCGATGAAAAGAGAGGAAACTTGATGAAAGAGCAAGATGAATCTAATCATGAGGACATGGATTCGAAGATTAGATTTTGAGCTTAGATAGAGTTGTTAGGAATATTTATTACATAGTTTTTCAGTTGATTTTGCATTGTAAGGACAAATGTTTTCCGCTGCTTTTATAAATAAAATAAATTTTGTTTGACGTGTTTATTTATTTATTTCCTTGCAATGAAATCGTTATGAAAAATTGATGTTCGTATTTTTACAACAAATGGATGTGATTCTTAATTATGTTGTTTGTGGAAATGTTGAGAATTTACCAAATAGGGAAAGTTTCTCATCGCCCAAGTTTCTATTGGATAGAGATATGGAATCGTACAACAAGAACTGTATGATGAATGAATAACCTTTCAAATTTGGAAATTAGACTAATTCATTGACAAAGTGTCAAGCGAAGGACTAGGAGATCAATTACACAAGGTTATGTGTTGATCAACTACACCACAAGAGTAATAAAGATATTCGTCATGATTTACTAAAGGTTTAGTAAATATGATTATACTTGTAAGATTAAGTGTAATTCTGAATTGATTGTAAAAGTTTAAATCAATAAGCAGAACGAATAAGAAGAATAAAGTAGGCAGAAAGATAAAAGTTTCTCCATTCTAAGAAGAAGGGAGAATACCTTTTATTATGTTTTATGATAGGTCTTAATGATTAAGAACCATATCTCAATTGATCCTATAAGTAAGTCTTAGTACAATTGTATGTCTAAGAAGAGGAATCAAGAATTGAAGAAATGGTTAAATCAAGAAGTCAATGATACTTCGTTCCAAAACAAGTCTTAGAGTTAAGATTGTGACGTTGAGTAATAAGAAGGTTTATAACACTCATCAAGTGTAGAATATGGAAAAGTTTGTCTTGCACATTTGAAATTGGAAAGTTGAGATGTCTTGGATAAGACGAAGACCAACTAGGACCAATTTTGTGAAGTGTTTTGATAAAAACTACACTAACTCTTGAATATTTGTCAAGAAATGTTTATTGACAAGAGAATCTTATATGTCGAAGAGTCAGTGAGAGTCTTAATGGTCTTGAAAGGTTTCAAGAACAAATTAAAATAGACCTTATTGATCATCACTAGCACACGACTTGAGGTTTATAACGTATCGTGTTGATGTTGTCGTGTTTCTGTGCCATTCCAATTAAGTTAATTATGCATGAGAGCCCTATGAGTTCTCATTATACATAAAAGGCAAGGACCTTGATCAATGAAAAGTACATTGATAGGAAAGGGTGAGCTGCTTAACTATTTGGAAGACATGGTGGGCAGTCGTGTTACCATAAGGCAATAAATCAAGATTGAGAATGTTCGGTCCATATGAGTTTGGATTTGTCGCAAATCTTGGTTTTGACAATTCATATGGATAGGAACACATACACCGTTAAAAAAAATCTAAGTGTCATAAGATTTCCTCCTTCATAAAGATGGATGTGAGGAAATGCTTTCACTAAGAGAGATTTTAAGAAGATAGCGATTGTAAAATGCATTCTCGAATTCGATTATGGTTACGGTATCGCTTTCCATGATTCAAATTGTGAGGTTTGGCAATTAGTCTTAATTGTTTAGACACACTTATGAGATATCTTAGACAAAGGTGTATAAGATTAAGAAGCCTTGATAAAGGATTATCAAAGCGTTAAGTATTAGAAACATGAACTTAAGAAATTCAATAGGTATTGTTTTTTCTGGAAGTTAAGCAGTTTTCTGAATACATGTCAAAGCTAGTGGGAGCATAAGTGTTATGTTTATAATAGTCATCATGATAGTGGGAGCATAAATGTTATGATTGTATGATTATTAAGGCAAGTACTGCAAGTTAGTAATATTAATTATTGAAAACAAGAGTCATACTTTGCAAAGTTGTAAGGGTTGAATCGTTGTTTTGCTATAATTAAGGGAGAGAATATTATGCTTCATTTCAAATCTAAAGGCTTGGGTTGTGGAACGTTAATAATTTAGTCAAAGATACATAGTGTGTTCTCAAATTTCGATTATGATTACGGCATTCCTCCTCATAATTCGAATTGTGAGAACGTAGCACGTAAAATATTATGGCAGAAGATTGATAAAGTATTAAATCTTCATGTAAGACATTGTGCATCGTCTCCATACGCTTCGGGTATAGGATCGATTGCAAATGCTATAATATTTGACCATTCTAAAATTATCCAAATGTCTAGCGCATTTAGAGGGAAAAAGGACAAGAATCGGTTTTGACTAAGATAATTAAACAACTATCAAAGGACAATCCAAAGTTCACCGAGGATTGGTCGCTTGTGAGTAGTTGGAAGTATAGTATTGGATGGAGTATATCGACATGAGTAGATGAGATTCTATTAAGAATAAGTTGTCATATGGCAAGTATGGAAAGGTTTCCATATTGGGAGTTAGATATTGAGAATCTATGTCTAGATTAGAAACTTTATGCAAAAGGATGTTCAAAGAAATGTACTTTGAGTGAGAGACATCACATCTATGAAATTGTCTTGTAACAATCCCCGATAGAGGACTTTGTAATTTTATTGGAAATAGTCATTGTGACTTTAGTGCAGTGACATTACGAAAGGATCATTGCATAAAATGTTAGAATCTAACATATTCTATAAGTGGCAAGAATTTGATATTCTTTCACTTATGAAAAAGGATTTGGAGTTGTGAAACGAGTATGATTGGAAATGTGTTCATTTGATCTATTTCACAAAGTAAGGACCATAGGTAAACATTGTGTGCATGATAAGAGCATGGGAAAAGTGTAATAATTCAAGTAAGAAGTTGATTACCCGAAACAACAAATAATGAGTAATCGATATGGTGATAAATAAAAGGTGTTTTATTTATACTCAAAGGTTTGAGGCCATATGGGATTAGTATTATCCTTGTGTTTCACTTTGCATGTTTTGACTTCCTGAATAATTTAATTGGTTAAGAACAGTCAGATTATTCGAACGGACCACAACCGTTCATATGTTGGAAGTAGGTATGAATGAAGACTGTCGTGAATTGGTGTGTGGATTGTCTAAAGAGTATTAGACATAAGCAAATGTTTGCTGCAACATTCATGAGTGCTTATGAATATGATTTAAGCATTGGATTAAACCCACGCTCACTTGGATCACTTCATGGATTTTATCACGAGTGATTGGTGAGACGATAACATCTTATATTCTTGAAACCGAGATGTATGAGTTGTATCTTGCAAATTGGTTGCACATTGATAATATGTAAACGCACCAGTAACTTGGTGTTATAAAACATATTGTTGCGTATGATTCGGTAAGTGAGTGCAAGCGAACATTGAGTCAAAGTTTATCCGTTCCTTTTATCCAAAGTATGATAAAAGCGATATCTTTGGGCCCCTCGATGATTTAGTGATGACAAACGTAAATGCTCGGCAGGCCTGGGGCTAATTTGATTTGTTCAATTAGTCAGTTGTCATAAATCGGAAGTCGAGAAATAGTATAAAGAGAATGATTAGAATTCATGTCTTACGATATCTAGAATGGAGGAATATATGATCCCTTATCTAAAGGACACGCATATCTGATAGGATCAGAGTTGACAGCGGCTTTGGAAAGCTACGATTGCAGATCAGGATCTGAAATCATACGCAGAATAGTTATTAGACTTATCCAAGTGGGAGACTGTTGGATTAGTGTCTAAGTCCATAACTATTTTGGTATGTACTTGACCCGATGGTGCATGATCCTTTTGGGTTGCCTTCACCAAAGCAACTTGATAGGATGAATTATGGAGAGAAAAGATTAAATATGATTTATTAATATGTTATGGGAATAATATATTAAAGGAGAAATCATATTGTTTAATTAATATTAGTCAAGAATTAATTGTTAATTAATTTTGTGGCTAAAAGAGATTAATTAAACTTAAGGGACTGGAATTGTAATTATAAGATAATTGCAATTGGGCTATGGATTGCCTTATATTATAAGGTGGGATGAATTCTATGGGGAAACCCATTAGAAATCGTCCAATGCTTTAAGGAAAGGAATCCATGGGCTGCTTAGGGCTTAAGCAGTCAGATTAGGGTTTCCTAGTTTAAATCCCTAATAGCCTACATGTATAAATATCACCCTTAAGCCCCAAAAACGTGGACAAGATTCCATCTAGGGTTTTGGACGGTTTTGGGCAGCCTCTTTCTCTTCTCCTCTTCATCCTTTTGCTCTTGGTGTTTGTGAACCATTAGAGGAGTGACATTTGTGACTCTAAGCTTTCTAAAGTCATTACAAGAAGGAATTGAGATTGTTATTGCTACATAACAATCAAGGTAATATCTTAAACCCATTATTATGTTAATGTCGATTATCATATGCTAGAATCAGGGTTTATAGTCTTGGATAAATTGCATGTACAATAGAGAAACCTAGATCCAAGCATTAGGGTTTGTATGAGCACATAGGATGTTCTTATGATCAAAACCCATCTAACCTAGCTTACTGAAGGCTCACTCATGTTGAAACGACCTTAAAGAACTCTTCGTCAATTCCCTAAACTGCTTGCGAAACAATCACGACCCTTCCAACTTTGTTCATATATCGTCCTATTCTGAACTACTAAAACCATTCATAGAGTAATTCTTCAAACTTTATGAAGAATGAATCCTCGATCTCTCAAGTAAAACCAATCCTACTTTCCCTCTGACCAAACTGTCATCCCCACGTTGCTGCTGAAAAAGGAACAGGTCACTATTCATAAATGGCTACAAAACACTTAAACATGGCAGAAGGATCAGATAATCCTTCGAGTAGAAGATTCATCCCTGTAACGGTTAGACTCATACGAGAGTTGCGCAATAGAGTCAAATCAACTACTCTGAGATTATTTAATCCCACCGTGAGTGACTTATCACTTCCCAATCAATATGTTACTCCGTTCACACATGAAATCCGAAAACAACAATACTACCCGATACACTAGAACTGCCCGAAATGCTGATTTGCTTGAAATACTGAACTGCCTGAAACACTGAACTGCCTCCCGGCTGCTTTCCAGACCCCACCAAGACCTCCCTAGTCTCAGTTCATCTGTCAGTTGTCTGAAATACCAAGTGCCTACATGGTTACTGAGCCAAAGGCTCCCATACAGTCGCCCCACACGACTTTCGAACGAAATCCTCATCTGTCGATAGTTGCCATTAGTTATCTTACCACTATGTCCCTAACGATCTCTTGATCCAACTGATCGAATCCATACATCAAATTTTAACGCCACCAATCCAAGGTTGAAAGTAATCACTACATAAGTAAAGGTAGCCTTATATCAAAACTTGATCTCATGCGGTCCATTTCTTCCTTGTTCCCATGATTGAAGTGGTGACCCTACGACCTTATCACTGGCTTTTGGAAGGACCATATTGACATAGTCTAAGAAGAGGTAACTCTTGTTCAGAAGTTATAGTCAAAATGGGAATATGGAAATGTTACCATAAGTGGAAGTTAATAATTAAATCTATGTAAGATTAGAAAACCTAAATGCAAGAAGGATATTCAAAGGAATGTACTTTGAATATGAGACTTCGTTTCCATGGAATTGCTCACCATTGGAATACTTTGTAATGTCTGTTGCCAAGTCTCTGTGACTTTTGTGCATATTCATTACAAGAGGATCATTGCATAGAAGTTTAGAATCTAACAGATTACAGTAAATGACAAGAATTTGGTATTCTTACATTTACGATAAGGATTTGGAATTGTGAAATGAGTGTCATTGGAAATGTTTACGATTGATGTATTTCACAAAGTAAGGACCGTAGATAAAACATAGTATGCATGCTTGGAGCATGGGATGACTATTGTTTTAATTCAAGTATTTAGTTGATCAATCGAAACATTATACAATGAATAATGTGTAATCAATATGGTGATTAAGTAAAAGGTGTTTTATTTATATTCAAAAGTTTTGAGACCATATTGGATTCGATTATTATTGTGTTTCACTTTACATGTTTTGACTTCCCGAATAACTAGGTTATTCAAACTATCCACAGTCGATCATACTTTGGAAGCAGGTATTGAAGCTAGATTATCATGAATGGGTCTGTAGATTGTCTAAAGGCATTTAGACATGGCAAAAGTTTGATGCAGTGTTCATGAGTACTTCTGGAATAAGATTTGAGTATTGGATTAAAATCACGCTCATATGAATCACTTCATGGATTTTATCACGAGTGATTGTGAGATGATAATATCTTATATTTTTGAAACCAAGACATGTGAGTTGTAATTTACAAGTCGGTTGCAGATTGACATATGTAAATGCACTAGTAACTTGGTGTTATAAAACATATTGTTGTGTGTGATTTTATAAGTACAAGCAAGAATTTGAGTCAAAGTTTATCCATTCCTTTTACCCTTAGAGGAATAAAAGCGATATATGTAGGCCCCTCGATGATTTAGTGATGACACCCTAAGCATTTGACCAAGCCTGGACTGATTTGATTTGTTCAATTAGTCAGTCGTCATAAATCGGAAATCGGGAAACAACAGATGGACAGAGAGAATGATTATAATCCATGTCTCATGTTCATACGATATCTAGAATGGAGGAATATATGATCCCTTATCTAATGGACACGTCATTGACTAGGTCAGAGTTTGAAAGTGGCTTTTAAGAGCTACGATTGCTAGTCGGGATTTTGGAGTCGTACATGTAATAATAATTATTAGACTTATCCAAGTGGGAGACTGTTGGATTAGGTGTCTAAGCCCATAACTATAATTGGTATGTACTTGACCCGGTAGTAGCATGGTCCATTTTGGGTTGCATATCACCGGGATAATTTGATAGGATGAACTTTTGAGAAGAGGTTAGTTATGATTTATTAATATATTATAAGTTCTAATATATTAATATGAAATCATATGATTTTATTAGTATTGATCAAGAATTAATGTAGTGATCAAAAGAGACTAATTAAATTAATGTGGACTAACTGAGTAAACTAGTTACATATATATATATATATATGGTTTGGGCTTATGATACATGATGGACTAAGTTTATGGATGAATCCATAAAGAGTCAGCCCACTTGAATCATGGATCATAGATAATAATCCCAAGGGTATGGATTAAGGTTTAACCATGACTCTTAGACTATATATAGAACACCCTGTAGCTAAAATCGGTAAACCTAGTGTTCTTGGAGTTCCATAACCGATTTTGAGTGA
Source organism: Lactuca saligna (assembly GCF_052625555.1). Lineage (NCBI taxonomy): Eukaryota > Viridiplantae > Streptophyta > Magnoliopsida > Asterales > Asteraceae > Lactuca > Lactuca saligna. The sequence goes on from NC_136421.1 coordinate 313,059,220, forward strand.
TAGAACCTCTCTCTCAAGTGCTCCTTTGTCCAAGGTGTGTTGTGAACCGTTTGAGGCATCACACTTGGGGTGCTAAGTTCTTAAAGGCCAAAACTACAAGGTACAATAAAGAGGCAATTCTATAAATCAATTCTATGTTGTTTATGTCAATTGTATGCTAGTTGTAAGCTTAATGCTTTGGAAAAATTATTGCATGTATAATTAGATAAAACATAGATCCAAAACATTTAAGGTTGTGTGTGCACCATAGGATGTTGTAGTATACAAAACCCAACAGATATATCACGTAAAGTTACTAACCTTACGTCCATGCATGAGTTATTTAGCTCAAAAGGCCCAAAAAGGTGGTTCACAAGTTGCATGGGACTCCCATAGCCATAAAGTTGGCACCTTTATGCCATGAAGTCCCTCGAAGGCTCTAGATCCAAAGTCATGACTCAAAAATGCTTGCATCCATGAATGGTTCCAAAATTGGTAAAATACAACCCTAAATGGAGATCTAAGCAATGGAAAACCAATGTATCAACTTTATACCTCAAATGAGTCAGAAATGTAGCTCAACTCCTGGATCTACCGACTTCCGCTTGAATCCTCAAGCTTCTCCTTCCTTCTTAAGCTTCAAAATCACGAAAAACCCACAACAACTGCTCCAAACACTCCAAGGTGGATTAGGGTTTCGTAGCTAGGGTGTGCAGTGATGGAGGCTGCAAATAAGGCTAACCTTTGGAGGTTAATGTGTTTAAATAGGGTGCAAACCCTGAAAATTAGGGTTTCACTCTAGTTGCCCTACTCGTCGAGTAGGTTTCTTAACCTGTGTCTAAATTCCCATTTCTACTCGACGAGTTTAGGGCCTCCAACTCGTCGAGTCCCTTTGAAAAAATGAGAATTCTTATTTAAATACCTACCAGGAACCGGCATTACACACACGCACACACACACACACACATACACACACACACACACACACACACACATATATATATATATATATATATATATATATATATATATATATCAAAAGTTCAACAAGGAACCATTTTAAACCATAAAACCAATGAACAATTATTTTTTCAAGTTTTAGATCTTATTATTTATCGAAAAAAATTCTAAAAAATATAGAAATTCATAACTCTTTATCTTCTTTCCATTGATATCAAATTTTATATATATATATATATATATATATATATATATATATATATATATATATATATATATATATACTTTTTTTATCTGTTCAGATTCACATTGTGAATCTGCACTATAAATTATTAATTTTATATAAATTCACTGTATGAATCTGTACAAACTCACAATGTGAATCTGTACAGATTCACATTGTGAATCTGCACAGATTTAACATGGTGAATCTGTACAGATTTAACAGGGTGAATATACACAGATTCACAATGTGAATATGAACAAATAAACAGTGTAAATCTGAACAGATCAAAAAAAAAAAATTTCAATCAAATTTGATATCATTGGATGGAGGATAAAAAGTTATGAATATCTATATTATTAATTTTTTTTGATGAAAAAGTTGCTCTAAACGTTGAAAAAAGATTGGTTCCTTGGTTTAAAGGTTTAAAATGGTTACTTTTTTAACCCAACCATATATATATATATATATATATATATATATATATATATATATATATATATATATACACACACTAGACGAATTCCCGCGCGTTGCGCAGTGAACATTAAAAATATATTGTTAAAATATTGAAAAATATATGTTTAAAATGGTTATGTTATTGATATTAAATTTAAGATAATATTTTTACACACACACACACACACACATATATATATATATATATATATATATATATATATATATATATATATATATAATATCTATTATTTTAAACAATAGTATTCATTGATATCAACCCACATTCATCATTAATAGAATTACATATAATTATCTATTTATTATTATTTTTAACAATTATTATTATTGATTAATTATCTTTTTACTTATGCGATCATTTTCTAATTTCAATAATGATGTTTATTTAAAATATAGTTTATCTATAGCTAAATTTAATTTATAATTTGATGTTGTTACCATTTAAAATTGGTATTCATTAGTTTTAAATCAATTATTATTAATAATAAGTTAACAAAGACTTTTAAGAAACACTTAATATTATTATTAAAGTATGAAACATACACTAAATAGTAAAGTAATAAGATAGACAATTTGCATTTCAAAAGAGACTTGCATGGATAATATGATATATCCATGTAATTTGATTTTTTTTATTTATAATTATTGTTTATTAATTTTAAAACAATTTGTTATTATTAATAAGTGAAAGAAACTTTTAAAAAATACTTATTATTATAATTAAAATGTTAAACATAATTAAAAAATAAAGTGATAAGATAGACAATTTGCATTTAAAAAAAATGCTTACATGGATAATATGATATATCCATGATTTTTAATTAATTATTGTTTTGAAACAACATGAACATACAAGCATGTATACAATAGTGAATTAAATATTATATATATATATATATATATATATATATATATATATATATATATATATATATATATATATATATATGTCATCTTCCATAAGATATAATCGATAACACGAATCTAATCTAATTTACATTAAAATTTCAACGACAACATACAATGATATTCTTAAAAGAATACTTAAATCAAGAAAATACAAAAAAGAATTTGTAAATAACAAACTTACAAATTAAAAACTTCAACATAATAACATGGCTCGAAAAATTGTTCAAAGCCTCAAACCAACACAAAAAACGTTAAAGTTGTTTTCTTTGTGAAATTTTTATGTGATTTGTATTTGTGTGTCTACTAAAAAATATTGACCTCTTTATAGTAGAGTATCCATTAATTGTTTATTAAATTTATTATATAAGTTATAAAACCTTTGAATTGTTAATCATTATTAAGAGACTTTTAAGTGGTATTTATTAAAATAGGAGGTTTCAAATGCATGAGGTGTTTGCAAATTTTTATGGAGGTTTCAAATGCATGGGGTTCAAGGAAAAATGCTAACTTTATAAGTATGTATGATATATATATATATATATATATATATATATATATATATATATATATATATATATATATATATATATATATATATATATATATATATATTTGAGACATTTTCTCGTTGGAGTTTTAATTATGGGTTTCACTCAATGTTTTAAAAACCGGTTTTTAGTTGAACCGGTATGGTGACCGGTTCCCGGTTCAACCGTTTTAACCGGTTCGACCGTCGGGTGAACCAGTTTCTATAAATTTTCACATTTTTTTTCCATTTTCCTACACATACATACATATATAAATTATGAATTTGATTTTATAAGTTTAAAAATTAAAATACATATAAAAATAAGATGTAAATAAATCCAAATACATTAAAATAACACATAACATAAGTTTTAGTGTTTTACATCAATTCATATACGTCAAAAAGAAAATAAAATATAATACTGAAATAAAATATAGTTTTAAATGAATACAAACACATCAAAGTTTTTTTATAAAATTTAGCATATGTTTTTATTTAGAAAAAACTAAATAGATTTGAAAAAAATCACCAAAGTTTGTTATGTAAATAGTTTTTTTTTTTTTTTTTTTCATGTGGTTTTATTAGGTTTAACTGGTTCAACCAGTTTATTTTGACCGGTTCAACAGGGTTTTTATAAAACCAACCGGTTCATTCGGGTTCAAAAATCAATGTAAAACCGGTGATACTTGAACAACTTCTTCTCCTGGTTCCCGGTCCAACCGGTTCGAACAGCCGGTTCAAACCGGTTTTTAGACCATTGGTTTCACTATGTGTGTAATATTTCAGATATGATATTTGTACAAATTTTGAGACATTTTCTCATGGTTTGTATTTAATAGTTCAATTTCGTCCAGAAACTTTTCTTGTTTTCCTATTTCATTAAGGAGAATTAGCTTCCATTGAATTCCTTTATTATTGTTTAAACTTTTAATGTAATGTATTATTTAATTATTCCTATCAACTGAGACCAACAAGTATTTTCCTGGTTTAGATGCTTAGTTACAACATTGTCTACACACATACATGTAATCGTTTTTAAATACCACAACAGTGTAATGAATGCAATTATGTATTGCACCTCTTTCCCAACATACACATGTGCTTTTCTTCATAATAGAAAATAACATTGAGTTGGCTTGGTCTAGCCATCACAATCAGTGTTCACGTAGCCACAACTCAAAGAACAATGGGAATATGTGACAAAAGGGGTCATTTGGATATCTTGAGTTCCAAGAATCGATAGATACAACAACACACATGTTAAAAAAAATGAAAGCAATCCACGAGTAAACCAAAGAGTTATTTCTAGTAGACATAGAAAATCAAGTTCGTATACACTTTCTACTTAGGGTTACAAAGATACTATATATATATATATATATATATATATATATATATATATATATATATATATATATATATATATATATATATATATATATATATATAGGGAAGGGTTATATGGAAAATAAACAATTAGGGCAACATATGTTGGAACCAATGAAAGCATGACAACACATCATTTTGGAATAACTACATAAATAACTTCCATAGTAGATTGCTTATGAATAAAGAAATGGACACGTGTCACTTGATCATTGATTCCAGCATATGTTGTCATAATTGTTCATTTTCCATTGAACCTACTTCTATATATCTATATATATATATATATATATATATATATATATATATATATATATATATATATATATATGTATATATATATATATATATATATATATATATATATATATACTAGTTTATAACCCGTGGAACCACGTTTATAAAATTAATTAAACTTTTATAGTAAAAACTCAAAATTATTAATCAGTTATTTTAAATAAATTATTAATTTAAAAGATAGTTTTATTAGTTATGTGAAATTATAATCGTTGATTCAAATAAATATGTAAAATTAATTTTTAATATATATTAGATATTTTTTATTTGTGAATTAATGAAAAAAATAATATAAATTTTAAATTTTAAAATAGAAAATAAATAAATTGACAAATAACATCACATTAATGAGGAGGTTTAATAAATTTAAATAGAAAACTAATAGATTGACAAGTGGCAGCACATTAACTAAGAGGTGTAATATAATGACACATGGCAAAAGACTAGTCTTTTATTAGTATAGGAATATATATATATATATATATATATATATATATATATATATATATATATATATATATATATATATATATATATATATATAAGGTGAGGTTCAATAAAGAACCATAATTAACCAAGGAACCAATCTTTTTTTCAACTTTTAGAACTTATTTTTTATCAAAAAAAAAAATACAGAAATTGATAACTTTTTATCATTTTTCCAATGATATCAAATTCGATTTTTTTTACGTCAAATTCACAATGTGAATTTTTGAAAATTCACAACGTGAATCCGGATTCACACAGTGAGTCTGAAAAATATTTTTCACATTCACAATGTTAACATATAAATTTAGATATTTTTAGATATTTTTTTTCGATAAAGAATAAGTTTTAAAAATTAAAAAAAAAAAGATTTGGTTCTTGAAGAACCAATAATTATGTTTTTCTATTGAACTTTTATATATATATATATATATATATATATATATATATATATATATATATATATATATATATATATATATATATATATATATATATATATATATATATATATATATATATATATATATATATCGACCTTAGTAACTACTTGTGGGCCAAGCCGAAAACATCATAACTAAACAAACTTTATGGTTAATGCACCACAAACCTTCTACGGTAGCAACACAAATTTATGTTCAATCACCACAAAATCCTGGTCTCGAAATCGCCAACTCTGTGTCAAGCACAGCAGACTATTGGATAATAAAGTCAAAATGACAAATCATACTCCACAACTCAATATCATAAATGCTCATACATGTTAAAACATGCATAATACATGTTGGTAGGTTGATGCTCTTTGCCCATTCCATTTTAAATCATGAATAATTGATTTGTTAGATACGATTGTAAAATGATACCGTTACAGCGAGACCTAACTTTTTTTTATTAGAACGATTTGAGCTTTTAAGTATAATATTGACGACTTTCAGTATGTTCATTTTGTTTTTTTGGCTAAGTTTTGAACCGTTGGCTACATATATCATTAAAAATAAAGAGTATATAATGTAGATCAATTATTATTATTTTTTTCATAAAACATGTGGACGTTGCCTAAAAGATTTGGTATGCGATACCATTTAAAAAACTTCCTTTTTAAAGGAAAATTGGCTCAATGCATGGAGAAATGGAAGATCTATCAAGCAATTGTTAAGGGATTGAAAAACAAACGTCAAACGAGGATAAAAGTATGGTCATTTTCTCCAATTGTTTGTTTTTTCTGGTTTAATTGCCATTTCGTCTATAGTTGGCGTTCATTCCATTTGGTCACTCCTTAAAGCCAGCATTGATGGAATTTAGTGAATTTTCTCTAGAGAATGGACCATTAAACACGTGAATTGTTTGCAAAATCTTTTGTATAGTTTTAGACTTTTAGTCATAGGCAATAGGCATCATGGCTACATGATTATATTATTCCATATGTCGAATTGTCGATAAGACTTTCCTTATAAAAATTGGCATGGCTCATGAAAAAATATATTAAAATAATGTTTCAAATCCAATAATAGAAGATTGAATAAATAAAACATGACAACTTGATAAGAAAATTACTTTCGCAAGTCACATGAGAATGGAATGAAACACACAATGTGATTGTGTATCTTACGGAGAATAGTTAATGGCTATGAGTGGTCTCATGGACCTTTTATTTTTGCAATATAATTGACAAATTAATTAAAACCGGTGCCATGGAGAGTCATAGTCCCGATACTCTTCAAGCCGAATAATATTACCATCGATATAAACTCTACCCTTGGAGGCACGCTGGGATGACGGATAGCTTTTCCGATGGCGGATTTCGATGGTCACAGAGGTGAAGGAGAAACAAAGAGCTTTTCTTTGAGGAGTAGATCATTGACGAACCAATCAACCCTGAGATGTTATCAAACCCCATGTCTATGAAAATCCACAGATTACATGTGGTCCCGAGGAGCTTCGATTAGTCACAGTCTACAGTGTGAGGATAGGAGCGGGTTTTAAAGGGGTGGTAGTGAAGGGACGGGAGAAGGAACATACAACATCGGATGATGAAGTCGTCAATGAGGCAGAATCAGTAGGGTTGGGGTAGATCGATGGAGCATAGGGTAGAAGAAGGTTAGAGGAAAGGAACTGGAGGTTTTAGTGATCGTCTCCAAAAGGAGGAAGGAGGTAGATGAAAGAAATTGAAAGCAGTGTAAGCAACTGTATTTTATTGGGCAAGGGAGGCGGTAAGGAAACGTGGATGAACGATGAAGGGACATAGATAAGAACATCACACGTAGCAGATGCTGACCCACTATAATTGGAAAAATACAAATAAAAAATAAAACCAAAAAAAAACTCACTAATAGGAACAGAGTACTTTTCCCTAAGGGGGTTTAATATATATATATATATATATATATATATATATATATATATATATATATATATATATATATATATATATATATATATATATATATATATATATATATATATGTGTGTGTGAATATTTTTTGTCTGATAATCTTTTTTAATCAATTAAAACAATGCAAAGTTTAATTATCTATAAATTAAATTTTATAATAAATAAATGTCAATAGCCTTTTGTAATGCTATAAGTCCATTTGCTAGTTATGAGTCCTAGGGTTACTAGTCTACTTATTTTTTTCACAACGAATGCCATGTCTAGCGTGGTGCTGGTCATGGTATACATTATACAACCAATAATTTTTTAATATTCAAAGTTTTGAAACTACTTGATTGTATCGGGCATAAGTTTCATACTTGGATCTATATGAGTATACTAACCGGATATAAATATAAACAATTGAACCTTTTAAACACTTTCTTAATATAGTGGTATTGTATCCTAGAAATGTTGGAGTGCAAACTTGTAAGGGTCGAAGACATTTTGTAATGAGTCGAAGACTATACCCTTCGTGTACTTTGTAATATATTTACTTAGGCATCTAAATGTTCGAAACTTAAATGTCAATGTCTTAATATTTTTTGTATACTTTCATATTTCCTATAAATAGAGATTTTACTTAAAGTTAGATAAGAGTCTTTACATAACTTGTCTTTTTACTCTCTGTAAAATTTTGAAAGTATAATAGAGCTGAAATAGGATCATATTTACATCTTGTGTTCATTTCATATCGTTTTTACTCTGATTTGTTTCTCCTTACTCGATTAACACTTCATCAATTGGTATTAAAGCAGAAATCATAATTGAAATCTGATTTTCAGTTGAATCTATTGTTTTTGAATCGTAAAATTTGGTTCAAAAGTTTCCTCATAGTGAGATTCAGAAAATCATCACAGATCATACGTTTTGATTTGATTCTGCATTGAATTTGCTTAATTGAGTGTTTGTTTTTGAGTTTTAGTTTAATTCATTCAGTCAAATACAAATTTCTTCAAATTTTTTTTTTTTTTTTTGAAAATTCAAAGTCGTACAACAATGGCGAATTTCAACATGAACATGATGCCTTCTTTCTCGCATCTGTTAGGATCTTCTACTAAAATTCCAATGCTGATTCCAAAATATTACGACCAATGGGTTGATAGAATGGAGGATTATCTAAATGGTTTAGATGAAGAATTATGGAACTGCATCACAGGAACTGCTCAACTTCCGTCAAATGTTCAAAACATTGGATCTTCAAATTCAACTACTGATGTTGATGAACAATATGAAACAATGAAGAAAAATGAGAAACGCTGTCTGAGGGAATTAAGAGGTGCACTACAACCAATGGTTTACAATTACGTTCGTATTTGTAAGAGTTCAAATGAGAGATGGAATACTCTCAAGGATAAATATCAAGGAAGCGAAAAGACGAAAATCATCTCTGTGAAGCAATATTTGGCGGAGCTGAAGGAATTCAGACAGAAGGAGAATGAGACAATCAAGGTCTACTATGATCGCTTCAACGAGCTGATATATCGATACAATCGATACGGAATCACAAGGTCAGCAATGGAATTCAATCTTACATTTGTGATGGGACTTCGAACCTGAAAATAAATGTGAGTGCCACGAACCAGATTTTTGAAAATCACAACGATCTTCGTGCGAGAGTGTGTCAATGATAAAGAAATAAAGCAATGCATATGTGGGGGATTTTAGTGATTTCTTGTTCAAGACACGAAAAAGTGGATCCCGAGCAAAGATCAACATGTAGCACTTCTAGCTACAAGCTTCTTACTTTAACGACTATTTGTGATACTTCTATTGATCGATTCAATTATCTTTCACATCAATCTTTTGTCTTAAGTCAGATGCTACATCGATCTTGGTTCTCTGAACCATGTAACATACTCATCTTAGTCGGACTCAACATGATATGACCACTAGGGTCGGAATAATAATCATCTTCTTAGTCATTACCGAAACGATGGTAATGACATACATGAACAAAACGAAATCAATTACTCGCGCCTTGGTAACCTTGTGACTTTCCATGATCCAAGTGTGAGTCATGTGCTTCCGGTAGTATAGGCCTTTACTACGTTTCACACCTACTCATACTCGTCCCAAGTATTGTCTTGCAGTTTTCTAAGTCATTATCACAAAAACAATTTTAACACATACAAATGTGTCAAAACAATCATATAATTTTCCCTAGACTCTACTAGGACTTCTTCTATACGTATCTTCAATCATCAATTCTGCTTCAACTCGGTTGGTGATGAAATGTCAGACGATGGGATAACTTTATGGATTATACCAAAAATCTTTCTTTCTGCTAATCGAAAGTGTACTTCTCCCGTACTAGACATATTATTTATTAGATGCATTCTAAAGATAAGATATCACTCTTAAAATATCTTCCGATATGTATTATTCACTATCGTAAGCCTTCTCATTTCCTCCATTTGCTCAGTCTGCTATGAGTCCTTATCATGACATTCTATACACCAAAGCAGGCGTTCGGTGTATCGAGACGAAAATATATATAAAGGAAGATTTAGATGCGTATTCCTCTTTATTGATCTGAAAAGTTGCATGCCAGTTCTAATATCGTATTTAACCGTTTAGAAATCTGAACACATAAAGTTTCCAGATCTAGTCGGCAACAAACCATATATACGATCAAACAATATCATAAAGCATCACAAATCATTTAGCACATAAAAGCATTTAAGGTATCTTCCCTAATTAAGCTACTCCTTGTGTATATTCAGGTGTACTTCCTAAAATATATTAGACACACTCTTCACGATCATCGCTTAGCATTCTAAGTTTAAGTCTAGAGTTTTTTCTAAACTTCCTAGTTCGCTTAAACTAATGTTCTGATACCAACTATGACATCTCCATTTTCAAGGCCAGAAAAGACCGATTTGTTTATGCTTTATTTTGAAAATCAGAGTAACCTTTTAAAGAAAAGTTTTGCAGAATTTTTTTCCAGAAAAACATGATAGATATATTATCAAGCATTTCCGAAGAAATGTATTGTATTCATTTTTAAAACATTGAGATGTCATCGTCAATACAGAAACATAAGCATAAACAGAACGTACATTCATTATCACTAGTGATTTACATCTCCTTAATCTCTTAGTGTAATGTAACTTCATATTGACACCTGTGATACAAATAAACTGAGTGGGTTAGGTTAGGAAACATGGTGAGTACATAGGGTTTTCAACCCACAATAATATAGTTATTATGTTTAATCATCATACAATAAACCTAATTACTCATCCCCATTATCTTCTTTAGTCTTTAGTATCTTACCTAATAATCATCTATTCATCATCTTTATTCCTAAGGTGTAGCACCTGGTTCCTGGTATGTAAATCTTATTTGAGTATTTTCCATTTTTAGCCTTGGACTCGGCGAGTCATAGGTCCGACTCGCCGAGTAGAGCCGGGACCCGGTACACGTTTTAAGTTGGCAACTCGGCGAGTCCGTATCCTGGACTCGGCAAGTCACTGCTGTTGGATGGAACCCTAAGTTTCAGGGGTTTGCACCCTATTTAAACTCTCATTTCGCCCCAATCTCGCCCCCATTCACCCTCAGAGCTCTATACCTTGTTCAAGAGTTGTTTCTTTGTGAGTTTGAAGCTTTTGGTGTGCTCTCTTGAAGTTTTGGAGTGGGAAAAAAAGTAGATCAAGAAGAAGAAGAGGAGGTCAAGCATCTTTGAGCTATCTCAGTGTGTTCCCTAAGGTATGACTTAATTTTCCCCTTGTTTTCATGCTTATAGTCCCTTATAGCTCCATTAAAGTCTTTCTTGAACCATTTCCAAGCTTGTGTATGTTTGGGGGTTCGTAATAAGCTGAGTAACCTCTAGATCTAGGCATGGTTGAGCTCCAGGAGCTCAGATCTACTACCTTTATGGACCCATGTTGCATGAAAACCTTATATCTACTCTTTTGGTGCATTTTGAACCCTAAAACCCTCATGGATGGATATTTGCACGTAAAGTTGGAAACTTTACGTGTTATTCATGCTCTAGGAACCCAGATCTATGAATGGCATGGACTGGATTCGAGCAAAATCGCGTTTATGGCTCTTGCATGAAGCAGACTCGCCGAGTCGCTCATCTGACTCGGCGAGTCTAGTCGCGAGTCTCCGAGTTGTCCCCTTTTTCGTTGTGCCGAGTTGTGTAGTGAGTCCAGGGTGGACTCGGTGAGTTGGAAGCCAAAACTCACCCATAAGGGAACTCGGCAAGTCGATGCCCAGACTCGGCGAGTTCAAGGCAATCTTCTTAGAATCAAGAACAGACTCGGCGAGTTGTTCATACAACTCGGCGAGTCACAGTATAAATTGTTCATCGGATGAAAATGAACTCGGCGAGTTGTTCATACAACTCGGCGAGTAGGATGAAGGACTTGAACATCAGTTTGGAAGGAGAACTCGTCGAGTCAACGCCTAACTCGACGAGTAGAAACAGAATCCAGGTCAATCGATTGGATAGGAACTCGGCGAGTTGGTGAGCCAACTCGGCGAGTCGGGTCAACTGAAAGTTGACTCTGACTTTGACTTAGGGCATGATCAGGGGTAAAATGGTCATTTTACCCAAAGGACCGTTAGCAGTATTTGACTAAGTGTTTAGTGGGAATTACAGCCGGAGGATTTCCGGAGCAGCAGCAACAGCAGATAGACTATTCCCACACAGATCAGCAGCTACTACGAGGTGAGTTACCTTCCAGTAGCGGTGGGTCTAAGGCCACAATGCCGACCCACCGGTAGGAGATGTGTGATTAGATGATTTTCTTTGTGATATTCATCTAGGGTTACTACTACCTGTGTTATGTTTATGTGTTAGTGACAGCAGGGGGAGATAGTCCCCCAGAACACCGGTCGATAGGGCCGAAGGGGCGGTCATGCCCAACCATGCTAGATAGACTATGTGATATATGCGTTATGTGGTAGTAGTAGGGGGTGAAATAGTCCCCAGTACCCAGTCGAGAGGACCGAAGGGGAGCCAGCACCCAGATATGCTAGGCAGTATCCGGTCGAGAGGACCGAAGGGGAGGCCAGCACCCAGATATGCTAGGCAGTATTCGATCGAGAGGACCGAAGGGGTAGGTCGGGAACCCAGATATGCCTGACAATTTATGTATGTTATGTGATTATATGGTATGTGGTACAATGGGGGAACTCACTAAGCTTTGTGCTTACAATTTACAGTTTTGGTTTCAGGAACCTCTTCATCGAAGGGGAAGGAGTTGGCGCGGTAGCGGCACATCATGCACACACACTGGTTTCCGCATCTATTAGATTTCTCTAGGATTTATACTCTGATATTTTGATTGGTTGTATGATTTGGCTTTTAGACATGGTTTACGATGTGATGTGGCTTGATCAAACAATGTTTTAATTATTAACGTTTTCTAAAGTAATGTTTTAAAAACGAAATTTTTGGACGTGAAAATTGGGTTGTTACATAAGGGTTGTCCTAAGGAATAGACATGAATTCCATCGTTTGCCTAATGACATAGCTATCAATGTTATCTATTAGGCGCAGCTGCCGATATTGTCCTTTCGGCGTAGCTGCCAGGGTTATGACATTCTCTATTAAGTGCAGCTGCCGATATTGTCCTTTGGGCGTAACTGCCAGGGTTATGACATTCTCTATTAGGCACAACTGCCGATATTGTCCTTTGGGCGCAACTGCCAGGGTTATGACTTTTTCTACTAGGCGCAGCTGTCGATATTGTCCTTTGGGCGCAGCTGCCAGGGTTATGAAGTTCTCTATTAGGCGCAACTGCCAATATTGTCCTTTGGGCACAGCTGCCAGGGTTATGACGTTCTCTATTAGGTGCAGCTGCCGATACTACCCTTTGAGCATAGTTGCTAGGATGTTTAGAGTACATCGTAGATCAAAACATCTACAGGTTGTGGTATAGCTACCAATGCTCATCTATAGGGTACTAAGTCCATTGTTGTAGAGCACTATGTCCATAACTACTAATGTTCCTTTAGATCACCTTTCATCCCTTATCATTCATCTACCCACGTTTTACCCATATATTTTGTAGATATAAAATACATATACAGTTTAAAGCATTTAAAAAATGTATAAGATTGTACATCTGGCAAAGATATCAAGTAAATAGATAATATGCACACATAACACGTAATTTGTATAAAATACTTCATATCTATGTGTAATTTGAAAGTAACTATGCACTCACTTGTTAAAGTGATGATTCCAAACTCGGACACTGTTTCGCTTCTTAACAATATAATTTCCTTGGATGAAACCTAGTACTATTACCACTAGATTTTAGTATAATATTTATTGCGACTAATTACTAGTCTAGATTCATCATTAACTCAAAGTCTACTTCATGATCTATCAAATAAGGATCAGTTAGGCAGGACAGTTGGGATGTAAGACCATTTTTACATATAGCTTTTCTGAAATCCAACAACCAAACTCAACGTGACAATTCTAGACACCTCTTGCGTAAGTAGTTCAATCAGTATAACGACTTTGAATCACTGATAAATTTTATTTATAAGTTCATAATAACGATATTATAAGCTATATTTAAATTAGGGTAACATAACTTACTTAGCTAGGAGTCGGGCTCTGCAGGGGCAAAACTTTGTCGCTGAATTTTCTAAGAAAGATTCTTGCAACGTTTCAGCGCTCACCTTACTGTACTAAAAACTACAGAAAGAGAAGTCAAATCACGATGGACCGAAATGCTCCGGGGATAAGAAAAGAAATACTCTTGAATCAAGAGAAAGGCGCAAGAAATATGAGAGCCTATAGGCTCTTATTTATAGTAATTGAATTTTCAAAAACCACCCTCTATATTTACTTAAATGACTAAACACCCCTTTATAATACAATTTTAAATAGATTTAATGATATTTGTACTAAACTAATGTCGAAAGTACTGAGCATTAGTGTTATAACGACCACATCGTCGATACATTTCTAATGATATATATATATATATATATATATATATATATATATATATATATATATAAATATATGTGTGCGTGTGTGTGTGTGCGTGTAGACATATATATGATTTACGTTTTATTTTAATACGTAAATGTGCTATTAAAAATTATAACTCGTTCATACGAACTCCATTTTTGACATTCTTTATATCCACGTGTTGGTATTTATGAGTACTACAACTTTTATTTAGACGCCGTTAGCTAATTCTGATTCTATCTTAGATTTAAAAAAACTGTATCGAATTTATCACGCTCGAAGACTAAGGACCAAGTTTCGTCCATATCTTTAACATACGAGCTCTATTCTCAACATTCTCTATATCCACGCGTTGGTATTTATGTGTACTACAACTTTCATTTAGACTCCATCGACTAATTCTCATTCTATCTCAAATTTACAAATTTGTATTGAATTTGTTGCGCTTGAAGAGTAAGGTCTAAGTTTCGTCCATATATTTCGCATACGAGCTCTGTTTTCAACTGTATTTTTATCGTTGATCTGCTATTAACGAGATATTGAATTCTCTTTTAGTGTGTTTTGGTTAAAAACCTACTGATCTAAAATTCGAATTTCGGACTGGGCTATGCTAAATATTAGAAAAATCATAACTTTCTCATACGAAGTCAGATTTGGACGTTCTTTTTATCCACACTCTCATTTTAACATATACTATGAATTTTGTTTATATCGCTAAGTCTAGAAAGTATTTTATCGTAAATTCACTTTTACGAATCCCGGTGTCGTGTCGGTTTTGCCGTAAAACTTCGACGGGTCATAACTTTTTTGTTATAACTCGGATTTCAACGTTCTTTATATGTACGAAAACCTTGTGACATATACTATAACGTGGTCAAGATTATTTATTCTAAATAATATTATATCAAAAAAAAATTATTTTTGACACCTATTGTCTCTAAATTGACTAACTCGAATATGCGGGTGTTACAAAAAATCTCAAGAAAAATAAAATTGGATCTATTGAGAAGAAATGTCTTAGGTCTAGAGCATTTCATTAAGATCTCAAAAAAGAAAAAGAGATTTCTAGGTACAAACCACGAAAGTGGATTTTCGTTAATTCCTTGGTGAAAAATCTAGAACATATAATTGTTCATCGTCAATTCATAAAAGTGTGTTGAATTTTGGGTTTCACTTGGTTCGTGTTTGAACGAAACAAAGATCATTAACACAGATGTTGTGTAACCATAAACCTCAACAGTAATTTCTGAGAGTCTCAAGAGTTATGATCATGAATGCGAAAGTGATGGAGAAACGTGGGGATGGTTCCAAAGAAATGAATGTACCTCTGCTATGCGAAAGTGACCAACTCTTAACTCAAAGTGAGAAGAGTAAGGTAGCTCATGACTTATGTGAATTTGCAACCTCATTGGGAAGAAACGATTGGCAAAATCTATTCATTAAGGCTTCAACATAGAGTCGTCGAGGCTTCAGACAACATGCAACAATATCCTTCTAGGGACACTTAGCTAGTACATATATAAAGAGATTCATACCTCCCCCATCATATGAACTGAGAGTGATTATGAATGTATTCCTTCAAGAGCTTCTCAATTATCTAATATTTTTGATACTTTATATTTTTGTAAAAATAAAAGAAATAAAAAATAAACACAAAGAAAATATTTTTATATTTTTGTTTAGAAAAAATAAAACAAAAAGAAATAAACTATCTTTGAATTTTGGGATTTTCTGAAAAGGAATTAAAAACAGAAGTAATTCAAGAATGAAACAATGACAATCGATAACATACATAATATACAAAAGGGTATAGGAAGATCCGAACCACGAATGAACAATGGACTGCGAGTCACTACGAGCGTTCGCACTGATTCGCAGTGTCAAAGTAGACTGCGAATTACTGCGAGCGTTCACACTTATTCGCAGCGGTAACTTTATGAATGAAAGTGGTTTCGGAACAGATTCAACTTCCATCGTTCCTAGGCTTTGAAGAATTATATTGAAGGTTGTTTCAGGCATACCCCCATAGTCTTTCATGCAAATCTACAAGGATAGAAAGCAAAGCTAATACGAGACGGATCCCTAGTATACTAGATCCTATCAGGTCTTCGGGTTGTGCTTTGAATCCTAAAGCCTTCATCAGAAGAGAAATAATAAAAGGGACCCTCACACAACCCTCAACCTAAACCTAGACACTAACCCAAAATGTGTGTCATTGTTGATGCTTCAAACCTTCAGACGAGATAACCTGGAATCCTGAACATTGCTTCCTTGATCTGATCTGACTGCTAAACATCATTCCTTACATACACTTCAATTTGAACAACAACCAGAACCAGTTGTACTAGTATCCTTGAATATGAAACTCCGTGATGACTTGCACATGGAAATATTTCCATCTAACGAAACGATTATCCACCACTTGGAGTTGTCTAAACTCTAACAACCTCATAACCAATTGAATTTCCAAGTCAATCCAATAATTCCACCACATTGTTCCTAACAACCACACCTAACATTATCAAGCATAAAGGAATCCAAATTCTTCAACAAAATTGAAGAGCTACAAAATAACTACAACCCATAACGAAAAAAATCCAAAGAGTTCCAACACACATTTACAACCTCACAACAACAATAATCCAAACATACATAACCTTCAAAATAGAACCAAAGTTGAGTAATGTAAATATTTTTCAATAGATCATCCAAGATTACAAATGAAATACCAAATAAAATAAAATAGAGTAGATTCTAATGACACCAACGAATACGACATCCAACCAAACTAAAGAAAATCGTTAATTCAAATCCTACCTCTTGGGACTCTCACTGTCGAACACTAGGGGTGTAACACCCATAAAATCACAAGAAATTTAACCTTTTTAAAACCAAACTAAATTCACAAAATCATAAGAAAAAACATGAGGATGTGTACGGTCACACATTCTGCTTCCCGCGGTCATCTGAAGTACCTAAAACATAACCCAAAACTGTAAGCCAACGCTTAGCAATATCCCCCAAAATGCCAACACAACAAATAATCATAATAACAAACAGCATGCATATAGAGCCTTCAATATGACTGGTACGCCCCACGGGCCTACAAACTATCCGGTACACTCATAGAACCTTCAATATGACCGGTACGTCTCATCGGGCCTTCAGCCTATCTGAAACGTTCTCCAGGCTTTCGACCTAATTGGTATGCCTCTCAGACCTGCATTGTATTTGGGACACCCTAGGACTCTTGGCCTTCAGTCTACACTGGTTCCTCTCATCCCAACCATACATAAACCATGTCGACATATACATAACAGATAAGCATACATATGAACAATCAACAGACAATCAGACATATCTTACAGATCACTAAACATAGCATCATCCTATGTACTAAGATACAGATCTAACAAATCACTAAATCATACCAACATATGATAACCAAGATAACAATCCAATGAGCCAGCCTTGGTGCCATAGACCCGAAAGTACAGTGAGGAAAACTCACCTCACAAACTGAACAAAAGCTGATGAGGTCTCGACTCTGAATCTCTACTCTCAACCCAACACATATTCCCATAAATGACCAATTTCCATCAAAATACCAAAATATCCTTAAGGTCAAACTTGGTCAAAGTCAAGTTGTCAAACCAACTAGGTCAACTGAGTCAACCCAACAGAGTCAACTTGTGTATGTGGGATGTACTCTGGAGGTATGTTCGCAACCTCACAGTTGACCTCCAATGGGGTGGTTAACCTCGTGGGTGGTGCGTACTCAGAGTATGTGGGGCGTACCCTCACAAGTTCCAAACTCCATTAAGAGCTTAATGGCTTAAGTTCTTACGTCCATAATTCATATACATGGCTCATTCCTCCTAGGAGTCATAAAGTCTCCAACTTTATAACCTAACATGTCCAATAAGTGCTTAACACAAGTTCTTATTCCATTAAGATCTTCTAAGTGATGCATGAAGAAAAACTAACCATTTGGAACCCCTTTTATGACTTAAGACTCCTCCAAGGGTCTGAAAGGACAACTCAAGTTCAAGAACATGCCATATTCAAGATCTAACATTTTGGGACCGAAAAGCTCCTTAAAAACATCCAAAAATAGATCTATATGCTAGAGGAATAAAATTGCAAGCTTTTTACCTAAGAATGGTTGCAAATGATGTAGAAATCTGAGATCCAAGTGTTCCACTCCTTCAAGATGAGCTTGACTTCCTTCCTTCTTCTTTCAAGGCACTAAAGACACACTTA
Organism: Lactuca saligna; assembly: GCF_052625555.1. NCBI lineage: Eukaryota > Viridiplantae > Streptophyta > Magnoliopsida > Asterales > Asteraceae > Lactuca > Lactuca saligna. The sequence goes on from NC_136421.1 coordinate 313,078,112, forward strand.
TAAGCTTGAAAAGGCTACTCAAGGTGAAACCAGGGTTGCACAAACATATGAGAGGCATGGAGGCAAATAAGGTGAATGAAATGAGGCCATAATAGTGCTTAAATACGAGTCATACCCTAAAAATTAGGGTTTCCTTATCTAGAAAGTACGTCTAGCGTACACTAATGTACGCCCAAAGTACTAGGGCACGGCCTAATATGCTTAGCGTACACCACATACACATGGCATACTCCAAGGCCAAAATTACAAAAATGCCATTAGGGCTCCTTTTCACACTTTCTTGAACCTAAGGACCAAAATGCAACATGATGTAACACCTATAAAAATTCAAGCCGATTTAAACTTTACAAACTTTTCAAATCCATTAAACTTTACAAACTTGTTTTCAAAATGTATCATATATTAGCATCCCATAAGCAAATTCATAAAAAGTGAGGAGTTGTACGATCACGCCTTTGCCTTGCCCTGATCCCCTGAAGTACCTGAAACAATAAACTGAAACTGTAAGCCCGAAATCATAGTGAGTTCCCCCAAAATACCGATACACATACAATCCACATAACCATGTCAGCAACATCATAACATAACAAAGTGAACAGAATGCAATGGGTCCACAGCTTTACAAACTGGATTACCCCCTGGGCCCACGGTGTGAGTCTGGATTTCCTTGCGGGTCCACAGATCACATCTGGCTTTCCATCGAGCCCATAGTACGAGTCTCCCTTAGCCCGTAACTAGAATGCTCCCGAGTTTGTTGGTTACCGCACGAAGCAGTCCCACCTCAACCCATCCCACATAACATATCAACATATAACATAACCACTGAGCATGCAGATAATCATATAACATAGGTAGTCCTACATATCTACCTAACTGGCATAACCACTAAGCATGCAGATAATAATATATCAACACAGGTAATCCTACAGATCTACCTAACTGGCATAACCACTGAGCATGCAACATTGACTTCATACTCAACACAGGTAATCCTACAGATCTACCTAACTGGCATAACCACTGAGCATGCAACATTGACTTCATACTCAACATACTAACACTGCTAGGATAACTTATTCAATGGGTCGGCCTTGGTGCCTTAGACCTCTTAGTATAGTGAGGATAACTCACCTTGCAAATGTCGGCTCGGTAACTAAACTCCAACTCTCAGATCACGACCATAAACTCCACCACCTATTATTATAATAGAACCATAATCAAAAGTTCTCAACCTTTCAAGGTACCCCATAAGTCAACTAGTCAACCCCTGGTCAAAGTCAAAGTCAACAGTCAAGGTAACCAATCCATGTTGACCCTTACTCGTCGAGTACCCTTGGCGAGTTCCTCGAGATACTCGTCCACTCGCCGAGTCCCTGGAGTGACTCGTCGAGTTCCTAAGGTTCGCGATCGAAGCCTAAGGCCACTCGTCGAGTTTTCCTTTTTGCAACTCGACAGGTTCACACACATTCATCAATTTGGGGAAACCTTAACTGACTCACCGAGTTGTTCATCCAACTCGTCGAGTCTACGACAATCTTCATCGGAATCGTCGAGTTCAATATCTATCTTCATATGGCTCGTCGAGTCAACTATGCGACTCGCCGAGTCCCTTCATCCCTTTAACCATGCAGACACTTTTCAAGCCATGCCAAGGCCCTAAATTGCAGATCCAACTTCCTTAGGCATGCTTAGCACGTAAAGTTGCAAACTTTACATGCACGCAAGGCTTTAAGACCCTAAAATGGCACAACTAAGCTTACAATGAAGTCACATCCTTGAGAGAAGGATCATACATGACAAGGCTGGTAGCTTTATGAATCTAGAAGCCAAGGGGAGTCTAGATCTGAAGTTACAACTTCAAATCTTGGCTTAAACACAAGAACCCATTCCTAAACTTATGCACAACAGGGTTTAGGAGAAAATGAGCCAAAGGAAAAACGATATAATACCTTCAAGAGAGCCAAAGGAAAAACGATATATTCACAAACTCTTGTTTCATCTAGCTTGCTTCTTAAGTGGTTCCTTCTCCAAAACTTCCCTCCAAGCTTAAACCTCCAAATAATACACACACACTCCGGCTCCCACGTCCACTCAGATCCCTTCCAATGCTCCCACTGTACCTTCACCAAAGGTATCTCCTTATTCCAAAAAACTTTCGGATTCCTCTCAAGTATGGCCACAGGCCTTTCCACATAATTCAGGCGCTCATCTACCTGAATATCATACAATGAAACCACTACCTCCTGATCTATAATGCACTTACGCAGCTGCGAAACATGGAAAGTGTTGTGGATCCGACTAAGCTCATCTGGAATCTTTAACTTGTATGCCACATTGCCAACCCTGGCAAGGACCTTGAACGACCCAATGTATCGGGGACCTAATTTCCCCCGCTTCTTGAAGCGAATCACAGCCTTCCAAGGCGAGACCTTCAGGAGCACCATATCATCCACCTGAAACTCTAACTCGGATCGGCCTCTATTGGCGTAACTCTTCTGCCGACTCTGAGCGATATGCAGTCGCTGCCTAATCTGCTGAATCTTCTCTGTAGTCTGCAAGACTAGCTCTGTCCGCCCCATCACTCGGTGTCCAACCTCACCCTAACAAACCGGGGTGCGACATCTGTGCCCAAACAGTAACTCAAACGGCGAGGCGCCAATACTGGAATGGTAGTTGTTGTTGTAAGAAAAATCTGCAAGGACCTGTACACCACATTGCTAACCTTGGCAAGGACCTTGAACGACCCAATGTATCGGGTCCCAATTTACCCCGCTTCACACCCTACCAGGGTGAGACCTTCAGGAGCACCATATCATCCACCTGAAACTCTAACTCGGATTGGCGTCTATCAGTGTAACTCTTCTGCCGACTCTGAGCGGTATGCAGTCGCAGCCTAATCTGCTGAATCTTCTCGGTAGTCTACAGGACTAGCTCTGTCCTCCCCATCACTCGGTGTCCAACCTAACCCCAACAAACCGGGGTGTGACATCTGCGCCCAGACAGTAACTCAAACGGCGGGGCGCCAATACTGGAATAGTAGCTGTTGTTGTAAGAAAAATCTGCAAGAGGTAGATGGGAATCCCAACCCCTAACGAAATCAATGACACACGCCCTCAACATATCCTCGAGGGTCTGAATGGTCCGCTCACTCTGACCGTCTGTCTGCAGATGAAACGCTGTGCTAAAGTGAAAGCGTATGCCCAGTTCCTCGTGGAACTTCTGCCATAAACGGGAGGTAAATCTGACATCTCGGTCTGAGACAATGGAGACTGGAATCCCAGGGCGAGCAACGATCTCGCGGACATATATGTCGGCCAACCTCTTGGCCGAAGAACTCTCCCGTATCACCAAGAAATTAGCACTCTTGGTCAATCGATCCACGATGACCCATATAGCATCGAACCCTTTCGCCGTCCTTGGCAGCTTCGTGATGAAGTCCATCGTGATCTGTTCCCACTTCCACATGGGGATCTCCAGAGGCTGCAGCATACCATGCAGCCTCTGATGCTCGGGCTTGACCATCCTACAGGTCAAGCACCTCTCGACATACCAAGCGATTTCTCGCTTCATACATGGCCACCAGTAACTCAAACTCAAGTCCCGATACATCTTGGTGGTCCCCGGGTGTATGGAAAAATGAGACTTATGAGCTTCCTCCATCACTGCCTGCTTGACTCCACCAATAATCGGAACCCAAACGCAACCACCTCGGGTCAATAACCCCCGGCTATCCTGAACAAACTGATCGCTTTCGCCCTTGATCCTTTCCAGCTTCTAGTTCTCTGGTCGTATGCCCTCGTCCTGGGTATCTCTGATCAAACTCACCAGCATGGAGTCCACCCTATCCTCATACACCTTGCTAGGGTGGAAGACCCAGCTGACTTGCGGCTTAATGCATCCGCAACCATATTCGCTTTACCAGGGTGGTAAAGGATCTCACAATCGTAATCCTTGACTGCATCCAGCCACCTGCGCTACCTCATGTTCAGGTCCGGCTGGTCCATGATATGCCTCAAGCTCTTGTGATCCATATAAATGGTACAAAGGACCCAATAAAGGTAATGCCTCCCAATCTTGAGAGTGAATAGAATACCATTGCTCCTAACTCCAGATCATGTGTAGGGTATTTCGTCTCATGCGGTTTCAGCTGCCGTGATGTGTAGGCTATCATTCATCCTCTCTACATGAGATCTCCCCTAAGCCTGTGATGGATGCATCACATAAAACCACAAAATCCTCAACTCCCTCCAGGAGTGTCAAAATTGGAGCCTCACACAGCTGCTGACGGAGGGTCTTAAATGCCCTCTGCTACTCGGGGCCCCACCAGAAATCCACCCCTTCCTCATTAGACGAGTGAGGGGTACTGAAATCTTGGAGAAGTCTCGAATAAATCTCCGGTAATACCCCACCAGTCCCAGAAAACTCCTAATGTACGAAGGAGACATCGACACCTCCCACTGCATAACTGCCTTGATCTTGGCCAGATCGACCAAAATCCCATCCTGGTTAATGAGGTGCCCAAGGAAATAGACCTCTCATAACCAAAACTCACACTTCGAGAACTTGGCATATAGCCGTTCTCGTCTCAGAACCTCCAACAGCTCCCTGAGGTTCTCCTCGTCCATCTCTTTGGTCTTGGAATACACCAAGATATCATTTATGAACACAATGACCGAGCGATCAAGCATCTGTCTGCAGACCCAATTCATCAGGTCCATGAATACTGTCAGCGCGTTGGTGAGCCCAAACGGCATCACCACGAACTCGTAGTGCCCATAATGCATCCAAAACGCGGTCTTCTCCACGTCCTCCTCTCTAACCCAGACCTGGTGATACCCTGATCTTAAGTCAATCTTGGAGAACCAAGATGCACCCTGCATCTAGTCGAATAGATCGTCTATCCTCGGGAGTGGATAACGGTTCTTCTTCGTCAACTTGTTCAAATACCTATAGTCAATGCACATCCGGTGCGATCCATCCTTCTTCCTGACAATCGGTGCTCCCCATGGAGAACTGCTAGGTTGAATGAACTGCTTGCCCAACAGTTCCTGCAACTATGAAGACAACTCCTGCATCTCGGGTGGTGCCAAAGGGTACGACACCTTGGCAATAGGAGCTGCACCCGACACCAGGTGATATGTGCATATTTAGTGTGTATTTAGTATAGTTTTTATTCATATATTAGCTAAATTATCGCATATTATGGACAAAAGGTACTTAAAAGTGTTAAATTATGTTTTTCAGTCCAAAGATGAAGCTCGGAAGCAAAAGGAAGCAAGAGAAGCAGTTAGGAGCTTGAGAGTGGAATGAAGAAGAAAAACACCTAAAAAAGGCTTCTACTCGTCGAGTCATATAGCCTACTCGACGAGTCCGGTCGAGGAATCAGAAGGATAATGACTCGGAATTCCAGATAGTTATCGTAATACAGAGAATGTGAGAGGGACTCGACGAGTCGGATCACTTATTTAAAGATAACTCCACAGATCGAGAGAAGAGAATTCTGGGAAGTTTCAGAAGTGCTTTGCTGCGATTAAGAAGCCAGAAGAACCCTAGAAGTCGACAAAGAAATCTAGAATTCAATTCCGGAAGTAATTAAGGCACAATTTCATCATTCTACTTATTCTTTTGTTTTGTCAATATGATTAAGCAACTTGAACTTGTTTGTTTGCTGTTATTTACTTTAATTATGAACTAAAATCTTTAGACTTCTGTTTGGGGATACAAAGTTGACAATATGGTTTGATTGATTGGTAGGATTAATTCCAAGTTGGTGAATTTTTGTTATTTTAGCTTGCTAAAGAACCTTGTGTATGAATAATAATTAATTTTCTGTTAATAGGAAGATAATTGATTAGCATGAACATCTATTGATTATCAACCTCATATGATATGTGACCACTATACCATATGTCTAGGATTAATGAATATGAAACTAGAATTAATAAGGAAATTGAGTAAATTCATGTGCAAGCTTGTAAGATGACCATCAAACAAGAGGTTAATTAAGAATAATAAATTAATTAGCTATTGCAAGTCTAACTTAACCCGAATAATTAATCTAGTAAATATAATTAAATTAAGCAATTGGCCACTGTTTGAGTTAGTTTATTTGCTAAGGATTAGGGTAGTGAACATGAACCTAATCACTTGAATCGGTAACCAACGAAAGAATTAATCCATTGCACTATTACCTTGAAATCAACCATAAAGTTAACCGAGTTGAACTAAACAGAAGTTCATTTCCAATTATTGAATCTAGTTAAATTGTTATTTTCTAGTCTTAAATTAGTTATAGTTAGTAAGTTTCTAGTCTTGTAAAACTAGAGAAAAACCCCTATTTCTTAATCAACTTAGATAGAATTAGTTTTTAATTTAATTTTCCGTTCCCTGTGTTCGATACCCTCCTTATTTAGCTATACCACAATTGATAGGTTCACTGCCTTTTGTGTGTTATTTGATAATTAAAGTAGGTTTAAAACTAAGTGAGTTTTACACAAAAACTTGATGTGTGTAAAACCAACTAGTTTTAATCCTACTAACTTAAACACAAAGACAAACACACGAAAGGCAGTGTACTAATCGATTAGCAGTTTAGTTCAGGTAAGTAGGGTATCGAACACAGGGAACGGTAAACAATTAAAATAAATGCTAATATTATCTAAATAAAACAAGTAATAGAAAGGGGGTTTTCTCTAGTTTTGCAAGACTAAAAACTTAAACAATTAATTAAAACTTAAACTAAGAAACTAAGAGCTAAGCAAATAAAAATCAACTAAATTCAATAATAAAGAGGACTTCTGTTTAGGTTCGACTCATTTGTTCCCGTGGATGATTTCAATGTATCGGATTAATTCTTCATTGGCTACCGACTAAGATGATTAGTTTCACGTTCGCTATTACTAATCCTTAGGAAACAAATTAACTCAAGCAGTGGCCAATTGTCTAAATCAACGGATTTCCTAGTTATTGATTCGGGTTAAATAAGACTTGTAATAGTTAATCAAATTGGTGATTCAATTAACCTCTTGTTGATGGTGTATCACACAAGCTTACACATTAACTTACCTATCTTCAAGTTAATTCTAGTTTCACATTCGTTATTCCTAGACATACAACTATGTGGTCACGTAAATCATATGAAATTAGCAACTAAGAGATGTTCATATAACTTAATTACTGATTTATTAACAGAAGAATAGTTATTTTCAACACATAAGGTTCTTTAACAAGCTTAATAAAACATAATCACCAATTAAAATTAATCCTAATCAAATAATCAATCCATGTTCACAAATTCATCTACCTAAACAGAAGTTATGAGTTTTTAGCTCATGATTACAGCAGAAACAAGCATAAAAACAAAATCAATTGGTAAAAACATAGTTCAAACAAGAGATTAGGTAAGAGTAAACTTGATTTTGACTTGATTCTTCTTAAAATTGAATGTAGGGTTGATTCCCTTGCTTCCCACGCTCTAGCAGCACCTTTAGTCGACAATTGGCCTCCAAGGGTTCATCTCCATCCTAGGGTATCGATCTGAAGGTCCCTTTATATAGATTTTCACAAAACAGGGGCTACTCGGCGAGTCCATTGACCTACTCGGCGAGTCCATGTGAAACTTCTGATCAACTCGGCGAGTAATCGACCCTACTCGCCGAGTACGTTTCGAATCAGAATTTTCTCAAAACATAAAAGTCGTCCGAAATTGTGTCTACTTTTCAGAACATTTTGAATCTCGTCAATCGGAGTTACGGTTCATGAGATATAGCCAAAACACTGACGAGGGGTCAAGCTGTCCAGCAACATCCTTCTTTCTTCAAAATCCAAGATCCAAGCTTCCAATAGCTAGTTCCGCTTCATTTTCCTTTCGAGCATGTCTTTGTTGCTGAAAATGAAATATTTAATCTAATTAAGCACCTTTTGTTCATAAAAAGAGACAAAAACAACATAAAGTATTAAGATAATGCATGAATTTTATAACTAAATATGCCCATATCACCAGGTCAATCCGAAACTCGACCTGCCTCTCCGGAGGTATCCCTGGCAACTCCTCCGGAAACACGTCGGCAAAATCCCTGACCACTGGAACCTCTGAAACTGAAGTCTGGTCTCCAACTTGCGTATCCACCACGTACGCTAAGTAACCCGCACATGCGTGCTGAATATACTTTCGAGCTCTGGCGACTGAACAGAACCCTAACCCCACTCTGGTACCCTCTCTATATACAATCAGTTTTCCTCCACTTGGGGTTCGAATTACCACTCTCTGGCCCTCAAAATCTATCATGGCACCAAAACGACTAAGTCACTCCATACCCACAATCACACATACTTCCCCCATGGGAATCGGATTCGAATCTATCGGAAAGACCACTCCGAAGATCTCCAACTGACATCCTCGGTAGACCGAAGAAGTAGAAACTCCGTGTTCGTTGGCGATGGAAACTCGCAACGGACACTCTAGCTCATCAACTTGGTACACCAAATCCCCTACTAAACGTCTGAGAAACGAAAGACTGAATCGCCCCGAGTCAAATAAAACTAAAGCAGGAAAGGAGTTTACTAAAAATGTACCTAAGCACAGGTATCACATATAAGCATAACAGGGATATAATTAACGAGGTAAAGGAGAGAGACATACCAACAACCACATCTGGTGCAGCTCTGGCCTCCTCTGTCGTAAGCTAGAAAGCACGCCCCTGAGATTTTGGAGGCTCGACCTTAACAGGCCTCCCACCAGCGATCCTCAAAGTAGATGGCGCTGGAACCTGCGCCGACTTGGCAGCTAGCAATAGGCAGTTGGTCTTCACATTGATCACAGTGGTATCATAACCATATACTCGAAACCGGGGCGCCTTGGCGGCAGTCCTTCGCATAACGCCTCTCCTTGCCACACCTGTGGCACCCGCTACCCGCTCGACACACTCCAGAATGACTCCTACTACACTTCCCCCATGTGCGGCTCTGCTGACCGCTTCAGAGCCGACTGAGACTGTGTCGGGGCCGGACGCTGCTCCCTCAACTGTAGCTCCATCTCCAACTCACGCCGCCTAGCGGCCTCCTGCAACTCCAACAGAGTATCACATCGCTAGGTAGACACAAACTGACGAATGTCAGTCTTGAGCATGCTTAGATAACGATTCATCTGAGCCTGCTCGGAAGTAAAATTTGGGCAGAAAATCATCCTCTCTGTGAACATACGAGTGATCTCCATCTTTGACTCTCCATCCTGTCTCAAACTCAAAAATGTTGAACCAATCGCTCCCGCTCCACCCGTGGAACATAGCGGGCGCAGAACATCTCCCTGAACTGCTCCCAAGTAACATCAGCTCTCTGATCATCTGTGTACAATCCGGTCGTAAGTCTCCACCAATCCTTAGCCCCTAGCCTCAGCAGGTTCAGGGCACATCTAACCTTCTGGTCAAGTAGGGCATGAACACGTGAAGAAACATCCCTCCACGCCAGACAACCACCTCATAGATCTAATCGCATCCTGTGTACCATCAAACGTTGGGGGATTCGTGTTATCGAAGTCCCAGTACTGGAAATCCCGTCCAACTCCACCTCCTCATGCCGTTGTTACAGCTGATGCAGCTGCGACGACAGCCATCTCTGCAAGGGCTGTGTAACGCTCGTCAAAGTACTCAATCATAGTAGTCTTAATAGACCCAAACATCTCCGGTAGCTGCGCCCGGAACAAAGCGGCAACCTCATCATGCAGGACCTCTCGAATCCTGGTATCTAGCTCATCCGTCCCCATTTGTACCACAGGCCTAGGTGAGACCAACACCTCCTGGCCTCCATCCCCCGATCTTGATCCTGACCCGGATGCAGTCACAAAACGTCTCGTCATCACCATACTGAAAACACACCAACAGATATCATATAATCACATAACAATAGGGGACCAACTCCCTACAAAGCCCTAGGGGTTGTGACTTCCTTGATACGCGTATGGGTCCTGTGCTTTCAATAGTACGGGCCCATACTACCTTCCACACCTACCCATATTTGTCTCAAGTATCACCACAACACCCTAACAATATACATAACATAGCTAGTGCCCACCCTCATTCCTAGAGGAATGCTAAACTATCTCACAACTATCCTCACGGCTTCTCACGACCAACCCATCCCTGAAACTTTCATCAACCCTGCAATACAAGTGTAGGCTAGCCATACATAACATTGGACCCTATAGACTTTCGAATATTTGATCCTACCCTAAGGTCGAATTAAACATTCTTAGGTTATAAGATCTTGATTACATACAGCCATGATACATACACAAGTAACTACATGCAACTCCTGAAGATCCCTAGCCTAGTACTAGCATGTTGTTCTAACATATCGCATAATAAGATAGTTGTATGGTATTTTGGGATCTACTTACTGGCTTCGGCTGATCGTACACCTTGTATCCTCCTTCACTTATTTTGAAAACCGTTTTAGACATCATTTGAAAACCTTTCCCTGATTTGAGACTGGATTCACATGAATGTTCCTCCAATTCACTCAAACCAAGGCTCTGATACCAACTTGTAACACCCATAAAAATTCAAGCCGATTTAAACTTTTAAAACATTTCAAATCCATTAAACTTTACAAACTTGTTTTCAAAATTTATCATATCAGAGCATCCTAGAAACAAATTCATAAAAAGTGAGGAGTTGTACGATCACACCTTTGCCTTGCCCTGATCCCCTGAAGTACCTAAAACAATAAACTGAAACTGTAATCCCGAAAGCTTAGTAAGTTCCCCCAAAATACTGATACACATACAGTCCACATAACCATGTCAACATCATAACATAATAAACTAAACAGAATGCAACGGGTCCACAACTTTACAGACTGGATTACCCCCTGGGCCCACAATGTGAGTCTGGATTGCCTTGCGGGCCCACAGTTCACATCTAGCTTGCCATCGAGCCCACAGTACGAGTCTCCCTTAGCCCGTAATTGGAATGCTCCCGAGTTTGTTGGTTACCGCACGAAGCAATCCCACCTCAACCCATCCCACATAACATATAACATAACCACTGAGCATGCAGATAATCATATAACACACGTAGTCCTACAGATCTACCTAACTGGCATAATCACTGAGCATGCAACATTGACTTCATACTCAATATACTTACACTGCTAGGATAACATATTCAATGGGCCGACCTTGGTGCCTTAGACCTCTTAGTATAGTTAGGATAACTCACTTTGCAAATGTCGGCTCGGTAACTAAACTCCAACTCTTAGATCACGGCCACAAACTCCACCACATATTATCATAATAGAACCATACTTGTAAGTTCTCAACCTTTCAAGGTACCCCATAAGTCAACTAGTCAACCCCTGGTCAAAGTCAACAGTCAACAGTCAAGGTCAACAGTACATGTTGACCCTTACTCGTCGAGTACCCTCGGCTACTCGCCGAGTTCCTCGAGATACTGATCCACTCGCCGAGTCCCCGGAGTCACTCGTCGAGTTCCTAAGGTTTGCGATCGAAGCCTAAGGCCATTCGTCGAGTTTTCCTTTTTGCAACTCGACAGGTTCACACACATTCATCAATTTGGGGAAACCTTAACCGACTCGCCGAGTTGTTCATCCAACTCGTCGAGTCTACGACAATCTTCATCGGACTCGCCGAGTTGTCCATCCAACTCGTCGAGTTCAATGCCTATCTTCATATAACTCGCCGAGTCGACTATGCGACTCGCTAAGTCCCTTCAGCCCTTTAACCATGCAGACACTTTTCAAGCCTTGCCAAGGCCCTAAATTGCAAATCCAACTTCCTTAGGCATGCTTATCATGTGAAGTTGCAAATTTTACGTGCATGCAAGGCTTTAAGACCCTAAAATGGCACAACTAAGCTTGCAATGAAGTCACATCCTGGAGAGAAGGCTCATACTTGACAAGGATGATGGCTTTATGAATCTAGAAGCCAAGGGGAGTCCAGATCTGAAGTTACAACTTGAAATCTTGGGTTAAACACAAGAACCCATTCCTAAACTCATGCACAAAGGGTTTAGGAGAAAATGAGCCAAAGAAAAAACGATCTAATACCTTCAAGAGAGCCCTTTCTGATGCAGAACTTGAAACCCACAAACTATTGCTTCAACTAGCTTGCTTCTCAAGTGGTTCCTTCTCCAAAACTTCCCTCCAAGCTTAAACCTCCAAATAATACAGACACACTCGAGTTTGGGCCTTTCTGGACTCTCAATGGACTGTAAAAAGGCCAAAGGAAACTTGTGCTTCCTTAAATAGGGTGCAAAACCCCGGGATTTAGGGTTTCATTTGCCAGCTCCTACTCGTCGAGTCCTTTCTTGGACTCGGCGAGTAGGCCACTAAATTCACGAACCAACCCGCTGCTACTCGATGAGTAGTGCAACCAACTCGTCGAGTAGACCTTAAAAACAAAAGAATTCTTATTTAAATCAATACCTGAGAATCGGGGCGTATATTTTTAATATTTTGTAAATTAATTTTGTATAATTTTTATAGTTTGGGTTTATTTTTAAAATTAAAAATTGAATGAATTAGGAAAAATATGGTTTCATGTGTTATGGGTTGGAAAAGATGGAAAAGAAAGAAGAAACAAAAAAGCTGATGTGAGATTAACATGGCAGTCCATCCTAAGGGATGAGGGAGTCCTTCTGTACCAACTCATTCAAACCACTGTCACATCAGCTCCACATCGATTTTCCTCTCTTCTTTTTCTTCAGTTTTTTCCAACCCCCAATACATGAAAACCCTATCTTTCTCATCAACGCAACCCACTCAATTAAAAAAAATATATAAAACACCTAAGATACAAGTTTTAAAAGACATGATACAAGACAAAAAGAGAAAGAGAGTAGAGAGAGAAAGATGATGAAATGTGTTACTGAACTCAAATAAGCAACCCACAACTCCTGACTCTTTGAACATACTCAAGAGGGAGTGGTGTCTTGGAGGTACTAATGATACCTCCTCTCCATTTTACCATGACTCCATCCTCAATAAGGATGGTGTTCACAATAAGATGGTATTGCCACATTAGTTTCATGCACTTGGCATGGTGACCACATTGATATTCTAAGATGAAATTATAAGCAACTAAAAAACTTCATGAAAAAAATGTAGTAGAGGGATATGGATTGGTTTTTGCCTTCATATTTATAACACCATGGTCGAGTTTGAAGGTTCATTTGTTACTCGTTAAAAAACTTTGTATAAGGCCTTCTAATATACGCTCAACGTAGGGCTCCGTTGTACAGTGTACCTGCATTCTTCGTTATTGTCGTGGAGAGTTCTGGTCACCACCACATTTAAGTATTTGACCACAATGTTCTTTCTCACTGCAAGCATTTTTTTGTCTTCTCTCTCGTACACACCATCCCAACACATATGTGGCGAGTCGTGCTTGTGTTGTGGTTCGTGGTCTGTGAGAAATACTCCAGACGTCTACCAGGTGGAGTGTGTTTTAAGGGGACTCTCTTGTACATGTATATGTTTGGATCTAGTCCAGTGGTATCTGATGTTGTCCTCTCTCCTTAAGATTGAATGTTAAAATCTTATCGTGTACATATATGGATTTAAGAAGTAGACTAATTAAATAGATGGATTAAAGAGTACTTTAAGAATATATTAGATTAGCTCCTTAAATTTTGTATTTTATTTTATTTTTTTTTATTTTTTTTAGATGCATTTAACGTTGCACGTACGACACGAATTCCTCGTTTCAATCTCCACAGTCAATCTCATAATCACATCTTGCATTTAAACACAATCTAATCCCCCATCCATTTCTTCTTCGTCAAGTCTGGAATTCATTGATCATATCATAATCCAGAACCCTAGTTTCCCCAATTTGGCTTCATTTCGTGCTTAAACTTCCGAAGTTTTCACAGATCTGTTCAAGATGTGGGATCAACAACCGCTTCTAAAAAACGACATCGAGTCGGGATCAAGTCAGCCGCTGTACCCGATGATGTTGGAGTCACCGGAGCTACGGTGGTCGTTTATTCGTAAGATATACTCAATCGTCGCCATACAATTACTCCTCACCGCTGCCGTCGGCGCCCTCGTGGTCACGTATCATCCGATCGTCATTTTTTTCACCACCACTAACGCCGGATTAGCTTGTTACCTTCTTCTCATTATTGCGCCATTCATCAGTATAAATTTCAAACAATTTCTTATTAATTTTGCTTTAATTTATTGAGCAGTTTCCATTTAATGATTTTTGTCGTACAGCTTTGTGCCCATTGTCGTACTATTATCAGCGTCATCCCATCAATTATCTTCTTCTTGGGATCTTCACCATCACTCTTGCTTTTGCCGTTGGGTTGACATGTTCCTTCACTAGTGGTATGTCCATGGTGAATAATTAGTTCACGAATTTACTTTTTCAGTGTCTTGATCGAATGAATTTCTACAGGGAAAGTTATCTTGGAAGCAGTTATTTTGACTGCTGTGGTGGTGGTGAGTCTCACCGGATTCACATTCTGGGCAGCAAAGAGAGGTTACGACTTCAATTTCTTGGGGCCATTTTTGTTTGGTGCTGTTATGGTGCTTATCGTATTTTCCTTCATTCAGGTTATTCTTTCATTTAACCCCTTTTTTTACTCATCATAGATAGTGAAAATTTTCAACCTTTGATTTGAAGCTGATTTGGTAATAATATTTTTGCAGATTTTCTTTCCTCTGGGGAAAATTTCAGTGATGATATATGGGGGTTTATCAGCGATCGTGTTCTGTGGTTACATTGTGTATGACACTGACAATCTAATAAAACGATACACTTACGATGAGTATATATGGGCTGCTGTGGCTCTATACCTTGATATCATCAATCTTTTCATTTCACTGCTTACCATTTTACGAGCTGCAGACACCTAGATCAAGCATGGCGTTCACCATATGTTCATACTCCTCTAAAGGTACCCATGTGTTCATCTTTGAATAGATTCTTTTCTTGATTATTATATTTAATTCTGTTGTTGGTAGGAACAACAAAAAAAAAATATGTGTAGGAAGTGACTTTCATAATCCATACTGGTCATGGTCATGTATGTTGTATGTAGTAACTAGTATGTAGTACTGTACCTTTTTTATTTTTTCGAATTTTGGTTAAGTGAAATGAAATAAAGGAAGGGTTTTGTGCTTTATGTTATATCTCATGTCATCGTTATCATGTGTTTGTTTTAATGTGGGAATGATGTTATTTTAAGTTGATATTTTCAAACTAAAACAGATCCAACTAAGGTTATATAACAAGAACTAGGAACATTGAAAAAGGAGCTTATAAGTTTTACTAAGCACACACATTGGTTATTACAATACAATTTACCTACACATTTGTTATTTGTTCCTCTTATGGTTATTTGTTGAACTTCCTTTCATCTACCATGGAAAGAAGTCTTGAAACACCTTGAGTCCACATATCGTATTCTCGTTGTGTCCTGCATTCAAACTCCACCAATCCACGCCCAACTGTCCTCAGCCCAAAATACCGCCGCTCCTCTCCGCCATCAAACAAATGCCTCCCCGGCCATGCCGCCATGTTCTTGACAACCTCCAACACCACGTCTGCAAATAATTACAGAATCAGATAATCAGTTTCAAAACACAGATCCAAAAACACGATTTAGTAGAACTACTTACTTTTCTTCTTTTTGGTAATGGTAGAACCGACATGTTTGCTCTTCATCTTTAGCATCACTTGACCGGTTCGATGAATGTAAACAGACACAACTTTCCAATGAAGATCACCTGCCATTTCATTTTCAAATTTAATTAATTAAATGGGTAATTTTATTAAGAAAAAAAGACACGTTGGTTGTTAGTTTTTACCATTACGAGTGCGTTTGAGTAGCTCACTCCCCCTGGCTAAGAGTTCTTGGTTACAGATCCCAAGAAAATTCTCTTCAGGAGGAAGGGGAGGCTGCTCACAGTAGCCATTATTCTTTCCTTGACTTTTGCTTTCTTTAAGACCCCCTCGCTCCACTGGTATTACTGCTGCAATATTCCATACTTCCTTCAACGCCCTCGCCTTCAACGTTGCTGCACCACGTAAAGCTACAAAAACAACCAATTATTAAATGAAATGTTTCAAAATGGACCCATTTTTAACAAAACATGTCAATATTGGTCCCTTTAGATTCTGCAATGCTAGGGTTTGAGGTTTACCGGTTGCAGCGGCAGCGGTGAGAGTTAAAATATCTCCGTGGGATTTTACATTAACCGCAGAGCTGACAGCGGCAACAAGGTGCTCGCGTTCAGCTCCCATGGCCTCCGCAGCCTCGACACACTGTGCAGCAACCAAAGTTGCGGCGGAGGCCACGGCCATATTGGTCTTGGCTATGTGCTCGTCTTTACAAGAAGACGATGCTGCTGCGGTGGCAGCAGCAATAGTAGCTACTGCTGCTGCCACTCCAGCAACCGACACAGCTGCATGGAGCTGTGCGTTGTGAGCTCGTGTCTCTTCTTTCTTTTTCTCTCTCCTTTCCTTTAACCATCTTCCTACTGTTTTTCCGGCGGGGGTGGTGCTACATCCATATCCGCTTCGGCCATTGGCAAACAAGGGTTGCAGGGTGTTGTTGGCCCGCAAAAACTGTATTTTATGAATAAAAAAATTGTGAATAATTTGACAAGGACTATAGAGGTTTGACGGTCAAAATAAAACCAAAAAGAAAAGCTGTTGCACAAATACAAAAAAGAAATATTTGTCCCCTGAAGGGATAATAAAGTTAAAGTTATAGGGGGCATCGAAGGTCTCACTTTTATCTTTCCCTCCAGATTTAAAAGAACAAAAAACAGATCATCACTGGTGCAATGATTTTATCTGTCTTCAATGTTACTGTTCGTATTAGAAAAAGCAAAGCATACCACTAACGACGTCGTCTTTATACAGAAACCTCTGAGGTGGTTTGCAAACAAAACCATCTTTATACGGCAACTTTGATTTGAAAACTCAAATAGCTAAAAGAATATAAATAAAAATATGTCCAATAAAATATATGACACGCCCTTTTTAAGTTTTAACACGTACATGGTACACTTTCGATTTCGACTTCATATTTGTAATGATGGAAGATATGCTTTCAAATAGTACTTGAACAGTTATCAAATTCAATTGTGTAAATATTTTTTTAACTTCCAATCCAGATAGGACAAAAATGAGATTGACGATTTATCAAAAACTAAAAAGATCAAAATTAAAGATCTGATCATGAACATATATTTGATAATTGTGGAAATAGAAACATCAAAGCGGAAGTGAGTACCTTAACGACGTCGTCATACTCATCGGACGGTGATATATGTGGACTGTCGATTTCTTCCATGTGCGATGGATTCAGTGGTCCACTACTGTGTGACAGCCTCCCTGACGCTAATGGCGATATATCCTGCCCCATTCATTCAATTCGTAATTTGTTTGTTTAAATAATCATACAAAACATTAAATCCAATAACTACCATTACATTTACATCATCTGTTCATATCACATAAATATGATCTATTTTACGAAGGATAAATTAATCTATTAAAAGTATTTCAATGTGAATGAAGACATGGAACTCACCGACTGAGACATGATTCGTTCAAGCACGAGCTGCGAAGTGGCGGAGGAAGCAAACGAAAATGTGTTGCCTGAAAGCGAAGCCGCCGTCGCCATAACCGCCGACTCCTCTGCTACATCGACGCCGAAAACACCACCGTTGTTCTCCGACGCAGTATTCGAATTTGTGGTGTTTCTACTAGCGGTTATTCCGGCCTTAGGAATCAACGGAGACGGCGGAGAAATAGAATGCAGAGTTTTGGAGACTTGAAGAGGAGCTTCACTCCATGACCTTGATAAAAACTCCATCGGCTTCCGTGGACTCTCCGGCAACTGAAACCCACCGCCAGAATTCTGCTCCTGCCATAAACTGTCCATTTTCGTTAGTGCGAGCGAGAGTTGTGTTGTTATTATTTGTTTTTTGGACCTTACCTTATATAGACAATATTTGACTATCAGTTGGTGTTAGAGTCTTAGAGACTTACAACCCAATAGAAGTTCGGGTCGGGTCGATATTTGGTAAATGACTAAATGGTTTATTATTTGGTTCCGGTAAAATAGTTAACGATGTGATTTCTTTTTTTTTTTTTTTTTTTTAAATCCATAGACCTACATTGTAACATACACTTTGCAAGATATTCGGCCAAGGTTATAGTGAACACATACATATATTCGTATAGAAAAAAAATGGACCAAATGTGAATAAATTCAACAATTCACTACCTCATGAGTTATTTTCCCTTACGTAGCTAATTTATTTTTTGAGTTTTTATATATTGTCATTTTCGACAAGCAAAAAAAAATGGACCAAATGTGAACAAATCAATACCAACTAATTTTTTATTTAACAACCAACTTTTAAGTTATCAACTAGTTTTTCAGCTAGTACGTTATACAACTAGCTTATAAGCTAGATTATTTATTCAAGTTCTTTTGAAGTGTCACGTTTAATAAGTCAGGTAGCTTATAAGCTAACTTTTTAAGAAATTTATTTAGATTAGTTTTTTATAAGTTTTTCTAAAAAATTTCTAATATATTTATAATTAATTATAAATGTCATATTTTTGTTAATGATTTTTAAGTTATTTTATATATTTTAGCTAGTTTATCATTTAGTTTTTATCAAACGTTATTTTTTATCAACTTACTTATAACCTAGCAGCTAGTTATTAAGCTAACAACTAATTTTTCAGCTATCAGTTAATTTTTCAGCTAACAACTAACTTTTCACCTAGTATGTCAAACATAATCTTAGATTAGCTTTTTAAAAATGTTTCAAATACAATCCTTAATAAATTATAGAAACACATTCTTTTAAATGTTTTTTTATGTTATTTTATATTTTTCAGGTAGCTTTTTAATTAGTTTTACCAAATATAATTTAAAACTAATTAGCTAACACGTCAAACGTAGCCTTATAGTTTTAACTTTCTATCTTATTTCCTAAAAAAATAAGTTATATTCCGATTAAATTTACTTTTATGGAGCAACTAATCATTTTAATTTTTATCAAATAAAATATTGTTAATTTAATTTTTTCAACCATTAATTATTTTTTAAATTGTATTGAAATAAACTAATTATTTACTTTTACAAAAAAAAAATGATAATGTCCGTTATCTAAATTGTTATATTTTAAGCATACAAAGTCTTTATTAAGATAAAACTTCATAAATGATCCTTATAGTTTTTAGAATTTAGGCTTTAGTCCCTAGCTTTAAAAAACTTTATGAAAAGATCCATGTGTTTTGAATTTCTTTCGTTCTTGATTCCTCACCAACATAAAAAGATTTTTATTCCATTTTCATTTTATTTATAATTAATTTGAACTAAACCTATCATACATACTTATAAAGCTAGTATTTTTTCTTGAATCTCATGCATTTGAAATCCTTTTTTTTTAACTTCCTTTTACCACATTCATTTGAAACTCCCATAACTTTTCAAATTTTTTACAATAATATTATAAATAATTTAAATACTGTTTTATAAACAAGAAAGGGTGTTTTATAACAATGTCTTCATCCCACATCGATGGTGAGAGTAAATAAGAAAAGGTTTCCTCTTCTATAAATAGGAAAGGTTGTGAAATGTTTCAAAGAGACCAAACCATAAGAACTTCCTCATGCCTACCTTTGTAGGATTTTAAAGGTTGGTGAGATTGTCTATATTGGTAAGTGTCCAGTTAACTTTTAGAATTCTAAAAATGGTTTTGAACCGAATTTTTTCAGGTTTAAACCGTGTTTCGGTTAGAAAAAAATTATGTAGTTGGGTATATTGAGTTGAACCGGAGCTGGATCAATAAAGGAATCAATTTCCTTTCACAACAAACACTGAAACTCCCATGATTTTTCAAAGTATTTTTAATAATATTATAAATAAGTTACATAATTTTATATAAATATAAAAAAGCATCTACCTAAACCTAAAATTATAACTGTTTGAAAAATCACTTTGATTCAAAAGCACGAAATATATACAAACCGGGTTTCACTAGAAAAAAAAAATTATGTAGTTTGATATATTTAGTTGATTCTATCCGAGTTTTGATCTATTTGGACCATAAAAGAAACTTTTTCCTTTCACTACATACATTTGAAACTCCCATGATTTTTCAAATTGTTTCAAATGACATTTTAAAAAGGTTACACAATGTTATATAAATATAAAAAAACATCTACCTAAGCATAAAATTATAATTGTTTGAAAATTCGATTTGATCATAAGCACGAAATATATACGCAGATTATATTTTATAAACGAATTCTTTTTATAATGAACTTTTGAATCTTGAAAATACATATAAACAAACTTTCTACATTAAGTACCTAACTGAATTTATGATTTTAGAATTGAACAAAAAGTTATTCAATAAAAACTTACTTTTTTGGATAGCAACTTATGAGATTATAGAAAAATGGATCTATTGAACAATAAAGAAAGAGTAAACAAGAGAAAGGATGTTTTACTAAATAAGTTGAATAATGTTTTATTAACAAGAAAGCTTGTTTTATTACAATCTCTTCATCCCACATCAATGGTAAGAGTAAACAAGAGACCGTTTCCTCTTCTATAAATAAGAAAGGTTGTGAAATGTTTCAAAGGGACCAAACCATGAGAACTTTCTTATGTCTACCTTTTTAGAATGTTAAGGGTATTTTTTGGTGAGATTGTCTTTATAGGCAACTGTCCATTTAAGTTTTAGAATCCCGAAAATGGTTTTGAAGAAGATTTTTTTTAGGTTCAAACAGAGTTTTAGTTGAAAAAACGTTATGTAGTTTTGTATATTGAGTTAAATCGGTATGAGTTTGATCAATTTGGATCGATAAAGGAAGCATTTTCCTTTCAGCACATACATTTGAAACTCCCATGATTTTTCAAATTGTTTCTAATAATATTATAAATAAGTTACCTAAACATAAAATTATAATTGTTTGAAAAATAAATTTGATTCAAAAACACAAAATATATACACACCGGGATTCAATAGAAAAAACATTATGTAGTTTGACATATTTAGCTGAACCGGTCTGAGTTTGATCAATTTTGACCGATAAATGAAACATTTTCCTTTCACTACATTTGAAACTCATATGATTATTCAAATTTTTTATAATAATATTATAAGTTACATAATGTTATATAAATATAAAAAAATCTACCTAAACATAAAATTATAATTGTTTGAAAAATAACTTTGATTCAAAAGTACGAAATATATACTCGATTATATTTTATAAATGAATTCATTTTATAATGACATTTTAAATCATGAAAATACATATAAACAAACTTTCAAATGACTAAGTCATGAAATCTTCCTTGCATCTAACTTTGTAGGACGTTGAATGTATTCTTTGGTAAGATTGTCTTTGTCGACAAGTGACCAATTAAATTTCAGAATTTCGAAAATGATTTTTGACCGTATCTTTTAGATTTGGATCGATTTTAATAAGGATCCGAGTGTCTTATGGTTGAGTTAGGAAAACTCGCTTCCATTGGAGGCCGAGTTTAAGTAACATGTCGAGTATTTGGTTGTGTTACCAAAGTTTTACAACCATGTATGTAATACAATTTAAAGTTTTAACCTTATAAAAGATGTCATTATTATCATATGTTCTACATAATTATGGTAATATTTATGATACAAAATATTTTTTTTGCTATTTAATATTAAAAGTTGTCTCCATTATCATATGTTATACACAATGATAAAATTTAAGATATATAAAAAGATGTCTCTATTATCGTATTTTCTACATAATGATAATATTTAATATAAACGTTTTAGTTTAATATGAAATTATTATTTAATAGATAACAATAACGATTTATTTTTAAATTTTTTTTTTCTATTTTAATCATATAACTTTGTATATGCAAAACAACTTCAAGTTCCAACCTTATCTCTTATAATACAGTTCAACATAATAACAATACTAAAAATCATTTTTTATAGTTTCTATGAAATTATTATTTAATTGTTAATAACAATGATTTAGTTATTTTTAATATAAAATATTTTTTTATATCACACGCAACGCGCGGACATTCTCCTAATTTAAAGTAAAACCAAATAAATAACCCTCAAGGGCCCACATCTCTCTCTCTCTCTCTCTCTCTCTATATATATATATATATATATATATATATATATATATATATATATATATGAGTTAAGAAAAAAAGTCAAAACACTACCCTACCCCATCTTCTTTTCCCCCCAACCCACCTAGCTTCCCTCTCATATGCACCATTTTTTCTTTAACATACCACCCAATTCGAGAGTTTCACCCAGTTGTTACCGCCTCAAGCACTGAGTCCCACCCATAATGACTCACAAATCCACCCATGGAACAAAGGTGATAGTTTTTTTCAGTCTATTGTTATAATCGAGGCTCGCTAGCACCATCCCTACATCAACTTGCATGCATCAATCTATTATCATCATTCACATCAACAATCGATCACTACTATCCCATTTAATTACTATGGATGTATAAAACAAAATTGAAGAACAAGAAGATGTCTGATATGTGTGTGTCTATATGGACTCTCGAAGAACACGAGTTGACAATGGGTGTTCCACCGCCAATTAACCCACCAAGGATGGGTAAAAAGATAAAGAATAGAGGTATTACTTCTCAAATCGGTTATTAGCCAATACCAAGAACAATGGTTGGATTCTTTTTGTTGTAAGTGTTGATTGACGATTGACACAAAGGACCCCAAAAAATAAGAGATTTACAGGTTTATGTAATGAAGATGATGAATAGGCGAGAATCCTCCCTGTTTTATTAGGGCTCAGACCAAAATGAAAAGGGAATGTTCCAGATTATCACTTGATTTCAATATTGATGCCCAATTTCTCCATTGTTGCTCGATTTAAGACATCCCACTCCACCTTTACCCCCACCCTTCTATCTCTTAAAAACTAGCTTGATTTGAAAGGTGTATAGATTCGCCGAAGAAAGTATTACCTTTGAACGCCTCAGATGGAAAATCTTAGTACCATACACATCCAGACGCATCTTCTCTCTCCTTGATTTCATCAATGGCGAATCCTAGGAATGCAACAGAGGGGCGATGGCTATCGTTTTATACAATATGATATCTCTAGTGTTCGTCTTAGATCTCATTTTACATCCCTTAATCACCATGTTGGTTCTTCTCACTTTGCTCCTAGTTTCGATCTCTACCATAGTATTTTCATATTTCCCCTAAGTAAATTTAAAAAAAAAATTGCTATCATTTTCTTTGCATCCAACGAAGTATTTTGATATCCTTCATGGAAATCGAAGCTATAGGTTTGTAACGCCGCAAAAATCCAAGGTACAAATTTCATTTTCAGTTCAATTAAAACACTTTAGTAGCTTTGTCTAAGACATTAAAAAGAATTTCAAATAAAACAATTATCAGAGTCTAATCCCAAAGATCATATATTACAGAAAACACGGGTGTATGCGTTGCGATCATCCCAAGCTCTTTCGTTTTAAAACTGGAGCACCTGAAACAAAAACTAAAACCCATAAGCATAAAGTTTAGTGAGTTCCCCAAATACCACATACCATACATATCAAACAATATATATGTGCCATACATAACCGCGAGTCATACATATCATTCATATATATCATAATCAATAAAGGTGTTATGTGTCGCACATAGTCTTGTCGTTATGCCACGAGCCACCTCATGGTCTTTCTTACTAGGCCGGGGGCCACAACCCTAGGTCTTACAGACAAGTGCCAGGAGCCACCTCCTGGTCTTCCATGAAAGCATCACAAACACAACTAGCATACAATTCTACCATTTGTACCGATTAATTGCCAGAGTTCAAACTCTGGTCTTGCATGCAGATTGCTAAGGGCCACCCCTTGGTCTTCCTATAATACACAAACCACATGGGCCGGCATTGGTACCTTCGACCCATAGAATAGTGAGGAGACTCACCTTGCAATGTTAAAGCTTGCTGCACGAAACCCTAGGTATTGACCTCATGACTTCCCAAATTAGCAATATCCAAAAAAAAACATCCCGTAACAGCTAAAATCCAAACCATGATCCATAATATAAACTTTGGGGGTAAAACGACCATTTTACCCCTGAACCATCAAGACTCACAACCAAGGCCCAAGCCCAAAACCTATAAGATCCATAAAAGCCTACTAATGGCCCAATTTTGCTAATTGGGCCCAATCCCGTATAGGACTTATCCTATATCTTCCTCGAATACAATTCAGATTACCTCAAACACCCCTTGGGATAAACTTGGACAAAATCATAAGTCAAAGGTCAAAGTCAACGCCAAAGTCAACGGTCCAGGTGACATAACTCGTCGAGTTCTCATCACACTACAGAATTGCGAAGAATCGATCCAACTCGCCGAGTTCCCCTTTAACTCGTTGAGTTGCTCCTTTTTCGACAAAATTGGGACAATCTCAAACCAACTCGCCAAGTTCCCCTATGAACTCGTCGAGTTCTTCAACCAGCCAACCCACTTAACGCATTAAGCCACTATTCTTCAAACCAAAGCCCTATCTTCCAAACCTTGACTGAAAAGATGTCTAGAAAGGTAAAGTTTATGCCTTTACCCAGTAAGAACCATCAAAATGGGCTTAAACTCAAACCCGTAGACTTAAGAATCTTATTCCTTAATCAAAAAACACCATGTCTTCAAGATAGAGCTCATAAACACAGATATGTACCTTAAAGGCTAAAAGGTCCTGCAAAGCTCATAAACACAGATCTGTACCTTAAAAAGCCATAACAAGGGCCTAATGGATGCATGGAGCTCTTAGGGCCATAAAGTTGGCCCCTTTATGCCATAAAAGCTCCCTAGAACCCTAGATCTGAAAGGGTTTGTCCAAATGGAATGTCCAACTCCCAAAACCACATCATTTGGACCAAAACAAGCAAAAGAACCCCAAGAAGAAGATCTAAGAAATAACTAGGCAAGGTTGAAACTTTTTACTAGAGAGATGAAGAAAATGAAGCAAGGACTCGGGATCTAGCAGCTCCTTGTTGTGTCACTAAGCTTTCCTTTCTTCCAATGGCTTCAAACACACAAAAAAACACTCAAAATGGCTCACAATCACTCAAAGATGCCTTAGGGTTTCATGGTTAGGGTTTAGGACAATGGAAGCTGGAAATGAGGACAACTTATGGGGTTTAAGT
Source organism: Lactuca saligna (assembly GCF_052625555.1). Taxonomy (NCBI): domain Eukaryota; kingdom Viridiplantae; phylum Streptophyta; class Magnoliopsida; order Asterales; family Asteraceae; genus Lactuca; species Lactuca saligna. The sequence continues at coordinate 313,103,332 of NC_136421.1, forward strand.
TGTTTAAATACGGTGCAAAACCCCAAAATTAGGGTTTCCCAAACCACTCCCAACTCATCGAGTTGGTCCTCGAAAACGCGTGTGATTAATACTTCCAACACGTCGAGTTTTTTCCTTAAACTCGACGAGTTGATATTTAGAAATGAGGTTTTATCTCCATAATTAACCTTCTAGATTGTGGATGTTACAACTCTCCCCCACTTAAATTAGATTTCATCCTCGAAATCGTTCCTTATTAACACTCATATCAAGACAATCAATCTGATGATCATGATTGGAGCTTCTGCGCATAAAAACAACCTTTTTAAGGCAACCGAAACCCAACCTGAAACTTTTATACTGAAAATAACACCCAAACCTTCAACCTTTGTAAACCACCACTACCTTCTGAGACCTGAAGTCTACAATGACCTGAATTCCCGACAGACCGTTCATGTTGAAACAACCCATGCCATTTATTACCGATTAACAAACCAATTATAAACCTTTCAACTCTGATCATACAACTGTTGGATTTGGTGTCTAAGCCCATAACTATAATTAGGATATACTTAACCTAATTGTAGCATGGTCCTTGTGGGATGCCTTCACCAGTGCAGTTTGATAGGATGGACTTTTGCAAATAAGGTTATTTATGATTTATTAATATATTACAAGTATAATATATTAATATGAAATCATATTATTATTTAATTAGTATTGATCAAGAATTAATTTTGTGGTCAAAAGAGACTAATTAAAGATATGGGGATTGATTGTGCAAATCAATCATTCTTATAATGTGGGCTAATGGTCCATAGTTATTTAGGATGGGCTAAACCATTAATCAATGGATATTTCATGGAGGTTTAACCCATGGAAGTGTTATAGTGCTCAAAACCCAACATTGGTATCAGAGCCTAGGATTGTTTTCTATTATATTTGATACTAGCTAATTATTCAAAGTTGAAAAAATCGAAAAAACTACACTCTGACAGGGAGACTCGAGGAGTCCATATATGAAATCATCGAGTTCATGCTCAAATGTGTTGAACTTGTCGAGTCCAGTATCTGGCTCGACGAGTTGGCCATGCAGTGGGCAGTTTTTCGGGGTTTTTGGCCTGTTTTGGATTAGGAACATTACCACAAACTGTTTTGGTTCATAAAATTGTTTTTTTAATGATAAGGTAATGTTAATACCCATCCAATAACATGATATTTGTCAAATTCTAAGATAACTACTAGTTTTACGTAATACTAGTTATTTGTATAATTTGAAGATATGAATCAAGTTAGGTCAAATTGGTAAATGATCATCCTATCATCATTGGATTAGTTAATTTGATCTATGATTGTTTCTTGAATATTTCCATTACTTGTCCTCAATTTATGGAATGTAAAAAGTCACACCATTCATGGAACATTAATTTTCATAAGTTATGAAATACCAAGAGTCATGAAAAGTTCATAACTTGTCTTCAAGTTATGGAATTGGAAAGATGTCATTTATGCAACTTTAAAATCCATAAGTTACGAAATTCAAAAGTGTTTACAAGTTACAAAACTTTCCCTCAACTTTTGGAACATGAAAAGTTACATTAATGAAATTTCAATTCCATACCTTAGAGTTTTAAAAGTTAAAATTCAACCGTTTATACTATTATAATTTTAAAAGTTAATACTTATATATATATATATATATATATATATATATATATATATATATATATATACACACATATATATATATACACACACACACACACACACACATATATATATATATATATATATAAGAACAAGTCAGTCTTACCGTTAGTAGACCTAATTCACGAAGTCGGTCTATAAGGGGGGTATAAGGTTACTCCCTATAAAATGGCGGTTTAATGGGTGTCCACTCTCACCCACCACTTTCTTGACTGGTGGATGGTCGTTAGCCGAACGGATAGGACAAGACATTAATTATCCCTCATTAAAAGTATAATGATAAAAATATAAAGTAACTAAACCTTTTATTAAATTCTCAATCTTAGTTACTTTAGGAAAAATGTGAAAATGGTGCTAATCCATAAAATTGCACTTTGCACCTTGTTAAGTCGTAAGTGGAGCGTGTGTGGTTAATCGGCACACTAATTTGGGACTGACGATGTGTGGCAAAGAGTAACTTTGATGTTAATCATAGATCAATAGAGCGTGTGTGGTTAACCGGAACATTGCTTACGTGATTTGTAACATTAGGTGTACCAAACTAATTTGTATGGTTATTCACACCTTGTTAGTGATCCTCAGCATCCTAGTCACAAACTTGAAGGTCACAATCGAGATTTAAACATGCCATTAAAAAGTTCAATGAATCTCAAAGGATCTAGGAATTTCAAATCCAATTGAAACTTAATAATCTACTTCGTTTTTCATGGTGGAAATGGGTAAATCGTCATTTACCCACCTTCAAATATTTTACAATTGGATTACGACATCCCTCTTCACAATTGTAAAATATTGTGTTGGGTCCTAGCCTTAATATTTTGTTTTGGGTGTTATATTAATGACTTAAATCAACTAACTTGAATTTCTCCCTTTATAGATGTCTAGGTCAGAAAACTATGGTCTTCCCGAATCTATTGGAAAAGACTTTCCACATGAAGATGATATTCCACAATATCATACTTCGCTTCCTCCACCTCCTCAAATTATTCTCCCTGACCCACAAGCTTGAAGATTTGAAAAGTTCAAGGTAACTCAAGCCCTACTTTCAATGAAACATCAAGATGGAAAGTGTATATGTGCTCATGTCCTTGACATGAAGCTGCGTATTGATGGGCTGGGAATGTTGGGTGTCGTGTTCCCGAGGAAGTTGGCTATTGATTTCGTTCTTCAGTCACTTACCAAGTCATATAGTGAGCTCATTAAAGACTACTATGTGACAGATCACGACATGACCCTTATTGATCTTGCATATTTGCTAATTGTTGCTGAATCAGCAATGATTTGGCGCAATAATCAAGCAAAAATGATTGGAAGATCTACTTACCAAGTTGACATGAGCATAGGCAATGACATCGATAGTTCAGAAATGATTCCTTCTCCTAAAGGAAAGGAATTGGGCATGCTCAAAAGCTTTGATCACAAGAGAAAGGCCGGTTCTGGGATTGTCTCTTGTGCCAATGCAAAAGAAGCCACTTGTTTCTACTGCCATTTGAAGGGACACTGGAAGCGAAGCTGCCCAAACTACCTGAAAGATCTAAGAGAAGGTAGAATCAAAAAGTTTGACTCTGCTTCAGGTAAGCCAACTATCTAACTCTATTAAGTTCCCATTGGTAGATTTTTAATACATGATGTGATAAGATTACATTTTGATATTTTGTAGATTCAAAGGAAGCTTAAAGGAAAGGCATGCAGAGTCTGATTGCGAAGAGATGGATTTCGATCGCATGGTTCGATGATTGGATATTTGAGCTGATGCTAGGAGTTGTGATAGATTGCTTAGAAATTTGTAATAGCATAGTTTTCGTTTGTAATTTCATTGTAAGGAAAAGTTTTTCCGCACATTTTTATAAATAAATAAATAAATTTTGAATTTTATCTTATTTTATATTTCCTTGCAATTGTAACGACCCGTTCCCGGTATGTTGATTTATTGGTAATTATAGTGAGTTTTTCAAGAGGGACTCGGCGAGTTCTAGCCTGACTCGCCGAGTAGGGTCGCGCCTGAGGGCACGCGTGAGCCGGGGACTCGGCAAGTCCATATCCCTGACTTGGCGAGTCCATCTGTCTGGGTGAAACCCTAAAATCCCCGGGTTGCCCACTATTTATACCACCTTATAGCCCCCATCCTCGCCTCCCTCACCCTGAGAACGCAGTGTTAGAACCCTAAACCTCCCTTGAAGAGCTTATAGGTGTTTTGGTGCCATTTTGTGAAGGTGTGAAGAAGGAGAAGAAGGAAGAAGCAAGGAGAAGTGTTGTAGTGCAAAGATCCAAGGCCAAATCAGAGTTAATTGAGGTATTTTCGGAGTTCCATCTTGTTATATGCTTTAAACTTCCATTAGAGCTCTCCTAAGAGCTAGTTGATGCTTGTTCCAAGCCTTACACTTGCATGAACGTCTTATTAAGTCGAAATAGCTATGGATCTGAATGTTGGGGTGTTGTAGAGCCCAGATCTACTGTCTTTTTGGAGTTATATTACATGATAACCATAGATCTACCCATTTTATGCATCTTTTAGCCTTATTTCCCCTATTCATGAGGTTGTGCACGTAAAGTTGGAAACTTTACGTGGTAAATCAGCTTATTGGACTCAGATCTATCAATTGTATGCATTGGATTCAAACAAAATCGAGTAAAAATCAGTTGCATGGCGGCAACTCGGCGAGTCGGAAGAACGAATCGACGAGTTGGGTCGCGAGTCCCGAGTTCTTCAGTTTTATCAGTGTCGAGTGGACGAGGTGAGTCAGAGAGTGGACTCAGCGAGTTGAGGGTGAACTCAGTGATGGAGGGACTCAGCGAGTTGTTCATCAACTCGGCGAGTCCAAGGCAATCTTCTTGGGATCAAGAACAACTCGTCGAGTCTGTTCATACGACTCGGCGAGTCGGATGAAGATTGTCTGAGTTCTTGGATCAAGAGGGTACTCGTCGAGTCGATGCCAGACTCGACGAGTAGCAGTGAGTAAAAGTGAAAAGTGAGAGTAGGACTCGGCGAGTTGGGTGGCCCAACTCGGCGAGTCAGCCCAAAGGAGAGTTGACTTTGACCGAGGGTAAAAGAGTCATTTTACCCCAAGCGCAGTGTTTAGTATTTGATTGAGTGTGTTTATGGATTTGTAGCCGAGGAGATTCAGGAGCAGCCGCCGTTAGCTTTCCGAGCCACACACTCAGCAGCCAGCTTACGAGGTGAGTTTCCTTCCAGTAGGAACGGGTCTAAGGCCACAATGCCGGCCCGTTCAGTTAGCAGTAGTTTCCGGATTTAGGTCCGATGCAGTAGTTAGTATGTTCGATGCCTTCGTGGTTCGAACAGGATTTGTGTGCTATGTTTTATGTGTTAAGTATTGTGTTACGGGCCGCGGCCCGATGTAGCATGTCGTATATGTGTTATGCTAGTTGATGTGTTATGCCATGCCATGTTCAGTCAGTCAGTTCCGGACTTCGGTCCGATGCAGTTAGTTCCGGACTTCGGTCCGATGCAGGGGACAAGGTCCCAGTCAGTTCCGGACTTCGGTCCGATGCAGTTAGTTCCGGACTTCGGTCCGATGCAGGGGACAAGGTCCCAGTCAGTTCCGGACTTCGGTCCGATGCAGTTAGTTCCGGACCTCGGTCCGATGCAGGGGACAAGGTCCCAGACAGTTCCGGACTTCGGTCCGATGCAGTTCCGGGCTTCGGCCCGATGCAGTGGGCAAGGCCCAATATGTGTTTATGTGTTATTGTATGGTATGTGGTAGTTTGGGGGAGCTCACTAAGCTTCGTGCTTACAGTTTCAGTTTGGCTTCAGGTACTTCCGCAAGCAAAGGGAAGAGCTCGGGGTGACAGCATCGCACACACCACAGCATAGCTTTTATCCTGGGGATGTCTCTTGATGTTTTGGATTGATGTAGTATGATACAGTTTTCCGCACAATATTTTATTATGTTTTGGGGATACATCGCGTATGTTTTATGTTATGGTACTTATATTATGGTTTTGATTACATGGAAAAACGAAAATTTTTGGGTCGTGTTTTTGGGTCGTTTCAGCAATGGCATATGTGAAAAATTGATGTTTGTATTTTTAGCAATATGGATTTGATTATTTTATTTATGGCAGTGTCAATATTTACCAAATAAGGAAAGATTCTCATCACCCAAGTTTCAATTGGATAGAAACTTGGAATCATGCAACTTATATTGTGTGATGTATGAGAACCTTCATCTTTGGGAAATTAGGACTAATTCCTTGTTCACATGTATATGTGAGTCAAGTGAAGGACTAAGGGATTGAGTACACATTCTTGTGCCCTGGTCAAGTCCACCACAAAGAACGATAAGACTATTCGTTATGGTTTACTAAAGTTAGTAAATATGGTTATGCTTATAAGATTAAGTATAATTATGGGTCATTGAAAAGTCTCAATGTATAGCAGAACGAATAAGAAGAATCAAAGTCAATAGAAAAATAAAAGTTCATTCAATCTGAAAAGATGGGAGAGTACTTGAGTATCGTGTTTTATGATCATCTTAATGATTATGAAAACCATATCACAAATTGATCCTCTAAGGACAATGTAGTGCATTTGTTTGGCTAAGAAGAGGAATCGGGAATTGTTGAAATGGTTAAATCAATTAAAATGAATCATACTTCGTTCCAAAATCAAATCTTAGAGTCTTACTCCAAGATTGTATATTGAGTGACATATCAACAACTATAGAGTAAAATGTTTTCTACTTTGTACATTTGAAATTGGTAAGTTCTAATGTTTTGGATAAAACAAAGATCAACTAATACCGATTGTCAAAAGTGTTGTCTTGATAAAAACCGCACTAACCCCTCAATATTTGGTTGTCAATGAATGTTTCTTGACAAATAGAATCCTATATGTCAAGAGGTTAATGGAAGTCTTAAAGATCTTGACAAGTTTCAAGAACTAATCAAGAATAAACCTATTGTTAATCACTAGCACACAACTTGAGGTTTATAACCAATTGTTTTGACATATGTCTGTGTCATTCCAGTTAAAGTTGACTATGCACATGAGTTCTATGAGTTCTAAATTGTGTGCATAACAACCTGGAAGCAATGGTAGGCCCTTATGCTTCCAGGTGGCAAGAAATTAAGATTGAACAGGTTCAGTCCATATGAGTTTGGATTTGTCGCAAACATTGTCTTGTGATTATGTGTAACATACACGTTAATGACCATGTATGATTATTGTGTTTTGTAAGCTTGATAGCTTAAAAGTGAATATTAATATATAATATATGATTTTGAGCGTTGCATTCTAACTAGCTAGTTTTTACTAGAATTGAAGTATAACTATGCTTAGAATCATTCAGAATGTGATGGGAAGTTTTATGAGATTCCGATCAAAAAGTCAAATATTAAAATAAACGAAAATGTAAAATTTAAGTTGGAAATAAGTAAAAATAATGTTACTGAAAATTTTAAATTATCTCGTTAGAAACATTTAGGCGAGAAACCTCATCGAAATCCGAGTTATAACGAAGAAGTTATGACTTATTGAAGTTCACGACATACCCGACATGGCGCCGTATGACGTAAAAAATGAGTTTTTGATAAACTACTTTTTAGACTTCGTGATCTAAATGAAAGTCATAGTATTCGTGAAACCAATAACTTTCATAAAAAGAACGTTCAAATCTGACTTAGTATGCGGAAGTTATGATTTTTCTAAGAATCGAAATAGTAGTATTCAGCTCGAAATTAGAATTATAGATCGAGCAATTTTTAGCTGATACAACCTAAACGAGAACCGAATATCTTATTAATAGTAGTTCTGTTGGATTAGTGTCTAAGTCCATAACTATTTTGGTATGTACTTGACCCGATGGTGCATGGTCCTTTTGGGTTGCCTTCACCAAAGCAACTTGATTGGAGAAATGAATAAAGAGAGAGAGGATAATATGATTTATTAATATGTTATAAGAATAATATATTAAAGGAGAAATCATATTTGTTTAATTAATATTGGTCAATAATTAATTAAGAATTAGTTTTGTGATCAAATGTAATTAATTAAACTAGAGGGGCTGATTTGTAATTATGTGATAGTTACAAAATAAGGTAAGGATTATCTTATTTATATGGTGGACGAATTTAAGGTTGGAAAGCCTTAGAATTCGAGTATGATAAGGATTCAAGGATTATCTTATTGGTTGCTTAATGGATAATCAACTAGATAAGGATAATGACTGCAACCCTATCTCTACACCTATATAAACACCCCTAGGGTCATGAATTCGTGTATCCCTTCCCAAGAGGTCCTAGATACGAATTCTAACCTCTCACCTCTCTCTTTATACCTTCTCCATTTGCTTATGGTGTTTGTAAACCATTAGAGGAGTGACACTTGTGACTCTAAGCCTTCCAAAGTCATTACAAGGAGTTTTGGGATTGTTATTGCTACATAACAATCAAGGTATGATCTTAAACCTAATTACATATTAATATGATTACTTGAATGCTAGAATTAGGGTTTATAGTCTTGGATTCAAAGCATGTACAATAGAGAAACCTAGATCCAAGCATTAGGGTTTGTATGAGCACATAGGATGTCTTATGACCAAAACCCATCAGTGGTATCAGAGCCTAACTTGGTTTCAATTGTATTGATGCATTGTATAACTGGAAAATCATTTTTTGGGCTTTATGGCTGAGGAACTCGGCGAGTACCACAGTGTACTCGGCGAGTAGACCTCAACTCGGCGAGTACAGTGTGGTACTCGGCGAGTTCGAGCGTCAGATAATGCTTATCTCGGGATTTCTTGCTGTTTTTGCATTTGGATAGTTACCTTATCATGTTAGATCAATATAAATCCGATTTTATGATATATATGACTATATTCTTGATCTAATTAAAGATAATTATCAATTAACAAGATAATTGTTTCCTTATAAGATAATTGATTAATTATTTTGAGTAAATTGATAAATTGTTTTGCAAGAAATCATTAAATAAATCAAATATGGATAATTATGTGATTAAATGTTAATTTAAAATTATTTGATCCTTGTTGTTATGAAAGGTTTCATATTTTCCCCTTTAGGTTTTATAGTTTAAATTTGAACCCAAAATTTTTGAAGTTTTGAAATTTAAATAGTTAAAACCCTAATGTTTTGAAAAAGGTTTCAAAACTTGCCCTCAAGTTTTGGAATTTAAAAGTTGATTAAAGGTTTAATTAGAAATGTTAAATTCTAAAACTCTAGTAATATTTTGAAAAGTTCAAATCACACCCTTATGGTTTTATTAATTAATTAAGGAGTATAATTAAAAGAGGTTTAATAAATCCATAAAAGTTTAGGTTAACTATTTAATTGAATTAAAAGTGTAATTGTTAAAGTTAACCATATAGTATTTTAAAAGTGTGAAATACACCCTATACTATATATATAACATTAAAGGTCTAACATTATATATATGTATGAGTAAAAGTCAGTCTTACCGTTAGTAGGCCTCATTCACGAAGCTGTTCTATAAGGGGTGTTTAAGGAAATTGCCTATAAAATGGCGATTGAATGGGTATCCACTCTTACCCACCGCACTCTTGACTAGTGGAGGGTCGTTAGCCGAACGGGTAGGATAGGACGAAACCTTCCATTATAAGTATAATGAAATACAAAGTAACTAAATGTTTTTCAAATTCCCAATCTTAGTTACTTAGGCAAAAGTGAATTGATGCAATTCCATGAAATTACACTTTGTGCCCTTGCGAAGACGTTAGTGGAGCGTGTGTGGTTTACCGGCACACTAAATGGTTCTAAGCAAAGGTAGCAAAGGGTGACTCAATGTTTGTCATAGTTCGGTGGAGCGTGTGTGGTTTACCGGCACATCGAATAGGTGATTGTAACATGTGAGGGCACCATGTAGTTTGCATGGTTATCCACACCCGCTTTGTGATCCTCGGCATCCTAGTCACAAACAAGAGGGGCATATCGAGATTTAAACATGCCATTGAAATGTTCAATGAATCTCAAAGGATCTAGGAGTTTTCATAGATTTAAAACTTAAATTTCTTTTTCGTTTTTCATGGTGGAAATTAGTGAATCGTCATTCACTTACCTTCAAATGTTCTGCAATTTGGGTTACGGCATCCCTCTCCCGAGTTGTAGGATATTGTGTTGGGTCCTAGCCTTGGAATTTCATTTGGGTGATTTACCAAGGACTCAATCAATCAACTAACTTGAATTCGTTTTTCTCCCGATGTCAAAGTTCGACAACTATGGTCTTCTCAAATCCCATGGAACAAGCATTCCACATGAAGATGATATTCCACGATTCGATCGAGGAACAAGAAATCATGCTTCACTTCCTCCTCCTCCTCCAATTATTCTCCCTAACCCACAAGATTGTAAAATTGAAAGGTTCAATATCACTCAAGCCCTTTTGGCAAGTAAACATAAAGAGGGCAAGTCGGTGTGTGCACACGTCTTAGGGATGAAGTCACACATTGATAGATTAAGAATAATGGGATCCGTTGTCGGTGAAGCGATGGTTGTTGATTGGGTTCTTCAGTTACTTCCCAACTTATATAGTAAGTTCGTAAGAGAGTACTATATGATGAGCTACGACGTGACCCTTATAGATCTCACCTATATGCTTATTGCTGCTGAATCAACAATGGTTTGGCGCAATAGAAAAGCAAAGTTGATTGGTGAATCTGCCTTCAAGACCTCTATGGATATAGACAATGGCAATGAAAGACATGCAATGATCGAAAAAGTTTGATCATAAGAGAAAGGCGATGTCTGAAGTAGTTCCATGTGTTGTTCCAAAGGAGTCAATTTGCTTTTATTGCCAAGATAAGGGGCATTGGAGACGAAGTTGCCCTATTTACCTAAGAGATCTAAGAGATGGGAGAGTCAAAAGTATGACTACGCTTTAGGTAAGAATCCACTATCTAACTCCATTAAGTTCCTATTCATTGATTCTTAATACATGATGTGATAAGATTACATTTGAATGTTTTGTAGGATCGGTGAAAAGAAAGGAAGCTTGATAAGAGAGCAAGATGAATCTAATCACAAGAGATGGATCTTGATCGCATGGACTTGAAGATTGGATTTTGAGCTTAGATAGTTATGATAGAGTTGTTAAAAATTTTTCATTTTTTTACATAGTTTTCAATGGATTTTGCATTGTAAGGAAAAATGTTTTTCCGCTGCTTTTATAAATAAAATAAATTTTGACTCACTTATTTATTTGTTTCCTTGCAATGAAATCGTTATGTAAATTGATGTTTGAATATTTCTACAACGAATGGATATGATTCTTAGTTATGTTATTTATGGAAATGTCAAGAATTTACCAAATAGGGAGAGTTTCTCATCGCCCAAGTTTCAATTGGACAGAAACTTGGAATCATGCAACGTGGATGCACGATGAATGAGAAGTTTCGTATTTGGAAATTGGACTAATTCATTGACAAAGTGTCAAGTGAAGGACTAGGAGATCGAGTACACAAAGTTGTGTGTTGATCAAGTTCACCATAAGAGTAACAAAGATATTCGTCATGATTTACTAAAGGCTTAGTAAATATGATTACAAGATTAAGTGTAATTTTGAATTGATTAAAGGGTTTAGATCAATAGCAAAACGAATAAGAAGAATCAAGTAGGCAGAAAGATAAGAGTTTCTCCATTCTAAGAAGAAGGGAGAGTAGCTTTTATGCTTTATGATAGGTCTTAATGATTGAGAACCATATCTCAATTGATCCTCTAAGTGAGTCTTGGTACAATTGTATGTCCAAGAAGAGGAATCAAAGATTGAAGAAATAAGTCAATCCTACTTCGTTCCAAAACAAGTCTTAAAGTCAAGATTGTGACATTGAGTGAATAGTATTAAGAAGGTTTATAACATTCATCAATTGTGGAAAGTTGTGATGTCGTGGATAAGACAGAGACCAACTAAGACCAATTTATGAAGTGTTTTGATAAAAGCTACACTAACTCTTGAATATTTGGTTGTCAACAAATGTTTATTGACAAGAGAATCTTATATGTCAAGGAGTCAGTGGGAGTTTTAATGGTCTTGAAAGGTTTCAAGAACAAATCAAATAAACCTTATTGATCATCACTAGCACACGAGTTGAGGTTTACAACCTATCGTGAAGACATTATTTTGTTTCTGTGCCAATCCAATCGAGTTAATTATGCATGTGAGTCCTATGAGTTCTCATTTGAATGCATAAAAGGCAAGGACCTTGATCAATGGAAAGTACATTGATAGGAAAAGGTGAGCTGCTTAACTACTTGGAAGACGTGGTGTGCAGCTGTGCTACCATAAGGCAAGAAATCAAGATTAAGGAAGTTCGATCCATATGAGTTTGAATTTGTCGTAAACTTTGGTTTTAACAAATTCACATGGATAGGAACACATACACCGTTTAAATCTAAGTGTCATAAGATTTCCTCCTTCATGAAAATGATTGTGAGAAAAATGCTTTCACTAAGAAAGATTTTAAAAGATAGTGATTGTAAAATTGCATTCTCAAATTCGATCATGGTTACGGCATCCCTTTCCATAATTTGAATTGTGAGGTTTGGCAATTAGTCTTAATTGTTAAGACACACATATGAACTATCTAAGGCAAAAGTTTATAAGTTCAAGAAGCCTTGATAAAAGATTATCAAAGCACTAAGTATTAGAAACATGAACTTAAGAAATTCAATAAGTATTGTTTTTCTGAAAGTTAAGATGTTTATGAATACATGTCGAAACTAGTGGGAGCATAAGTGTTATGTTTTATAATAATCATCATGATAGTGGGAGCATAAATGTTATGATTGTATGATTATTAAGGCAAGTATTGCATAGTTGGCAATATTAATTATAGAAAACAAGAGTCATACTTTGCAAAGTTGTAAGAGTTGAAAGGTTGTTTTGCTATAATTAAGGGAGAGAATATTATGCTTCATTTCAAATCTAAAGGATTAGGTTGTGGAATGTTAATAAATTTAGTCAAGGGTACATAGTGTGTTCTTAAAATTTCGATTATGATTACGGCATTCCTCTTCACAATTCGAATTTTGAGAACATAGCAAATAAAACATTGTGCATCGTGTCCCATACGCTTCGGGTATAGGATGGATTGCAAATGCTTTAATGTTTAAGCATTCTAAAATTTTCCAAATGTCTAGCGCATTTAGAGGGAAAAGGGACTAGAATCGGTTTTGACTAAAATAATTAAACAACTATCAAAGGACAATCCAAAGTTCTACGAGGATTGGTCGCTTGTGAGTAGTTGGTAGTATAGTATTGGAAATTATGGAAATGTTTCCATATTGGATGGACAATATCGACATCATTACGAATAGATAAGATTCTATTAAGAAATTAGTTGTCATATGGAAAATTTGGAAGCGTGTCCATATTGGGAAGTAAATATTGAAAATCTATGTCTAGATTAGAAACTTTTATGCAAAAGGATGTTCAAAGGAATGTACTTTGAGTGAGAGACATCATATCTAAGAAATTGTCTTGTAACAATCTCCGATAGAGGAATTTGTAATATCATTGGCAATAGTCTTTGAGACTTTGGTGCAGTGACATTACAAAAGGATCGTTGCATAAAGTGTTAGAATCTAGTATATTCTATAAGTAACAAGAATTTGGTATTCTTACACTTAAGAAAATGGATTTGGAGTTGTAAAATGAGAATGATTGGAAATGTGTTCAATTTGTCTATTTCACAAAGGTAAGAACCATAGGTAAACATTGTGTGCATGCTAGGAGCATGGGACAAGTGTAATAATTCGAGTAAGAAGTTGATTACCCGAAATGACAAATAATGAGTAATCGATATGGTGATAAATAAAACGTGTTTTGTTTATACTCAAAGGTTTGAGGCCATATGGGATTAGTATTATTCTTGTGTTTCACTTTGCATGTTTTGACTTCCAGAATAATTGAGTTTATTAAGAATAATCGAATTATTCAAACGGGCCACAGTCGTTCATATGTTGGAAGTAGATATGAATGAAGACTGTCGTGAATTGGTGTGTGGATTGTCTAGAAGAGTATTAGACATAAGCAAATGTTTGCTGCAACGTTCATGAGTGCTTATGAATATGATTTGAGCATTGGATTAAACCCACGCTCACTTGGATCACTTCATGAATTGTATTACGAGTGATTAGTGAGACGATAACATCTTATATTCTTGAAACCGAGATGTGTGAGTTGTATCTTGCGAATCGGTTGCACATTGATAATATGTAAACGCACCAGTAACTTGGTGTTATAAAACATATTGTTGTGTGTAATTCGGTGAGTGAGTGCAAGCGAGCATTGTATCAAAGTTTATCCATTCCTTTTATCCAAAGTAGGATAAAAGCGATATCTTTGGGCCCCTCGATGGTTTAATGATGACATACGTAAATGCTCGGCCGGGCTAGGGCTAATTTGATTTGTTCAATTAGTCTGTCGTCATAAATCAGAAATCGAGAAGTAGTACAAAGAGAATGATTAGAAATCATATCTCATACGATATCTAGAATGGAGGAATATATGATCCCTTATCTAAGGACACGCGTATCTGTAGGATCAGAGTTGACAGCGGCTTTGGAAAGCTACGATTGCAGATCAGGATCTGAAGTCATACGCAGAATAGTTGTTAGACTTATCCAAGTGGGAGACTGTTGGATTAGTGTCTAAGTCCATAACTATTTTGGTATGTACTTGACCCGATGGTGCATGGTCCTTTTGGGTTGCCTTCACCAAAGCAACTTGATTGGAGAAATGAATAAAGAGAGAGAGGATAATATGATTTATTAATATGTTATAAGAATAATATATTAAAGGAGAAATCATATTTGTTTAATTAATATTGGTCAATAATTAATTAAGAATTAGTTTTGTGATCAAATGTAATTAATTAAACTAGAGGGGCTGATTTGTAATTATGTGATAGTTACAAAATAAGGTAAGGATTATCTTATTTATATGGTGGACGAATTTAAGGTTGGAAAGCCTTAGAATTCGAGTATGATAAGGATTCAAGGATTATCTTATTGGTTGCTTAATGGATAATCAACTAGATAAGGATAATGACTGAAACCCTATCCCTACACCTATATAAACACCCCTAGGGTCATGAATTCGTGTATCCCTTCCCAAGAGGTCCTAGATACGAATTCTAACCTCTCACCTCTCTCTTTATACCTTCTCCATTTGCTTATGGTGTTTGTAAACCATTAGAGGAGTGACACTTGTGACTCTAAGCCTTCCAAAGTCATTACAAGGAGATTTGGGATTGTTATTGCTACATAACAATCAAGTTATGATCTTAAACCTAATTACATATTAATATGATTACTTGAATGCTAGAATTAGGGTTTATAGTCTTGGATTCAAAGCATGTACAATAGAGAAACCTAGATCCAAGCATTAGGGTTTGTATGAGCACATAGGATGTCTTATGACCAAAACCCATCAAGTTCAACGGTAAAAAGACAGAAGAAAACGGACATCAGATGAAGAAGTTATGAATTTTTAACGGACTTTTCCTGTCCCGGCCTGTTAAAATATAACTTCAAATATAAAATCAAAATTAGCCGACAGAGTCTAAACGAAAGTTGTAGAGTATAATTTCTCCTACGCGTGGATATAAACAACCTCAAAACGGAGCTCGTATCCGAAAGATATGAATTTTTGAGGTTTTAGGCACAAACTTCGAAGTTGGAAGAACGTCCAGCGTACCAAGTTGTACGCTTAGCATATATATATATATATATATATATACGCCCAACGTACGAGGTATGTATGTGTAGTTTTGTGTACACGGTCCAAGATTTGCCACGTCGGCTACTCCTTCGCATGGCTCACATGTGTTCGTAGCCTTGACGTGTCCGGGATGATCCTTTAGTACGCCCAACATAGAAGTCACTCAAAACAGTACGCCCCACGTACTCCAAATTTACGCCCAACGTAATCAGGGGGTTCGCATAGTATAAATAGGGGTGTAAGGCTGCTGACTTAGGTTTACAAAATTAACATTTTTACACCCTATTTCATCTCTTAAATTTCCATAACACCCCCCCCCCCCGGAAGCCTAGGAAATCACCCCGACCCCTGAAGGAAGTCTCGACGCACCGAAGACTTGAAAAATAATATTTTCAAGTTGAAACTCTGCCCGCGCAAGGTCTGGTTTTCAACAAAAATCCCCAGTTTCGTCAAAGAAAGTAATTTGTAGACACGAAGTACTGCCCAAATTAACATTTTATCAATCGAATATTTCACGGTGAGTTTGATGTTATAGATCTGACCTTCTAACACCCAAAAGTCACGTAAAGGTCCCATCTTTACGTTCATGCATCGCACATATAGCTCTATTTGATGAAATAACTCTTAAAATGGTAACCTAGACTCAAAGCTCTCATGGGACTGCATAAAGCTATATGATTGGGACTCTTTGGACCTCTCAAGGTCCAAATCCAAAGTCTATTCCTCACTGGGACTCCATATGCTCAATATCCCAACTAAAGAAGGGGTAAAGAAACCCTAAATTCATGGGATCTACTATATACACAAAAATAGGCATGGATTCATACCTCAAACAACACCCTTTGATGAAGTGATAGTAGATCTGAGCTCCTCAATCAGTCCAGCTTTGAATCCTGTCCTTCCTTCTTGTAAGAATGCACAAATGGTGAAGAATTAGCTCCTTCCCTCACTCTTTATGCTCTCTGGTTCGTTAGGGTTTCTCAATTGTGTGTATGGCTACAAATGAAGGCCATAAATTCCTTTAAATAGGGCTCATGCCCGCATATTTAGGGTTTCTGTTAACAGCGCAGACTCGTTGAGTTTACTCATTAATTCGAGTCATCTGTCGCGATCCAACTCGATGAGTTTAGGTGCCAACTCGTCGAGTCCCTCTTCTCATCTCAAAACAAATATTGAAATTACGATACCTGGAAATCTGGATGTTACAATTCTCCCCCACTAGAATCAAACTTCGCCCTTGAAGTCTCATTCTGCAAACAACTCTGGATGCTGCTCCCGCATCCCTGCCTCCGGCTCCCAAGTCAGCTTGGACCCTCTCCGATGTTGCCATTGGACCTGAACCAGGGGCACCTCCTTGTTCCTCAGAACCTTGATCTTTTGATTCAAGATCGAGATCAGCCTCTCAATGTAGTTCAGGCTCGCATCCACCTGAATATCCTCTAGTGGCACTACTATCGTCTCATCGGCTATACACTTCCTCAACTGGGATACATGGAAGGTATCATGAATCTGTCTCAACTCCGCAGGTAGCTCTAAATGGTATGCTACCTTACCCACTCTCGCGGTCACCCTGAACAGACCAATGTATCGGGGCCTCAACTTACCCCTCTTCATGAATCGGATCACTCCTTTCCAAGGAGATACCATCAGGAGTATGAAATATCCAATCTGGAACTCGAGCTCGGATCGCCGCCTATCCGCATAACTCTTCTAGCGGCTCTAGGTTGTCCGCAATCTCTGTCTGACCTGTTGTATCTGCTCAGTCTTCTTAAGCACTTTCTTAGTGCTATCCTGATGGGTTTTGAGCATTCTAACACTTCCTAAGTGTACATGCAACCCTAATAACCTTGGATCTATGTTTGTCTAATTGTCATGCAAAGTTGAATTCCAAGGTTATATTCCTATCTAGCATACATGGGGAACAATTTTAACATAAAGTATAGATAGAATAACTTACCTTGTTGTTGTTTGTGTTCCTTGAAACCTTGTGAGCCTAGAACCCCAAGTGTGATGCCTCAAATGCTTCACACAACACCAAATGCTCTTGGAAGAACTTATGAGAGAACACACACTTCTTCAAAATCGGCCAAGCCCTCTTGTTTCTTAGTGTAGCCGATTTTAGGTGGAGAACATGTTACTTATATAGTGTTGACACATCTAGGGTTAAACCCTAATGTGTCATGACTCTTCATTTCCATGACCCATGGGTTTGTAACTCCCATGGAGCATCCTATGGGTGGAACCCAACTTGATAGTCCATGGAGCCTTTTAGCCCACTATACAAGATATGGATGATTTACATAATCAACCCATATATTTAATTAGTTATCTTTTGATCACTTAATTAATTCTAAATTAATTCTTGATCAAACTAATCAAATAATATTATTAATATATTAGAACTTATAATATATTAATAATCTCCAAGTGTTATTACTCTCAATTAGTCTATCCAATTGCATGGTGCCATGCAACCCAAATGGACCATGCCGGGTCGGGTCAAGTACATACCAGAAATAGTTATGGACTTAGACACCTTATCCAACAGTCTCCCACTTGGATAAGTCTAATAACTATTACTGCAAGTATGACTTCAGGAACCGATCAGCAATCGTAGCTCTTTTCAAGGTTTCTCGAAACTGAGAAAATGATGGTACGCCATTTAAGATAAGTGATCATATAATCCTCTATTCTAGATATCAGTCGGACAAATACATGGAACAATGTCTTACTTATTGTCCAACAATTTGTTTCCCGATTTCCGATTTGTTTGACAAAGAACTTCATTGAACACATCAATTTAGTTCTGACCGGGCTCGGTACATAGGTCAAAACAAAATCATCGAGGGGCCCAGATATCAGCTTCTAATCCAAGAAGGAACAGATAAACTTCGACTCATATGTTTGTTCTACTACTCATTGGATTACACACAAGAGCGCGATTTATAACATCGAGTTACCAATGCGTTTTTCGTACAATCAATGCATAACCAACTTGTAAGTAACAAATCATATCTCTAGGTTTAAAGACTTATATGATATTACCGTCTCACGATCACTCGAGATAGAATTCCATGAAGTGATTCCAGTGAGCGTGGGTTGAGTCCAATGCTCAGAACTTATGAGCACTCATGATTGTTGTAGCCTTGTCCCAGACCTCTACAACCAAACATGACAGTCTTGATTCATACCTACTTCCGACATATGACCGACTGTGGAGGTTTGAATAATATGTTATACCAAACAAAATTATTCTGGAAGTCAAAACATGCAAAAGAAATATAGTAAACGATCGACAAGATATAGTAACACTTTACTCATAAATAAAACACTTTTATTCATCATCTAATGTCAATTACACTTTACAAATTTCGAGGTTATCTAACTACTAAATCTAATATCATCCTTCAGCTCTATGCTCCGAGCATGCTGGAGATGCTTAACCCGAGTCAGTCCCTTCGTGAGGGGATCTGCCGGATTCTCATCTGATGATACCCTCTTTGCCACGAGGAGTCCTTCTTCGATCCGATGTCTGATGAAATGGTATTTTCTGTCGATGTGTCTGGATCTCCCATGATCCCTTGGTTCCTTGGCTAAGGCAACAACACTTTCACTATCACAGAAAATTTCCATTGGCTCTTTAATAGCTGGTACAACTCCAAGGTCTCCAATGAAGTTCCTCAGCCATAAAGCCTCCTTTTCCGCCTCGCTAGCTGCAATATACTCTGATTCACAAGTAGAATCTGCCACTGTCTCTTGCTTGGAACTCTTCCAAGAAATTGCTCCTCCATTTAGGGTAAAGACCCAGCCCGACTGAGAGCGGAAGTTATCCCTATCAGTCTGGAAGCTAGCATCACTATACCCTACAACTCTCAAGTCATCACTCCTACCGAGGGTAAGGACCCAGTCCTTAGTCCTTCGTAGGTACTTGAGAATATTCTTTACCGCAGTCCAGTGTGCCTTGCCAGGGTTCCCCTGAAACCTGCTAACCATGCTCAAGGCAAAGGCTACATCAGGTCGAGTACACGTCATAGCATACATGATCGAACCTACAGCCGAAGCATAAGGTACTCGACTCACTTCTGCTATCTCAGCCTCAGTGCTAGGGCTTTGTGTCTTACTCAATTTGGCGTTACTCTGGATGGGTAACTCTCCTTTCTTGGAGTCTTGCATTCTGAATCTCTTCAGAACCTTCTCCAAGTAGGTACTTTGACTAAGTCCAATTAGTCTTTTACTCCGATCTCTCAAGATCCTTATCCCCAAAATATAGGCAGCTTCACCAAGGTCCTTCATAGCGAAACACTTTCCAAGCCAGGACTTTACTTCCTGCAGGGTTGGAATGTCATTTCCTATGAGTAGTATGTCATCCACATACAATACCAAAAAGCTAACTATACTCCCACTAGCCTTGACATATACACAAGATTCATCTTCACTCCTAGAAAAGCCAAATTCCTTTACCTTTTCATCAAAGCAAAGATTCCATCTGCGAGGTGCTTGCTTTAATCCATAAATGGATTTCTCAAGCTTACACACTCTATTAGGGTACTTGTTGCTGACAAAACCCTCTGGCTGACTCATGTAAACATCTTCAGCCAACTTTCCATTAAGGAAAGCGGTTTTGACATCCATTTGCCAAATTTCATAGTCATGAAATGCGGCTATGGCTAACAGAACCCGAATAGACTTAATCTTGGCTACCGGAGAAAAGGTCTCATCATAATCCACTCCTGGAATTTGAGAGAAGCCCTTTGCAACCAATCTAGCCTTATAAGTGTGTACTTTACCATCCATGTCGGTCTTCTTTTTGAAGACCCATTTGCACCCTACAGTCTTTCGACCTAGTACATTCTCAACCAAGTTCCAAACTTGATTGTCATACATGGATTGTATCTCGCTATCCATAGCCTCTTTCCATTTAGCAGACTCGTGGCCTGCCATGGCTTCCTCGTAGCTGTTAGGGTCATCTTGACTTACTAGTGTCTCATCACTAATAAGTGTCTCACCTTCTGCAGTAATATGGAATCCATAATGATGCTCAGGTGCACTCCTAACTCTCGTGGAACGCCTCAGAGGTACAGATTCGTCAATTGGCTCAACAGGAGTTTCCTCCTCAAGTTGAGGGCTAGAGTTTGAAGTTCCTTCACCACTTGACTCTTGAATTTCTTCAAGATCAACTTGCCTCCCACTGTCTCCTTGGCTTATAAACTCTCTTTCTCGAAAGACTCCTCTTCTTGCTACAAAAACCACATTGTCACTAGGTCTGTAGAAGAGGTAACCAAAGGATTGCTCTGGGTAGCCGATGAAAATACACCTCTCGCTTCGAGGTTCGAGCTTATCATGAGTCTCGCGTCTCACGAGAGCCTCGCAACCCCAAATCTTGATGTGGTCTAGTTTAGGTACTTTACCAGTCCACATCTCGTGAGGAGTTTTGGCAACTTTCTTTGTAGGGACTAGATTAAGGATATGGGCGGTAGTCTCTAAGGCATACCCCCAGAATGAGATTGGTAGCGAAGCTCGACTCATCATGGAACGAACCATGTCCAACAAGGTTCGATTACGCCTCTCAGCCACACCATTCAACTGCGGTGTCCTGGGAGGTGTCAATTGTGAGACAATCCCACATTCCTTTAGATAGTCGAGGAACTCTGAACTAAGATACTCACCACCCCGATCGGATCGAAGCATCTTAATGTTCCTGCCCAATTGATTCTCGACTTCCTGTTTAAATTCCTTAAACTTCTCGAAAGTCTCTAACTTATGCTTGATTAAGTAGACATATCCATATCTACTGTAATCATCAGTAAAAGTCAAATAATAACGATTAGCATCCCTTGTGGCATGTTTGAATGGCCCACACACATCCGTGTGTATAAGGTCCAACAAACCTTCACCCCTTTCACACGAGCCTGTGAAGGGTGACTTTGTCATTTTTCCAAGTAAGCATGATTCGCAACTATCATTTGACTTTAGGTCAAACGACTCCAAGACTCCATCCTTTTGGAGTTGGCCTATGCGTTTCTTGCTTATATGTCCAAGACGACAATGCCATAATGATGCTTTATCCAAGTTATTATTATTAGTAGAATCAATACACAAAACATTATTTCCTAACTTATCTACAATAGATACAGCTTCATACACACCATCACAAGGTAATGCTTTAAAATAAAGTACATTATTAAAGAAAGCATTAATCGAACCAACTTCATTATCAAACGAAAAGGTGAAACCTTGTTTGTACAATGCACGAAAGGAAATAATATTTCTTGCCATTTCTGGCGAATAACAACATTTATTCAAATCTAAATTTAACCCACTACTTAGCGATAAAGTATAAACTCCAATCTTGGTGACAGGTGTAACTTTCCTATTCCCCATGATTAAGTTTATTCTTCCTTGCTCCACATTCTCACTTCTTCCTAGTCCCTGCAAGTCACAACAAATATGAATACCGCAACCGGTATCAAGGACCCAAGATTTCGAATGGGGTGAGTTATTGGAAATGATAGTGTAAATACCTGCATGGTTGGGTTTGACTTTCCCATCCTTCACATCCTGCTGGTACTTTGGGCAGTTCCGCTTCCAATGAGCTTTTTCATGGCAATAGGAGCATTCAGCCTCTTTTGGGTCAAAAGAAGGAGTAATGAAACCTTTCTTGGTTCCACTTGAAGAAGAGCCATCAAGGGTCCGAGCCTTGGTACCCTTCGAAGATCTCTTTCTCTTCCTCCCTCGACTTTTCCCGATTGCCAAGACCGGAGTTGAGTCTGGAGTAGGAGTGATAGCAACCGACTTCCCCTTAAGACCTGTTTCTACGGTCTTGAGAAGTCCCTGAAGTTTGCTGAGGGTGACCTCTTCCTTGTTCATGTGATATGTCATGCGGAATTGATCATAGCACGATGGTAAGGAGTGCAAAATGATATCTATTGCAAGCTCCTCAGGGAAGTTCACATTGAGCTTCAGCAAACGATCCACATACCTTTGCATTTTCTGCATGTGGCTCGTGACGGACTCTCCGTCCTTCATCATGGTTGTTATCATGGAGCAGATGACTTCGTACCTCTCTTGTCGTGCACTTTGATGGTATCTTTCCATCAGATCTTGGTGCATTTCATAAGGGTAGAAATCTTCATAAGACTTTTGGAGTTCAGCTGTCATGGTGGCCAACATGATGCAAGCCACCTTGGTTGCATCTCTTTCATGAGTATGAAAGTCAGCGATCTCCTGGGGAGTTGCAGTGGACTCATCAATTTCCTTAAGCTCCTTGTCAAGGACATATTCTTTGTCCTCGTAGCGGGTAATCATCCTGATGTTTCTGATCCATTTATTGAAGTTGGATCCATCAAAGGTGACTTTCCCACACAAACTCATAAGAGTAAAGGAGCCATTAGGATTCGAGCCAGAAGCATTATTTGAAGACATCTGAAAGAGAAGAACAAGTTTAGTTTAGATTTAAGAGAGTCCTTAATAAAACACCCAAATGTAATATTAAGGCTAGGATCCAATCACAATATAATATAACTTAGAAGAGGTATGCCGTAATCTAAGCTATACCATATTTGAAAGGTAGGTGAATGACGATTCACCAATTTCCACCATGAAAACCGAAATATTAGATATTTAGTTTTTATTGGTTTTAGAAATTCCTAGATTCTTTGAGATTCAATGAACTTTTCAAAGGCATGTTTCAATCTCGAGAGTGCCCTCCAAGTTTTGTGACTGGGATGCCGAGGATCACAAAACGAGGTGTGAAGTAACCATGCAAATCACTTGGTACCCTTAAAGTTTATCACTCAATCGATGTGCCGGTAAACCACACACGCTCCACCGATACTATAATAAACCTTAAGTCACCCTTCACCTACCTTGTTAAGTCCAAGTTAGTGTGCCGGTTAACCACACACGCTCCACCAACGACTTAGACAAAGTGTAAAGTGTAATTTCATGGATTAGCACCTTATTCACATTTTTCCTAAAGTAACTAAGATTGGGAATTTAATAAACATTTAGTTACTTTATTATATTCATCATACTTTGAATGAGAATTTATAAGTCCTTGTCTTACCCGTTCGGCTAACGACCCTCCACCAGTCAAGCAAGCGGTGGGTGAGAATAGACACCCATTAAGTCACCATTTTATAGGCAACAACCTTATACCCACCTTATAGACCGGCTTCGTGAATGAGGCGTACTAGCGGTAAGACGACTTTATTCTTATACATATATATATATATATATATATATATATATATATATATATATATATATATATATATAATTATTAAATCATCATAATATAAGTATAAGGGTTGAATTTTAACTTTTAAAATTCTAGGGGTTGGAACTTAAAGTTTTAACTTAACTTTACTTGTTCCAAAACTTGAGGGCAAGTTTTGTAACTTTCAAAACTTTTCATTTCTTGTAACTTATGAGTTTAATAGAGTAATAAAATGAAGACTCTTCATTTTTCTAACTCTTGTGTTCTTTTAATGGTTTTAACTCAAGTGTGACTCTTGGTTTTCCATAACTTAAGGATAAGTTATGGACTCCATTAAAACACATTATGATCAAGAATTAATCTACCAAATAGGTTACAAATAATTCCTATGATCATCTAAAACATCATAAGAACAAGAACATGAATATGAACACAATCAAAAATTACATTTAAAACTTTGTAATTTTGATAACTAGTTGTTGTAAATGAATCAGCAAAGACATTACACCACCAAAAATAAGTTTTCAATTACCAAAACAGTTTAGGGTAATGTTTCTAATTCATTTCCAGCAACTGAATCGAAATTCTGCACTCAGTCGACTCTACTCGCCGAGTGCATGAACTGACTCGCCGAGTTGGGTGAAGATACTCATGAACTCGACGAGTCCCCCCTATAGACTCGACGAGTCCATTCGCAGACAGCAAGATTTCCGATTCTGTTTTCAACTTTTAAGCACAAATAAGAGCAAACAAGCCTAGGCTCTGATACCACTGATGGGTTTTGAGCATTCTAACACTTCCTAAGTGTACATGCAACCCTAATAACCTTGGATCTATGTTTGTCTAATTGTCATGCAAAGTTGAATTCCAAGGTTATATTCCTATCTAGCATACATGGGGAACAATTTTAACATAAAGTATAGATAGAATAACTTACCTTGTTGTTGTTTGTGTTCCTTGAAACCTTGTGAGCCTAGCACCCCAAGTGTGATGCCTCAAATGCTTCACACAACACCAAATGCTCTTGGAAGAACTTATGAGAGAACACACACTTCTTCAAAATCGGCCAAGCCCTCTTGTTTCTTAGTGTAGCCGATTTTAGGTGGAGAACATGTTACTTATATAGTGTTGACACATCTAGGGTTAAACCCTAATGTGTCATGACTCTTCATTTCCATGACCCATGGGTTTGTAACTCCCATGGAGCATCCTATGGGTGGAACCCAACTTGATAGTCCATGGAGCCTTTTAGCCCACTATACAAGATATGGATGATTTACATAATCAACCCATATATTTAATTAGTTATCTTTTGATCACTTAATTAATTCTAAATTAATTCTTGATCAAACTAATCAAATAATATTATTAATATATTAGAACTTATAATATATTAATAATCTCCAAGTGTTATTACTCTCAATTAGTCTATCCAATTGCATGGTGCCATGCAACCCAAATGGACCATGCCGGGTCGGGTCAAGTACATACCAGAAATAGTTATGGACTTAGACACCTTATCCAACATATCCATCACTCGTTTCCTTACCTCTCCCCAATAGATGGGAGTCCGACATCTCTTCCCATACAAAATCTCAAAGGGAGGCATACCAATACTCGAATGGTGGCTATTGTTGTAAGAAAACTCAGCCAGAGGTAGGTATGTGTTCCAACTTCCCCCGAAGTTCAAAACACATGCTCGAAGCATGTCCTCAAACATCTGTATCGTTCTCTCACTCTGGCCATCCGTTTGTGGGTAGTAAGCAGTACTGAAGTGCAATCTCGTACCCAACTCCTCATGGAATTTCTTCCAGAACTTGGAAGTGAAACGTACTTCTCGGTCTGACACAATTGAGATCGACACTCCATGCCGCGACACCATCTCTCTAAGATATATCTCTGCCAGCCTCTCCGCAGAAGATCTCTCACTGATAGCAAGGAAGTGGGCGCTCTTCGTCAACCGATCCACAATCACCCAAATTGCATCAACACCCGTCGTGGTCCTTGGCAATTTGGTGATGAAGTCCATAGAAATATGTTCCCGCTTCCACTGGGGAACCTCTAGTGGCTGCAACTTGCCATACGGATGTTGGTGCTCGGCCTAAACCCGGCGACAGGTCAAGCACCTCTCTACTACCCACTCAACATCCCTCTTCATACAGGGCCACCAATAATCTATCTTCAGGTCCAAATACATCTTAGTGGCCCCGAGATGGATCGAGAATCTCGACCTGTGCGCCTCCTCCATCAGTATGCTACGTGTCCCGCCCATAAATGGCACCCAGATCCGACTATGAAAGGTCATAATCCCTCGACCATCAGTAACAAACTCAGATACCTGCCCAATCACCCACTCTCTCTTGTGGTTTTCCAGTCTCACAGGCTCCGCCTAGGATTCTCGAATGTTATCCAACACTGGAATCATTATCGTCATCGTCATACATATATCTCGAATCGGGGTACTCTCCGCCCTGCGGCTCAAAGCATCGGTTTCCACGTTAGCCTTGCCCGGGTGGTACAGGATCTCGCAGTCTTAATCCTTTACCACATCCAATCATCTCCTCTAGCGCATATTCAAGTTGGGCTGATCCATTAGATACTTTAAGCTCTTGTGGTCCGTGTATACGATGCACTGCACCCCATACAAATAATTTCGCCATATCTTGAGGGCGAACACCACTACTCCCAACTCCAAATCGTGGGTGGGATACCTTGTCTCATGAGGCTTTAGCTACCTCGATGCATATATCACATGCCCTCTCTATATAAGCATCGCATCCAATCCCGATATAGACGCATCACAATATATCACAAAATCCTCCATTCCCTCCGGAAGGGCTAGCACCGGTGCCTTGCATAATCTTTGGCGAAGAGTCTCAAATGAGGTCTACTACTCGGGACCCCAAGCAAAAGTAACACCCTTCCGGGTCAATCTGGTGAGGGGAACAACAATCGTGGAGAAATCTCTGATAAACCTCCGATAGTAGCCGACCAACCCTAGGAAACTCCTGATCTCGGTGGGGGATTTTGGCACCTCCCAACTCATAACGGCCTCAATCTTGGCCGGATCGACCAATATCCCACTCTGATTAATGAGGTGCCCAAAGAACTAGACCTCTTGTAACCAGAAATCACACTTAGAGAATTTGGCATAAAGACTCTCCTATCTCAATACTCCAAGGATCTCTCTCAAATGCTCCTCATGCTGCTCTCTGGATCTCGAATATGCTAGAATGTTATCGATGAAAACAATCACTAATTGATCCAACATCGGTCTGCATACTCAGTTCATGAGATCCATGAACGTTGTTGGTGCATTGGTGAGCCCAAAAGGCATCACCACAAACTCGTAATGCCTATAACGAGTCCTAAACGCCGTTTTCGGGATATCCTCATCACGCACCCTCATCTGATGATATCCATACCCCAAGTCTATCTTGGAGAACCAAGATGCACCCTGCAACTGATCGAACAAATTGTCTATCCTTGGTAGTGGATAATGGTTCTTGACCGTCAACTTGTTCAATTCCCGGTAATCAATGCACATCCGGAGTGAACCATCCTTTTTCTTGACAAAAAGGATTGGCGCTCCCCACGGCGAGCTACTCGATCGGATGAACCCCTTCCCCAGCAGCTACTGAAGCTACGAGGATAACTCATGCATATCTGGTGGCGCAAGGTGATAGGGTGCCTTGGCAATAGGCGCAACTCCCAGAACCAAATCAATATGGAAATCCACCTGCCTCTCCGGAGGCACACCCGACAAATCCTCGGGAAAAACATCCGGGAACTCATGGACTATCGGTACCTCATCGACAAAACTCGGCCTCTCTATGGCAACTCGTGTACCCATCACATAGGCTACAAACCCTTTACAGCCCTGCTGTAGACTCTGTCTCGCTCTAGCAGCCGAGCAAAATGCTGATCCAGATCTGGTACCCTCGCCATATACTGTAAGGACTCCCCCACTAAGGTCTCGTATGGTCACCAACTGATGCTCGTAGTCAATAATAGCTCGAATTGGCTTAACCAGTCCATGACCACAATGACACATACATCCCCCATCACAATTGGTACCAAATCTATCGGGAACTCAACACCGAAAATCTCAAGTATACATCCTCGAATCACCTCAGTAGCATACATTGCTCGCTCATCGGATATGGAACTCGCAAAGGTCGACTCAACGCCTCTCGCCAGATAATGATGTGTTGGCTAAATGCTAATGACATGAAAGATCAACTCGCACCCGATTCAAATAACACTAAAGAAGGTACATAACTCACAAGAAAAGTACCTATGCGTACCATAATATAAGAACAATATCTCAAACTCAGTGCAAGTAAATAAATAATTGAATACATACCAGCCACATCGAGCACTGCGCGGACCTCCTCCGCTGTCAACTGAAAGGATCTCCCGCGAGCCCTCAGTGCCTCGGCCTTCACTGGCCGGTTCTCAGAAGCATGCACAGAAGTAGGTGCAGATCCCTGCGTTGGTCCTTGCACTAGCTGGGGGCACTCAACCTTCCAGTGGACGGTCTAGTTGCAATGAAAGCAAAACGAGAATCCCTTGGGGGAATCCTTCATCATGTGCCCCTCTTTGCCGCATTTGCAGCAGATCCCCATTCAACAAGAACCCTCGTGACTCTTGCGTCATTTTCTACAAGTGCGACCCTTCTGGCCACCAACTCTGGAATCAGCGGGATTAGCCCGCTTCGTCGTCGGTTGCGATTGCACTGGCCTTCGGTCCCTCCCCTGGGACTCCTCCTCATCCTCCCTGATTTGAAGCTCGAGCTCAATCTCTCTCCTCCTGGCATTGGCCTGGAGCTCGGCTAATGTCCGGTACGATGAGTTCGCCACGAACTCTCGTATTTCCCTCCTTAGTATGCTCAGATATCGACTTACACGTGCCTGCTCAGTGGACATGTGTTCGGGGGAAAACATCGCCCTCTCATGGAACATCCTCAAGATCCTAGTCGTTGACTCTGTCTTCTGCCTGAGAGACAGAAACTCCTGCGCCAAACGTTCCCTCTCTACCGGGGGAACATACTCGTCTTGAAACATCTGAGCAAACATCTCCCATGATACTGCAACATGATTTACAGTGGTGAAGCCAGCTGTCTCAAACTTCCACCAGTCCTTCGCTCCCAAGCAAAGTTGGTTCAGCGCAAACCGAAATCTCAAATGGTCGGGACAAGAACACGTATAAATTAAGGTTTCGTGTTGCTGAACTCTCGGAACAGCAACGAGTCACCTCTCTGGGCCTAGTAGCGGCGACAGCTGCAGTGGCCACGACAGTAGCGGCCTCAGTGATAGAGGTGTATCGCTCGTCAAATGTATAAATCAAGGTGGTCTTGATAGACTCAAACGTCTCCGGAATCTCTGCTCGGATAGCTACAGCCACCTCCTCACGGATCATCCTCCGTATCTCCTCATCACTGCTCCCACTTCCCCAGGGTTGTGGCGTGTCCCCACCATGATATCTCTTGAACACAACACAATATCATCAGAAACTCGCTTGAGCATACACACACTCGATTACCCATCCCTACTCGTTCCTTAGGATCCAAAGGATTCTTACTTGGGCCGCTCACTGATCCGGTGCTTCCAGTAGTACAGGCCCAATACTACCTTGCACACCGCATCAATGTTCACCCCAAGTCCTCCTCCTCGGATCCCAATTTACAAGTACTCTATGCCTCACCGACTACTCTCACATTAGTTCTCTCATTGGCTCGCTCCTGCTAGATACTCATACTCAAGCTAAACACTAATAGCAAAAATCCCTAGGCTAAGGCATCACAAATCAGGCCACCCTAGTCATAATATATGAATCACCTAGCCTACTCTTTAGCATGCATCATATCACATAAAATATCTCATGACACAAAATGAGGGTATTTTGGGAAATCACCGCTCGGCCATGGCTGATTGTACACACTGCTCCGGCTCGACTTCTCTTAAACTCTTGCTCATTTTTAGGGAAATTTATCTCCTTTTGAAGATCTTTCTCAAATCCTCAATTTGAGTCCAAACACACCCAAGGGTGCATCTGAATCCCTCAAACCAAGGCTCTGATACCAGCTTGTAATGACGTAAATTTCCAAAACAATTTTTTTTTTTTTTTTTTTTTTTGCATTTTTAACACAATAAAAACTTGTGTCTTAATTCTCAAAACACATATATCTCAAATGTTAACAAAAGAAAACACAATCCCAAAATCATAAAACAATCTCCTGACAGTGTGTATAATCATGTCAGTGCCTTGCCGCGATCCTCGGAACTACCTGAAACACGTAACACATAACACGGTAAGCATAAAAGCTTAGCGAGCTCCACAAAACACCACACACAACACATTAGTATCTCAAGGCTATAACTCAATTAGACCCTCTGGTCAATGTGCATCAGTGGGACTCTCTGGTCCCACAACTCTTATGGACCCTCCGGTTCCTCAACTCAGCATCCAATATATTACTCATAAAGCATAACATGAGTAAATAACAGCATATCTCATCACACAGTTCATGCACATAGGAACCCCTGGTCACACATAAGATCTACCACTCAAGGTAAGTATAGTGAGAAATCTCACCTCGAGAAATCTCAGAAAGTTTCGAACTCGAAATACTGATCTAGCCTCCGCCTAATTACACAAAGTAAATTACCTTTAATTCACAATGATTCTCAAAGGCTAAACTAGTCCCTTCCAATACTCTCTCAGAAGGGGAAATACCATTTTACCCCTCCATTGGTCCAAATGTCTAGATGTTGACTAAACCCTAAAAGTCAACGAAAGTTAACTCCAGTTAACGGTCCAACCTTGACCAGACTCGTCGAGTGCACTCGGGTGACTCAGCGAGTCCATGCGTGTTCTATGAGTCCTCCTAAGGCATCATTCGACTCATCTAGTTAACCTTTTACTCGATGGGTTACCACTGATCACGAATTGAGAAGCAACACGATCCGACTCGTCGATTCCTTTCATGAACTCGACAAGTTTCCTCCATGACAATGGTCAAACGACCTTCTGAGGTCAGATCTGTTTCTCTAACTTATAGATATGACCTTCTAACACCCAAAAATCACGTAAAGGTCCCATCTTTACGTTCATGCATCGCACATATGGCTCTATTTGATGAAATAACTCATAAAATGGTAACCTAGACTCAAAGTTCTCATGGGACTGCATAAAGCTAGATGACTGGGACTCTCTGAATCTCTCAAGGTCCAAATCCAAAGTCTATTCCTCAGTGAGACTCCATATGCTTAATAACCCAACTAAAGAAGGGGTAAACAAACCCTAGATTCATAGGATCTACTATATACACGAAAATAGGCATGGATTCATACCTCAAACAACACCCTTTGATGACATGATAGCAAATCTGAGCTCCTCAATCAGTCCAACTCTGAATCCCATCCTTCCTTCTTGTAAGAATGCACAAATGGTGGAGAATTAGCTCCTTCCCTCACTCTTTATGCTCTCTAATTCGTTAGGGTTTCTCAAGTGGGTGTGTGGCCACAAATGAAGGCCATAAATGCCATTAAATAGGGCTCAGGTCCGTAGATTTAGGGGTTCTGTCAACAACACAGACTCGTCGAGTCCACTCATTAATCTGAGTCATCAGTCGCGATCCTCTTCGACGAGTTTAGGCGCCAACTCGTCAAATCCCTCTTCTCATCTCAAAATACTTATTGAAATTACGATACCTGGAAATCCAGATGTTACATGTAGGACTCCGGTTTGTTGGGGGGGGGGGGGGGGGAGGGGGGTTTGCCATCGACTCATGGGATGCACCGAAGTAGTGCTTAAAACCACTGAGTTGATTCAACAGGTGCACGGCAGGTTGCGAGTCGCGCAGAGCCGTCAAAAAAGCTATGCTGATCGACTTCGTTCAGATCTTATGTTTCAAGTGGTGGATTTTGTATTGCTGAAGGTGTCACCTTGGAAAGGTGTTATCCAGTTTTGGAAAAGGGATAAGCTGGGGCCCCGATTCATTGGTCCATTCAGTATTTCTACCCGACTTGGCAAGTTTGCTTATTGGTTGGATCTTCTTAATGAGCTCAATCATATCCATAACACCTTCCACGTGCCTCAGCTCCGAAAGTGTGTAGCAGATGAGGCTGCAGTTACTTTATTGGATGATATTCAAGTGGATAAGAGTCTGACCTATGAGTAGAAGACCATTGTAGTCTTGGATAGAAAAACTAAAGCTCTTCGTAACAAGGTGGTGAAGCTAGTAAAGGTGCAATGGTAGCACCGGAAGGGCTCCAAATGGACTTGGGAGCCGGAGGACGAGATGCAAGAGCATTAACCATATCTATTTGCATCATAGGACATCTAGGATGAAGTCTAGTTCAATTTGGGGAGATTTGTAACACTCAAATCTAGGTATCCCATTTTTACCCTCAAATTTCGGAAAATAAGGACCCTCCGTACACTGGGCGTACATATGAGTAAGCTTAGCGTACACTTGAGCATGCAGTGGGTGGCCGAGGCTCGTACGCGGGGTGTACAAGGCCAATTCCTAAAACCCTAATTTCTTAGCTTGGGACCTATTTAAACACACTTATATCATTTGGACCAAACCCTAATCAACCTCCATAGCCTCTTTTCATCCTTAAACCCCAATAGAGTGTGAGTTTTGAGCCTAAAGTTGATTTTGGTGACCATTCTACTGGATTTGCAATAGGAAGGAGGTGACTTTTATGTTTTGAATGTGGGAAGGGCTTGAGGTTTCTGCATCTAGAGTATCTTGGAGAGCTTTGAAGGTAAAAGCTTCCACCTTGCTTGTCATTTTATCTTGTTGAGTTAGGGTTTAGCCCAGATGGGTTTTGGGAACAAATGGAGATCCTGGATGTCTGGATGTTTGTCATCAGCTCGTGCTTCTGTATTAATAAATGGTACCCCAACCAAAGAATTCAAGATCACTAAAGGTGACAAGCAAGGCGACCCATAATCGCCTTTTTTGTTCATTATTGTAATGTAGGGACTCAATGTAGCGTTAAAGACTGCAAGGGACAAAAACTTATTCAAAGTCGAGAAAACTCCCGGTAATGGTCCATTCAAAGCCGTGAAAACTTCATTGGAGAATAGTGCCATTCCAACCTCAAAAACCTCGCAAGTATACTCAAATGTTTTCAAGTTTAGTCCAACCTTAAGGTAAACTTTAATAAATCCAAAGTTTATGGCATTGGGGCTCCTACTTCTGAAATCACACAATGGGTCGGTCTCCTGGGGTGTGAAGTTGGATCCTTTCCATTCACCTACCTTGGTGTGTCATTTGGTGAGAACTTGAATCTCAAAAAGTATTGGTCCCCAATTCAGAAATTTCGAGCAAAGCTTTCCAAATGGAAATAAAAAATTCTCTCATTCGGAGGGTGTTTAACACTCATCAAAGCTGTGTTGGGAATCTTCCAACATACTATCTATCACTATTTAAAGAACTTGCTATGGTTATTGAGACTCTATAAAAGCTTAGAAGAAAATTATTGTGGGGTGGAAACAAAGAAAATAAAAAGATACATTAAGTGTCATGGGAGAAATTTATAGCATCTAAAGAGAATGGTGTCCTAGGAGTTGGGTCCGCTAAAACACTTAACATAGCTCTTATGGTGAAATGGTGGTGATGATTAAAAAACGAATCTTCATCCTTATGGTCCAAGGTTATTTCAGGAATTCATAATTTATCTAATAAACCGGTTGAGCAATTGTCAAGAATACAAATATCCAGTGTATGGAACAACATATCAGGGACTAAGAAGGACATTGAAAGGTTGGGTCTTAGTTTTGATGATATATTTCAGCAGGTGATCAAGTCTAGGGATAATACCCAATTCTGGCATGATTTTTGGATTGGGCCTATAAATTAAAGTCTGCATTCCCTTCACTTTATGCTCTTGAAACTAAGAAACGGTGTAAGGTAAGTATACGTATACTTGCAGATGGAATCAAGTGGAATTGGAGTTCTTGTCCAACAAATGTGTGCTTGCCTACTGTGTTGGAGAATTTGACAAATGTCATCACAACTATTCGGCTACAACCTGGTCCAGATGAGATTAAATGCAAACTAACCATTGATGGAAACTATATGGTGCACATGCTAAGGAAAAAGATTGATCAAACGCTACCCATCAACAATCAACAGGTTATGATCAAATGGAGTAAGCTTGTCCCCATAAAGGTAACTTTCTTTGTGCGGAGAGCTATTCAAGGACGAATTCCTTCTATGATGGCACTATTTTATAAAGGTCTTAATCTTGACTCGACTCTATGTGGTTCATGCATTGACGGGCTTGAATGTATTAATGACATTATTATTAGCTGCCCATTTGCGGTAATGGTGCGAGAAATGATTATCATGTGGTGTGGGATTAATTCGATTAAAGTAAACGAAGTGGTGGATATTGTGGATTTTGCGGCTAAATGGGGGAAACAATCCAAAAAAACCGAGAGCAACTCATTGCTATCTGTTATGGTCTGCTTTGGAAAAAAAATGAACAATTGTTTCAGGCGGGATTTTCTAACCCGCGTAAAGTTGTCAAGAACAGTAAGTCCACATTGTTTATCTGGATAAAAAATAAGGGCAAATGTGAATTAGGTAGTTGGGAAGATTCGATTGCCTAACCTTTTATTTGATATAATTGTAATTCATTTACTATCTTCTTTATTTCCATATACTTGGTTTGAGGCCTCTATTAGCTACTTCTTATTGAGGTGTTCCCTTATAATATCATTATTGTTTCATATATATATATATATATATATATATATATATATATATATATATATATATATATATATATTCATCTTCCTATTTAATAAACGAAACATTTTGTCCACGTGTCACTTCCATCAAACATTTTATATAAAAGTTAATTCCCAGTTATACCCCTCATTCATTCAATATTCAGTTCAATTCGACTTTTTTTTATCTAAATTCTGCTTTTTACATTTATATAGTCCCTGATTTAACATCTTAATTGACTTAAATGGTCCCTATTTCATAGTTTTTCTAAAAAAATTAGTTAAAAATTTACAATTAATTTAAAATTTTCACAACATACTGTTATAACACTAATGGTTTTCCAATTAATTTACACAAGTACTATACCTTATGTTAATATTTTCTTTATGCAACATATTCTATTAAATTATATTTTTAATTGATTCTTAAGACAATGAAAGTGTTGAACTCAAATTTAAAAATTAAATAAATAATATATAAACGTCTTAATTATTTATTTGTTTTAAATTTAAGACAAAACTGCAAAACTGGTCCTTATGGTTTGCGAAAAACTTTGGATAGGGTCCAAAAAGTTTTCAACTTGCATGGAAGGTCCAAAATTAAAAACTTTATGTGAATTTGGTCCAAAAAAACTTTAAAAGATGGTTATGCCCTTTTATTTTCTTTTTTGTATTTTTTATAATTATCCTAATACTAATTACTTTTAAAAAAAGAAAAAAAAGAATTACCCCCACCCACCCCACCGTTCTTTCTCTCTCTCTCTCTCTCTCTCTCTCTCTCTCTCTCTCTCTTTCTCTCTCATACATACATACAACCTTTTCTATTCAGGTCTTCTTCCCCACCCTTCATCTTCAACCCATCTTGCTTATCTCCCACAAATCAGAGACACGACATCGCAAATAGTACACTTCGTGTAGAATTTTCAATCTGTTCACCTCAGGCTTCTTCCCCTCGTGTTTCTTCACCTCGAGTTTCTTCTATGAGATTGACTAAGATCAAATCGGTGATTCTAGCTCCAATGGTGTGCATCAGGGACCTCAATCCACCACCACAGGACCGCCACTTCCCTGAAGCCATGACTACTGCCATCCTATAGCCACTACCACCGCTGTCCTGCTTGTAGCTTACTTCTTCAAACTTTTTTCTTAAACAAATGAAATCACTCAGTTGAGTGATGATAATGAATCAACGGTGAAAACGACGTCTAGGGTTCCATCAATGGTGGTTCACAGTAGTTGAATAGGACGAGACGGTGTTACAAGTTAGCGAAATTGAGAATGAAGGTTATTGGGTCAACTTTCATCACTTGCAACAAGACCCGTCTTCTCCACTCTTATTCAAAAGGTAACCTCGCTTCAGCCATTCCAACCATTGGAATCAAGAGAGAAAAGAGGGGAATCAACGATAAAATCAATCTTCCAGAAATCTCTAGTGATGTTCTGATCAATTACGGAAGAAAGCCTTCACCACACTTGTCAGAAAACTAAAATACTCAGGAAATCCACCTGAAACCAGAAATACTCATCAGTTATGTGGATTTGAAAGTTAATGAAGGAGCAGAGCTAGAGAAAAAATCGAGAAAATGAAGAGATGTGGAGGTTTCTAATGGTGATGAAGAGCAACGAGGACCAGACAGAAAAATGGACAAAAACACAATCTCCCATCTGAATTTGATTCTTGTATAAGTAGTTTGTAATTAAGAAGGGGAAGAAGAAGATGGATCAAGTTTTTTTTTGACTTTTTCAGAGTGAGAAAGAGATAGAGAGAGAGAGAGAGAGAGAGAGAGCAGTGGGGGTGGTGTTGGGGGTAAGGGGATAATTCTTTTTTTCTTATTTTTTTTAAATAATTAGTATTAGGATAATTATAGAAAAAATACAAAAAAGAAAATAAAAGGGCATAATCGTTTTTTCAAGTTTTTTTGGACTAAAATCACAGAAAGTTTTTGATTTTGGACCTTCCATGCGAGCTAAAAACTTTTTGGACCCTATTCAAAGTTTTTTACAAACCATAAGGACCAATTTTCCAGTTTTGTCTAAATTTAATATACATTTATATATACATTATTAAACATCATAAATGGTCCCTGTGGTTACCCAAAATCTAAAGTTTAGTCCTCGTGGTTTAAAAACCTCATAGATGGTCCCTATGTTTTCAAAACTTTTGATGTTTGGTCCTTTTTGTTAACTCCATTAAGTTTGTCCGTTAACCGAAGGGTATTTTCGTCATTTCACCACCATAGGGACCATTTATGATGTTTTCTCGTATTTTTTAAAAAACTAAAAAATTAAGCATAATTAAATATACAAAATGTCTCTCTCTCTCTCTATACCTACAAATCAAAATCTCACAAAAGATAAAAACATATATATACAGACACAAATGAAAAAACCCATTTGAAACTCTCGTTAAAGGCGACATAGATCTGAGATCTGAAGAGATCTTTTGTTTAGTTTCAATCAAAGACAAACACACGCCTCCGGTGCTGGTTCGATTCGGGGAAGGAGAAATCGGAAGCAGAAATCGATGGAGGGTGGTGGAAATCGATAGTAAAGGAAGGAGCACCTCTGTTTCTTGTTTAATTCGAAGAAAGGAGAAGGAGAACGAAATCAGAAAAAAAAACACGTAGGCATCAAAGATTTTTGTTCATGTGTTTGATTTTTTTTAGTAAGGAACGAGCACCTCCAGTGCCCTCAGTAGTTCATAGAGGGAGGAAGAAATGAAAGCATCAATGGCTACTGAAGCAGTTCCTGCACTTTCTGTCTCGGAAAGAAATATGAAGAGGAAGGGAGAGAGGGTACGATAGAAGCAGGGCAACAACAACAGTACAGGTGGGTGTTTGGCTGCTATGGAGTCAGCGAAAGAATAAGAGAACGTTGTGAGGGGGTTGTTGCCCTCTTGTCTGCCGGAAAAACTCCACCTCTGGAGGGGGTTTCTTTGATTGAAATTCAATAGAAAAAATGGAAGAAAAATGGTTGAACCGGACAATGAATTTTGGGGGTGTTTTGTTGCTTTGCTCGACAGAAGAAGGAAGAAGGAGGGACGAGGGGTTGCTGCTCCTCTATTACCGGAAAACCACAAGAACACCACCTCTAATGGAGGTGTTTTTGGTAGCCCATCGAAGAGAGAGAGAGAGAGAGAGAGAGAGAGAGAGAGGGAGGGAGAGAGGGGAAGGAGGGAGAGAGAGATTATATATATATATATATATATATATATATATATATATATATATATATATATTAATAATATTTAATTTAAAGAAAAAGAGAGAAAACATCATAAATGGTCTCTGTGTTAGTGAAATGATGAAAATGCTCTTTAATTAACGGACAAAACTTAACGGAGTTAGCAATAATGATCAATCGTCAAAAGTTTTGAAACCACATGGACCATCTATGAGGTTTTTAAACCACATGGACTAAACTTCAGATTTTGGGTAACCACAGGGACCATTTAAGATGTTTTTTCTTTTTACTATCATGTTTTTAATAAACTATTTTAATAAAATTTATAAATATTTGATTTTCTATTATCATTTTTAATCATCAATATATATATATATATATATATATATATATATATATATATATATATATATATTTTACCCGTGGTTTCCACGGATTGTAACCTAGTATATATATATATATATATATATATATATATATATATATATATATATATATATAGGTTCAGGTTCATTTGAGACCATTCTAATTTTGTGAGACCATGAGACCAAATCTAAAAATAATTTTAAAATGCAAAATAAATGGAAAAATCCAAAAATTCTTTTTCTAAATATTATTTTCGGAACTTGAATTAACTAAAAAAATATAAAAATATATAAAACAAAAATAAAAAAAAAATTTAAAAATTCCGTTTTTTTTTTGAAAAATACGTGAAATATTCTAAATAGAATATTACATTGTACATATTCTAAAAATAATTTTAAAATGCAAAATAAATGGAAAAATCAAAAAATTCTTTTTTTTTTAAATATTATTTTCGGAACATGAATTAACTAAAAAAAATAAAAAAATGCGTCTCACGGTCTAACAAAATATAGGTGGTCTCAAATGAACCTATATATATATATATATATATATATATATATATATATATATGATTTTTAATATGTAGCTTATTTTATACTATTTAATTGACAATAAATATTTTATTGATTATCCATTATTGCATTATTTATATATATATATATATATATATATATATATATATATATATATATATATATATATATATATATATATATATATATATATATATATATATATATATGGTTTTTAATATGTAGGTTATTTTATACTATTTAATTGACAATAAATATTTTATTGATTATCCATTATTGCGTTTTTATTACTGCACGGCTTGTTAATGAATGGGACCCACACGGTCTAAGTAAGGTCTACATGGCATTCATCGGATATGGCTTTAATGGCACATGTTCCTGTCTAATCATGACACACATAACATGATTTTGCCTTTAATTGTAAATTTTATGGGTTTTTGGCTCCAGTCTTTTACTCGAGGGTTGTACGACTGAGTTTTCTAGCATAACACAATAGTTAGAAAAGTGTTTTATCAATATCATACTGAATAAATACCCTTTTAGGTAGGGGTGTTAAATGGGATCATCATATTGTATTTTTGTCTAACACGATAAAGTTTTATGTAACACGAACATGATAATATATGATCTTGGGTTTTTTTAACTTATATGAAAACGAACCGATTAAAAAATAACAAACACGACACGATACAGAAAAGATAACATGGAATAATAGTTAATGTATTTAATTAATCTTATTCATACATAACACGACAAACACGAAATACACGACAAAAAAGGTTACATCGTGTCAATTTTTATCAAATTTTAAACACGACACGACGCCATGTTTTTTACACTTGACACGAACACGAATTCAAATTTCAATTTCGTCTCAATTTCGTTTCGTGTCGTGTATTTTTATTGTGTCGTGTAATGAATTGACACCCCTACCTTTAGAGAATAATATACTTTAAAATTTGAATATCAAAACATTATTTATTAAAAACGTAATATTATTTATTAAAAACATTATTCAACTAATAATATACTTTAAAATCTGAATATCATTCTCTTTCA
The DNA here is from genome assembly GCF_052625555.1 of Lactuca saligna. Lineage (NCBI taxonomy): Eukaryota > Viridiplantae > Streptophyta > Magnoliopsida > Asterales > Asteraceae > Lactuca > Lactuca saligna. The sequence continues at coordinate 313,142,843 of NC_136421.1, forward strand.
ACAATAAAACTAACTAACCAGACCATTTTCCTGGCATCCGATCATCGCCATTTTTCCTGCCCCTGTTCAAAGCTTGGTAAGGGATTAGAAAAAAATCACCTAGTTTCCAATAAATTTATTTAAAAAAAAAAAAAGAATAAAAAAAATTAATCGTATGATTCAAGTTTTCAACTAAGCACTTTTAGAAAAATACAATTTTTGGTTCTTGTTACAAATATACCATCATGTTTCTGTTGGTCCTAAATCACAAATACAAAAGGTCAACATTCTCATATTTTTCACAATATTTATATTTCTTAAATTTCTTAAAACTCATATTTATTAAAAGATCCTAACTATCGAGCTTAAGGTTCGGATTGGGATTGATTTATATATTAATTTAACTTCTCCTAATAAATAAGAATGATTTTGTTGTTTTTTCTATTTTTTTCACTTTATATTTTTTTTTTCATTTTTTCTAATATTATAAAAGCATAGTTGACTAAAATTTAAAGTTCACTAACTCATTTTAATGGTTACATACGAAAAGTATTTGAATTTAAAGAAAACCGAGTATAATTGTTATACAAAAATTAAAGTTTTGAAAACAAGAATGCAAAACAAATAACCAAAATAACTCTTTGATTAATTGTAAAATCACTCAAAACCAATGTTTTTACAATCTGTTCTCATAATCATAAACTCGATTATAGATAGGTATATATATAGCCTAACAAACCAACTTGTATTAGACTAGGAAACTTATGACCAACTTGCCATAAACTAAACTTTCCATAAATTAGATTGCTTGGTCTCCAAGTCCTCATCGACTTAGGATTCCAACAATCACCCCCGAATCTCTAAGTCCTTCTAGAGAATTCTTCAACCTGATCCGTATTTAAAAAACGGATTCGTCATTGTCGTCACGTTCCGAAAAATCACCGTCTTTTAATTTTTGGAGTCGTTCCGGACATTCAGAAGCAAAGTGACCCGGTTTGTCACACCGAAAACAAATCACCTTAGATCGATCCTTTTCCCTATTTTTCCGATTCTTCCCACAACAACAATTACAATTTTTGCAATCAGAATTAGAATTGGACAGTTTATTGGGCCGACTGCTTTGAGAAACCCTATTATTCCCTTTGGGCCCGCCTGATCCGCCCGACCTGGATAACCCACTATATCCGGATCCACTTGACCCATTAGTCCCATTAAACTCATTTGCTTTATTAGACCCAATCGATCCTTTCCAATTTCCCTTCATTCCCAATGAGTTACCCCCACCAGTCGACGACCCACCTCCATCTCCGGTCGATTTTTCGGCAAATAGAACCCTCGATTGTCCTTCTCCAGCATCGACTTCCCTTATTCTTTCTTCATATGCCTTCAATCGACCCACTACGTCTTCAAACCCTACCGATTTTAAATCTAGTACCTGTTCAAGAGATGCAACGATGTGAATGAAGTTTCTGGGTAATGATTTGAGGAATTTCTTCACTAATTTTGATTCCTCAATCGTTTCTCCTAATGCCGACGATGTAGACGCGATTCCGGATAGCTTTCCGGCAAAGTTATCGATTGTTTCTGACTCGAGCATCTTCAGGCGATCGAATTCCGACATCAAGGTTTGTAATCTCGCTTCTTTGACTCTATCTGCGCCCACATTACGTGCTCTAATCGCATCCCACAATTTCTTGGCTGAATCCTGATCTCCAATCTGCATTATGAGGTTTTCTGGTAGGGCTTGATATAGCAAACCCATGGCAAGGCAGTCCTTTTCTTCATTGACATCGGTTCCTGGATCAATCACAGTCCAGGCTTTGTGGATGCGTAAGACAACCTTCATACGCATTGCCCACACGGTGTAGTTAGTGGATGTGAGCATCGGACACAAAACTGAGGTTGTCCCAACCTCCTTCACTCTCACCGGAGCTTCTCCTTCTCCCCCTGTATCTGTCATGTTGACCTGACTCGTCAACAGGTACAAATCGATCTCACAGCTTCTCAACCTAAGCTCTGAGACCAATTAAAGTTTTGAAAACAAGAATGCAAAACAAATAACCAAAATAACTCTTTGATTAATTGGAAAATCACTCAAAACCAATGTTTTTACAATCTTTTCTCATAATCATAAACTCGATTATAGATAGGTATATATATATATATATATATATATATATATATATATATATATATATATATATATATATATATATATATATATATAGCCTAACAAACCAACTTGTATTAGACTAGGAAACTTATGACCAACTTGCCATAAACTAAACTTTCCATAAATTAGATTGCTTGATCTCCAAGTCCTCATCGACTTAGGATTCCAACAAAATATCATTCCTTTCATTGTTAATCGGTTATATGTTTCATATATTGTTTGATTATATGTTTCATAATTATAAAATTTCAAATCAAAGAATTCAAAATAATATGATATCGATCATAATATTTATGTATTGATATCCTTCCCAAAATCGGTTTTCAAAATTATATATAAATATAATTTCATTCTTTTGTTATTGAAAATTATAGTATTCCACACATTCTTGAAACATTTACTATGCATCATCACAATCATATACACCAACATCTTTATAAGGTTAGCAAAACATTTAGATTTACTAATTAATTTTTTTTAAAAACATCTGATTATCGTACAATTTATATATTAATCTTATTTTTTTCCATGCATTAGTCGAATTTTCATGTGCTTCTAATAATTGAAACTTGCTAATGTTGGAATGCCTTTGTATTTATTAAAACTATTATTAAAAATATGTAATAGTACCACTTTATATTTAAACTAAAAAAGGACATTTTTGCTATTTTACATCTAGTTAAAGAAAGCATGTAGACGATAATTGAGGGAGGGACCAAAGTTGATGGATTTGAAAATCATCAAGCATCCTGGTATAAATTTTTAAAAAAATATAACCAAAACTGTAGAAAGATGCATACCAACACATGGAGCAAAACAGTAATTTACTTAAATATTCAAGAAATAAATATTACTTTCAAAGTATATTTTTATGATTAAATAACTAGGTATTGATAATTTCAAACTTAAAACAGCTAAAATAAAATAAAATTATATAAACTCGAACTTGAATGTTAAAAATTATATAACACTATGAGCTTTTTTGAAGATTTTTTTAAAAATATTTTCAAATCAAAAAGCTATTGGAAATTGGAAAAAACTATTAGATGAGTTTTTTCAAAACAGCGATTTTTTAAAGAGTTCATAAATTAGCAAGTTCTTTACAAGTGCATTTTCAACGATTGTGGTAAATGGCATAAGTTTTTAATCAATTGTAATAGACAACCTAATCAAATAATAATAAAATAATAAAATAAAAAATGCATGAATCTTATAAATAAGCAAATGGAGAAGATATCATTTTGTGAAAATAAAAATTAGTTTTTCTATTCTACGTTTTTTAATTAAAAAAAACTCATCTAACCAAAACTTTAGCATTGTTCAGAAACACAAAACCATAATGAATAACAGTTTCTTTTATTAATTAAGGACTAGATCTATACTTTTACCCAAAAAAAAAAATCTCACTCTAAATTATACATTTAACATAATCCTAAATTCCTAATTACTCTTTCACTAACAGATTCAAGACCTTTATACTAAGCAATACAACAATGGAAAAATGAAAAGAACAACTCAGTCAAGCTGAAAACATTGGGGTTTTTATTATGGAACAACTCTCTCAAAACCTCATTATAATATCTTGTACTTCGTTTTTACAAAGAAAAAATGTTCATTTTCACTAGAAAAAATGTCCACACTTAAGAGTTTATAATGTGAACCTTGACCAACTCACACTCAACTCCCATAGCCCGGAGGGTTCCTAACATTTCATCACTCACCTTTTAAATGTCACGTTAGCTTTTCATATACTTATTATTTTTTTACCGACAGGCAGAAAATGATCATTCTTCACTACCTTTCATTTTTATTTTTTCTAAATAAAACTAATTTAATTTTAAGCTTTATATTCAAAAAATAAATATAATCCTTTAAAATGATTAATAAACATAAAAATTAATTAAAATATAAATATTTCATTACTTAAAATAAAAAGTACATAAAAATAACCAAGATTAAAAAAAACATAGAAACCAACCAACATTAAAAAAACAACTTAGATTAAAAAAAAAACGAAAAAACCTAGGTAATTTTTTTTTTTTCATGATCTTCTCCTTCTTCTTCAAAACTAGCTTAAGGGCTAATCACGAAAGATGATTGGGTTTTTCCATCAAAAATTTCATATTGTCAATTTCTCGCCTTTACGCACACTTTTTTTTCGGCCTTTTTTTCTTTGTCGAATGTCAAACGTTTAGTGAAATTCATATTGTATCGATCAAGTGTGGTTGTCATTATCTGCATTTCGTTTACATCCATGCTGAAATCCGATGCATTGGAAGAAAACCCATTCCCCTTCCTTTTTGCTTTGTCCCTACCCATCGATCGAAAAATTTCTTCTAACTCGAGTTCGTCATCCTCATTTAAATCTAGCACGACACGAGCATCAAAATAAGTTATGTATCCATAGGTGCTTGTTTTTGTTATTTTTAATTGTGCTCTTTCTAGTATGAAGTAGCTTCATATTCTTTTTTCCACCTTGGTCTAAGAGTTAATAGTTTCCAAGGCTCGTTAAACTTGAATGTCTTTCCCGCTTCCTTGTGAAACAAATGCAAAGCCTCTTGAAGAATTTTGTCATCTCCTTAACTGCTTCTCCTTTGGGTTTTTAGGTTGTTGTACAACTCGTTCATCTTCGAAACACTTCTCTCTATTTTCAAAACTTTGAATTAAGTTGGTATTTGGTACGATACTTATAATTTTCACCCAAACTCCTTGCGAAATCTTTCAAGATTGTCTAGCCAGAAATGTTCATGCGCTTGTGCATTTCCATATGCTGAATCCTCTGAAATGTCTACCCAAGATTGTATGAACACTAGCTCTTCTTGGGGAGTCCGTGCTTAAGGCTTCTGCTTTGTCTTTTCATGCACTTGTTGTTTTCCTTTACGATGTGAAAGGGGGAGTTGAATTTCACATATAATTTCGTCGTCTGACTTATCGAGGCTTTGGTTTTGTGGTTGAGAATGAAAGGGTGGGGTTTAGCTTTGGGTTTGAGGTTGATAGAGTGAGGTTTGGCTTGTTGAAAATCAGAACCAATAGACACGCAAGCAAACCGACAAATAATATTGAGAATTATATGTCGATTAGTTGTGAATAATAAATAAAATTATTATTATTTTGATTACCAAGTTTCGTCCAGAAACCAAATCAATCCTTCTCGATTAGATCTGATTATACGAAAGGTAGAGGAAGAGTGTCCTTTTATTGGACAAAAGTAAACACAAGATAGAAAGGTAAAACCAACATGTTGATGGTTGATCTTGATCTTAGAGAACTGCATGGATTGGACTCCTATCCTTACAGGTTTTTTTTTTTTTTTTTTTTTTTTTTTTTTTTTTTTTTTTTTTTTTTTTTTTACATTTCTTCTATTGGTTGTAAGCAACAGAGTAATACCCCAAGATTTAATGCAAACTTATTGGTTTTTGAACAGTACTGGAAAACCATAAACGCAAAGTGAATACTCAGAAGCCTCGAAGAAATCGCCAAGAGAGGATGAGAGCTTCGAAATTTGTGTGTGGAATACAACTCCTAGGGAACTGTATTTATAGGTATCGAAACCCTAGAAGGCCCTCATAGGTCGGACCCTAGAAACCTTAGGGCAACTCCTTACTCTCCAAGCAAACCATTTTTGTGCCTTCTAGAAGATTTTATCACATTATCCACGAAGTCAACATGGGTCAACCATTTGATCGAATCGGTCAAACCGAATTGACTTGAACTTTTCCAAAAATAAAAGTTACTCAGCTCCCAACAACCAATGCGTCGTACAAAGTGCCAAGTGCACATAAATTGTGCCATTTCATGCACTTGTGGCTTCGTCTGATTCTAGGCTAGGCTAGGCATGCTTGTGTGGGCTTGGCACATCCCTTGATCCACTAAAATCCTTTAAAGGCATATCAAGAGAAAATCATTATAAACCTACTAAATGTTTCTTCCTTACCTATGTGGGATAGAGGAAACTTGCCAACTTGCAATATTTCCTCTATAATTACCAACAATCCCCTACTAAGCTGGAAAGTTTCCTTTCACTTATACAGATGATGTCACTTAGGTGTCACGAAGATTAAACACTAGTTTAATGATAATTAACAAAAAGAGACTAATTCAATGGTATCCTTATAGGTTTTTAAACCATGAACCTTGTGACCTCTCCGCCTTACCCCCACACATAACTATAAATCACTTTCATGACCCTTTAGAAGATAAACCACTAACCTTCACTTGAGGCAGCACCAACTCTATATCATATAGGCAAAGTTTTACAATATCTTCATTGCTTAGATGTCTCTAAAACTTTGTTAAGAGTCGTAACTTAACCTCGTTCTCAGCAACAACTTACTATCCTACCTTACATGGATCTATCATTAATGATAGTACCTTCTATCATCAGTGAGTTCGTTGTTACCCTATAAACTTGAGAATTAGGAACACCAATGCTAAGTTGGGTTTCCATCACTAAGTGGTTATATTGCTGTTTTAGACCATGAATCTCATGGTAGATGTAACCAAATTTCTCGTCAGAGGTTTGGTAAACAGGTCTACCAAGTTCCTAATTGTCTTGACATAGACAACCTGTTGGATAAGTATCTAAGTCCATAACTATTTTGGTATGTACTTGACCCGATTATGAGCATGGTCCTTTTGGGTTGCCTTCACCATAGCAATATGTAGGATGAATTAAGGAGAGAAAGGTTTAATTAGGATTTATTAATATATCATGAGAATAATATATTAAAGGAGAAATCATATTGTTCAATTAATATTAGTCAAAAATTAATTAAGAATTAATTTTGTGGCTAAAAGAGATTAATTAAATTTAAGGGACTGGAATTGTAATTATAAGATAATTGCAAGAGTGGGCTAATGGACTTCGTAGAGTGGAGTGGACGAAATTTATGGGGAAACCCATAAGATTTCGTCCATGACTATAAAGAAAGGGATCCATTGGCTGCTTAGGGCCTAAGCAGTCAAATTAGGGTATCCTAATTGAAAACCCTAATAGCCTACATGTATATAAAGGACCCTTAAGCCCCAAAAAACGTGGCCAAGTCTTCTATTAGGGTTTCTAGACGTTTAGGGCAGCCTTCTTTCTTCTCCTCTTCATCCAAGTTGCTTACTGGTGTTTGTAACTCCATTAGAGGTGCAACACTTGAGGCACCAAGTTTTCTGAAGCCAATCAAAGCAAGGAATTGATTGTTATTGTTATATAACAATCAAAGGTAATTCTCTAAACCCTAATTCAGTTTATTATATGTTAGATCTAGGGTTTATAGATTTGGATATTCAATTGCATGTTCATTAGACAAACTAGATCCAAAAGCTATTAGGGTTTGCATGTTCACCATAGGAATGATGTTTTGCTTAAAACCCATCACAACCTTGATGGTACAACTTTCAATTAGTTGTCTCACAAAATTGTGTCTCAGACCTACATGTCTCAACTTCCCATTATATATCGCATTATATACTTTAGACAATGTGGCCACATAGTCACAGTACATGGGTATTGAAGGCATCGGAATATCCCACATAGTCACATCTTTTATTTTGATTCATATTTTGGTGTGTTATAAACTATATATCACACTTGTATTAAAATCATATATTTAATGCAATAGATGATGTTGTTTACTTGTTTACTATTATACTGTGTTGTGATACTATACATGATGTCCTCCGCCCCAAAACGTTTATGTCGTTCTTGGTTTTGGGGTGTGACAGCTCCCGACCTATAATTGTTAAATATTAAGTGAGAATGAGATATATATATATATATATAGACCTATATGGGATTGACATACCCACTTGTGGTTGCTAGCTACAACCCGACGACAAGTCAAAGCAGGCATAACTTTTTAAACACATAGTGACGTGCGATGAAGCGTCATGGATTTTTGGGATCAACAGTCATATATTTATTATAGGAACTCTTTGTAACTTTATTAAACTAGAACTAAATATCTTAGACTACTACGTGGAACCAACCTAAGAAAGTAGTGATAGTACACACAAACTTGAGGAAGCTAGTTTAGGATAAACAAGATAAACTAAAACATCCACGTTTTCAAAAAGATAAACATGTGGACTCACTAACATTATTTTAAACTCTCAAACCACATGTATTTTCAGGAGAATCAACCTGTATGAAGGAGGAGATAACTTTGGTGATGAAGCCCAGAGTCTATATGCTTTACTTTTGTACTTTGCTTTCGTAACCTACTTGTACCTTGAATAATTATGTGACATATTTTATTTAATGAATAAATAGCAATGTTTTTTAGTACATCATGTGTATTACTCAATGTATATCTTTGGCCTAAAATCCTAACATCCTAACGGCGCACATCCTGATGCTTTTGCCGCCGGCTAGGGGTATGACACATATTCTAGTTGAGCACCTGCTCGACCAAAATTCACGTTTAGTTTCACACTTGAATCAAAAGGAGTGTTGAATTCCTTAATATTTAAATATTGAAACTTTGATAGAATTTTCTCTATATAATGAGTCTGACTTAGATATATCTGATTTCCTGTCCTTTTCACCTTAAGAATTGTATCAACTTCTCCAAGATCTTTCATTTTAAAGTTTCAGGACAGGTATTTCTTCATCTCAAGAACACCTTTTAGGTGAGTGCCAATGAGCAACATATCATCAATATAAAGACATATAACAACTATGTATTCCAGAGTGCATTTGGAATAAATACACACGTCAGCACTATTGTGTTGAAATCTGAAAGCAGTCACAGTGGTGTCAAATCTCTCATGTCATTGTTTGGGAGTTTTCTTCAATCCATATAAGGATTTAATAAGTCTACACACTTTATTTTCCTGTCCAGATATCATGAAACCTTTGGGTTACTCTAAGTAAATCTCCTCCTTGAGATAACCGTTCAGAAAAGTTGTCGTCACATCCATTTCATGAATGTACATTCCTTTCAAAGCTGAAATTGCTAAGAGAGTTCTGATTGAACTAATCCTAGCAACTGGGGCATAAGTATCAAAATAATCGATCCTTTCTTGCTACATGTACCCTTTAGAACCTAATCATGATTTATAGGCAAATATGGATCCATATGGATGATATTTTCCCTTGAGTATCCATTTGGATCCTATGGGTCTCCTCCCCTTAGGTACATCAGCTCACTACCAAGTTCCATTACCCATAATTGAATCCATCTCGTCATTTATAACTTCCTTCCTCGAAGGAGCATCTATAGACTTCATGGCTTCAGTAAAGGTCTTAGGATCATCATCCAAGTTAATGAAAAAATGACCTCTCTTTTCACTTTATTTTGTGTTCCTTTAACCAAATAAGAATAAAAATTGCCACTAAAACGTTTCTCTATTCTAGTTCTAGTACTTCTCCTAGGATCATCCATAATAGAAGGAAGTGGGAGTGTTTCTCGAGAAGTACTTGTAAACATTGTATTATTGGAGTTTTCATCATCTCTAGAAAACTTTTCTTTGAAGAATTCCGCATGTACGGATTCTATGACAACACTTTTAACACATTGTCACGCACGTATTAAACAAATAAATTTATCATTGTTGGTTTCACTAAAAAAATAGCATAGGGAAGCAAGATCGAATCCTCAGGGACACAGCCTAAAAGTCAATGCCTTTTTGCATCAGGCACATCTAGTCAAAACAGAAGTTATAAAAGGGGTTTTTAACTAAAAACCAAAAACTAAAAATGCAAGTGATATTAAACCAAATGAAAATCAATATTAAAAAGGATTTCAACTCTGCTGCGACTTTCCTAATCATGCAACTAACCCAGGTCTGATTATTCGGAATGCATTATATCTAAGCTGGTACTGAGAAAAACTAACAAGCTCTAGTAGTTTCTCTTTTACCTAAACTAGTTAATCAAAACAAGCTCTGCAATGAAAAGAGACATCAAACAACTAATCTTACTAATCTACTTGAAGTGAGATTATACACAGTCTTCAGATCTTCAGAAATCGTTGAAATCGGAGAGGAAACACCTCCAAAATCATATTTTCATCGTCTAGTACCTATGGAATTGCCAACTTAGGTTATTGGAATGCTATCAGGGTCTATTTATACATCCAGCAACAAAAACGACGTGCATGCGATCGCATGTATCAAAGCTGCAATCACAGGTTTTGAAGAACACACATTTCAGGCCTTTTTAATGAAGTACGATGTTATTTTGGCACTTTTTGGCCAACCTGCGATCACATGTACACAACCTACGATCGCATGTATTGAGTTTTCACTCTCGGATGACTTTTGGGCACTAAAAAACCTCGAATCCATGTTGCGACCTAACCTGCAATTGTATAAATGCTCCATGCAATTGCATAGAGACAACATGCGATTACATGTTGTTCCTAAGACGTCCGAAATTTCGTCCACTTTTTAGATCATTTTGAATCGCTTCAATCGGAGTTACGGTTCTCAAGATATGGTCAAAATACTGACAGGGGGTCAAAGCTTCCAGTAACATCCTTTAACTTTAAATTGCAAATTCTATCTTCGTGTAATCAATTCAATTGAATGTTTCTTGACCAAAGCATCAATGCAAGCATTCCTCAACATACTCCATATGTTCCAAGCTCAATTTTAACCTCCAAACGCGCATCCAACTACTCCCAAAGCACTTCTTCACTCGAACTATCTGAAATTGACATAAAAACATGAGCAATACCGGATTTCTAACAAAAGACGAGAGTTGAACATTATTTAAATAAATAACATGAAAATGTACAAAATATGATCCTAAATGCTAATGAAAACTATCCTATAAGATGTATAAAATGGCATCTAACAAATCTCCCCAAACTTTAACCTTACTTGCCCTCAAGTATGTAAAAGATAAAACATTATAAACAAATGTAAAGATGTAGATAACATAAAAGGAACTTAGAATAAAAACTAAAACAAGATTAAGGAAACTAAAAATTTTAACTTTACCAAAACGCCTTCACTCTTTTTTTGTTCACATGGTCATATTTCACAACGAGGAAGCTCCAATAAAATCACTACCTAGACAACTGTGTCAACACTTTATATTAACAATTCAGATTTCATATTTTATAATTTAAACTAAGCTTGAGCAAATAATTTTCACGCCGAATTAAATTTGTGAACACAATGTATTTTTAAAAATAATTTCACAAAAAAAAACATTTATAAAAACTTAGCTTGACCAACCCCTCCTTTTTCTCCGAACTCGTCTAGTAAACGTGGTAGGCTCCATTATGGACAAACAATCCAAGCTTACCCCTATGATTTCACTATCGAGGGATCAATCTCATTATACCACACACATTCTTCATCTTGATCAACTCTCTAGATTTAACTTGATTGATTCTTGATTTCGACTTAAACTTGACTTGGATTTAACTTTGAATTTCATATTTGTTCAAGTTGCTTAATATATTTCTAACATATATATTGAATGGGTGTGAATTTTACTTTTAGACCCACCGTATCTTCAATACTTCAAAAATGATAACAAAGTGTGGGTATAACAAGAGTTCCCTTCCAACCTCAAAAGACGTAGAAACTATAGGGTTCAGTACTTCAAGGAATGATAAGGGTTATCCAATCTAGGTTATTTTTAAGACATTCAAGGAAATTATTTTCAAACACTGTTCATTTTTCCATTCCACACTTCCATTGTAAAAATTATTTGACTCATATGTTGGTTCATATTGAAAACATTTAAAGCACTTGAAAAGATAATTCTTAAAAATTGATTGTAATGAGACCGTTATTTTTGGTAACTATCACACTTCATCTTAACAAAGCTATGGAATGTAAAAAGATATCTTCATCTCATGTAATTTTTTAATTTTTAATTTGATTATTTATATTCAGAAAATAAAAATAAAAATAAAAATAACTAGAAATAAAATCTTTTTGGGGTTTTTTGTTCACTTATTTATGAATGCAGAAAAAAAATATTTTTTTGGATTTTTTGATTTCTTTTATATGCAAATGCAATGCAGAAAAGAAAACGCAAAAAGGAAAAAAAATGTAAAATTTTAAACGAAAAACATAAATAATTAAAATTTTTAACAAAAAAATGCAAATTTTTACACTAATCCCCTCCCCAAGCTTAAAATGATGCATTGTCCTCATTGCTTAGAGAGGAATGAATAGCTCAATAAAGAATATAAGGGCAAAAATGTGCAGCTAGGAATGAATGTGCCTGATAAGTTGGTAGAAATATGATTTTGATGAAGATGTGGCGAAAAATCTGAATTTCAGCAACTCTGTCGATCCTCTGATTTCCCCATGCTTGCTTGGAACTGCAACCATCTCTTTAGTGAAAGCATAAAAACTAAAAACTAAAAACTACTCATCGGGTTGCCTCCCAAAAAGCTGTTCATTTTTAAAATCGTTGGCTCAACTTTGCCCAACCAGATTATTAACTGGTATGGTTGAGACTTCTCTGAAGTTCAACTCTTTTTCTCGTGACTCTAGATCCCTTCAAATATGGCAATATGGGTGGATCTGGAACTTGTTCAGAAAACTGGAAAGACTCCAAATAGTTATCAGATAAGTCTTTCAGTTGATTAGACTTCTTTCTCTTTCTAATCTTCTTATTCTTCCCATAAATCTTCTCTTCAGATTCTTTTCATTTCAGATTTCTTCTTCTCAGATTCGTATTTGAAATCACCACTTCCACCTTTCTTTTTCTAAAAGTTTTTTTCTTTTCATATTTTTATTTGATTCTTCTTCTGTAGAAGATTTAATCTCAACCTCTTCTACCTCCCCAATCTTATCTTCTGCCAGCTCCTTGGATATATTATCAGATGAATTGTTGTCTAGAAAATTTTCTTGCACAGAGACATTAGAAAACTCATAGCATCCCTGAGACAAAGGACTGCTGGTACCCATATAATTGATAGAAACATTTTTAGAAGGAAAATCATCATTATTAATTTGAAATTTAACCACTTCCTCATCAAACTCTGTTGAAATCATGCCATTAAAAACATTAATTTTCGTTTTTTCAGTTTTCATAAAAGACCTTCCCAAAATAATAGAGTTCACATCTGAAGTGTCCAATTTTCTCATGTCTAATATATAAAAATCAGTGGGAAAAATAAGCTCACCCACTTGGACAAGAACATCCTCAAGCACACCTTTTGGGTGTACTGTTGAATGATCCGCCAACTGGATGATGGTCCTGGTCTTTTGCAAAGATCCCAATTTTAATTTTTCAAAAATAGAAAACGGGAGGAAATTAAGAGAGGCACCAAGGTCAAGCATGACTTTTGGAAAATTAAGGTTCCCCGATTTACAAGGAACAGAAAAAATCTCTGAATCCTCGCACTTTGGAGGCAAACCATTATGCAAAATTAAAGAAATATTTTCACCAGCTTTAATTGTTTCATTAGATTTCAGTTTTTTCTTTGAAACACATAATTCTTTTAAAAACTTAGCATAACGAGGAATGTGTTTTATAACATCAAGTAACGAGATATTTACCTCTACTTTGCGAAAAATCTCCATGATGTCCTCATCCTCACGCTCGCGTACGTGCTCCTCAGTCGTGATGGGAATGGTGGTTGTGGCTTGTATTCTTTCACAATTAGCTTGGGTAGTGTTAGAGTTTCTTTTTCAGCTTCTTCTTCAACCAAAACCTCTTCATACTCTTCAGCTTCATCTCCTTTTTCTGTCTCTTCCACATCTCCTTCTTCAACCATACCTTCAAATTCTTCCTCAACCTTATTTTATGGTTCAAATAAGCTTGGACATTCATATGTCTTTTCACTTCTCAAGGAAATAGCACTTACATTATGCTTTGGATTGTTTTCTGTATGCCCTGGTAACTTTCCTTGAGATTCCAGTCGACCCATAGAAGTGGCAAGTTGAGACACCTGTTGCTCCAAATTTTTGATATTGGCTCTGGTTTCGTTCTGGAACGCATGAGTACTGGTGGTCATACTTTTAACAATATCCTCCACGACCAATCTAGAGCTGCCAGAATGTTGTTGCAAAGGCGGCTGGAAATTCTGGTGATGAAAATTCTATTGATTCTGAAATTTTGCTGAAAACCCAACTGCTGAAAATTTCGTTGCTGCTGAAATCCAGGTAGAGGCTGAAATTGTTGTTTCTTCTGATAATTATTCTGAAAATTCTTGTGGTAGCCCCCAATAGCTTTTACTGCAACTGTATCCTCTTGTAGTAATGGACACATATTTGTTGGATGTTCCGTCTTCAAACGGATACCACATGGTTTCTTCGCAGCTGCTTTTTCTTTCATAAGGAGCATAACAACTTTTGTCAATTCAAATATATGAGCTCCTAAATGAACATTTCTGACTTCCTTAACTCCCACTGACTGATCTGGGTACCACTCGTCTTCATTTCTAGAATGTTTAGACTCGATCTCCAGCTTTTCAATAAGCTCTCTGATTTCAGTTGGTGTCATATCACCTAAGGAACCACCACTGGAAGCATTTATCAAGCGCCTCTCCATGGGTGCCAGGCCTTCACAAAAACAATTATAGAGTTGATAATCGCCGTTCCCATGTTGTGGGCACCGTACCAGAAGCTTTTTGAATCTTTCCCAGTAAGTATGTAAAGCTTCTCTTTTTCCTTGTGTTGATCCGAATGATTTCTCTTCTAAGACTGGATACTCGCGTTTCCGGAAAGTATTTCTCTAAAAACATCTTCACGAGTTGTGTCCAAGTGGTGATGGAACCAGATGGGAGTTCATACAACTATTCTCTTGCAGAATCTTGAAGCAAAAGGGGAATACCCTTAGTTTGATCTGGTCTTCAGTAATTGCATGAGGCTTCATTCCAGAACATACCACATGAAATTCCTTGAGGAATTTATGTGGGTCTTCGTTTACTAGTCCGCAAAATGTAGGAAGAAGATGAATTAGCCCATATTTGAGTTTGAAATTTTGAGCTTCTAGAAATGTAATACGAAGGGGTTGCTGGTTGACCTCTTGAGTGGCCCATTCTATAAAAGTCTTTTCTGCTTCTTCTCCACTCATGGTTAAGTCTTCAAATTCGGATTCTGAAGAATCTATTGTTTCAGTTTTAAGGGAAGACTATTTTGAGGAGAAGATGGGGGTACTTTTGGAATAAATTGATCTGATTCGTTCCACAAGGGAGTGCCTTGTGGTGTGGAGGTTTCTGGGGGTATGGAAGATGATGAACTAAAGAGACCAGCTGATTGTTTCTTTCTTGCTGCTTCTTTCTTCAGTTTCCTTGCAGTTCACTCAATTTCGGGATAAAAAATAAAGGTGTCCCTGAACGAAAAATTATTAGCATAAAACTATTAGAAAGCACCGTGTACTCGACAATGGTGCCAGTTTGCTAACACGCTGTCGCTCACATATTAAACGAATAAATTTATCACTGTTGGTTGCACTAAAAATATAGCACAGGGAAGCAGGGTCGAATCCTCAAGGACACAGCCTAAACGTTAATGCCTTTTGCATCAGGCACATCTAGTCAAAACAGAAGTTATAAAAGGGGCTTTTAACTAAAAACTAAAAACTAAAAATGCAGTGATATTAAACCAAATGAAAATCAATATTAGAAACGATTTTAACTCTGCTGCGACTTTCCTAATCATGCAACTAACCCAGATCTGATTATTTGGAATGCATTCTATCTAAGATGGTACTGAGAAAAACTAACAAGCTCTAGTAGTTTCTCTTTTACCTAAACTAGTTAATCAAAACAAGCTCTTCAATTAACCCTAACTTTTTACTGTTTAATTGAACAAGCTCTTAATTAAATCAGAAAAGCAGCTTTATGATCTGTGTAAAATTTCCAACAATACCCAATACTTCTAACAAGCTCGGAAGCGTAAAGATATGATTTTTATAGTTTATAATAAAGTCAAATCCCAAACACGGAACCGATTTATTACTTGTTACTTATTACCAGTTGACAAGAACAATTACGTATTCTATAACTAATTAACTGGAATGATAAAACTCTAGCTAGGTGATCAGACTAACAAGAATCAAAATCAAACATTCATTAAGAACAAAACTAAAGAATCTAGATAGAAACACAAATAAAAAATCAAATCTAATGATCAATCACATGAAAAGTACTCATCTCTGCATAACTGAAAACTAGGATTTAGCCAGACATGGCTAAAATCTGATAAAAACAAATGAAAAGAGACATCAAACAACTAATCTTACTAATCTACTTGAAGTGAGATTATACACAGTCTTCAGATCTTCAGAAATCGTTGAAATCGGAGAAGAAACACCTCCAAAATCGTATTTTCGTCGTCTGGTACCTATGGAATTGCAACTTAGGTTACTGGAATGCTATCAGGGTCTATTTATACGTCCAAAAACAAAAACGACGTGCATGTGATCGCATGTATCAAAGCTGCGATCACAAGTTTTGAAGAAAACACATATCGGGCCTTTTTAATAAAGTACGATGTTATTTTGGCACTTTTTGGCCAACTTGCGATCGCATGTACACAACCTGCGATCGCATGTATTGAGTTTTCACTCCCGGATGAATTTTGGGCACTAAAATACCTCGAATCCATGTTGCGACCTAACCTGAAATCGCATAAAGGATCCATGCGATCGCATAGAGACAACATGCGATAGTATATTGTGCCTAAGACGTCCAAAATTCCGTCTACTTTTCAGATCGTTTTGAATTGCGTCAATCAGAGTTACGGTTCTCAAGATATGGTCAAAATACTGATAGGGGGTCAAGGCTGCCAGCAACATCCTTTAACTTTAGATTGCAAATTCTATCTTCGTGTAATCAATTCAATTGAATGTTTACTCACCAAATCATCTTTCAAGCATTCCTCAACATACTCCATAAGTTCCAAGCTCCATTTTAAGCTCTAAACGCGCATCCAACTACTCCTAAAGCACTACTCCAATCGAACTATCTGAAATTGACATAAAAACATGAGCAGTATGAGAATTCTAACGAAAGACATGAGTTGAATATTATTAAAATAAATGACATGAAAATATACAAAATATGATCCTAAATGCTAATGCAAACTACCCTATAATATGCATAAAATGGCATCTAACAAACACCAGATTCATCATCTAATAATCGTTAAGCCATGTTGTTTTGCGCATATCAAATGAACATACTCTTCATAACTCGGGCTCCCAATTTGGATCTCATAGGATCAGGCGTCCGATAATAAGCCACACACTCCCACACTTTCAAATAGTCTAGGGTATACTTTCTACCTTTCCACAACTCACCAGGACTTGTAGGAATTATACGACTAGTGATCCTATTATTAGCATAAGATGCAATCAATAGTGCTTCCCCCTACAGATTGTTTGGTATACCAGATTGGTTCAACATGCAGTTGTCCATCTCTCAAAGGGTCATATTTTTTCTCTCATCCAAACCATTGTGTTTGTGAGTATATGGTGAAGTTCTCTCATGTTTAATTCCATTCTCTTCACAACATGTGTTAAAATCTTAGTTGAAATATTCTCTGCCCCGACTCGAGCGAAGAATTTTGATGTGTTTTTCAAGTTGATTTTCAACTTCACCCTTATAAAGTTTAAATGCATCAAAAGCTTCGTCTTTTGATCTCATCAGATAAAAATGTTGATATCAATTGGATTCACAAAATTTGATAAAATACATTTTTCCTCCTCGAGTAAGTATTCCATTTAATTCACATATATTATAATGAATAAATTCAAGTAATGATGTATTTTCTCTTAACTGATGGAAATGATTTCTTTGTAAACTTTGATTTCACACAAGTTTCACATTTTTCAAAATTTTTGTGTCGTATTTTAACATTCCTTTAGTTTTCATTTTTTCAATGTTTTTTTAACATTAATGTGTGCTAAACGTTTATGCCATAAAGAAATTGAACAAACAAAGTAACCAGAAAAGTTAATTTCATTCACATTAGCAATTATTCCATCAATTACATCATTCATACGAACACAAGACACATTTTCAACACTAGAACCACCACTTTCAACACTTATCCTACTCGCACTACCCTGATCACTAAGGGAAAGATGATACATTCCTGAGCAGTTGTTCACCCTCCCAACATACCTTCTGTCCTTAGTGATCACAATTATGCCTTTCTCAAGTTCCATCTTGAACCCACCTTTGTCAAATTTATCTGCAGAAACTAACCCCTTTGAGATAGTATGAACATGAAGAATATCTCGAAGCGTAACTCATTCACCATGTGTGAACTTCAAATGAACATCATCACTTCCTTGAGCTTTAGTTCTGTGATCATTAGCATAGATGACTACCAATCCTGGTGGCATTAGACGGTAACTACGTAAGCTCTCGTTTCCCACAAATATGCACGATGGCTCCAGTGTCCACAAACTATCCTCGATCATAGATTACTCGGGTAAGGGAAGAGATCATGAAAATTTATCCACGGTTCACACTTTCCACCATATCAGTAACCTGCTCGCATGCATTTGTTACCGGTCCTGATTTGTGATCTTTGCATTCTCTCGCATAGTGCCTAATCTCTCTACGGACATGGCAAGGTTCGTCCCTCTTTGGATTTGAGTTAGAATTTTGATGACTCGGTTTCTTGAAGCTTTGTTTCTTGGGACCCAAGTCCCTTTTTTCCATCACTTAAACTTGGTCTTACAAACAGAACCCTTAGCTGATACATGGTGCACACTCAATCTGACTTTACCACGCTTGTCCTTGATGTGAGTTTCCTCCTCAATATGAAGGTGTTTCATCAAATCATCTAAGGAGTAGTCCTCAAATTTGTGTATCATTTACTTAGAGAAGTCTTTCCACAAGGGTGGCAGTTTTTTTGACGATAGCACCAACCAGAAAGAGTTCTGGTATAGAGATGGAGAGCGTGTTCAGCTTATTCAACATGACCTGGAGTTCATGCACTTACTCCATGATAGGTTTTTATCAACCATTTAAAACTCTAGGTACTTAGACACAAGGAACTTGTAAGTAACTTACTCATGTGCCTTGTACTTGAGTTCCAAAGCACTTCATAGCTCTTTCGGCTCTTTTACTGACGCATAAAGATCATAGGGTCGATCAGACAGTGAGTTCATGATGTGACCCACACATAATTCCTTAGACTCTCTATGCATAGCCCATTGCTTTTCTAGACCAGAGATGACCTTTTGATCCACGGTTTATCCGCCTCGAAAATTCGATCAGTAGGAATTGGAGTAAGTTTTGGGTCTAAAACATAGGCGAGCTTCAGCATATGAAGCATGAACTTGACCTTATCGGCCCAACGGCTGTAGTTCTAACCATTGAATCGGTTAAGCTGGGCAAACGCTTGGTCCATGTAGTGGAGACTAGCAGTTGTAATTTGCGTTTCCATTATTCTGTTGATTTATAAACACTATAAAAATTAAAAACCTTTAAGATTGTTGAAAATCAGGACCAATAGATGCGTAAGGAAACCGAATGTGTCCTTTTAGAAGAAGAGTGTCCTTTTATTGGACGAAAATAAACGTGAGACATAAAGGTAAAATTGATAGTTTAATACTTGATCTTGATCATAGAGAACTGTATGGATTGGACTCCAATCCTTAAAGGTTTTTACTTTGCTTCTATTGGTTGTAAGCAAGAGAGCAAAATCCCATGATTTATTGCAAACTTATCAGTTTTCCAACAACATTGAAAAACGATAAACGCAAAGTGAATACTCAAAAAAAATGGAAAAAATTTCCAAGAAAGTGAGAGACCTTCAAATTTTGTGTGTGCAATACGGCTCCTAGGGAGCTATATTTATATGCATCGAAACCCTAGAAACCCTAGGGTAACGCCTTTATCTCTAAGCAATCCATTTTTCGGGCCTTCCAAAAGATTTCGTCACCTTTTCTAAGTCGTCACCTTTTCTAAGAAGTCAACATGAGTAAACCGTGTGACTGGATTGCTCAAACTGACTTGACCAGAACTTTGCCAAAAATAAAAGTTGCTCAGCTCCCAGCGACCGACGCCTCATGCCAAGTGTGTCATTTCGTGGTATCGGCTAGTGCTATGCTAGGCCAGGCTAGGCGCGAGTGTGTAGGCTTGGCCTATCCCTTGATCCACTAAAAGCCTTTGAAGGCCTATCAATAGAAAATCATTATAAAACTCACCAAATGTTTCTTCCCCCACCAATTTGGGATAGAGGAAACTTGCCAACATGCAATATTTCCTTTACAATTTCGAACATGGCTTTGGGGTTTATTTGGTGAAAGTTGATCGGGAAAAACGACAAAGATGTTGTACATATTTGGACTAATATTTCGTACTTACATGGGGTAGTATTGCCTAACATTTTGGTATCGAAATTGTGAATGTGATTGAATGGGGGCATCAAGTTAGAAAAGATAAACATATTGGGATGGATCGAAGGCGAAAATGTTTCGAGTTGGGTTACTTAAACTAGAAACATTGGTTTTTCTTCTATTGAATTTTGAGATTGGATTGTTGGGATTGTTAGGGTTCATTTTTAAGAAATAAAGAGGAATTGATAGAAGAAGGTGTGGTTTTGAAGATGAAGGTATTGGATTATTTATAGATGTGTAAAATGGTAACAATATATATATATATATATATATATATATATATATATATATATATATATATATATATATATATATATGTTTAAATTGTTGCAATTACAATTTAAAATAAAACAAGAATTTTATTAAATAACCATTGGGAGGATTTTTTATGAAAAAAAAAGAATCAGACCAATGAAATGAAGAGAGAGGGAGCGGGATAGCCTCCCCTCACTCCGATCTCGCACCCGATGAACCATGGTGCCAGTGTTATGTGTCTGCATGTGCATTCCTTCCTCGCTCCGCTCCCACCGACCTTAGTTTTGACAAGCTTCCCCTTTAAGTCTCCCACTCTTCCAACTTTTTTTAGATCCTTGCCTTTTCAACCAAACAATTCCAGTATTTTGTCATTTTACAGTTCCAATCCTTATAATAACAAACAATGCATCAACTAGTTGAATTTTGTTATATTCAAGTACACGAATGCACTTGATAGATACGTCGATGCCATGAATTATATGCACCACACCGCCAGACCAAAAGTTTTGTCACCTCAACATCATATTATCACCATATTTTAGACCTTTGTTAGATATTTATCATTCTACATCATTATATCCATTTTTTAATTATTTAATAAAAATATATATTTTTAATTAGTTGAAAGGTAGAGAAAGATAAAAATAAAATTGTCGGGTGTGATAATATGTGGTATACACAATTCAGTGATTCGCCATGATGTCCCGGTTAATGTGGATGTGGGGTTGGTGTTTATATTACTACCACATTCTCACATAATCCACAAAGTATTTCCTTAACAAACATACCCTACGGGCGTGTTTAGTTGAAATGAAAGTAATAGAATTCAAGGGAAAATGATTCCAATTCCATCGAATTCATGCGTTTGGTTAGACTTAGAAGGAAAGAATGGTGTGTATGTGTGTGTATGGGGGGGGGGGGGGGGTCTTAAATGAAATAAATTTTCTACCATATGGAGGAAAGTGGATTCCTTCCAAAGTTTGATGAAAAACATTTATTCTCATCAAGGAAAATGGCATATTACAAAATACCCCTTTATTTTTCAGAAAACCAAAACCTACCATTACTGCTACTGACCACCACCATCGTCACTTCCACCACCATTGACACCGTCACCACCACTACTATAACCCGCCACCAACAATTCTCGCCTCCATCAACACTACCGCCAACGCCACCACTATCACCATCATCGCCGCCATTACCACCACTACCACCACCACCACCGCTACCACATCCACCACCACCGTCGCCGCCACCACTACTGTTACCACCGGCTACCACCACCACCATCATCACCCGCCACCAAAATCCATCGTCACCACCACCACCGGGACGACCACCACCGACGTCGTCGCCACCACCACCACTAGTATCACCCACCACAACCACTACCTCTGCTACCATCACCACCGCTATCATCTTTACATATAAGTAAGAAAGTAAAGTTCAATTAAGTAAACCAAACAAAAATGGTAATTCTGTCATTTTACATGGATTCCAAATCTATTTCCTGTGAATGAAACAGAATATGGAATTTCTTATAATTCCATTTCCTGTCAACTATACAAGACATATAATTGGATTCAAATTCATAACTGACTCATTTTCCAATTTCAATTCCAATTTCTTTATAACCATACATGATATAGAATTTGATTCAAATTCCTAACAGACTCATTTTCCAATTTCGGGAATTTCGTCAAAACTAGCTGATAGCGGGTAGCTTGTAGCGTTTTATTAAACACTACATGAATTAATATTTGAATTTAGAGCGTTTGGTTTAAACTAAACGCTAGAAGCTTGTAGTGTCAAATAGGGCTTTCTGTTCAAAACGGAACATTTTGTCAAACGTTAGAAGCTAAAAGCTCTCAAACGTTCCGTGCCGAACACGTCCTTCAATTCCAATTTCTTCATAAACATTCTGAGAACCAAACAACACCTAAAACATAAGATGAAAACTTATGGTAAAGATCTAGGAGTATTAACGAATGAGCTGAAACGACTGTTACAATAATTGGGATGTTTGGGGCATGTATGCCAAAGAAACATAGCTACTAGTAAGTTGTTTAAAGTTTCAAAATTTTCGTAAGCTTGTGATGATCGATTCATTACATAAGCGATGTGGTTATGATAGAAATTAACTTAATAATAATTGCCTCTCTAATTTTTGTTACAAACATGACACCGATTTTATATCATTTTGATTGTTTGAATTATCCATCGTAAAAAGATCAATTTTGATCAGTGACGGAGTTAGATGGGGGCGTTAGGGGTACTACAATACCCCCAAAAAATTATTATTATTATTATTATTATTATTATATATATATATATATATATATATATATATATATATATTATTTATAAACATTTTTCATGTTATTGTACCCCTAATTAAAGTGATTATAACATGTTTTTTAATGTCCGGTATTTGATAACTATATATAATATATATTGACAATGTTTGTACCCCATATCAAAATTCCTGGTTCCGCTGTTGTTTTGGATTATTTTATTTTCATATTATTGAATTGAAAAGTATTCTTTTATTGCGGCTGCTTTTGACAAAACAATACTCTCGATAATCTCGTACCACTTGAAAATATTCCGTATATATGTTGCATCATCTGGGAATGGGTCGATGTTAGCACCTACAGTGGCTCTCTCTTGTTGCTACCAACTTTCCCTCGATGTCTTTTTTTTTGAACAATGAAATAATTTTACAATATTGTTATTTTCGAAGCGATTAAAAGTTAGTTATATAATTATATAATAGAAATAATAAGAGTAATATACTATAATACATAAATAATTATTAAAAAAACATTTTTTGCATTGAATCCTTGTATCTATAAAAAATATATTACGTTATATATGATAAACTGCATCAAATGATACCGTGTTTACAGTGAATTTCTATTTTATTGGGTGTATCTTTAGAATTAAATTGCAAAAGCTTCTCTTATACATTTTTTTTTTTTTTGGTTTTTTTTTTTTTTTTTTTTTTTTTGGGGGGGGGGGGGGGGTGGGGGGGGGGGGGGGGGGGAACTAACAAGAAGTTAGAAATACCACATTACAACAAAATAGAAGCTAAATAGGGTTGTAAAGCCAAGAACTCCAACTAAGCTTAGTTTTGCTACGTCTATTAAAAATAAAAATAAAAATACCCTATTTACGACGTCATCAAATGAGAATGAGTTTTCCTAGGGATAACCGTTCCAAAAACAATAGAGTTTCTAAAATTCCAAAAGCTCCAAAAAGTAGTCAAACTAACCACTTCTAGGGCCTTTCGTTAACCTTCCCGCAATGTAACAAAATCAGGCCAAGCAATAAGCGAATGAATGGAAAACTAATCGGGCAATTGAACACCCCACCATATAGTAACACGCCTCCAATACAACCTGCAAAAATATGATCAATCGTCTCCACAACACTCTAACAAATAGGACAAAGAATCGACTCCACCTTGAAACCCCGAGAAGAGAATCTCTCCCTAGTAGGAATGCTATCAAGTCCGATTCTCCATATAAGAATATTATTTTTAATATGAACCCAATTATCCTTACTAGTCTCCAAACCATTCATATCAAAAATAACACTATCTATAAGTGCACGAGCGAAAGAGACGGAGAATGTGTCAGAAACATCACAAACTCAACTTAATCTATCAGGTATAGACTCTAGACCTCTAACTAAACATTCTGCAGCAATGTCATAAAAACGTCCTACTGAATGTGCTCAATGCCTTCCCTTGATAACCGTCTAAGGTTTTTGTTAGAAAAAGGTATGAATAGATTGCTTGGATTCTCTGAAAGTCGTGATTCACTATCAAATTGAAGTATTTCGATGGTACAGATCGAACACTCAATTGGATGAAATTCAGAGAATGAAATTTGAGAATGTATATGAAAATGTTCTTCAACATGTACCAGAATATTGACCAAAAAACGGATATATCAATCCTGTCTGAAAACTGTCAACAGACAATTACAAACTGTTATAAAACTACCAAACTGTCATTAAACGGATGTCATGGAATAAAGGGTCAACTTTATAACAGTTACAAACTGTTATAAAACTACCAAACTGTCATTAAACGGATGTCATGCAGCTCGATCCCAGCCAGGGGCTCTGCCCCTTGGACCCCGCCAGGGGCTGCCGCCCCTGGGACCCCGCTCCCAGGGGCGCTGCCCCCGGACCCCCGTTCGTTTAGGGGCTTCGCCCCTAAATAGCAATGTACTTTAAATCTTGAAAAACCTGAACAAGTGTGCACTCCTACACCATCCTAATTTGTTCAATATTCAACAAGATCACTTTTGGTCAACAAATTTAATCCTATTACACTTAAATAATATTTGATGATATAAAATCACCAACAAACCTCCCCCATTTAAGTGTAATCCTGATTAAACTTAAAAACAAAACATAAACAATAACAAAACTGATGCATAAATGAAATGTCGTGACGATTGAATTTCATATTAGTATATTACTCAATCCAAATATTCGAATATCAGGGTGTCTCTAAGGATTGAACCCTTTCTATTCAAAGTGAATACATGAAGATAATACACACACCAGTTTACATTCTCATAATTTCTAACTTGACACTATATTTAACTAGCTTGTGTCCCATCCTTCAATAAGCATATCAAAGCCAAGTCCCAACTTTTTGAAGCAGCTAAACTTCATGCTTATATAGGTAGTTCTTTTATTCTTGCACCTGCAAATGCAATTTTTCAAAGAATTATTAAGAAATAATTTTTCAACCTCCTTAACTTGCAGTACTGAACACATACCTTGGGATGATCATAAAAATGTGTTCCGATCTTCAAGTATTAAGCTTTCCACATTGAATTCAACATCTAATATTGCATTAGATGGGAATTGGGTATCTTAATATAAAAGATTTTAAGTGGACTTTAAACCCATCCCTATAGCCGCCTTGTGCACAAGATCTCTTGCTAACCCTTTGGTTAGATGATCGGCTAAATTCAACTGAGTTCTTACAAACTCCACAGATATCACACCAGTCATGATGAGCTCACGAATCATACTATGTCTAACACCTAAATGTCTAGACTTTCCATTGTACACTTAACTATAAGCCTTAGCCAAGGTTGCGGCACTATCACATCTGATAGAAATGGTAGATATCGGTTTGGGCCATAATGGAATTTCATAAATCAAATTCCTTAACCACTCAGCTTCTTTACCAGCAGCAGACAATGCAACAAACTCAGACTCCATGGTTGAGTTAGTAATACAAGTTTGTTTCTTAGATGCCCAAGAAATGGCACCTCCTCCAAGAAGAAACACCCAACCACTTGTAGAGGAGTGATCCTCTAAGTTGTTAATCCAGCTGGCATCTGAATAACCTTCCAAAACAGAAGGATATCCACTATAAGTTAAACCATAATTAATGGTCCCTTTCAAGTACTTGAATACTCTACTCACAGCTTGCCAATGATTTGAACTAGGATTACTAGTATACCTACTAAGCCTTCCCACAACATATGCTATATCAGGCCTAGTACTAATCATGGCATACATTAAACAACCAATAGCCCTAGAATATTCAAGTTGAGACACTGGAGATCCTTTATTTGGCAAAAGCTTGAGACTAGGATCTATAGGAGTGCTAACAGGAGAACAATTCTCAAAGTTAAACCTTTTCAATATCTTCTCAATATAATGAGATTGAGAAATTGAAATCCCATTGTTTCCTTGTTTAATTCTTATACCAAGAATTACCTCAGCCTCCCCCAGGTCTTTCATTTCAAAACTGAATGATAAGAATTTCTTGGTTTTATTAACTTCTTCTAAATCAGTACCAAAAATTAACATATCATCCACATATAAACAAATCATGACTCCTTTTCCAGAAGTATCAAATTTGCTATATACACACTTGTCAGCTTGGTTTAATGCAAAACCATTAGACAAGACAACATCATCAAACTTTTGATGCCATTGTTTTGGTGCTTGTTTCAAACCATATAATGATTTCTTTAACTTGCACACTTTGTGTTCATTTCCAGGCATCACAAACCCTTCAAGTTGTTTCATGTATATTTCCTCATCCAAGTCACCATTCAAGAATGCAGTTTTCACATCCATTTGGTGAATCACAAGATTATGTATAGCTGCAAGAGCTAATAATAATCTAATAGTAGAAATTCTGGCAACAGGAGCATAAGTATCAAAGAAATCAATACCTTCCTTTTGTCTAAAGCCTTGGATAACCAATCTGGCTTTATACTTATCAATTGTGCCATCCACCTTCATTTTTCTTTTGAGGATCCATTTACATCCTAATGCCTTGCAACCAGGAGGTAAATCAGCCAATACCCAAGTATTGTTATGCATAATAGAATCAATCACATCATGAATCACCTCTTTCCAGAAATGAACATCCCTAGAAGCCATAGCTTCATTGAAAGTCTTTGGATCCTCTTCAATATTAAAACAATATTGATGTTGAGAAATAGTTTCATTCCTTGTTCCTTCAACTAAATATAGTTGAAAATCAGATCCAAAAGACTTAGCTTTTCTAGCTCTGGTGCTTTTCCTAGGTTCAGGTACAGAAGTTGCACCACCAGAAACATCTTCAGCTTGAGTAATACTCTTGTTGGAAGATTGATGAATTATGTCCCTTGGTCTAGGTATAGATGTAAATCTTTCTTCATCAAAGATAGCATCTCTTGACTCTATCACTGTGTTTATAGACACAGAGTCATTAGATTCTAAGACATAGAATCTATATGCTTTGGAATGCTCAGCATATCCAATAAAGATACAATCTATACCTCTCTCACCCAAAGTTTTCCTTTTGGGTTCAGTGAGCCTTACAACTGCTCTACAACCCCAAATTTTGAGATAACTCAAATTTGGTACCTTTTTACACCAAAGTTCATAAGGAGTATTCTTACTCCTTTTATTTGGAGTTCTATTCAAGATGTAACATGCAGTTAACATTGCATCACCCCAAAACCCTTCACTTAAGCCAGAATATGACAACATGGAATTAACCATTTCTTTCAAAGTCCTATTCTTCCTTTCAGCTACACCAGTTTGTTGTGGTGTATATGGAGCCGTGGTTTGATGTATTATTCCAATTGATTCAAAATAAACTGAATCATAATACTCACCACCTCTATCAGTATGCAATACTTTTATTAATTCATTTTTATGAAGCTCAACTTGTTGTTTATAAATTTTAAATTTATCAAGTGCTTCATCCTTAGAATGTAGCAAATAGATATAACAATATCTAGATGCATCATCAATGAAAGTAACAACATACTTCTTGTTTCCAAGGGAAGGTGTTGCATGGAAATCACATAAATCACTATGTATAAGATCCAACACCTTGCTTTCCCTAACAACATCTTTGAAAGGTTGTCTAGTGATTTTAGTTAGCATGCATGTTTTACATTTTTCTTTATTTTGCATATCAAAAGCAGGAATTAAACTCATTTTAGACATGTCTTTTAATCTCTTATAATGAATGTGTCCTAGTCTAGCATGCTATAATTCAGATTTGTAAAAATTATTGCTAGTACTACTAGAAGCCATGCAAATAGAATTATCACTAGAAGGATAATTAATATTAAGCCTAATCATTCCATTACATACATATCCAAATCCTATAAAAGAACCATGTCTTGACAAGATATACTTGTCACTTTCTAACACTTGTTTGTAACCACAATTATTTAATACAATTTCAGACACGAGATTCTTACGAATCCCTGGAACATATAAAACATTGTTTAAACACAAACATTTCCCAGAAGTAAAAGTAAGTAAAACATATCCTATGCCCTTGATTGGTTCAGTTGCAACATTTCCCATCTTCACAACAGATCCATCTTCAATTGGTTGAAAGTCCTTGAACCAATATAGATCTTTGCAAACATGACTTGTTGCTCCCGAATCAACCCACCATGCAACTTTATCCTCCTGCACATAAAATGCTTCAGAAATCACAGAAATATAATTCTGAATATATTTAGAATTCTGCAATGAAACAGAAATCTGACCTTGTTGCTTTTCTGGATCCTTGGATCCACTTGGTCCAGCACCATCCTTATTCACTTTGCGAAGACGACAATCTTTCTTGAAGTGACTCGGTTTGTTACAATTCCAACAAACCAACTTAGCCTTCTTGTTGGAAGACTTGTCATCCTTTCCTTTAAACTTCCTTTTTCCATTAGACTTCTTGGGATTCTTTGAACTTTCTCCTTCCACCATGTTCACAGAAGAGGAACCAACTTGGTTCTTGCATTTAGGATTGTTATCAAGTTCTTGAGTCCTTAAGGACTCTTCAATCCGTAAATGACTTCCGAGTTGAGTCAAAGTTAATTCCTCTTTGTTATGTTTTAGATTACGTTTAAAATCTTTCCAGGAAGGGGGCAGTTTGTCAATTATCACAGCCACAGCAATGGCTTCATCCATTTTCAGATTGTGTTGAACAAACTGTCCTAGGATCCTTAACATTTCATGGAATTGTTCCATAACAGGCCTGGAGTCAATCATCTTGTAACCCATAAAATTACTGACAAGAAACTTCTTGCTAGAAGCATCTTCAGCCATGTATTTGGATTCAAGAGAATCCCAAAGTTCTTTTGCAGATTCGAAATTTTGATAGATATCAAAAAGAGAATCAGACATACCATTGAGAATATGACCACGACATATGTAATCATCATTTTCCCACTTTGATCTCCTTCTTGTTGCCTCCAAAGGTTCATCTTCAACAGATTCTGGTAAGACTGGCGTGGGTGTACTAAGAACATACACCACTTTCAGAGTGGTAAGGAGAAAGTGCATCTTCTTCTGCCATCTACGAAAATCTTGGCCTTCAAACTTGTTCAATTTATTAAACTTGCTTGTCATATCCTTCACAGAATCACCACTTGCCATGATTACAGAATACTTCAATTTTTGTTAGAAAAATGTATGAATAGATTGCTTGGATTCTCTGAAAGTCGTGATTCACTATCAAATTGAAGTATTTCGATGGTACAGATCGAACACTCAATTGGATGAAATTCAGAGAATGAAATTTGAGAATGTATATGAAAATGTTCTTCAACATGTACCAGAATATTGACCAAAAAACGGATATATCAATCCTGTCTGAAAACTGTCAACAGACAGTTACAAACTGTCATAAAACTACCAAACTGTCATTAAACGGATGTCATGGAATAAAGGGTCAACTTTCTAAAATTGAATTTTTGATGCAATTTTTAATATAGCAACATAGTCCAAATAAAATTGAATTGAATTTTCGATCCCAGCCAGGGGCTCTGCCCCTTGGACCCCGCCAGGGGCTGCCGCCCCTGGGATCCCGCTCCCAGGGGCGCTGCCCCCAGACCACCGTTCGTTTAGGGGCTTCGCCCCTAAATAGCAATGTATTTTAAATCTTGAAAAACCTGAACAAATGTGCACTCCTACACCATCCTAACTTGTTCAATATTCAACAAGATCACTTTTGGTCAACAAATTTAATCCTATTATACTTAAATAATATTTGATGATATAAAATCACCAACAGTTTTTTGGCCCACCCTAAAGAAACATGGTCTCTAACAAATTCCAATCTATAATCGTTCAATGCAAAGATTCTATGGAAAGAAATAGCAAGGGGCACATCACCCTTCCGTTTATCATGCTAAAAGGAAATAGAGGCCCCATCGCCTAATCTAATCCGACATATAGCCATAAGGATTATGTTTAAAACAACTTTTCTTCTGTGGGATCTTTTGTTAAACTAAAAACTTATAAATATTCCTTAAGTATTGGGTTTTTAGAGCATGCTTTTTAAACTAAAACTAATCGCAAAGACATTTGTTTTGTGTGCAATTTGCCTTTTTAGAAAAATATGTTAATAATTATATTACTTTTTATGATTTTGTGATGATAACACATGATGATGATGATTGTAATAATTAATATCAAATGACAATGGCAATCATCATCGTAATGTTTATATATCACTTTAAATCCCTATTGCTTGTAATTTGTTACCTCCTTTTGCTCTATCACTAAACTATTAGTTCAGTTTGCTATTTTTTACACCCATCTCATTGAATGTTTTTTTTTCTTTGTTCACATCATTTAGTCGTTTGATAAACAGAAAAAGGTTGGAACAAACTTCGGTGCAAAATAATGCAAATATGGCCGACCAATGTACAAATGAAATATACATAGGAAGGGGATATAATAATAGAAATGCAGAACCTTATCATCAAATCATCAAAATGGAAGACAGAGTATCAGCTTCGGATCCGACAATTATTAAATGACCTATCGTTCAAAAAATAAATAAAATTGAAGAAGTAACATCATATAACTTAAGTCCCTTTTTTTATCAAGAGGGGAGGTGTCGCCACTATTTAACAATTTTATTGTTTGTTACGTGACACTTTATTTTTTTCGATTGTAAACATTTGCCCAAACAATTTGAGCAAAACAATATTGGAGTTTCAAAGGGAAAAACGATGACAATAATTGTCTTGAAGATTTTGTCACCATTTAAAACTTAAAACAAATGGTTAACCTCTTAAATTAATCCGTGTAGGTTTTTTTAGATCATTTAACTTTTGATTGTGTTTATTTAGTAACTTTTAAATATATGTTCGTTTAGTCACCTAACTTTTAAAATTGTTTACATTTTTATAACTTTTAAAAAGTTTAGTGAGTAATAGTTCCTAAGTTTAACAAAAAAAAAATCGGAGGAGAAAAGAAGAGATTGAAAAGGAAAACAAAATTTTCTTTTTTGTTCTCAAGTGTGAGAGAAGTAGAAGAAAAATTAATTATTTCGTTCTTTAATACCAAATCCTTCCAAATCGGTAGAAAAGTTAGGAGGGAAAATGATCATTCAATTTCCTTTTACTTTATTCTATTAATAAAACTCGGAAACACAAATTTTTTTTCTCATTTTCTTTCATTTTTTTTTTCATTAAGTTGAACTCGGGAAAGGGGTGTAAATGTGCACAATTTTAAAAGGTATGTGACTAAATGAGCACAAAACCAAAAACTAAGTGACCAAACAAAAAGTTAGGTGATTAAATGAACAAAAAACCAAAAGTTTGGTAACCTTTTAAGACTTAAAAAAAGTTAAGTGACCAAATAAACACAGACACAAAAATTAAGTGACCAAAAATATGTAAACCCTAAATTAATATATTTAACTTCTTGTTAAAAACAAAATAATTACTATTACAAAAATAACAAAATATAGTACATCATAAAAGTTTGCTATGGTTCATTAGTTTATTCATTATAAGGGAGGGAGGAAGGAGAGTCCTCAACCAACCTCAACATTAATTTTTTTTCTTTATTCTTTCTTTCATCTTTCTAACAACACATAAAAACTTTATATTTCTCAACTCACTCAACTCATTCAATTAAAAAATACAAAACAATCAAAATACAAGTTTTAAAACACATAGTAAAAAAGAAAAATAGTACAATAGAAAAAGAAATAGAGTAGATAGAGAGGAGGAACCGACTTCCTCAAACCGCTGAGGAACCGGCTTCAAGGGGTCATATGTTGCAGGTACCGCAGGTACCCCACCTTCTAACATGTGATGTTTGTTTTTGTTTGTTTATATATATATATATATATATATATATATATATATATATATATATATATATATATATATATATATATATATATATATATATATATATATATATATATATATATATTGTAACGTTCGGGATTTATCAGGTATCTTATTGATTTATTCAAGTTATAATTGTTAAATATTAGAATTTTTGGGCGGAGCGTACGCTGGGCGTATAGGACGTACGCACGGCGTACATGCACGAGGCACGGATCGAGGAGGTCCCATGTGTACGCTAGGCGTAGGGTGACCAGATGAAAACCCTAAATTTTAGGGTTTGCCCAATATTTAAACAACTTATAACCATCAAAACCCCTATCCTCTCAGCCTCCCTTGTCCTCTCAGTGCCCAAATCGAATCCTAACCCTATTGTATGTATCTTGAGCTCACTTTGAACATTTTAGTGTTATTTTTGTGGTTTTGAAGAAGAAGGTGCTTAAAGGAGGAACAAGAGCTTGGAGAAGGCTTGTAGATCTAGAAGTTTGGCATCATTTCTAACCCATTAGAGGTATAAAGCTCTAAATTTCATCATTGCATGTTTAGATCTAGTTTTGGGATGCTTTATGTTACATTTTGGTTCCATATTTGAGGTCCTTTGAGTTTTAGAAGATTATGTCCAAATGAGTTGTCCCTTTTGGCTCTTGAAGGTGTTTGGAACCATAAAAATCGGATATTGATGGTTAATCCACAACCATGCAAGTGTTAGATGGCCACAAAGTATATTTAAGGACTTAAATCATGTATTAAAAATCGGATGGGTGTGGAAGGTACTATTGGTCCCGTACTACTAAAAGCATAGGATCCATACTCGAATCGGGGAGAATTTCGGAGAATATAGGAAGCCTATTGGATGAGGATTATTGGGTATGTTCTGATCATTTGCATGTTGTTTTTCAGTATGGTGATGAGAACTCAAGAATGAGGTTCGGGTTCGGATATTACCCGCAGTATTTTGGAGCAGACTCTGGTGATCTTTGGTACGGTCAAGGAGAGGATTTTGGAGATTTTGGATGAGCATGTGGATGCATTTCGTACTGAGGTTATGGCTATTATTGGAGCTCACACTCTTTATTTTTGTGAGTTTAATGCTTGTGGAGCTCCCAGTTTATTTGGGGAGACGTACTCTATTGTGGATATGGCTAATGCTTTCAAGACGAGTTTCTGCCCCAAGGGGTCGAAGGAAAATTTTTCCTCCGTTCTTCTTTAGAGCAGAGCCCGAGATTGGTGGGAGGAGGTAGACTACGCTTTGGGAGGAGAAGCCCTAGAGACAATGACTTGGGATGAGTTTGTGACCCGATTTAGGACCGAGATTGCACTAACTATTAAGCTGCAGTAGTTGGTGTGGGGTTTTTAGGACCTTTGCCACACGATTGAGATTTTGGGAGAGATCACTGCCAAGTTTCGGGAGAGAGCTTTTTTGGTTCCGCAGTATGCAACAGACGAGGATATGAAGAAGGCAAGGTATTAGGACATGTTGAGAGATGACATCAGGGAGTTTGGGAGTCTGTCAGGTGTGAGACCCTGAATGATATGATTGTTAGAGCACGAGAGCATGAGATTTATTTGGAGCGCCTCGGGAAGAGGAAGCCAGAGCAGACTCAGATTTTAGTGAGCCAGGTAAAGAGACCCAGGACTCAGGATTCACGTACGAGAGGCTATTGGAACCTAAAAGTAAACCTCTAGCAATCATTGTTCTTTGTATGTTCCAGAGTCAACCAAGTTCTGAAGCCAGTTCTTGTTCTGGAGTAAACTCAATTCCGGAGTATGTATGGTGTCCGCTGTAAAGATTGGTAAATGTCTGAAGTCATTCTTACATCTGTATTAATTATTTTTGTCACTTAGTTTGATTTAACTTATCATAGGACTTAGTCTCTTTTGTTAAACCTAGATAATAAGAGTGTCAGAAATAACTCTATTATTCGGTCCTATGAATGTATTTGATTAACACGATGTAATCAGTTCTCCTATTTAAATGAGCTTTCAATGTTGAATCAAGTGACATATTGTTAAAAAAAAATAGCAATATTCTGGTTCACTTCACTTTCTATTTTCTTACAATTCATTTTCACAAACATTCTTCTTGTTCTTCATTTATTGTCATTACCTTGATCATTATCTTCTCTCTTCATTAATGTCTTGAATACTTTGTTGAATGCGTTAACTCAGATTTGACTGGTCTTTCCAGACTTGACTGGAACATTTCTTAGTAAGCAGACATTGATCTTAAGCATTAATTCAAGGTTTGAGTTTTCAAACCTTGTCCTTGCGCATTAGATCTCGTGAACTCACAATTGGTATCAGAGCTTGAGTGGTTGTCCTTTGAGTCCGTAAGATCAAATTATAGTTGGTTTAAAATTACCTTGGTATTTCAACCATTTATGTGTTCAGGATAAAATTTCTTCTATATACCCCTTTTTCTTGAAGATATCTTAATTTCAGTGGCTACTTCTAATCCTCAACAAATGTATTCAATGCAAACAACAAATAGCGTGGGTTGCCCTACACGTGCCCCGCTGCTAGTTGTTGAAGAATATCATCATTAAAAAGTCAGAATGGAAAGGTTTTTACTGGCTAAAAAGAAAGGTGAAGCTATCTGGGAGATTCATCAAAGAAGGTCCTCATGTTCCTATTAGAACAACAGTTAGATATGTTGCCGCTTAGCTCATGGGTCAAGATGAAAACCGCCATGCACCTCTTACTGCAGACGATATCGAAAAATTGCATGGTGATCAAGTCGCCTTTTCCGAAATGGTGTTGGGCGTTCCACCATATCTCTTTGAACACATTAAGTTGTGAAAATCTGCCAAAGAGATTTGGGACACTCTTCGAGATCTGATCGAAGGTTCCGAAAATATGAAAGACAAGTGTCTGTCATCTGTTGTCAACGAGTTTGACACCTTTACAACAAATACTGGTGAATCAGTTGTGTCAGCCTCCAACCGATATCGAATCGTAGTCAACAACATGACTGCTCATGGTATTGTCTGAACTCCCTTAAAGTACAATCTTAAGTTCATAAACAACCTGGGTAAAGGATAGGGAAACATGAAATCTTGTCTTCAAAGCAATGGTTCTCTGAAGAAGCTGAAGCTTTACCAACTATTTGATGAACTTCAAGGTCATGAATCAGACATTGCTCAGACCTTAATAGAATCAAGAGGTCCTCTTGCTCTCATCAGTTCCTTTGAACTTTCTATTCCTAATCCATCCACTTCGGACCCCATTAAATCAGTTGTTCTACCTATTCAACCCTCCTCCATTAACTATCTTGTTGATGGTAATCCTGATTCGGATACCATAGACTCTGAACTACGTTTCCAACAAGAGTTCGTACTGTTCTCCATGAAATACAAATGTCCTTTTAATCCATCCTTCAAACAGTGTCACAATCATTTTCATGATCCTAACCAAAACAATCATCAACCATAGTCTGCTTCAGAACCTCAATCCACTCCGAAAAATCCAACAGCCTACAAATCGAACATCACTAAACCCAATTCCACCTCGGAACCTCAACAGGCTCCGAAATCTGACAAACCAAAAATTGTGTGTCATAAGTGTGGACATGCAAACCATTTTGCAAAAGATTGTCTGGCCGATATTCCACAAAAAAACGAAAAATCAAGGATTTTGCTCACTATGCCAGAAGAGCACAAGAGATGGCTGAAAGTGAAAAGGCATTTTTCACAATTGTGTCTATGGATTTGGAAGGATATTGGTCGTCTGGAGATGATGATGATTTGATTGTTGGAAGAAACATGTGTCTAATGGCAAGACAAAAAATTGAGTGTGATGAAGGCTATTGGTCATTAGGGTCAGAAGATGAAGATGATATTGGTGAACCAAACTACTGCTACATGGCTACCAATGATCCACTCGGTCGAAGCATCGTTCAACAGGTAAAATATATGATTACTGATAATAATTTTGATATGTCTCTCTGTGAATCTTATCTGACCCATATCCAAATAGATATGAACACCATCTATAGAGCCTATGAGCCATCCATAGAAGCCAGTAAGAAGAAGGATAGTGAATTGAGTCGTCTTAGGTTACGTAATACGTAAATGGGTGAAAATAGGATAAAAGAAAGGGTTGTGAATAGGGATAGGGTAGACAACCTAATTAGATCAATGATAAAGTAATTAAACACCACCAAGATCAACCAAATTAGTGATGGTTGGTGTTAATAGTGATAAAGCAACAACACCACACTAATAACAAACAAGAATCGACTCCTTTCGTGTATGAACACTCAAAAACAGCTTTACAAGCTATGGTAAATTCATTATTCGAAAGATTATTTTGCTGCTACAACTTAGAGCTCCTTATATCAGGCTGAAAAACTAAAGGAAACATAACTCTAGGAAAATGAAAAGTCTAGTGAAAGACCAAAAGTTGGAAAACAATTAAAAGACAATTAAAGAAACATTTAAAACATTTTGGAGGCTGATTATGGAGACTCTTCAGCTTTATTGGGCTACCAGAAAAGGATACTTCTTCCTTGAACTGTTTTAAACCCAAACTAAGAATTTGATTCAAGCCCAACGTGAGTTTGAGACATGAAATTGGTTGATTTGGTATTAGCTGAAAATAACATGGATGCCCCTGCATCAAGCCCCTCTGGTTGGGAAGGATTTGCCCTAAAATCTTCCAATGGACCATCTTCAAAATAAGGAGAAAGATCTCCAACATTGAAAGTTGCTGATATGTTTGTGTCCCTGGTAACTCTAGTTTGTAAGCATTGTCCTAATCCTTTCGAGCACTTTAAAGGGTCCATCTCCTCTTGCCAATAACTTGTTCTTCTCCTTTCAAGGAAATCTTTCCTTCATTATGAGACCCCCAGGTTCAAAAAGAGCCTTATTGCGATGCTTGTTGGCCTTTTTCTTGTACAAGTCATTCACATCCTTGATCTTTGCTTTGACTTGATCGTGAATTTTTTGCATTTATTTGGCCTGATTTGTTGCCTCAAAATGAACTTCACTACCCTTAGGTAGTTGAATGAGATCAACAGGGGTGAGAGGATTCACTCCATAATTCACTTCAAATGGTGTGCACCCAGTAGCATAAGTTGGGGATCGGTTATCAGCAATCTCAGCAAAAGAAAGTTTAACATCCCAATCTTTCAAGGTCTTGCTCACCATACTTCTTAGCAAGGTTGTGAGAGTTTGATTGGTTACCTTCGTTTGTCCATCCGTTTGTGGATGATAGGCAGTGCTGAACATTAACTTTGTGCCTAATAACTTCCGTAATGATTTCCAAAAATAACTCAATAACTTGACATCTTTGTTAAAAACTATGGTTTTGGGGACTCCATGAAGTCACACAATTTCTTTGAGAAATAGATCAGCAACATGAATGGCATCATCAGTTTTGTGACACGGGATAAGTGTGCCATTTTAGAAAAATGATCTACCACAACCATTATAGCGTCTTTCCCGCATTGCGTACGAGGCAAAGCCACAATGAAATCCACAGAAATATCTTCCCATGGTGGAGAAGGAACAGGTAATGGCATATACAAGCCTTTATGGAACTTGCTTTTAGCGTGATGACAGGTTGTACATCTAGCAATGCGAGTGGTAACATCGCTTTCAATGTTTGGCCAATAAAAATGCTCTTGCAACACAACAAGGTTTTTGTTGATTCCAAAATGACCAGCGAACCCTCCTCCATGCGCTTCTCTGATTAGTATGGTTCCTTTAGGAATGCAAAGTTTGTTGTTCTTGAAAAGAAACCCATCTTGGATGAAAAAAGAACCATAAGCTTGACCTTTGCATTCTTGAATAATTTTAGAAAAATATGGATCATTCAGGTACAATTCTTTAATGAAAGAAAAACCTAGCACTCTTACCCTAAGGATAGTAATCATGCCATATCTTCTTGAGAGGGCATTGCAACAATGTTAGAACTTCCTGTTTTATACTTTGAAACAAAGTTGAAGGATTTGAGAAATTCTACCCATTTTGCATGTCTTGGATTCAATTTGTTTTGACCATGTATATGCTTTAAAGCTTGATGATCGGAGTGAAGGACAAACTGTTTAGGCCTTAAGTAGTGGCTCCAGTGATCTAGAGCACGAACAATAACATAAAACTATTTGACATATGTACTATAATTCTTCTTAGATTCATTCAATTTCTCACTGAAATAAGCTATAGGGCGTTTATTTTGTACTAAAACAGCCCCTATACCAACTCCGCTTGCATCACATTCAACCTCAAATAACTGGTTTAAATCTGGAAGGGCCAAAATAGACGACTTGCACAAACATTCTTTTATTTTCTAGAATGCATTCTCGGCAGATCGAGTCCATTTAAAAGAGCCTTGTTTGATACACTCAGTGTGAGGTGCAACAATAGTGCTGGAATTCTTGACAAACCTCCTGTAAAATGAAGCAAGGCCATGAAAAATTCTTACCTCTGTTGGATTCACAGGTACTGGCCATGATTTGATTGCTACCACCTTTGATTAATCCACCAAAATTCCATATTTAGATACAACATAACCTAGAAAGATCACCTTGGAAGGAAATAAATCACACTTCCTCAACTTCCCGTAGAGTTTCTGCCTTCTCAACACTACAAATACTCTTCTCAAATGTTGAGTGTGCTCTTCAACACCTTTTTTGTATACAAGTATATCATCAAAGTATACAACAACGAAATCACCCAGAAATGGTCTAAGAACCATATTCATCAACCGTATAAAATTACTAGAAGCATTGGAAAGTCCAAATGGCATTACCAACCATTCATACAACCCACTTTTTTTTAATGCGGTTTTCCATTCATCTCCTTCACGCATCCAGATCTGGCGATATCCACTCCGAAGATCAATTTTCGAGAACAATTTGGCACCATGAATTTCATCTAGCATATCATCCAATCTTGGAATAGGATAGTTATACTTGATTGTGATGTTATTGATGGATTTACTATAAACACACACTCTCATGGTTCCGTCTTTTTTTGGAATCAACAAAGTTGGAATAGAACAAGGACTCATGCTTTCATGCACGTAGCCACGGTCAATGAGCTCTTGGACTTGACATTGTAGTTCTCGAGTCTTTTCGGGGTCACATCGGTAGGAAGGTTTGTTAGGAAGCGGTGCTCCTGGGATTAGATCGATATGACGCTCAATACCTTTTAGTGGAGGTATTTCTTGAGGTAAATCAGAAGGAAAATCATCTTATAACTATTCTAGAAGCGGACGAACAGCAACGGGCATAGGAACATCTTCAAATTTGTTTTCTACTAAAAACAAAACAAGAACATATTTTCCTTTGGATATAGCTCTCTCTATTCGTGCTTCATTGATAAATAGATTTTTCTTTACTAGAGTAGCCATCTCTAGTTCTTTCTTTTGCAGCAAAGTAGATGGTAGTGGTTCGAGGATTACTTTCTTCTTATTCATGACAAAAGAGTAGGTGTTTTGATGACCATCGTGCCAAACTCGTCTATCATGTTGCCAAGGTCTTCCAAGCAACATATGGCATGCAGCCATAGGTATAATATCACAAATAACCTGATCTTGATAAGATTTACCAATAGAAAATAAGAGTAGGGACTGATTGGTTACCTTCACGTCGGTTCCCTGATTTAACCATTGAAGCTTGTATGGATTTGGGTGAGATTTGGTTGGAATATTAAGTTTATTGATAAGATTTGTGGATGCAACATTAGTACAACTACCACTATCAATAATTAAGTTGCATACATTCCCCTTGATCGTGCACCTCGAATGGAATATCTACTTTCTTTGCTCATCATTGGGATCCACCTATTTCGCATGGAGAGCTCTTCGTATCACTAAAAGCTCCCCTTGATCAGGTTTAACTCTCTCTTCAATGTAACATTCTTCATCATAGATTGGCATCTCGTCTTCTACTCATTTTATAATGTTAACCTCTTCAACCTCTTTCAGTGTCATGACTCGTCGATTAGGGCATTCAGCTTGAAAGTCCCCTAAACCCTGACATTTGAAGCACTTCTTCTTCGGCGCATCAACATGACCTTTA
Organism: Lactuca saligna; assembly: GCF_052625555.1. Lineage (NCBI taxonomy): Eukaryota > Viridiplantae > Streptophyta > Magnoliopsida > Asterales > Asteraceae > Lactuca > Lactuca saligna. The sequence continues at coordinate 313,183,189 of NC_136421.1, forward strand.
CCCTTGTCTTGCTTTGATCTTTCACCTTTTGAAAGGTTTTCTTTGTAAAAAGGATTCTAGAAAGAATTGTTATACTTTGGAATTGACTTGGGGGTTACCCTTTCTACCTTCTTACTCCTGGTACGCTTCTCAATCTTGGAAGCTAACTTGCAAACCTCTTCAAAGGACCAAAAAGGTTGCAATTCAAGTTTTTCAGCAATATCATGGTTCAGTCCCCCAACATAACGAGCCATAGTTTGCTCTAGTTTCTCATGAATTCCACTACGTAACACAAGTTGTTCAAACCCACGAGTGTAATCATTAACATTAAGATTACCTTGATTGAAATTAGTTATCTTGATGTAGAGGTCTTTCTTGTAAGAATCCGGAAGGAATCTCTCATTGAGAAGTTTCTTTAGTTTTCTCCAAGATTGGATGTTAGACTTGTCATTTCATTCTCGCTTGGCTTTCACATTTTCCAACCATAACGAGGCATACTTCTTAAGTTTCAAAACATCCACTTTATAACTTTTCTCATCAGAACACCCCTTGACATCGAAAAGGTTTTCAATATCATTCAACCATTCAATAAAGTCATCCGAGTTGGATCCTCCATGGAACTCCGGAGCATCTGCTTTGATATCTCTAAGATCATATATGAACCTTTTACTATGAAACGAAGTTTGACCAGATTCATCAAAACTAGAATCAAGGCCGGTTGAATCACCACTAGCATATTCTTCTTGATGCTTTCGATTGACCCTTCACGGTTTTGCGTCCAGCAATATTGCAAGCTGTTGAGTTATGATTTCAGTAGTTCTTTATAGTTCTTCGATCTGTCTATCACATCTAATATTCTTAGCTTCTTTTGCATTCATTCCATGAGGAAATGCCATGTTGTTTGGGAGGATAAAAACCAATAAAGTGATAAGAACACAACCGAGGATAACCTGGGTTTGCTTTGATACCAATTGATACGTAAGTGGGTGAAAATAGGATAAAAGAAAGGGTTGTGAACAGGGATAGGGTAGACAACCTTTTTAGATCAAGGATAAAGTAATTGAACACCACCCAGATCAACCAAATTGGCGATGGTTGATGTTACTAATGATAAAGCAACAACACCACACTAATAACCAACAAGAATTGATTCCTTTCGTGTATGAACACTCAAAAACAGTTTTACACGCTAGGGTAAATTCATTATTCAAAAGATGATTTTGCTGCTACAACTTAGAGCTCCTTATATAGGGCTAAAGAACTAAAGGAAACATAACTCTAGGAAAATGAAAAGTGCCATTATCTCCATTCAGCAAGACCTACACCAAATTTGCTCCTCTTCATCAGAAGATGATCCTTAAATGATCATTCGGAATGAACGCGAAAGACTGAAGACTTTTTATTCCAAGAATTCACTTCCTTTCAAAGAAGTCTGGTCTCGGAAAACGATCACACAATTGCTAGATTCAGAAGGAAGATCCTGACTAAGTTTGATCTCTACTACATGTTGTTCCAGTATCACATATGAATTTTGTAGATGCAACTATGAATTGGCCCATCTGTTTGGAACAAAAAAAACACATGGCCAAAATTGACTTTAAATTTCCAGAAGCTAAAATCTTAGCAGAAGGCCCCATCGATGAGCCAGTGATTGGTTTTGTCTACCATCAAACAAAACAAATCAGAATGACTTCGTCTGAGCTCAAGACAAACACCTGGTTCCCACCAAGACACTTCATAAGCTCATTAGTCTAGCATCCAAGTTCGAAGCTCCTGATCACGTGAAGTCCAAGTTCATATATCAGCTACAATGGTACATTGGTGTCAAAGAATGGTTCTACAGAGCGTATGTGTTCATCAAAGAAGATTCAAGTAGAACCGAGTAGATTGCTAAGCTCACTTAGGGGGAGATTGTTGGAACCTAAAAGTGAACCTCTAGCAATCACTATTCTTTGTATGTCCCGAAGTCAACCAAGTTCCAAAGCCAGTCATTGTTCTGGAGTCAACTCAAGTCCGGCATCTGTATGGTGTCCGTTGTAAAGATTGGTGAATGTATGAAATCACTATTACGTCTGTATTAATTGTTTTTGTCACTTAGCTTGATTTAAATTATCATAGGACTTAGTCTCGTTTGTTAAACCTAGATAATCAGAGTGTCAGAAATAACTCTATAATCTATTCCTATGAATGTATTTGGTTAATACGATGTAATCAGTTCTCCTATTTAAAGGAGCTTTCAATGTTGAATCAAGTGACGGATTGTTCAAACAAACATAGCAAAATTCTGGTTCACTTTACTTTCTATTCTCTAACAAGTCATTTTCACAAACATTCTTCATGTTCTTCATTTATTGTCTTTAACTTGATCATTATCTTCTCTCTTCATTAATATCTTGAATACTTTGTTGAATACGTTAACTCAGACTTGACTGGTCTTTCCAGAGTTGAATGGAACATTCCTTAGTTAGCAGACATTAATCTTAAGCATTAATTCAAGGTTTGAGTTTTCAAACCTTATCCTTGCGCATTAGATCTCGTGAACTCACAGAGGCCATCAGGGCCAGGGCTGTTGTGACAAGTGTGGGAGGACCGCTGAGGTAGGATTTCGGGAGACATGTCGAGGATATTTTAGTTGTGATCAGCTGGGTCATTTTAGTATGGATTTACCCCATGGGTCGTTTGTGATGTGTTTTCAATGCAACCAGGTGGGCCACAAGAAGGGTGATTCTCCGATATTGAGGGGTGGAGCAGTGAGTGCACCTGCTCCAGTTACTTTGAGGATCACTGACGGTTGTGAGGGTATGGCAGGAGTCCCAGCAACAAGGAGCCGATCATTGCAGTGTTAGTTAGGGGAGGCCAGGGTTTCATCAGATGCTATTGCGGGTATGTTATCTTTTGCTTTCTTCTTGATTATTATCAGTATTTATATTGCTTTGGAATCTTTTTTTGGGTATGGGTAAGCATTATCTATGGTAGAGTTCTCTATTATCTTCGAGAATTGTTATATTCCATTATGCATGCCAAGAGTCATTAGTGGGTCGTATCTTGCTGAGCGGGATTCAGTTTGTTCGATAGTTGTTATGAATCTTTGATGGGGTCAACTCAGTGATATCATTTGGAAGGCCTACGGTCGGATTAGCTCGTTAGTTCTCCAATGAAGTCAGAATTTAGTTGTATCAGCTTTTGTTCTGGTAGGATCGACAGTCGTCTATAGAACGACCTTTGGGTCCAATCACTACCGTTGTTAGGGAGGAGCGGTAGTAAGAAGATGATGATGGCAGTCGCAAGAGTTTCTTTGGTCTTTGGAAGTGCCATGGTAATTTTATTATCACTAGGGTTGATGATGGTTAGAATTCAGAGATCTTTCTGATGATGGGAAGTTGGAGTGAAGATTCGCCAATTCAGAGCAAGAGTTATGGTCTTTGTCACCAGCATAAATGACTCAAGGATTTGGAGTCGTATCATGGGAAGTGATTGGGGTTATCAGAATTGTTAGGATTTCAGGGAGTATTCATCTGGATTTCAAGAGTTGTGCGATCATCGAAATTGGCTAGTAACGGAAAGCTAGTATTGGTAAGCTCGGGTCGTCGACGATTTGAGTTATAATGATGTAAGATGGGTTGGGAATCCATCAAATTTTGTGGGTTGGGAGAGCTTCGACAAATCCAAGTGGGGGAGAATCGTTCAGAATTCTGGGAGTTGAATCAATTGTGAAACTAGGGTGAGTTTCACATCCTAATCGGGAGGGAAGATGACTCAAGTGGTCGTCTGGATTGAAGTTGTGTAAGTTGGCAGTTCAGGAAACTTCCAACAGTTGGTAAGGGTGTTCGTTTGGATGGATCGGTTTGATCCTATCCAATCAAGTGAATCCAAATTGATTTCTGCTTTCAAAACATGGATCCGAATAGACCAAACTAAATTTAAATCCAATCCGATCCGATCCAATTACAATTCGGTTGGATCGGTTTTTATAATTCGGTTTTCAAAAACCGAAACATTTTAACACGACAAATAATTATAATATTACTAAAATTACACAAGAAACAAAAACAAATTACTTAGTTGTGATTTGAAATTAATAAACAATTAATAAGAAAATATATTATAGTTAAATATTATATAGATAGAAAACATTTGAGTGAAAATGCATATTAATGTTTTTTTATCGGGTGAAACGTTCCTATTAAAAAAAAATTACAAAATTAATAAAAAAACTATAGATATATATTATAAATAGATGAATAATACATGTTTATTCGGTTTTTTTGGACTATTCGGTTCGTATTTTATAAACCAAAATCAATCCAAAATCCAAAATAATAATTTGGTTTTGTTGAAAACCAATCCAAAAATTCGAATATACAAACCAAATTGTCCAATCCAAATTGTCCAATTAGATAATTCGGTTTTATCCGAATAGGGAACAGTCCTAACAGTTGGTTGGCTTATTCTTTGTGATGTATATCAGGCATGTGGATGGATCCAGGTTATGTTAGAGCCTCGTTGCGTGTTCTTGTTTGATGAAGGATTCGGGGTTCGATGCATGACCCCAGACACCTGATTGGGATTCAGTCGGATACATGTTTGAATTAGGATAATTGTAGTTGATAAGGTAGAGGTGTGGTAAGACCTTGGGTGATGACCATGGCGAGTTAGATGTAGCAAAAGACTATGGGTGGCCGTAGCATTCACCACGATATCAGACAGTTGTAGAAGTTGTTGTAGGTCTACAATAGGTCATAACATTCACCAGATTGAGGTAGACCATCATTGGGGTGGTTGTGTGTATAAAGAAGGGTCAGCTCGTGCCTTGGGCAAGGCGAATAGTGGGGTCGGAGAGGATCTCTCTGTTATAGGAGGAAGACTAATAGGGTCCGAGGCGAGGTTGGGCTTGTGTAGTTCTAGATGGGGTGAGTCTCGTGGGCGTGACCCGTTCGTTGGTATAGACTGGGTGAGACCTTTGGGCGAGGCCCGCATGGTTATGGCAGTGCAGGTGAGACCTGGTAGGGACCGGTTGAGTCAAACAATTGGATCATGGTTTTAGTGGGATGATTATGTGGTCAGTGAGTGGCATAGAGTAATGCTTAGGCTAGGGTAGCCTTATCATTTGGACTCTCAAGAACCTGGTTGCTGGACCAGGTGCGAGACTAGCAGTCTCAACGATGGTTTGGGGATTTTTATATCCCGGTTTTGTGAATGGTTGTCGTGAATCAGAAGATTTTGAGTGAAATGTAAGTGCAAATCTTTGGATCTCATGTTAAGAGTTATGCATCGAGTTGGCTTTTGATTGAGACTTGCATTAGGAATCGTTAGTGTATATGTGCAAGGTCTTTATTTCAGTAAGTTATGGATTAAGGAATTTGTATGCTAATGGCATCAGTTGAAGGGTTCAGGTCAAAAGAATGTTTTCAGCTCTAATGGTAGAAAAAGGCTCTAAAGATTGTGTTTTGGATTGGTTCCACCTGTATCACATCATGTAATTTATGGGATTTCAGAATTTTAGCAATAACATATTAGTTCGTCAATTAAAGAAGAAATAATTGTTCAGCACCAGAAGGTTTTGTTCGGAACATTGGTTCCCAGGAGGGTGGTAAGGAGTGATTTCGAGGACGAAATCTAATTTAGTGGGGGAGAGTTGTAACGCTCTATTCTGAATCGTTTCCTAATGCGGGACGATGACCCGAAGATCGGGTATCATAAGGCTTAGGGCCTTTGGGAAAAAGGGATTTAGACCTATTGGGTGTGGGTAAGGTAAGTTAGATTACCCGGGAGTTCAGTTTATGTTTTGAGGCCAAGAGGTATATCGGTAAAGTATCAGTTCGGGCTTTTTACGAATTTTGGATTTTAGTTTGGGAAATTTTAAGGCAAGGATGAGTTGAGAAGTGTAGAGCTTCTCGTTACCTTTACGTGGATATAAGGATCGTCGAAATCGGACTCAGAACGAAGTAGTTATGGCATCCGAAAGTTTGTGGTTTAAAGGGCCAAGTCTGGTACGCAGGGCGTACTAAGCTAAAACCTTTTTTAAAAAATACATTTGCTATAAAATAGGTGTTTGTGTATATATTTTAAGAAAAACATGTTTGTATACATTTTAATAAAATACATGTTTGTATACATATACAATTATTATAAAATAGGTGTCTGTTATTATTTTTTATAAAATACGTTTTTGTTTATATTTTTTATAAAAATGGATTTGTATATATTTTTATATTTAAATAAACATAAAATGTTTTTATGTACTTAATAAATATCGATTTTATAAAAGTTTTTTTAATAAATAGGGTATAATAACATATTTTATATGAGTGTATTTCACACGTTTTTACATAACTATATTTTTATAAATAGGTACTTAAAATAAAAAATATTTTTGAAAATAAGTATTTCGCATACAAAAATGATTTTATATAGAAAAAAAATAAGGGAAAATATGTTTTTTTTAATATGATTTTATACAGTAAAAAAACATATTCGAAACAAAATTTGAAAATAAAAATGTTAAAATACTAAATTATCATCAATTCATAGCTAATTTTGAAATTTGGATGAAAGTATATAAATTTTAGACAAAAATTGTAATGTAATTTAAGATCTAAGTCAAAAATATAAATTTTGAACGTGAGATGACGTGTTGATCGAATAAAATTGTCAAAATGAATACAATGATCCGTGTTTATCCCAACGGTATCCGGTGTTATCCTCCCACCTTGAGGTTGTGGTTGAAATCTTGTCGTGGACATACGTAGATTTAAGAAGTAGTTTAGGAGTAAATTAAATGTATTGTTTCAATATATATATATATATATATATATATATATATATATATATATATATATATATATATATAGAGAGAGAGAGAGAGAGGTGGGTTCAACTAAGAAAATAAAAAAGGTTGAGAATGGGGGAATCATTCTCAGCCACTCATTTAATCTAAGCATAAAAAGACACGGTAGCAAACTTGTAAATATGTTAATAACCTTCAATCTCAAATACGTATCGATAACAGTTCGTTCATCATCAAAAATTTTCCTCCAACCTTCAATAATAATCCAGATTTCTTCAACTAAACCGGAATTTCTTCGTTGTTCATGAAATTGGAATCAGAGTTCTGGACTCGCAGTCACAGTCGGCATTGAAGGACTCAGAATCGGTACTCACAGGTTCCCAATCAGATTTTCGAAAATCAAAATCAAAATGAGAAATCAATCAAACATAGGATTTCGCATCTGAAGTCGAAATCGGAAGTATATGATGATTTGGAATTGATAACTTGATGTTTTTAAGATTTTTAAAATAGTTAACTTGTATGCACTCCAACTGTTTGATAAAATGCATAAACTAAATTACCACGTTATATTCACATATGAATATGTTTTCTCACCTGAATCAGTATATGATTATTAAAAACACAAAACAAATATGCAAGTCTGTATGTTATTCATATGTGAATAACATATAAAAATTATATATATTTGTCAAAATACCTTCGAATATTCATAAGTGAATATATTCATAAGTGAATATACCTTGTAATATTCATATGTGAATATACTGTGTAATATTCATAAGTGAATATATCATCTAATATTCACAAGTGAATATAATATGTAATATTCACATTTGATATACAATGTAATACTATGTAATATTCACATATGAAATATTATTTAATACTCATAAGTGAATATATCATCTAATATTCACAAGTGAATATATTATGTTAATATTCACAAGTGAATGCATCGTCCAATATTAAAATATGAATATACTATGTTTATTATATGCTATATTCATATATGAATGATATTTAAATTGTAAATAAAATAAATAAATAAACTATACTTTTTATTCATAAGTGAATAACGAATGTACTATAATAAAACTGATGCATTTTTATTCACTTATGAATAACGATAGCTGAAAATATAAAAAAAAAAAAAAAAAAAATTATTTTATCTTAAAACTATATCAATATAGATGTCTATTTGTAGAGAATAAAAAATCATGAACTTTGGTATATTTAAAATCATTTTTTGATAAAAGTAGCTTCTAAAAATTTATAAAAAACGAAAAAAAAAAAAAAAAAACTATGTTTTTGTATATATTAAGGTACTGATTAACATAGTTTAAGGAAATATGTTTTGTTGGAAAACACATGTTCATTCATTTCTCATTTCCGCTGGTACGTTGGACGATTTTGCGGCAAAAATAAATGATTGACTGAGAATAATTCCCCCATTTTCAACATTTTTTTTCTCAATTGAACCCTCCCTATATATATATATATATATATATATATATATATATATATATATATATATATATATATATATATATATATATATATATATATATATATATATATATATATATATATATATATATATATATATATATATATATATATATATATATATATATATATATATATATATATAAAGACCAAATCGACTGTAAATTAAGAATCGGTTATTCAAAGTTCGATAAATAATTGTTGTGTTTTTAAGTCATGGTAATTAGTAAGCATCTCATAAACATTTTTTGTGCAATATCATGTCCCTTTATTATCGTTTAAAAACAGTGCATAAAATACATAAAAGTGTCTGGATATGTCATATATGTTTCAAAACGAGGATCTGATTATTACATTTCAATAATTAGTTTTCATTGTTTGAACTAATGTCTTTTGATTCTAATTGCTCAATAACCATATAATCAATTTAGTATACGTATGACTATGACTAGACAAATATAATTCTCAAAAGAGACGTTTAATCTAATTCAACAGATTTTTATTTTACCTTAACACTTTTATTATTTTTTTTGACAATTATAAGTAGGAATTATGTGATGATTTTCAAAAAGTTTAGTTAAAAACTTTGAGGATGATTGCTCAAAGAAGAAAAGGAAACCGATGATGTATCAGAACTTCAACGTGTAAACAGTAAACGATAGGGAAGCATCACCGGCCGACCAACGATTCCGACACGTAATTCAGCGACTCTGTTATGCTGTCCCTTTGCTGCCTACGTTTCGATCCATAAAATGCTCAGAGGAAGCGTGCTTGATGACGCCATTATCGATCATCTTCTCCCTCGAACAGATCGATCGGACCAATCAGAGAAGAATATTTGCAGAAATACAAGACGAAAAAGAAGAACACCCATCAACTTTCTCTTCCCCCCAAATAAAAAAGCAAGTTATGCCTCTGAATTTTTGACTTGAAAGGGGCCATGTGTTTCTGTACTCGTTTCCGACGATCTAAACATTTCTGAAAAAAGTTAATGAATGATTATGACAAAGGAAGGGGTGTTTGCAAAGTTACTTGAGCACATGGTCTTTTCAAAACTCTATAAATGCATCGAATACCCGAGTTATTACTTACATTAAAAACTAAGTTAAAAATAAAATGATTTATTATTTTTAAAGTTAGTAAATAATTATAATAGTTAACAACCATTTGTAAAATCTGAAAGAAAGACAAAAAGAAACAGTGGTAACTCGACGGTTCATGTCATTTGAAAATGAGAAAATAGTTTAAAATTGTAATATATATATATATATATATATATATATATATATATATATATATATATATATATATATATATATATATATATATATATATATATATATATATATTAAACCGCATTTATTAGAAAAAACAAACAAAAAGCTAGCAAGATCTAGCAAAAACCAATTACAAGCTCATAGCGAACTGAAGCCAAACATTTCAATTCCTAGAAATTTTATAATACCAATTAAAGAAATACAAATGTGTTGTTGGACATTCCACTCTACTCTAGTAAGCTCTATTGAACTTTAACTTTATTATTTTATATTTCTCAATCATTACACTAATTTTATTATTTCATCATTATACATTTCAATCATTTGTAATACCATATTCAATTAAATTTTTACTAAACTTATTATTTTCTAAATTTTCTTTTAAAAGTTTTTTTACAGTAATGATTATAAATACCAAAATTTAGATTAAAAACATTAAAAAGTAAACATGCCTTAATAAAAAATGGTTATTATTTTAAAAACTTAAGTAAAACAAAAAAAAAACATATTAAAACTCGTTTGTCGTTTAATTGTCATTTAGCATGTTATAATGTTAAACATATATTAATAAAATTATAAAAATAAATTTATAAGACACATTTGAAAAATAAATAAATGAACTTCAATGTGAATCACACATTATATGGCATTAACAAAGGATATAAGTGTAAAACAATAAAAAAAATATTTGCAATATTTTGTTTTGAACGTCTATACGAATTAGGGGTGAGCATAATAACCGAAAAACCAAATCAAAACCAAATTAATCGATATAACCGAACCATTTTAAAAACCGTTGGTTTGGTTTCTAATTTTTGTTAACCGATAACTAACGGTTTGGTTATGGTTTTATAGATTAACTGAACCATTATTAACCGAACTGCTAACTTTATATTTTAATATATAAAAATTATAGATTATATATAAAATAATATAGTCAAACTTATTTAACATCCATTAAAAATTTGAAAAATATAATCTATTAATCCTCACTTATCAGGAGACGAACGAGCAATCAAACCATCAAATGTTGATCACGCAGACACACACAATCTTTCAATCATGAATTGAATTAGATTATTGATTAATGTTGTAATTCCTAATCGGCTAATTCTACAATTTGTAAACATTATTCACAATTAGTTTAATCTTCACACTCATAATCTTAATCGAAGGCTTCTCACATCGTTAATCATAATCAAAGATTGTTTGGAATTTATAATCCTATTCGAAGGATATTTTGACTTTATAATCAAGATGTCACACCCCCACACCTGAACGGCAGAAACGTTCGGGGCGGATGACGTCATGTACAATATCATAACAAATGAATAGTAAAGAAAGTACACACAACCATCATATACATAATTGAAAAGTTTACATGATTGTAGTACTACATGTTTGCAAAAGTCAATTACAATATGATGTCCAAAAGATTAAACTAACGCCTGAGCGTAAGTCTTCAAAAGGTGTTGCTAACCTGGTTTAGCGATTTCCTGATAATACAAGTTATTTCAAAGAAAAAGTGTCAACATTTAAGTTGGTGACTTCATAAGTAGTGTTTTGAGAAAATGTATGCTATTCGAAAGTTCATGTTCGTTTTCCAGAAAATCCGATATTTTCTTATGAGTGTATGAAATGAGTATGATTGTTTGTTGTATAAATTGTATGTATTTGAACTAGGAAATTCCTATATTTTCCTAAAAGTGAAATGCAGTCTCAAATAACCAAGACTGTAACCTGTAAGCAACTATGACATGCTCACAAGAATGATGTTGTAAATCGTTACTGTACCAAATGAATGTGTTTGAACTAGGAAAATCCTATATTTTCCTAAAAGTGAGGTGTAGTCTTATATGAACCAAGACAATGAAGGTAAGTAAATATGCCATACTTAAACTGAGAATGTGTAGTTTTATTATTAAAATAAAACTAGTTGTGGAAGTGTTTATCCTAAATTTTGAACATGCCGATAATACCCTAGAATATAGTTAATACCCCCCGAGCATGATTGAGTTGTGTATTACTACGTGCATGAGTCATTGTTTTCGCGTGTTGTGAGTTCCTCATAACCATAATAGACGCAGTACCTAATGTTGACATTTGTCTCCCTGGGGACTGTAGCTAACAGTCAGGGTGTGGAGTCGTCAGTCCCGTATAGATCTATACACACTTGTCACGCTCTCCCTCCAATAGACTCTTGTTATAGGTGGGGACTTTGTTTGGTACAAACAAAGCCATATGACATCACATGATTGCTAACAACAAGTTCACGAGTAATATGATGAAGAATCTTTTGTATGAAATGATTTCCTTTTCTACCGTGTTACAAAGGCGTGATGATGAGTTGAGTTTTCTTGTAAAAGTATCATGTTATAGTTGAAATGGTTACCCTTGATATGATGTAGTATGCAAACGTATAAATAAAACATATTTCTATTTATAAAACATATTGTATCCCAAGAAGGTAAAGTTGTGTTGTGAGGTGTTTTGCATGATAACATCTTCATATGATAGTTAAAATAGCAGTACGAAAAGTATAGCAAAAGATTGGTGTTTCACACGATTTTAACCGTGTGTTTACTTGTATCTCCCCCCCCCCCCCCCCCCCCCGCCCTTAAAAGTGTTTCAAAAGCATTTAAAAAGCATTTATAGTGTGGTTGTAGGGGTATGAACTCACTTGTTAGGAGTGACGATTTGATGAAAATGAGGCTTTGCTCGGGCAACACTTCGACTATAAAGAAGTCGATTTCTCGGAAATCTCGAGACTTCGGGACTTGTGTCGTGTCTCGGGATGATACCGGGGCTTTGAGAGGTTAAAATAAGGCTTAAAGAGAGTATCGGAAATGGTAGAGTAAGAGATGAGCAACCAAACTCGGCTGCCCCTTGAATTCTATTTATAGGGTGAATTTTCTGGGTTCACCTCGTGAGTTTCTAATGTTCACCTCGTGAGCTAGTGTAACGCCCGTAGATCCGGGCTAGTCAATTTAGAGACGATAAGCATCAAAAATGAATTTTTTATAGAAGATTATTTAGAAGGATTAATCTTAACCAAGTCGTAGTATATCTCACAAGGTTTCCGTGCATATAAAGAACGCCAAAATCTGAGTTATAACGAAGAAGTTATGACCTGTCGAAGTTTTACGACAGAACCAGCATGACCCAGCGCGATATAAATAGTGAATTTAAGGTAGATAGATATCTATCCTTAGTGATCTAAATTAGAGTCGAATATTTCTTCGATAGTAGTCCAACGATAAAAAGACAGACGGAAACGGAGTTCAGATGAAGGAGTTATGAATTTCAAACGGAATTTTCTTGTCCCGGCCTACTAAAGATAATATATAAGTAATATAATTATAATATATTAAAAATAAAGTCAAAATTAGCCAATGGAGTCTAAACGAGAGTTGTAGAGCATAATCTCACCTTCGCGTCGATATAAAGAACGTCGAAAACGGAGTTCGTATGCGAAAGTTATGAATTTCTGAAGTTCGGGGCGTGAAACCCCAAAATTGTCAGAGACCACGATGTGGGAAGCGGTGCCACGACGTGGCAAGTCTCCTGACACCTCCGGGAGTCCTCCCCAGATGCAACTTGTTATGACGCATGCAGTGACGATCAAGCCCACAACGTGGCAAAAGGTTCCACGACATGGCAAGGGCCAGTTTTGCCCTATAAATAGATTTGAAGGGCCATCCGAGTTTGGTTGCTCATTCTCTCATCTCTCTCCCATATTACATCGATTTACATGCAAAGAAGTACCCCCGAAGCCCCGATATCAACCCCGAGACCCGAAGCAAGTCCCAAAGCCCGAAGATCCCGAGAAGAAAATAGTTTCCGAGCCGAAGCTCTGCCCGCGAGAAACCCGGTGTGTGAAGCGATCCCGGTTCACCAAAGAATACTACTTCTACAAGCCATAGTGTTGTCCGATCATCTTCTGATCAAGTGAGTGTATAGTCACTTTCATGTTACACATAGATATGAAGTATTTTATAAAATACGTGCTATGTGTATATATATATATATATTGTTGTTTATACGTGTGAATATGTGATCACTTTCTTCTAACATATATATATTAAGTATTTGCTATGAAATACGTGTTATGTGTTTATATATTGTTGTTTATTTGAGATGAGTGTGTAATGGATGTTTTATATAGGTGTTAAATGAGTTAATATGTATATGTATTTTATATCTACAAATATGTTGGGTAGAACATGGGTAGATGAATTAGATGATGTCTGATGATAATTAGGTGATGAGAAATAGGTGATGATAATTAGGTGATGAGAAATAGGTGATGATAGAAAGGTGATGATAGATAGGTGATGATAAATAGGTGATGTGAGATGAGAGGAGATACCATAACCTTGACCGACGATGTGGCAATTTGGCGATGTAGTCATCTACCAGAGTATAGATGGCGATCACGGACTATTCTAAATGACCTCGTGGAAACAACAGCAGGTTCATAACCTGTAGGTGATGAATTACGAGTCCAGGCGATGTTGTGGCTACATATTCATGCGATGATACTCTAACCCTTACTATGAATTACGAGTCCAGGCGATGTTGTGGCTACGTATTCATGCGATGATAAACTAACCCTTACTATGAATTATGAGTCCAGGCGATGTTGTGGCTACGTATTCATGCGATGATACTCTAACCCTTACTATGAATTACGAGTCCAGGCGATGTCGTGGCTACGTATTCATACGATGATAGACTAACCCTTACTATGAATTATGAGTCTGGGCGATGTTGTGGCTACGTATTCATGCGATGATAGTCTAACCCTTATTATGACTTACTAGTCCATGAGATGTTGTGGCTACGTATTCATGCGATGATCCTTAGGAAAAAGTCCTTAGGAACAAACATACAAGGAAATGTGATGTAAGGAGATGAGAGGTAAATACGATGTAGGAGATGACCCTTAGGATAATTCCTTAGGGAAGGTACTTAAGAAATAAATGGAGATAACGGGGATGGGTAATTGGGTTGATTGTTTGATGATTTAATATATATGATATAATATTGTGGGTTGAAAACCCTATATGCTCACCAGGCTCCCAAGCCTGACCCACTCAGTTTAATTGTATCACAGGTATCGATACGAAGCTGCTTTGCACTGAGAGATTAAAGGAGATGTAAATCACTAGAGTAAATGAATGTATATTTTGCTTATGCTTATGTGTCTGTATCACAACATGACATCCCAAGGTTTTATTATTTAAGGAAAATACATTCTCTTTGAGAAATGTTTTGATAAGTTTTTATCATATCTTGTTTTAGGAACAAATTCCGCAACCGTTTTCTTTAAACGATTACTCTGATTTATAAAACAAAGCATAAACAAATCGGTCTTTTCTGGCCGAGAAAATGGGATGTCACAGTTGGTATAAGAGCATTAGTTTAAGCGAACTAGGAATTTGTAGGAAATTTATAGACTTAAACTTAGAATGCTAAGTAATGATTGTGAGGAGTTTGTCTAAAATATGTTAGGTAGTACACCTAAATTGACACAAGCACTAGTTTATTTTAGGAATGATGCCTAAAATGCTTTTATGTGCTAATTGTTTTGTGCGATAGCTAAATTGATGCTATTATTTGTTCGGATCTATGGTCTGTTGCCGACCGAATCTGGAAACCTTACGTGTATAGGATTCTTAGTGTACGATTACGAAAGTAGAACTAGCATGTAAACGTTTCGGGGTGATAAGGAGATTTATACGTTTATCGTAATTAAAAACTTTCTTATCTTAAAAAAAATCTCGCTTGGTACACTGAATGTCTGCTTTGATGTACAAGAGGTCATGGTGAAGACTCGTAGATAAATTGAGTAAATGGAGGAAATGAAAAAGGCTTATGATAGTGGATGACACCTATCAGAAGATATCGTAAGAGTGGTATCTTGCCTTTAGAGTATATCTTATGAAATAACAGTACGTTTAGAGGAGTACGGTACGTTTAGAGGAGTACGGTACGTCTGAAGTACACTTTCGATTGGCAGGATGATGGAACAATTAATGAAATTCTTGAAGTTGTTTTATCGTCTGGTATTTCCATCACCAATCGAGTTGAAGTAGAGTTGATGATTGAAGATTGAGCAATGAATAAGTCCTAGTAGAGTCTAGGGAAATTGTTTATGATTATTTTGACACATTTGTATGTGTTAAATCGTTTTGTGATTTTCTTGTATGGTGACTTGGTCGGCTGCAGGACAATACTTGGGACGAGTATGAGTAGGTGTGAAAGGTCGTAAATGCATATACTACCGGAAGCACAGGACTCGCACTTGGATCAGGGAAAGTCACAAGGTTACCAAGAAGCTAGTAATTGATTCCGTTTTGTTCAAGTGTGTCATTACCCTTGTTTCGGTAGTGACTAGTAAGATGGTTGTTATTCCGACCCTAGTGGTCATATCAAATTGAGTCCGACTACGATGAGTTTGTTACGTGGTTCATAGAACCAAGTTCGAGGTAGCATCTAACTCAAGTCAAAAGATTGAAATCAATGCGACCGATAGCACCGCGCTCGTTGTTAAGGAAGCTTGTAGCTAGAAATGCTACATGTTAAAAATGTGATTATATCACATTAGAATATGAAGGAAGGTATATTCCATTTTGGAATTTAACTCTAAGAGACCTGAGTCTAAGCATTGCATCATTCGATGAGAGGTCATTAGGGCACGACCCATCGGTTTGTTACAATAGATAAAGGAAATTATTTATCCTGAGAAGAAGAAGGAGTCCACAATAAGGACTTATTTGGTAACTTGGAGGTTACGATTGAGAGTGCAACATAGTACGATAAGCAGATGCAAGATTGGGCATCGTCTGCAGTCAAGAAAGCCATAGAGTTAAATACTCTATCGAGGAAACATAGAAGTTACACTTATTACCTAGGATGAAGAGATAACGTGTGGAATCATTATGCAAGTCATATTTCGTTGATGATTCCGGGACGTAATCATCCTAAGGGGGAGATAATTGTAACGCCCGTAGATCCGGGCTAGTCAATTTAGAGACGATAAGCATCAACAATGACTTTTTGATGGAAGATTATTTAGTAGGATTAATCTTAAACAAGTGGTAGTATATGTCACCAGGTTTCCGTGCATATAAAGAACGCCAAAATCCGAGTTATAACGAAGAAGTTATGACCTGTCGAAGTTTCGCAACAGAACCAGCATGACCCAGCACGACCCAGCGCGACGTAAATAGTGAATTTAAGGTAGATAGATATCTATCCTTAGTGATCTAAATAAGAGTCGAAGATTTCTTCGATAGTATTCCAACGATAAAAAGACAGACGACAACGGAGTTCAGATGAAGGAGTTATGAATTTCGAACGGAATTTTCTTGTCCCGGCCTACTAAAGATAATATATAAGTAATATAACTATAATATATTAAAAATAAAGTCAAAATTAGCCAATAGAGTCTAAAAGAGAGTTATAGAGCATAATCTCACCTTCGTGTCGATATAAAGAACGTCGAAAACGGAGTTCGTATGCGAAAGTTATGAATTTCTGATGTTCGGGGCGCGAAACCCCAAAAATGTCCGAGACCACGACGTGGCAAGTCTCCTAACACCTCCGGGAGTCCCCCGGATGCAACTTGGGATGACGCATGCAGTGACGATCAAGCCCACGACATGGCAAGGGCCAGTTTTGCCCTATAAATATATTTGAAGGGCCATCCGAGTTTGGTTGCTCATTCTCTCATCTCTCTCCCATATTACATCGATTTACATGCAAAGAAGTACCCTCGAAGCCCCGGTATCAACCCCGAGACCTGAAGCAAGTCCCAAAGCCCGAAGATCCCGAGAAGAAAAGAGTTTCCGAGCCGAAGCTCTGCCCGCGAGAAACCCGGTGTGTGAAGTGATCCCGGTTTACCGAAGAATACTATTTCTACAAGCCATAGTGTTGTCCGATCATCTCCAGATCAAGTGAGTGTATAGTCACTTTCATCTTACACATAGATATGAAGTATTTTATAAAATACGTGCTATGTGTATATATATTGTTGTTTATACGTGTGAATATGTGATCACTTTCTTCTAACATATATATATATATATATATATATATATATATATATATATATATATATATATATATTAAGTATTTGCTATGAAATACGTGCTATGTGTTTATATATTGTTGTTTATTTGAGATGAGTGTGGAATGGATGTTTTATATAGGTGTTAAATGAGTTAATATGTATATGTATTTTATATCTACAAATATGTTGGGTAGAACATGGGTAGATGAATTAGATGATGTCTGATGATAATTAGGTGATGAGAAATAGGTGATGATAATTAGGTGATGAGAAATAGGTGATGATAGAAAGGTGATGATAGATAGGTGATGATAAATAGGTGATGTGAGATGAGAGGAGATACCATAACCTTGACCGGTGATGTGGCAATTTGGCGATGTAGTCATCTACCAGAGTATAGATGGCGATCACGGACTATTCTAGATGACCTCGTGGAAACAACAGTAGGTTCATAACCTGTAGGTGATGAATTACGAGTCCAGGCGATGTTGTGGCTACGTATTCATGCGATGATACTCTAACCCTTACTATGAATTACGAGTCCAGGCGATGTTGTGGCTACGTATTCATGCGATGATAGACTAACCCTTACTATGAATTACGAGTCCAGACGATGTTGTGGCTACGTATTCATGCGATGATACTCTAACCCTTACTATGAATTACGAGTCCAGGCGATGTCGTGGCTACGTATTCATACGATGATAGACTAACCCTTACTATGAATTACGAGTCCAGGCGATGTTGTGGCTACGTATTCATGCGATGATAGTCTAACCCTTATTATGACTTACTAGTCCAGGCGATGTTGTGGCTATGTATTCATGCGATGATCCTTAGGAAAAAGTCCTTAGGAACAAACATACAAGGAAATGTGATGTAAGGAGATGAGAGGTAAATACGATGTAGGAGATGACCCTTAGGATAATTCCTTAGGAAAGGTACTTAAAAAATAAATGGAGATAACGAGGATGGGTAATTGGGTTGATTGTTTGATGATTTAATATATATGATATAATATTGTGGGTTGAAAATCCTATATGCTCACCAGGCTCCCAATCCTGACCCACTCAGTTTAATTGTATCACAGGTATCGATACGAAGCTGCTTTGCACTGAGAGATTAAAGGAGATGTAAATCACTAGAGTAAATGAATGTATGTTCTGTTTATGTTTATGTGTTTGTATCGGAACATGACATCCCGAGGTTTTATTATTTAATAAAAATACATTCTCTTTGAGAAATGTTTTGATAAGTTTTTATCATATCTTGTTTTGGGAACAAATTCCGCAACCGTTTTCTTTAAACGATTACTCTGATTTATAAAACAAAGCATAAACAAATCAATTTTTTCTAGCGGAGAAAATGGGGATGTCACAGCTAGGCTCACCTCATGAACTACATATGTTCACCTCGTGAGCTCGATACATCATTGCGTTCGTCATAGCCACTTTCCCTGGAAGACGTCCAGGGACTGTTCACCTCGTGAGCCACTAATGCTCACCTCGTGAGTCACCAGCTGACAGCATGGGGTTTCATGACCCGAACTTCATAAATTCATATCTCTTGCATACGAGCTCCGTTTTTGACGTTCTTTATATCCATGCATAGGTAAAAAAAATCTACAACGTTCATTTAGACTTAGTTGGCTAATTTCGACCTTATTTTTAATATTATATTTTTAACAGGCCGGGACAGGAAAAGTCCGTTAAAAATCCATAACTTTTGCATCCGATGTCCGTTTTCGTCATACTTTTTACCGTTGTAATACTATTGATGAGATCTTCGATTCTCGTTTAGGTCATGTTGGCAAAAAGTCGCTCGATCTCTATTTCAAGTTTTTAGCTGTCTACTGCTACGTTCGAAACTTCGAAAAATCATAACTTCCTCATATGAAGTCAGATTTGGGCGTTCTTTTTATGTATGTTCGCGGTTTTGGGATATCTACGACTTTCATTTAGATACCTAAGGCTAAAAAGTATTTTATTGGAGTTTCGCATTTTAATCGCGGATCTTCGATTGGTCATAACTTATTCGTTATAACTCGAATTTTAGTGTTCTCTATAGTTCCGAAAACCTTGTTACGTTATCTACCACTTCATTCATCCCAAATAAGCTTTTAGGGAGGTTAAATTTTGACCTAAATTTGACTGGTGTTACAGTATATTAACCTGAAATATCGGGTTGTTACACAATACTTTTAGGTAAGTTAAGTTTTTGGTTCTTCTTGACTCTGTGATATATTAAGAATGTATTTTTTTGAATTTTTTGACTTTTTCATTTACTGTTTTTGACTGAATCACATTGAATGTATATGAGTGATTGACTTTTTTTTATCCAATAACACATAATATGAATGTTTTGATTTATTCTAATATCAATATCAATTATCAATATATAACATTATTTATGTCAATGCTTTTTAATGTTTTATATTTTTATTGAATGTTTTTTATTTTGAATGTGATTATATGTTATCTCACTCTAAGTATTAAATGTACACATTTTATTCTATTACTATAAGTTAGGTTGCAAACATTGGCGTTGAGGATTTTTTGGTATTCTATTTTCGTTTTTTATGCAAATATACTTTCGTCGTTTATATTATTTTGAACATTATAGTTAACCAATATTAACCATTAACAAAAACCGTTAACCGTTAAAAACCATTAACCATAATCAATATCATCTATACCCAATGGTTATCAAAATGCTAATCCAATAATAATGGTTATGGTTCGATTTTAACCAATAACCGAACTAAACCGCCCCATACACACCTCTAAATTACAAATTACGGTTACTATGGCTTTTAAAAAAACATACTAGTTATATCCCTCCATATTAAAATAATATCTAAAAGTTATTATTGTTATATTTAAAAGAAATCAATATTAACATTTTATGCATCTTACCAATTCAAAAAGAAACTACTAATATTTTGTACTTAAACATATTTGTAAACAAAATATATATATATATATATATATATATATATATATATATATATATATATATATATATATATATATATATATTATATCTTATTTTTGTGGACAGCAAAAAATTAATTATACTCAATTCTAATAAAACTTAACTAGTAAGATAATTACTTTTTATTATTAAACACCTAAAAGTTATTGGACTCATTGTATTTGACCCAAAGAGCGGCAGTTAGGTGGTTGTTTTTTATAAGAAGCTTAAAAAAATAATAAAAATTAATTAATCTAAATCAAAATAGAGTGAAGTGTTATATGATGGAGTGTATAAATAAATAGTCTTAACGGTATCAAGAGTATCTTTTGGATACATTTTAGTGTCAAAGACCATCCCATAAGACTCATAACATAGTCATAACAATTGCAAGATTCTTCTATTTCTTCATCCCTTGCATCAATAATAAACCTCTTGTAGTGAACCAAATGAAGGCATGTGTAAATCCGTCCACCCCACAATTCGACTTCATAGTTGTTTCGTTAACTCGCATTTTGAAAAACACATGATTTGAATACTCCAAGTCCTTTTTGTACATAGTTTAAAATTGTAATATAGTATAAGTAATGGCATATATTAAAGTTGGTGATTTAAGATTCATTTAAGTTATTACTTCATATTAAAACCAAATGGATCGAATAGGTTAAACATATTAGGGGGCATTTGTTTCGCATAATGTTTTTTGAAGGAATGAAATTTGTCCAAAGAATTGGAATCTAAAGGAAATAGAATCTAATGTACTAGAAGTTGAAATGCGTTTGGAGGATAATGAATGGAATTTGTTTTTTAATTTGCTGATTTTACAAAGAAATTAGAAAATAAATTTTATAATATGATAGAAATACCATTTATATTTTTTAATAAACAAGACAAAGTTTTATTTAATTACAACATCTTTTATTAAACTATTCTATAAAATATAAATTAAAAAAATAAATAACATTTCGTTGAACACAATTAAATAATAAAAATATTTTTTAAATTGAAATAAAATTATTATATATCATAATATAAAGCAACAAGTCATTTATTATATAATAAATATAAACTACGTAGATGATATTTGTTACCAAAATCTTA
The DNA here is from genome assembly GCF_052625555.1 of Lactuca saligna. Taxonomy (NCBI): domain Eukaryota; kingdom Viridiplantae; phylum Streptophyta; class Magnoliopsida; order Asterales; family Asteraceae; genus Lactuca; species Lactuca saligna. Next base: position 313,204,892 of record NC_136421.1, read on the forward strand.
CATGGGAGGATAATTGTGCAATCCGAAAAAAAATATAATAAAATAAGCAATTGAATGTAGATTCTTGATGCATAGGGAATGAATTGAAAATCTTTCATATATGGAATTATAAAGTAATTATAGAAATTATATCTCATTCCTTTTGTAAACCAAACACATTTTGTATTGGATTTTAGTTTACGATTCCTTTAAATTCCTTAGGAATCCAACGAAACAAACGACCCCTTAGTTATATAAATATCTATTGTGAAGTATTTTTGTATTATAATTACTCATTTATGGGTAAATGAAATTAAATAATTGATTTCCTCATAAATAAATAAATAAATAAAATAATTGATTACCTCCTAAACCCTAATTCTCATTACCTATTTGCCCGCTACCCCAACCATGGCTACCATGGACGATGATGATCATTGCCTACATAAACAAACCCTCCATCTCGTTTAAACGGTTTCAATCACATGCCATAAAGTAAGAAAGCTTGGTTGCACAAAACTCACATATTGTCTTCGATCATACTTTTTATTAAACTTCATGCAAAGGCATATTAAGTCTCACACCATATCGATAAAACTAGTCCACCGCCTCCCACCCACCCTAGGTATGTCATAGTAACGGCCTAAAATTTTAAATAGCAGATGTATTGAATTTTTTTATGTAAAATGATATTGTGATCCAAAATGAAGAAAGTTATGAAATGTATGGACTAAGTTGGTTAACACCTTCTTACGTGATAAACGATTCCTTGAAACTATTATTATAATTATTATAATTGAATTTTAGTCATCTTATTGTTTAAAGCGGATTGTTGGGTGATGATGTAAGCTTGGTTAAAAACAATGAAGCCCGGTATACAGGACATGTAAAATGGACTTACATGCTGTGTAGAGGTCCCTCTTTGATGTAGAACGGTGTTGCACGTTGCTATGTTAGTAATGACCAATGTGCATAATGAACGAGACACATAAAGTTGGATTATGCGACGTGTTCGAAAGTATGATGCTAGATTAGAACGATGAAGAGCACGTTGTGTAATGTTAGAGGTATGTGGTGCGTAATGGCATTTTTTTTACGTAAACGGTAAGTTATATACAACCTTATAATTTTGTGAATGATTATGTTAATTGATACAGAGGACGAGATCAATATATATACAAGTTACAAGAGTAAATCAAGGAGAAATACACGGAACAATATAAGTAAACAACAACTAATAAGGAAAAGGAAACAATCCATATTTTTGAATTATACTGTTTCCTGTTTAGAGAGATTTGTATCTCTTTCCTTAATACGCCCCCGCAAGATGGAGGATCCGTTGGATACTCGAATCTTGGATCTAAAGTTGTGAAACTGTTGTCGAGTCAGGGGTTTGGCAAGAACGTCTGCGAATTGATCTTCTGAGTTAATGTGTTGGACTTAAAGAAGGCCATTTGTAACTTGTTCGCGAACAAAGTGATAATCTAGCGCCAAATGTTTCATTCTTGAGTGGTAGATTGGATTAGCACATAGATAAGTAGCCCTGGTGTTGTCACAAAATAGCTTTGGAGGTTGCGATTTTGTAATGCCAAGTTCACGTAATAGATTTTGAACCCAAACGATTTCAGCCGCTACCTTTGCCAAGGCTTTATACTCGGCTTCAGTGGAGGATCGAGACACTGACTTCTGCCTACTAGAGCGCCATGATATTATGTTCGAACCAATATATAGAATGTAAACGGTCGTTGATCGCCCCCCATCGGATATACCACCCCAATCAGAGTCAGAAAAGGCAGAGAGATGTAGTGAGGAGGCATGGTTGAGGAATAAACCAAAATGTATGATTCCTTTTAGGTAACGAAGGACACGTTTGAGGGCTTTCCAATGGAGGTGAGTCGGTTTATGCATAAACTGGGAGAGTTTGTTAACAGCAAATGATATGTCAGCTCGGGTAAAGGCTAAGTATTGGAGAGGGCCCATAAGTTTCCTGTAAAGGGTGGGATCAACATTAGGGGAGCCATCATTTGGAGAAAGAGGGGAAGTGGAATTGAGTGGGGTAAAGACTTCTTCGGCACCATCCATGTGGAATTGAGTAAGAAGGTCTTGAATGTGGCGGTGTTGAGATAAGAAAAGGCCTTTGGAAGTGGGAATGACTTCTACGCCAAGAAAGTGGTGAAGGGGGCCAAGATCTTTGATGGAGAATCGTTAGGAAAGAGATTTAGTGAAGTGGTCTAGGAATTGGGTGTCATTACCCGTGAGAAAAAAATCATCAACATAGATAAGTAGATAGGAAGTGAGAGAACCATTTTTAAAAATAAATAGTGATGGGTCGGCATGGGATTTGGTGAAGCCGAAGGAGAGAATAAATTGGGTAAGTTCAATGTACCACACACGAGGGGCTTGCTTGAGCCCGTAAATTGATTTCTGTAATTTGCAAATATGATGCGTGTGTTGGGGGTAAAGGTAGCCTGGGGGTTGAACCATGTAGACCTTATCATGAAGCGTGCCTTGTAGAAAAGCATTGTTGATGTCAAGTTGACGTAATTGCCAATTTTGGGAGAGTGCAAGGGAGAGGATGATACAGATGGTGACCGGCTTAGTGAAAGAACTGAATGTGTCAAAATAGTCTTTTCCGTACTGTTGGTAAAATCCTTTGGCCATAAGACGAGCCTTGTATTTGGATATTGAACCATCGGGGTTTCATTTTATTCGAAAAACCCATTTGCATCTGATTGGGTGATCTGTGTGTGGAGGAACAAGCTCCCATCTGCCATTGTTCATTAATGCATTAAATTCATCGTCCATAGCAGAACGCGACTCATGATCTTGAAGTGCTTGCGTATGAGAGGTGGGTTCGAGGGAGGGTGAAATAGGATGAAGGGTAGTATGATTGATGAATGTTGGATTAAAATATTTTGGATTGGGGTTACAGTGGCGAAGTGGTCTGGAAGGAAGAGGGGGCGTATTTATTTGGTGAGGTGGTGTAGGTAATGGTGCAGGAGATGGGGAGGGGGTAGGTGAGGGTGTATGTATTTGGTGGGTGGATGTAGTGGGTGAGTGGCAGGGTTCTGGTGAATATGGGGGTGACGGCGTGGGGTTACTAGATGATGAAGTTGTAGGTAGTTTTGTTGCTATGTTAATTGGGGGTTGGGTAGTATTTGAGTAAGGGTGTATAGGGGGATAGGTTGGCATGATTGGAACCGTGGGGTGGGGTAGAGTTTGCATGGGAGAGTGATTTGGAATGGCTGGGTTTTGACTAAGTGAGGTTAAGAATGTTTCTGGTGTGGGAAGAGGGTTGACAATGGGTTCTGATGGGTTGTAGGAGGTGGTATTTTTGTGGGGAAAGATGAGGTCAAATAATTGTACATGTCGGGAACGGTAAAGGCGACGGTTTTAGGGTCATAACATTTGTAATCCGATTTAGAGGAATAATATCCTAAGAAAAGGAAAGGGGATTATCGTGGTTGAAGTTTTGAGGAGGTGTAGGGGCGTAGCCATGGGTAGCAAAGACAACCAAATGGCTGAAGTTTCGAGTAAGTGGGTGGTTTGTTGTAAAGGAGATGAAAAAGGGATTTAGATTTGAGAATGGGAGTGGATAAGCGATTGATTAGAAAGACTGCAATTTGAAAGGCATGCAACCAAAAACTTAAGGGGGAGATGAGCATAGTAGAGGAGAGCTAAGCCGGTTTCGACAATGTCTCGATGACGACGTTCGGCAACTCCGTTTTGCTTAGGGGTATGTGGGGCGGTGGTGAAATGAGAAATGCCATGAGCTTGGAGGTAAGGGGTAAGACCTTGATATTCACCACTCTTATCGGTAAATAAGGAGATGATTGACGTTTGAAAATATTTTTCAACTAATTATTTCAATTGTGGGAACAATGTTGCAACATCTGATTTGAATTTTAGAGGATATAATCATGTGTATTTAAGCTAGTAATCCACAAATATGACATAATATGTGTAACCATCAATAGATTTAGCTACTGGACCCCAAACATCTAAATATATAATTTGCAATGGTTTAGTGGTTGTAAAAGAATTAACACCAAAAGGAAGTTTATGACATTTTATGAAAGAGCACGAATTACAATGAAAAGTAGATAACAACTTGGTAAGAATGCCTAAACGTTTAAGTAGAGACTTGAACACTTTTGTGGATGGGTGACCAAGTTTAAGGTGACAATCAAGACTAGATATTGTTGTGGTGGAGTTTATTTGCGACTTGGGTCTAGGTTGCCAACAGTAGACATCATTTTTGTTCTCCCCTGCATTAGAGGCACCCACGTGCGTAAGTCCTTGACAAAGAAATCAGAAGGAAAAAATTTAACGGAAACATTATTTGTTTTACAAAGTTTGCTTACGGAAATGAGATTATTACGGATTTTTGGAACGTATAAAACTTGAGCTACGGAAAGTGGACGAGAGGATGTGTGTAATTTAGTGTGACCGGTATGTGTTATAGGGAGAGAGTTACCATTACCAAGAACGATTTCGTCCAGGCCCCCGTATTCGGAAAATGAGTGAGCGATGAACAGTCTGAGGTAATGTGGTGAGAAGCACCACTATCGACCATCCAAGTAGGATTTGAGGAGACGTGGTGAGAGGTGCTGACATTTGCGATTGGAGCGATATTGGATGGGAGTAATACAACAATGTTGCTTTCAAGAAGTAGACAAGCTAATTTACGGCAATCTTTGGTGTCATTACCTGGAATATTACAAAAATTGCAATAAATGTTAGCTTTATTAAATCCTTGGTGTCGAGTACCTCCCGGAGATTGAGACCTTGTGGGCATATTGTTTTTAAATGACCCATGTTGACCAAAGCGATTAGATTTTGAAGCTTCTCCAAATGTTCAATGGCCTTAAGGGTGTCCACTGTTTCTGTTTTGGCGATGAGTAAAGTTCACGGTAGAGATAAGTGGGTTGTACACTGTTTCGGTTTCCTTGAGGGACCGTTCGAAGTCAACAAGCTTTTCGAATAATTCGGATACGTAATTGTGGTTTCTCGAACTTTAATCGCTGCAGTGATGTGATTAAATTCCTCACCAAGTTGAGCAAGAATATGAATGATAAGATCTTCTTCATCAATGGGACTTTGCGTAAGTGCGAGTTCATCAGCAATGCATCGCATATCATGAAGAAAGTCTGCCATGGATCAAGTGCCTTTTATATTTTTGGTGAGTTTTGTCTTGAGCAGTATAATTCGACTTCGAGTGATACTAGCAAAGCTTGCGTTTAGCTATTACCAGGCTTCAATAGTTGTCTCGGCAGATGCTAAAAGTGGTTGAATGGATTCCGAACAACTGCCAAGAATTGCACTGACGAGCATTTGATATTGTTGATGCCAGGTAGAAAAATCAAGATTGGGTTTCATTTTTTCTACATCAAGGTGTTGTGGCGGCTGTTTGACACCAATTGTGATAAAGTGGTCGAGGTTGAGTCCAATGAGTGTGGACATTATTTGTTTTCTCTAAACCGGAAAGTTGGAGGAGGTAAGCTTGATCGGGAAGTGGGTATTGGTTGTGACCGGAATGATAGTAGCCATGGAGAATGTGTGAGATGGGTTTGGCCTGGAAGGACTCGTTGGAGGTATAGCAGGCTCTGATACCATATACAACCTTATAATTTTGTGAAAGATTATGTTAATTGATACAGAGGACAAGATCAATATATATACAAGTTACAAGGCTAAATCAAGGAGAAATACAGGAAACAATATAAGTAAACAACAACTAATAAGGAAAAAGGCAACGATCCATATTTTTGAATTATATTGTTTCCTGATTAGAGAGATTCCTATCTCTTTCCTTAATAAGTTATATCTGAAATGGGCATCGAATTAACTAAAATGTGGCGCACAATAAGGGATTTCGTTTACGAGATCAACTATTTCTAGCGGTTGTGAGGATGTCGATACCGGTTTTTTTCCTTATTGTTGTCTTAAATGCGATGAGTTATCAACATGAACCGCTTTCGAGTTGGATGAATTCGGGTGGAAATTATGCATCCAAAGAGGTGGTGTAGGCGTTGGATGAAAATGTTTTTCTACTTTGGATGAAGGGGAGGAAGAATCTTCATCGGTTTTTCCAATGTGCAACCATTTTGCGTGGACTTTTAGAACATCTCAAGTTGACTCGTAAGGAAAGTTTTCATTTTATAAAGTTGTCGATATTCCTTTTGTGTAGATTTTAGGACATCGACATTGAGCCTCTCGCTTGCAGGCCTTTTCATCTTTCAATTGTTGATATAGTTGAAATCGTTGTATTTTTTTGGAGATTTTTTCATTTATAGAGTTCATCTTGTGCTTTGTACGATTTGAACCACCCAACTACACTTTAAGATTATCTAAAATCCGCTCCCAAAAATGTCTTCGACCGTTATTGGTTGTCACTTTCTTTATCTTTAGATACGTCAATATACGCCTTAGATAACTCCACCTCTTTTTTTTTTTTTTTGATCATTTTTTTAGACTTGTGACACTTTGTGTAATCATTTGCGGTCTTGATGGTGGGTACATGTTCATCCTTGTTTCTTCATTTTGGACAAGAACAAGTGTGTCGTTATATATTTCATATATATTACTCGTTAGTATAATTATTCTTTAGATTGTGTGGGGTTTATATTCATTCCAAATATAGATTTTGCAATAAAGGTATGGCTTTAACGAATCACGCAAACTTTAAAATGATCTAAAATCTGCTCCCAAAATGCCTCTGACTGTTATTGGTTGTCACCTTCTTTATCTTCAGATACGTCGATATACACCTTAGCTAACACCACATCCTTTTGTTTTTTCGATCATTTTTTAAGACTTTTGACATTTTTTATAATCATTTGTGGTCTCGATGGTGGGTACATGTTCATCGCTTGTTTCTTCATTTTGGACAAGAGTAGGTGCATCGTTATATATTCCATATATATTACTCATTAGTATAATTATTCTTTAGATTGTGTAGGGTTTATATTCATTCCAAATATAGATTTTACAATAAACGTATGGCTTTGACGAATCACATAAAAATACATTTTGACTATGTTTGACGAAATAACTAAAAAATTAGTTGATATTTAAAAAGTAGTTGCTAACTGATAATTTAGCCGATAAAAGAAGATATTTTATAAACTAGTTAATAAGTTGGTTGAAATATGTAAAACAATATAAAATGACATATAAAAGTTTAATTTTTATTAGAATTAATAAAATACATATTTGGATCAAATAAAAAAATTCAATAAGCTCGTTTAAACACCGCTTTGTATGGCATTTTAGAAAGCAAGTTTATAAATTATTTTAATATTTCATGGCAATTTTAACTCGTGTATAATAAAGTCAAAAATCATAACTAACCGGTAATTTCCTATAAATTGGGCTATCCAACTTTACTAACATGGCCTCTAATAATGTGTTTTTAACAATGAGGTTTTGTATTCAATCTCATGCATATACTAACTCGTCGTTCTAGAAAAAACTATAAATTTTCTTATCCCTGCTTTATAGAGGATGCAAATGTATCCGTCTATTGTCAATAGATGTTTTAACTAGGACTTTTGGTTCATCATGCTATTGGGTTTGGTTTATATGATTGACTCCAATTTATATTGGCGTATGAAAACGTATTATGTGACTATATATATATATATATATATATATATATATATATATATATATCAATTATTATTTTAATGTAATTAGAATGAAAAATTTTAAATTTTAAATTTTAAATGGAGAATTAATAGATTAACATGTGATATGATATGTGTCATATAATATTAATAAAGATTTCTAATATTATAACATTTGGCAATAAGAGAATAAACTTATTCATTTATTAGAATAGAGAGAAGAGAGAAGAGATTTTATTAATCTCATTTTTTTTATGTAATCTATAAATTTTATATTAAGAATGGATATTTTTTTGAATTTTTTAAAGGGAGATGATTTGTATACAAGAATGTTTTTTTATACACAACAATTGGTGTTTTAAACTCTACCTCTTCTAGTAAATGAAACCTAAAAATAACACGTGTTAATTTTTTAGAATGTCTATTTGACACGTGGCATTTTTCTATAATTTCTATAATTTTCTTTTTTTTATAGTAACAAATCAAATTCAATTCAAATACAAATTTTGAAAATACAAAATCATATCCTAATAATAATATTATGATTATTTTGCTTAAAAAGTTAATTCATAATTACTTACAATAAACACTATTTTTGTTTTATTTTACATTTATTATTTTTTATCTATATAAAAAATTTGAATATATCGACCGTGATTTCAAAAGATCTATAATTAATATATTGTTGTGTATGACAAAAAAACTATTGCGTACGAATCATTTCCCTTTTTTAAACACTAGATCATTTAAAAAAAAGGACATTTTCTATGTTTCTAAAAATTACATGAATAATTTTTATAATTTATTTTTAAATAATGAGGCGTAAAAGCGTTTAGTATTCCAAAAGCTTTTTTGTTATATATATTAATTGATGTATTGGACCTTCACGAAGCCCAACCAAAACAATATTTAACCGAAGCCCATCACGGATCTCTTGCTACCGATAAGTTTATAAACCTTTCCCCATCCGAAAGCCGAGGACTCAGCAAGAAGAAAGAAAGAGGCAGGGCCGCCGCCGCCGCCGCACTCGCCGGAGTCGACAATCTCAGGTCCGTTTCTTCATTTCTGTAACTCTGATCACATAGTTAGGGTCACTTCTTGTCTGTGTTTTCCTTCGTTTCAATAGAATAACCACTTGTTTTATATAAAGTGGTAAGATTCACGGTCTGATTATGGTGATCGGAACCGCACTAGTTCAATAAAAATAGCTCAATTGATATCACTGTAATCACGTCATGTCTTATACGCAAACTTATTTCTTTTTAATGTTTGAAAAGAATTAGGAAATGGCTATTGGTGAAGAAAATTTATACTCAGGCATACAGATACTGTGTTATCGATCTGTTGATTCTAAACTCTAGGTTAAAATCATGTATTTTAAAAATAAAGGGAATGACTACCAGTTTGCAACTAATTTATTACTAAGTATTTTTGTATATGAAATGCATTGTATCATTAAAAACATAATGAACAATCTATCTAACAGAACCTCAAATCCTTTATATCGTAAAGCCGTTTTAACCTAATCTTTCAAGTTTTGAAGTCATAGAATTGCGATGTTTTGGTTTGTAAAGCAAGTTTCAAAGAATCTAATTAAAGTAAAGCAACCCCACGAAAAAAAAAAAAAAGAACCAAATCTTCTATATCATTTCCAGCGTACAATTAAGTTAGGTATGCTAGAAAGGAACATGACGAGCAACTCCACATGGTCAAAGCTCTTGGTGCAAAAGAGTCAACTGCCACATCGGCTCATAAGGTCAAAGTCAACGTTCAACATCAATGCCTATGGTACAGCTCTATGAAGCAAAGAGCAGGGAATTTCATTCTTGTTATTATTTACAATATGACAAGGTTGTTGCATGATATTATTGCTTCATTTACTAGGCTTATTCTTGAAAACCTTGAGCTATACTCATCCACAATAATAGCATTTTCGGTTAATTTTTTTAACAAATCATAAACCTTAAACATCCACGATATGATATGAGAGCTTTTTTACAAAGCTGATTTATAGGTCATACCAATATCAATTTATAAATTTTTTACAAGTAATGTAAAAAGTTTTGAAATCTAAAAAGCTATATGTTATATGATTTTTCATCTTTCAAAATTTATTGTTACATTGGACCACGTTACTCCCCCTCTATCTTTTGCTTCATCTTTCAAGTCATGTTATATCTTAATACAAATAATAATTATTAATTTTAAAACATTTTACTTACTAAATAAAAAAATAAGATTAATAATAGTTAAATTTTTTTGATTAATTTAAACTAATGAAAATATAATATTATTAGAAATAATAAAATTTTATAAAATTAGAAAAATATCAAGCAAAAATAGAATAGTCATTTGGGTTGGATAGAAACCAAAATCAAAACAAACTTCAAACCACATGCTTCGTAAGAGCAATAAAACTCTTTGGGGATGCATCGGTAATTTACAATTGTTTTTCCAAAACTAATAAGTTTCAATATCTTTTTTGCAAGGGGAGTAATATGTAAATTTTCTATTAGTCAAGTATCATTTTTCTAACTTTTTTAACACGTGGATCATTTGTTGTAAAAAAAAAATTTGCATGGAAACTTTTTCTGTAAATTATAGGGATAGTTTTGTAATTTATTTTTTATAAAAGGACCAATCCTACCAACATAAGAAAGTATTACAGCCAAACGATCAAACTTAAAAAATATACTATTTAAACAAAGACCATTTCTATGAAAAAAAATTACACAAGACTTTTTCTTAAATTACAGAAACAACTTTGTATTTTTATGACCAAAGCTGCTAACATACAAAAAAATATTATAGTCAAAATTTAAAATCTGATTACAACCTTTTTATTATATATAAATATAATAATGTTTCCTTCAAAAGCAAATCAAAATTTAAAATCTGATTACAACCCTATTATTAATTGAAATCAATTGGAAGCGGGCCTCAGCCCAATATTGGTTTAATTTTTATTACTGTAAGCATGCAACACCGTTTCTGAGCTTTTCTCTGTCATGCACCTTGCAGGTGTCTAGACGTCCAGGGTCCACTCATGACTAAACCATGGATGTCGGCAGGTGAAGTTTAATTCATTCTTTTTATTTTGTACTTTATACGCGAGAGAGAGAGTTACAAACATATAAAGGAGAAATACACCAATTAAACCACAAGATAAAATTAAACTTCGATCTATTCTTTACCCAAATAAACCACGAGATAAAATTGACATGTACTTTATACGAGAGAGAGAGAGAGAGAGAGAGAGAGAGAGAGAGAGAGAGAGAGAGAGAGAGAGAGAGAGAGAGAGAGAGAGAGAGAGAGAGAGAGAGAGAGTTACAAACATATAAAGGAGAAATACACCAATTAAACCATGAGATAAAATTAAACTTCGATCTATTCTTTACCCAAATAAACGCAAGGATTTAAATATCATCTGCCGCCTTGAGAAGTGAGCATCTCTTCTTCTTATAAACCAAGTCATTACGAGTTCTTCAAATACTCCACAACACAGTATATCAACTTCAATCTAAGCTTTAGTCTCTTCTTATCAATGCCAAGGAAATCAAAACATTTTAAGCTCATTTGAATTATTAGGAATGCAAGGCAGGAAACCACTCCAATTACTAAACCAAGACCACATCTTCCTTGAGAACGAGCACTACATAAAAATATGCTCAACTGGTTCTTCTATTTCCCTGCAGAAGTGATAAGTAACAGAATCCAACAAAATTCATTTTTCTACAAGCTTGCAAGCCACTGAAATTCTATTGCAAAGCAACCTCCAAACGAAACAATTCATTTTAATTGTAACCCAATTCATCCAAAGAAAATCCACCATATGATTATGGATATCCAAATTATTATCCATTAAATCTCTAAGAGTCTTAACAAAAAAAATGTTAGACTCGCAGCCTTTCACTCCCATGAATTTGTCATTCTAGACAAAGTTGTACCTGCCACCATACTTGACGGCTTCTCCAACTCAGCCAACTCCCTACCACTTCTCGGACATCTCTTTCACACGCCTTGAAAAACAATATCGTTACCAATATTAATCATATCCGAGACCTTGCGATTCTTTTCACTTTCAATCTTATACAACTTGGGGAATTCAATTCTTAAAATTATATCACCACATCATTTTTCTTTCCAAAAATGAGTATGTTTCCCATCTCCTAATTTCCTGCAAAAACAAATCATCAAGACCAATATTCCATTTATCAAGCTCCCATTAACCTGATAAATGTTTAGCTAAGGCCCCAGCATCCCACATCTTGCAAAAAACATCCCATCAATTCCTTTAGTATTATGCAATGCCCTAATACAAGAGGACCAAAACGAATTTTGCTCCACTCTAAATCTCCACCACCATTTTGAAACAAGTGCAATGTTCATCAATCTAAGATCACCAACACCAAAGCGACCCAACTTTTTTAGTCGAGTAACCGTCTCCCAAGAGGGATCCAACTAGACTCCGCGTTTTTTTATAACTATGTGTATACCATCCTTAAACACACCCACACCACAAGATATTCAAAAACAAACCTAAAAAACCTAACTGGAAATTTGGTTATGGATTCGGTAATCAGTGTGAACTATGCAGAGATATCCGGTTTTGAACGATCCACACCAATACCAACGGGATCGGAAGTGAACAAAAGTTAGAAAATCCGAAACTTGTTTCCATGAACGAGTCGTTCATAATCACCTTGGCCTCATTAGTCATTCCAACTACAATCTTCACAATTACAAAAATCCAAAAAAACAAATTACAAATTACAAATTACCAACAACACTACCAGCTCCCTTGAAACTTTTTGATAACCAAATAGCGGTTTCTCTAGGCGACACTTTCTCAATCCCAAACGGCTTCAACAACACCGCTAATTCCTCTATCCTTTCTTGTTGCATCAACTGTGCACTGAACTCCAACAACCCTTCCAACGCTTCCGCGCGTTGTTGGTACGATGACGTGTCAAACCTCCGCCTCTGCCCTTGCCCCCGTGAATCCGACGACGAACGGCTCGAACCGGCCAACAACTCATGGCTCGGGATCGGGTTCACCGTCTTCACCGTGCACTTGTCGATTGTGACTGACCGGTCCATGATGCTGGTTCTGGTTGGGGAAGTTCCGGAAGAACATTGAGCGGATGTTGAAGACATTCTATGGACTGGTAGCATCAAGGGCAAGGGCTCTTCGGTCATTTTGTCGATCCGTGGGGCGTTCATGGATACATCTGGAGAGTCGAAACCTACGTGGGATATTATTGTGGACCTTGCTGATGATGATAAGGGTAGAGATGTCCTTCGGCTTATTTGTGATGATGATGATTGCCTACGCGGTGTTACTGTTTGTGATACTGGAACCTGAACGCAAAACCACAAATAACCTAATGTTGAAAATTTTGTGAGGATGATTGTCTACGTTTGCTGTTATTTGGTGAATTAGATATAAACATACCAAATCACGATCTGAAGTCCCTCTGATTATTTTGGGTGTAACAGTTTGTCTTCTGGGAGTAGAAACAGGAGTGAGTCTCGGGGTTCTGCCGCCATTTGATGTCTTAGCAGCAGCAACTAATTTCTCAGTGTGGATATATTCCTCAATACTTCCAATGGATAGCTTTCTATGGGAATTCTGAGAGTAAGAGGAATTGTGATCATATTCAGATATACTAGGGTTCAAAGCCCTGTCGCTGCTGAAAGATCGCCTTTTCTCATTGTGGAGATGAACAGTTTTAGGTTCAGGCTCAATGAACGTTGTTCTCTTTTCGTAGTTGTAACCTGATGATAAACGAACTGGAACTGGAACTGGAACTGGAAGTGTATGGCGTCTAGGGTTGTTGGAATTAAGATGGAGGTTATGTACATAAGGTTGAAGGTGTGGATGTTTGAGCAAATCAGCAGCCTGAAAGTTATATAAGAAAGATTCAATAACAAAAGGGGAAAAGACGTAAATGCGCTTTCTCCTCATCTTTGAAAATTTGGATTTTACGTACACTTGGTCTCATTTCAGGGTTTTTCCGCAGCATACTCTTGATAAGCCCTCGACTAGAAATAGATGATTTAGAAGTTAATTACGTTATAGAAAAAGAAAAAAAAAAAAAAAAAAGTAACAGAAACGAAAATTAAATTTATTGCAAAATTTTAGTAACTCACAATGTGCCAGAATACATGGTCGGGAGTGGAGATACTATAGATTTATTGATTTTATTGATGAGAGATTGCATGTCCTGTTCCAAAATAATGAGATGTTTGTTTCACGTATTGATTTAACAAAGATTAGAATTCAGATCAACTTACAAAAGCTTTAAAAGCAGGCTTGAATGCAGTCATTTCATACATACAGCATCCTAAGGACCATATATCTGATTTAGAGCCATAAGGTATATCTGCAAGAAGTTCAGGGCACATGTAGCTAGGAGTTCCCACAACCTAAAATTACAAACAAACGTTTGTTAAACTTATAAAAGTTAAACCCCATAAAAAAAAATATGTCAATATTAAATACCGATGATGCAAGATCTTCAGAAATCAACATTTTTGCAAGACCAAAATCACCTGAAAAGAACAAAAGCAAACTTAGACTAATATGGAGATATAGGATGTTAAGAGTAGAAGATGAATGATTAATTATTACCAAGTCGGATATCTTGATCTCTTGTTAAGAATATATTTGAACACTGAAGTGAAATGGAAATGCATCATATTAATACATCAAACTGGAATCATAAAATATAAATATTATCAACGAATAAATACTGTCCTAGATAGATTTATATATCACTAACCTTGACATCACGATGAATAATATGATTAACATGCAAATAATCAAGTGCCACTAGTAACTGAACAAGCCATTTACAGACCTTCTGCACATATTTTTAAGTAAAACAGTCAGCATGAAAACTGAAATGAAGAAATAAAAACACAAAACACAAACCTCTTCTGGAAAATGAACACTGTTGGCTTTTTTTATTGCTTCCGCCCTAAATGAACAAATCATCAAAATAATTAAAAAAGAAATTATAGTAAGTGATCATAAGATGGGGGAGAAATTCTGAAATTATGACTTACATATCTCCTCCTTCACAATATGCTATTACAATACATGCATAGCAACCCTACAATAGAAAAATATCTTAATTTCTTTTTCTCTAATTCAAAAACATAATGTGACAAGCCCTAAAAGTCTAACTGACAAACCTTTTCAACCCAAGAATCTTTGTACTCCACTATAAAAGGATTTTGCACTGTGGAAATAAGTTCCATCTGCATAATACATGATCTGATTAGGTTTTTGCATACAAAAAAAATGGAACTACAATCATGTATCATGTATCATGTATCATGTATCATGTATCATGTATCATGTATCATGTATCATGTATGTTTGATTGATATTATGGAAAATAATATAAATAAATATATAGCAACCTCAAGGAGGGCAGATCTGCGGGTCCTATCAGACTGTCGGGCGAGTCGAATCTTCTTCAACACATACCTGTGAAAGGATAATAATGGAATGCAATCAATACATTAATCAATAAAAGCCTATTTTGCTTTTGCTAAAGATCAATAATTATGAAAATTAAGATTAAACCAATGGAAAGAAAGAAAGCCTTGCCTTTTCTTTTCATGTTTATGTCTCACAAGTAGTGCAGAAGCAAAAGAGCCTTTTCCTATCTGTTCTAGTATTTCATAATTCTCCATTTTGATGAGCTCCACTCCTCCAACACTTTCCAATTTGCTTTATTAGAATTACTCCCAGCTAAAATACACTAAACATGCACAAAAAATAATATTTTAATAATATATAAATGTCTATGGTGGCATAAACGTCTAAAATCAATACTACCAAGGGTTCTTACTTCTTTAAGTGGTTGATGACAGTGTAGTTTGAGGGAGATAGAAAAAGACATCACTAGGGTCAGGCAGCAGGAAGTTATGTCACTCGAATCAATTTATGTTCAGGTCATCAAAATATTCACAAGGTTTAAACCAAGACATACACATCAGGCCATCTACTCGAATAATTTTAATTCAGAAATGACCCTACTCAGGAATATAATATTGTATACCAAAAGAAATTGATAACGATCAATTCTTTAATCTTTAAATATAATATATTAACACTGCTGCCTTCTTTATAGACAAAGGACATTAAAGTATATAGTAGGGTCACTAAAAGATATGATTATTTTTGGAAAATCACACTTTAATCTATAAATTTATAAGCCCAAAAGGTTGAAAATAATAGAAACTCAACTAACTATATCTAACAAGTCACGTGAAAAAAAAAAAAAAAAAAAAAAAAGAGTAATTGCCTAACCGGTAAAGAACAAGTTAGGCATGAATTCAATAGTAAAAAAGGCAGATTAAAAACTTGAAGTGTAATCACGGGAACGATGATGAACAGGATATTGCAACTTAAAACAGAAGTAATAATCATGAAAGGTATAGCGAAGAAGATAGTTGACTACCTGGAATCATGGGTGAGATAAGCGTTAGCATCGGCTTTCAGGTTAAAAAAATAATAATAATAAAAATGCTCGAATATTTTTTGCAAACCACACTTTAATCCTTACACTTGAAGTAAAACGAACTAGAAAATAATAGCAATTTAAATAAACCAGTACAGAAGTCACATGGAAGATACATAATCGCCTAATCGTTAAAGAACAAGTTAGGTATGGAAGTAAATTCCAGAAAAAGCAGAATTAAACCTAAATCAGGATCACATAAAAAAATAGCGCTGATGTTGAAGGTAAAATTAAGTTAAAGTTTTGCGTACCTTGAATCGAAGGCAGCGGTAATCGTTATTATCGGATTTCGAATTAAGCAAAAGAAATGATTGATTAAACGATCGGTTGCTTCATGAAGCTGTGTAAAGAAGATGAAGAAGTAGCGTCACTGCGTGAGGATTTGAATAGAGTTTCAGGCGAAGATCGCCGACACCATGGATGAAGCAGAGAGGAAGAAGAGGGGGCGGCAAAAGAATTGGAATTGAAGCAGAACGTAAAAAATACGTGGAGTTCAAACTTCAAAACGTGCACCCATTTTTTATGCGTCTCTTTTCCTTGAATCTTTTAAAAAAGTCAAATAAATAGATATCATTAAATATAAAATTATATAATTGGTCCCTTACCATTTACCTTACCGTAAATTAAATTATTTTCTATTTTTTATACCTATAAATATTCCTACCTAATAAGATTATGATGAGTGTTATTATTTCATATTTTTTTTAACTAACTCATTAAGGTTATATTATGAATATATTAAAAAAATTAAATTGAATGGTGATTTGTCATAATTTTAATGGGTAAAAATAATTGTAGGTATAAAAAATATGAGGTAATTTAATTTCTCCTTACGACCAAAAGTCATAATCTTGTTAATTTTTTTATACGAATGATCCTCATGATATCTAAACTTGCATTAATGATCTTTTTTGGTTTTGAAACTTACACCAATAATCTATGAGCTACATAAAATTATTTCTTTGTCTTTTATTAATATTACCTTTTTGCTTAAACTAAATTGATACTAAGAACACAAATGAACACTATCTACCCCTACCCCCCCCCCCCCAAATTTCTTTCTTCTTGTTCTCTTTATAGATCACTCTTCTGATTCTCTTTCTCTCTTAATCGGAAAATATGCATCCTCACCTTCATTTTCTTCATCTTTGGTGACCACCAATTGTCGTCAATTAACACCCATATTTCACTTCCTTTCACCTGTCAACTCCCCTAGTCCATCCCACAATCTCAACCACCGATGCATTCCTTTATTTTCACCACCAGTCCTCGTCATAAACTACCAACGATTCTAGATTAACCCTTAGTGTCAGTAACGGTGGTGGTGATTTCATTACCACCACCAAACATCATCATCATCTTCATTACGTAGACACACAACAATAATCGCTTCTTTTGTTCTTCACCTCCTTGAAAATTATTTTTAACTCCATTCGTCAAGACGTTCGTAAAACCATAAATTGGAAGTATCTAAAGTAAGTGATTTATGATTTCTGAATGAATAAGAATTATGAATTGTGAATGCGAGGGTAGGCAGGGTAGCATATCGTTTGGAGCTACCTGCGGAGTTGAGCCCGATTCATGATACCTTCCACGTGTCTCAGTTGAGGAAGTGTATAGCCGACGAGTCGGCGGAAGTGCCGCTGGAGGATATTCAGGTGGATGTTGGCCTGAATTATGCTGAGAAACCAATTGTGATTTGGGATCGGAAGATCAAGGTCCTGAGGAACAAGGAGATACCGGTGGGGCAAGTTAAGTGGCAGCATCGGAAGGGGTCCGAGCTGACGTGGGAGTCAGAGTCAGAGATGCGGGAGCAGCATTCGAAGTTGTTTTCGGTATAAGACTTCGAGGGCGAAGTCTGGTTCTAGTGGGGGGGAATTATAACAACCCGAAATTCAGGTTCAACCCTTTAACCCTTCTTCTTTTCCAAGTTGTCATGTTAGGTCCCTTGTGAGAATGTTAAGCTTGTGAGTACGTTGGGCGTACTAAGGAGTACGCTGCATGTACTCACGCGCTTAATTTGTACGCGGATTCATCCAGGTACGCCCAAGTTACGCCGGGCGTAACCGGCCCAGATGCAAAACCCTAATATGACTTGAGGGCTATAAAAGGAATGAGATGGTCTTGTCTCTCAGCCACCATATCACAGAAAGAAACCCTAAGAGAGCCTTCCCTTCGTCCTTAGCTTGTGTGTGAGTATTCTAAGCTTCAAAGTGCCATTTCAAGGTGGTGAAAGAGAAGAGGAGGTCATTGTTGGAGCTAGAAGCTAGTGGACAAGAGTAGATCTGAGGTTTACAGAGGTTGGAGCTTCTTCCTGAGGTATAAAGTTCAGAACTTGTCTTGTTATTTGTGTTGTGTGCTTCTTGGACCAAATTCTAGGGTTTAAGGTTCCAAGATGGAGACTTTATGAGCAAATAGTCCCCATTGGCCTAGATCTATCATATTCCAGGACTATATGAGTTGTATGTTCATAAAAATGCAATCTTGGACATAAATGTTGGACCATGCATGAGATCTAGACCTTTGGAGGAGAAAGGAAATGTGTTAGAAGGTGAGGGAACCATTATAGCCATGCAAAGGCTTAAAGGTTTCGACTTTATGGATTAAGATGTGTTAGAATGGCCAGATCCGGAATATGAGATTATGTCTTAACTGTTTAAGAACTAAAATGAAGAAAGTGAGAAACTGGGATTTACGTTGGGCGTAATCCCAGTACGCACCGCATAGGGTCTCGCGTTCCCCATTTCTGGAGTGCAAGGGTACCCCCGCGTACAGGAGTTGGTACGCCTCGCGTACTGCTTGCTGTTGACTTTTAGGGTTTTCGTCAACATGTGGACTTTTGAGTCAGGGAGGGGTAAAATGGTCTTTTACCCTTCTGTGGAATTGTAGAAAGGAACGTAGTATAGCCTTGAGAGTCGTTAATGATTTAAAATGATTATTTGATGTGATAAGGCGAGGCTAGGTCATGGTTTCGAGATTCAGAGATATCGAGCATGTGAGACATTAGACATCATACGAGGTGAGTCTTCTCACTATACTGTACCTGGAAAGGTACCTATGTGTGACCGGAAGGTCTGGTATGCTATAAGATATATGCATTGTATGCTATTAGTTGCATGTTTTGTATGCGATATGTATGATATGCTTGATATGGGCCGGAAGGCATTATGTTATGGGCCGGAAGGCACTATGATGTAGACCGGAAGGTCAGGGAGTTATGGACCAGAAGGTTGATACGGATAGGACCGGAAGGTTACCGGGTTGGGACGGAAGTCCCCTGAGACACATGGACCCGAAGGTCGTGTGGTGTATGGCCTGAAAGGTGTATGTGTGTAAGTGGTATATTGGGGAACTCACTAAGCATTTATGCTTACAGATGTTGTGTTATGTGTTTCAGGTACTAGTGAGGACCGTGGGAAGGCGCCGGCATGACTCGTACACACACACACACAGACGGATTTGGATATATTTGATCTTTGGATTTGACATGTTTTGTATTATGACTATGTTACATTGGATTTTATGGTTTGTCTTGAATGAAATTATGTTTTAAAGAAATGAAAAATTGTTTTGAAAATTTACGTCGTTACAAACTTCTTCGTTATAACTCGGATTTTGTTGTTCTTTATATGTCCGGGATCCTTGTCACGACCAATACAACTTCCTTCATCGATATCAAGTTTATCTCACACTTTATTTTTATCATTTATTTATTATATTATTATAAACAAGTATAAAGCACACAAATTCACATAATACTCAAATAATTCATCTTTATTACTTGAAAGTAGGTTACAATGGTTGACCTAGACTATTACATCATCATTAATGCTTTACCCAGAAACACGGGCGTTACAATAGTCTTGAGTGTTTCCCACACTTTTTTGTTGTTTGCTTCTCCGCTATCGACAAAAGGATTTCTTCCGGGATGGCTTGGTAAATCGTTGTCATAGCCATCTTATCTTTCTTGAAACCAAATGTATTATGGGGATTTTTAGGTTCAATTGCATCTGACCCCTACTATGCTTGCATGAACACCTCCATCTTAATTTCCCACACAACATAGTTGGTTCTGGTCAAGATGGGATATTGCATCTTCAGTCATTCCATGGTAGGGTTGTGAAAGATTGGTTTGTCGGATCTCTTATGTGTTCTTTTGTGTTCTAATACCAAGTGAAAGGTGGTATCAAACTGATACTACCTTGTTGCAAAAGAAAGAGAACACCCTAGGAAGATAAAACAAGCGTGATAACATGGAATAAGAAAAACGGGACTTATGATTTTGCTTGGTGGAAAACTTTATTGCTGGAAAACTTCATTCTAAATACCTATATACATAACATATTTACAATGATATAAAAAAGAGTTTGACTCAAAGTCTAAAACCGGGAAACAAAAATAATAAAAGCAATTTTCCTAAAATGCCCCTGTAGGCTTTTTCCTAAATTACATCAACAATTAATATAATAGTATAACAAAGAAATAGACCTTTTTACCACTATAATAATAATGTTATGAGTTTTTATATTATTTATTAAAATATTAGGATAAGTGATGAAGTGATTTAAAAGTTTAATAAATTTTAATTTTGTTCAGAAACTATTATTAAATATTTTTTATAACAACAAGTTTACTCGGTTTTGTAAAAAAAAAAGGATATTATGTGGCATGGTGTTAGGGTTTTAAACCCAACAAATGATAGGTGTACAACATACTCCAAAAGAACATCACTATAGTACACAAAAATGTAGTACATGATAAGCATGGTCAATCCACAGAGACATTGTGCTAACGTCTACAACTTTTTGAGTAAGGTACTTTGGTTACCAAAAAGACATAAGGGGGTTTATATGCAACAATTCAAATAAATGAATAAATATACGAGTAAATAATTCGTTAATTAAACTAAATGTGGAATTTATAAGGACTCTATCTCTATGTACGACAACTTAGCAATGTGATTCAAAGATAACATGATCTTTACTCAATTCTACCTAAGTTGGTACTTAAAAGTATTAACAAGCTCTAACACTTCCCATTCACCAAGTTGTCAAATTCGAAACAAGTTCTTTGAAAGTAACTTAACCTTATAATATAAATCTAAACAAGCACTTAGATATAAATCAAATGGTTGCATTAAGTTTCATGTGAATGTTCCCAACAACACCCAATACTCTTCACAAGCTCGGGAGTGTAAGACCGTGTGAATAAAATTTACATTAAATTAATTCAATTGAAATCAATTTAGTGCTTATTACTTAGTCTAATTCAAAAAACAATTACGGATTTTTCAATTAAATAACTTGAATGATCTAACCCTAACTCAAATGGTCAATAAGAAATAAAATTAGAATCACACATTCAATTAAAGAAAAATCAAATCCACTAGATAGAAATTGAAAGCAAACACCAAATCATATGATTGAATTCACAACCAAGTAGTCAAAACATAAACTTGGAGAAACTAGGGTTCTAGTCGCACATGACTAGAACAATCACCAAGTTTAGAAAATATGAAATAATTTACAAACGAGACTTATAAATCTAACCACAAATGTTTCCAAATGTTTAAAATTGAAACCTTGCAATAATATGTGAAATCACTGTTTCTCCAAGTGCTCTCAAATGAAGTATGTGTGTGTAATTGCACAAAATCCGGAGATAGAGTGAAAAGGAAAAAACTAACAAAGGGCAGTTATTGGACCGAACACGGCCTGTGTCAAAATAGGGTAAATCAACACGGCCCATGTCGTGTAGAAAATGGCTTGTCATCTTCAAGTCTTCTTCTAAAGTACAATGCTCAAATATGCAGAATAGTCCAACACACGACCCATGTTGAAATAGGGTAAATCAACAAGGACAATGCTCAACAAGGTCAACAGCTCCATCTTAGTCAAACACCCCCTGTGTTCAGTTTTCAGTGCAACGCATCGTGTTCGTCTCTGCTTACAATGACATATTGCATGATCATCATGCAAAGTGTACACGACTTTACTGGAATGTTCGGAAGTTTGGATTGTTTCCACTAGAAATGGGGAAATCGCTTGAATACATATCATGGCCAACACACACGAGCTAATCAAGCTTATTTGTTGATTATATTTGAAGTTATGACCTCGCAAGATTTGTAGATCAGACATGCATTCTTTGGTACTCGTAGTTCAGTCAATGACATCATTGTTCTTAATATGCCACTGATATTCAAGGACATATATAATCGGGCCACACCAAATTCTTCATTTGTAGTGCATAAATCGTCTTACATGTACGGATATAATATTTGTTAAATCGTTGTTATATCCTGATGATTATATGAGGTTAAATTTAAGAGATCTCAAGAAAAATGCGAGAAAATGATGTGAAACGAACGTTTGGAGCTTTTAAAAATGTTGGCAACTTCTGAAAATCCCCATAATATTTGTTGAGTAGAAAATGATGATTGAAGTAATGTCTACATGTATAATATTTACAAAATATGATTTTAGAATACGAAAGAATTGCGATATGTAAGTATGATGAAAATGAAATTGTTCCACAAACATAACCAGTAGAAATTGGTAACGAATAGTACATGGAAAAAAAAGACAGTTTTTTTTTTATTCTGCAAAGTGTTGGACAATATATTTTGAAGATGACCATAATAATTTGAATGAGAAACCTATAGATGATTTGGACCATAGATGATCTGGAAGACCAATTTACCGACGAATATTTCATTTAACTTGTAGTAGATAATTTAGAAGACCAATCTTGATTTAACTTGTTATTTATCTTTTATTTTCAATTAATGGAAAATTTCGTTGTTCAAAAATTAATTATTAAATTTCTTTTATAGAAAAATATGGCACCTTCATCGATGTCTTTTTAAGCGATAAAATTTGAAACTATAATTTGGTACGGAAAAGCCTAGTCTATAATTAAAGAGAGTATATTGTTGTTTGTTTAATTATTATAGAGAATCAATTGTAGGGCATCTACTGTATGGCCTTTAAAATCCAAATCACAACACGAGTCCACATTGATCTTATCATCGTACGTATTTGGAATTTAGTAGAAAATAATTTCAAATACTGTTTTATAAATGAGCTGTTCACTAAATTACCACATATACGTTATTTTTTAGGGATAATTATCTAAAATAGTAATATATTTTTTGATTCGTACATATTTAATAACTGATTTGTTTTCGTCCATATCTATCCTTTCAACTTGTTAAATTGTACACATTCAATCCTTATGATCGGTTATTTCAAATTAATGAGGAAAATAACTTAATAAGGTAATATATTTCTCATTTTATATATACATTTAGTACTTATTTTTTATGATCCTTCCAACAAATCTCCCTCCGGTCTAAATAAAATTAAATAATATCATCTTGAAATTGAAATCCAAAATAAACGAGTTTCGCCCAAATGATGGAACGCGATGCTTTAGAGCGCGTGGCAATACGATCTTTGCGTGGATTGTGGTGGGCTCTATAATTTTGTCCGACTCATAAGTCATAAGTCATAACCTTATAATAAGAAATAATTTCTCGGCTTTTTCTTTTAGTTTTATCATATAAAATGTTTGTGGCATTGGGCTGTTCTGTCCTATTTATTTCACCTAATGACATAAGACTAATGTAATAGAATAACCAAAATAAAGGTAGATTGGACCAACAACCATATCCCGAATCCTTAATGCTTTCATCCTTTATCCTGTATAGATAGTTGGATATTACAGTTTTTATTTGGATTTAGAAATTGTAGCCTTTTTTATTTGTATATAAGTATCTTAAGTGTAACGTTTTAAAATATATAAAATAAAATAAAATAATGTACGTATATATTTATTTTTTTAGATTAACAAATCTAATCTACTCTTAAACTAATTATGAATCTACTAATGAATAATTCAAGAAGAAAATACATCTGATAAATTTTTTATTATATCTTTTTAGATAAAAGTTTTAAAATTGTATTTTTTTTTTTTTAAATTTAATTCGAGCAAATTTTTATGAAAGCTAAAAGTCAAGCTCCAAAAGCCTTTAAAAAATCGTTGTAGAAGATATGTCTTTCGCCCTCTCAATTTCATCTTTACCGATCCACTACATATGTAACCTATCTTTATAAAACTCTCCTAATTTTGATTAAAAAAATTAAAACATTTAATAAATCACAAATTAAATAAATAAGGCTAAAATTAAAAAAATCATTTAAAATATAAAACTATAAATGATAATTAAAATCCTAAATACGGGAAATAAAAATACTAACGAAAATTAAAACGATAAATAAAATAATAAAGCGATAATTGAACACTAGAAAGATTTCTTAACCTCCCATCCATAAATTTGCGCTATTTGCTGCATGCGAGCGAGCATGGTATTCAATTGCCATCAAATTAAATGGCCATAAATTTGTGCAATTTGTTGCATGCAAGTAGCTTCGTGCATTCTGAGGATTCAAATGTTCAGGATGAGATGGATAAAAAAGGCCTTTACGTGTAACAAATTAACTTACATAAACTAATATTTTTATTAAAATAACGTTAAACTTTATAGCAATAAACAAAGCAAAATCATAGTATTGTAATGAGTAATTACATATCCTAACAACTAACCGACGATCCGTGAAACTCTCCTAGCATTCTTGATTGCAAATTGGTTGATCAACTCTTCATAGTCTATACTCTCTAAAATTTCATTCTCGATAGATATCATTGCTAAACCGCTAAGTCTTTCTTGTGCCATTGTGGAACGCAAGTAAGATTTCACAAACTTTAATTTAGAAAAACTTCTTTCTGCAGACGCAACCGTTACTGGAATACTCAACAATATTCTATATACAATGCTTGCATTGGGGAAATAATCAAGTTCTTTCAAAAACTTCAAAACATCTATAGGGTTACTAAATTCATTGGTTTTCAATGTCTCAAATAATTTCAAATTCGTATAAAGTTCCTCAACATCAATATCCGATCTTTCTTCAAACTTGAGTGTTTTTTCAATACGATGACAATACGACTTAAGATCTTTATCTTCAATTCCCCTTAAATTATGTGGAAATAAAAAAACCAAATACTTTTTCATACTCTTTGAATTGTTTAAATCTTGTCTCAAGAGAAGAAATAGTTTGATCAACAATGAAAATAAATAATTGACTCTAAAATTCTCTTAAGGTGTAAATGAAACTTCTTCGCTAGTTGAACTCTCATTAAACCTTCTTTCCCTTTCAATCAAACACTTTTGTGGAAATATTGGATCAATACCCATTTCAATAGCAATCTCTTTAGCTTCAACAATCGCTTTTGAAAAAACAGTTTCTCTATATTTCTTGAAGTACCAAATCAATTTGTTTATTTCTGTAATAGCATTATCAAGATGCATATCATTTGATTGTAACTTCTTACTCACAATATTCACATGATTTAGTACTCCATACCAAATAACAGTTGATACAAAAAATTCAAAGTCGCCAAGTTCTTTTTCTGCTAGTGAAGTTGCTTCACTTGCAATTGCAACATCATTATCATTTTCTCCAACTTGAAGTAAAGTTTCCCGTACATCCACAAGTTGAAGTTTAATGGCCTTTACACTCTCAACCCGGCTATCCCAACGAGTTTGACACAATGACTTAAGACTCCAAGCTTTAACAATATCTTTCAAAATTTCCCACCTCTTAGTAGAATTTGCAAAGATAGTATAAATGTGTTGAATGAATCCAAAAAATTTTCTTTCCTTTAACACACTTGTTAGCCATATCACATAATGTTAGATTAAGAGAATGGCAACCACAAGGAGTGTAAAATGCTCTAGGATTTATATCTAAAAATCTCTTTTGCATTCCTTGGTGTTTTCCTTTCATGGTTGCTCCATTATCATAGCCTTGATCACGCATATCATCAATTTCAAGACCAAGAGACTTTAACTCCTCAAGTATAATATCAAATAGTCCTTTTCCAAAGGTATCATCAACATTCAAAAAACCTAAAAAGGACTCCTCGACAGTAACAGAATTATATGATAACGTTAAATACCTCACTATTATTGTCATTTGTTCTTGGTGACTTGAATCGGGAGTACAATCAAGTATGATTGAGTAGTACTTTGCTTCCTTTTTCTTCTTGATAAGTTCTTTTATTAATTTCTTGAGCTAGCAAAGATATTAGTTCGTTTTGGATTAAGTGGCCAAAATAATGCACATAAAGCCCATCACTTGTAATCCGCACACATGCTCTTTGATAACCAGGTCAAACTCTTTAAACATTTCAATGACACCCAAAAAAATTCTGTTACCTATTAAATACAATTAAAAAATAAGAAGTGAAATCAGTCATAATAATTAACAAAAAGGTATTTGGTGGAATTACAACAAAAAAATTTCTATTTATAGTTACCTTTTTGATACAACTTTTCATTGAATCCACGAAATGCTAAATTATGTTTAGTAAGAAACTTCACTACAGCAATGATTCTCAAAAGGACTTGTTTCCAGTAATCTCTTTCTTTCTTGAATTGCTTGTATTGAACTTTATCAATTATTCCATTCAAGTTCAATCTTTTACGCATATCAAACCACTTATTCCTATTTGTAAGATGATCCAATGAAATTTCGTGTTCTTTAACCCTAGTGGTAACATGGTGCCAATATGCATAACCTTCACCATCCAATTTACCATTTAAAATCCCTTTTCTAAACACTTTACAAAAGAAACAAAATACTTTGTCTATCTCTTTTGAATATACTAGCCATTCTCTATCATACTTTTCCAAATTTGGTAAAGTTCTTGTATATAAAGCTGCAGAAAACCATCTACGAAATTTATCGTAGGGACCATACATAATACTATTATCTCTTGTAGGGCCTCTCTGGACCAAAAGTTTAATCTCCTCAGAATTAAGTTTTTCCCACCTTCTTGGATCATATATATCAACAAGCTCTTTAACGGGATCTTGCTCTTCTACCTCTTCTACTTATATGTGCTATTGCTCTTCAATGTGCTCTTCAACATGCTCTTTAATAGGTTGTCTATGGATAAACTTATCTAGAGCACTGACATCAGCCTTTGTCTTTTCTTCATCTAGTTTTCTTTTTTTACGTTTTTGACTATCGGATGATTGTTTAGATTTCATCTCTACAATTTTACAAACAATAAACATAATTTGATTCTTTAAACACTATGGTTTCTGAATTCCAAATTTCTGATAAACAATTAGACAATATACAGAATCTCATAATTTAATTTATGTTTCTAATTGTCTATTTCAAAATCATTTATCGATTTCATTCAACATTGTGAATCATTCAATCAGATTTCAATATGATAATATGACATAATGATAATACAACATAGTGATAAACATATAAAAATTCATGAATCACATTCAAGAATCTGAAAATTAAACAGTTATTTATATAAACAATTACACAAGAATCTAAAAAATTGATAATACATTCAACCAATTCAAGTATGCAATTGAATTGAGAATTATAATTTACAAACTTATAATCCTTAATTCCCTATTCCTAATTCCTTAATTTCTCATAATATATTACATTAGCAGGAATAGGAATACAGGATAAATCATGAATGGATAATTGTCATTGATAAATTGATAACAGGAATAGGAATACATGATAAATCATGAATGGATAAATTCTAATATTCTAATTGTCTAAGACTCTAATACCCTCACCTAGAAAGTAGAAAGTTAAAAACTGTTGTATGCATGTATCGATATTCAATGGACTGATGGAGGATGATGAATGATAATTGTTGATTATTGTCGATGTCGCTGACTTGATGGTTGGCTGATGCATTGCCCTACGTTTGATCACTTCCCTGCCCCGATTCCAAGATTGTCGATTGCTGCAATCAACTTTTTTATTTTAAGGAAAACGAGCAAGACGTATCGATCGATCACTGCTATTCGCTTTATGTTTGACGCTGATTTCCGAAATTAAAATTCCAATTATAAGTCCCAAATTCGTTTGACGTATCAATCCAATCCAATTGATGGTGCGGGATCCAAATCAATCGGATGTTGCCAGATCAAAATAAGAAGAAGGAGAAGAAAAATAATATAAATATTGAATGATTTGAAGATTCGAATGAAGTTCCTTACAAGATTCACACACACACTCTTTTCTTCTCTCTACTTTCTCTCTCTATCACAACTTGAATTACACACACTTAAGCTCCTTTCTAGCCCTGGCCGTGTACACTCCTCACCCTTACAACTATATATAGTGACCATAAATGGGTCATGGCCGTGAATACCTTACAACCGTTAACACCCAAACAGCCGTAAACACCAGGACATTTACGGTCCTAGTCTGAAGGAGAGTTTTATTGCTTAGGACCCTAAATGGAGTTTGTTTTGGCATTTCAAGCCATAAGTGCCATGCATGGACGTAAAGCTTGCAGCTTTACGTGGGATCTCAGCCTTGGGAGGATAGATCTAGAGTTTGGGGTTGTAACTCTGCCTTAAAAAGTCTGAATGAGAATATAGAATGAAGGGACTCGCCGAGTCGGTGAGCTGACTCGACGAGTTAGCTAGGGATTATGTGGACCATGGAGGAGTAAAATGGTCCATGGAGGAGTAAAATGGTCTTTTACCCATCCCATGAGTTAGAGATAGAAAATAGCTTGGTTTATTTAGAGTTGTGATTGAAGTGTTAATTAGAGATAATTATCATATGTGTTGGGCAGAGGCTAGATCGGTGATTCGTGTACGAGGTGAGTCTTCTCATTATACTTACCTAGAATGGTAATTTTTTTATGATCGTAGGGTCTTATAGGCTTTATTGAGTATTGTGATATCCTGCATTATGTCGTTGTGATTTATGTTGTGTATTATTCTGAGCTTACTGAGGTAGGACCGGAGGGTCCACCTGAGTTGTAGGACCGGAAGGTTCCACTAAGACACATTGACCGGAGGGTCTTATTCGAGTATAGCCATGAGAGGCTAATGAGATGTGTGTGGTATTTTGGGGAACTCACTAAGCTTCGTGCTTACCGTGTTATGTGTTATGTGTTTCATGTACTTCTCAGGATCACGGGAAGGCGTTAGCTTGATTGTACACACGAGATCGAGTTATGTTTTGAGGATCCTGGATTTTATTCAAACAATTATGAACATGGGTTTTTGATAATTTGATATTTTGGGTATTTTGTGAATAGTTTTGATGAGATTTATGTGATTTTAAACTAAAAATTTTGTTTGAAAATTTACGGTGTCACACAGGGCGGGGCCCATTGTGTGTTGTTATGTATGATATGTGGTATTTTGGGGAACTCACTAAGCTTTGTGCCTACGGTTTTCAATTTATGTTTCAGGTATTTCTGGTTCCAATGGGAAGAGCTCAGGCTGACTGCATTGCACACGCCACATAGATTCTGCTTTTGAGATATCACTCTGATTGTTATGATGTTGAGATACTTATTTTTATTTGAGTTGTATGGATAATGTTTTTGGAATATTGTTTTACTCAAATTAAACATGAAAGTTTTGGATCATATTTTTGGGACGTTACAGTAATGGCTCATGATGTGAGCCATAGATGGTCACGTTGTGAGGGTCTGCTGACCACTGACTTCAGTTGACCATTGACTTTTTGACAAAGTTTGTCTTTGGGTCAAACTTGAGAATTTTGGGCTATTGATTAAGATTCTATCTGGTTACGGTGTTATTTGATTTGAGGGAGAAAGCAGTGCTGAAAAGGGGTTATATCATAGTGTTCAGAGTTCTTTGATTCATATGAGTTTCCTCACTATGTTTAGCGGGTCGAAGGCACCAATGTCGGGCCATGGTTTATTATGTGTAGGATGCTAGTTGTCTGCGTGACTCTTGCATGTGTTATGTGTTTATATGTTTACCGGACAATGCCTGATGATTACATTGTATGCTATTTATCTTTGTGATTTTTATGTATGTTTGTATGTATACCGGGTAAGGCCCGATGCCAGTTGGGGATTGATGATTGACAAATCTGTTCTGAGCGGAGCTCGATGCCAGGCGGGGCCAATTATATGTTTGATATGTATGGTATGTGGTATTTTGAGGAACTCATTAAGCTTTGTGCTTACGGTTTTCAGTTTAAGTTTCAGGTACTTTTGGTTTGAAGGGGAAGAGTCCAGGATGATTGCAGTGCACACACTACATCGCTCTGTACTTTATATTACTCTGATCTATTTGGATGTTATTGATACATTTTGATTCACTATGGTTTTGATGATGTTATTTTGGATAATGGTTTTATTAATCTAAAAATCGAAATTTTTAGTCTTAAATTTTGGGACGTTTCAATATCTAATCTCATAACTATAATTGGTATAAACTTGAATTGATAGTAGCGCAGTCCTTTTGGGATGCCGTCAAACCTAGCAATTGGACAAAATGATTTTTAGAGAGAGAGGTTGATTTATTATTTGATTAATAAATTAAAATAATAATTTATTATATATTATGAGAATAATTTATTAATTAGAAATCATAATTATAATTAATAATTAATCATAAATTAATTGAAATTAATTTTGGGATTAATGGTATTAATTGAAAGTGTAGGGTCTAAAATGTAATTGTTGAATAGTTGAACAAAAGACTCTAGAACCTTCCACCAGGACGGTGGATGGTTTCAAGGGGATAATCTTGGGTTTCTAGATTATCCAATGTGGATAAATATGGAGATGGATAATTACCATTTTGAAATATTATTTTTATATTCAGATTAGGGTTATCTAGGGCTTCCTTGTACCAATATATAAAGGACTCTAGCCCTTCATATTTCGGCCACTCATACTCATAGAGAGATAGCCAAAATTTTGCCAACCTTTCTCCTCTCTCCATTATCTTCATCTTGTTAGCTTGGGTGTGATTCCACTAGGGGCACGACATTTGTGGTGCTTGCTTCCAAGAGATCAACACAGGAGAATTCCGGTTGTTTATTGTAACAACTAAAAGGTATGTAACCCTAAACCTTTCTCTTTAGTAATTTCAAAATTACCTAAGGTTTCTAGGGTTTTTATTTTGATGTTCTTAGTTATATATTCAATAGAGAAAACATAGATCTTGTTTTAGGTTGCATGCACACTTAAGAGTTTTAAGTTTGTTTTGTTATGCCTAAAACTCATCATAAAAGTGTGGAACTTTCGAAATATATCCAAAGATGTCATGTACACTTCGTGCCTTCCCCTTTTGTAACCAAGACAACCTACAACATCTAAACTTAAAAACGTAATCACAAAGCTTAGTGGGTTTCCCAAGATACCATATACCATAACGGACCTCACCCAATAAACATATAAACGAGTCTCGCCTAATAAACTTATAAACGTGCCTCGTCCACATGTCTCACCCAATAAACATATGACAAGCCTCGCCTACAAGTTTCACCCAATAAACATCTAAACATACCTCACCCAACATACATACAAACAACCATGAAATTGTCACAAAGACAAAAAGCATACTATGACACCTAGTGTCCTAAATAGTATGGTGAGAAGATGCATATTGTCGATAAATGCATAATCACCACAACTCGCTAGAAAATGTAAAGACTGATCTCTCAAATCACCTAAACATTAAATAAAAGGTCAAACCTCAGCCTATGACCCAAAACCCTAAAGTTTGACCCAGGGTCAAACCCAACCAAAAGTCAAAATTTTAATACTTAGACAAAAAGGTGCCTCGTGCTCACTACAAGACAAAACAATTGGGTCCTAACCTGAAAATCAGATGCGTCATGAAATCTTCAAAAAGAATGTCGTACCCACAACAGGCCCCCCACATCCAACCCTTACCAACCCATCACTTTCGACTTAAACCATTAAGTCCAAGCCTATAATTTTCAGATATGGAACATATTGATATCTGAATGGATAAGTTATCAAATTTATCCATTAAGTCGTCTTAAACAAACTAGATCTAAAACCCTAATCTCTAAAATGTCCAAGATTCCATTTTTCTTCATGAATAAAGTAAAGAAAGCTCTTGCATGCACTCTCTACTCCATCAAACCATCAGATCTGAACTAGAATATATCTCAAATGCCATGAAGTTGTCCAAACTCCAAAGAAAAAACCAACAAAGGGGACCAAAATACCAAAACATGAACCAAAATACCATTATCTCTTAGACCCAAGTATAAAACCCCAGAAGTATGGAGAAAGCAAGAGTCTTCAAGTTTCAAACTTCCAAACAACATCCTTCTTGATTCCTTCACCAAAACTCTAAAAACTGGCACAAAAAATGATTCAAGGAGAAAGAATGAGCTCACAACACTCAAAGGGGGCTAGGGTTTCTCTCGAGGGTATTCTAGAGGCTGGGGGGCTGAGAATGAAGAAACTAGGGTTTTGTGTCGCTTAAACAGGCCCAACTCCCGAGATAAGGCCACCAACCCAAAGATCGGGGAATGTCGCGTCCAATAAGGGAGCATCACATGCTTTACTTAAACTTTGCAATATTCATTTTTCGGCAGATGCGATAAATTGGTGTGATATTTCCATTTTCGCGCCCAACTCCTGAGAGAAGGCCACCAACCCAAAGATCGGGGAATGTTGCGGAATTTGTTCCCGAAAAAAACTTGATAAATATGTTATCAAAAAATTTCCTAAGAAATGTATTTTATTCATTTTAAAACTTTGGGATGTCATCGTCAATACAGAAACATAAGCATAAACAAACCTTACATTCATTTACACTAGTGATCTACATCTCCTTAATCTCTCGGTGTAATGTAGCTTTATATCGACACATGTGATATAAATAAACTGTGTGGATCAGGTTGGGAAACCTGGTGAGTACATAGAGTTTTCAACCCACAATAATATAATTATTATGTTTAATTATCAAACAATTAACCCAATTACACATCCCCATTATCTTATTTACTCTTAAGGATCTACCTTAAGAATCAATTATTTCTTGTTCATTCATTCATAAGGATCATCATAAGGAATAGGCATGAAATTCATCATTTCCAGGGTTTACTCAACAGGCACTAAATCCATAGTTGCCAGGGTTTGCTCAACAGACACTAAATCCATAGTTTTCAAGGTTTGCTCATCAGGCACTAAATCCATAGTTGTCAGGGTAATATCATTTATCGACACTATCGTTTCCGAGAATCCACTCACAATACATATCAATGGGGTTTTATCTCATTTATTGACAGTATCGTTTTCGAGAATCCACTCTCAATAAATGTCAATGGGTTTTTAGAGTACACCGAATGAATATCTCGTTCACAACTGCAGGTTGCGAGCCTGATAGTGTTCTACTGGACTATCAAGAATAGTCTGTGGTTGTCATACATACTCTGTTAGATGACTGGGCCATCGCTTGGGTCATCGTTTGGCTCATCGTATTGGCTCATCGTTTTGGCTCATCGTTTTGGCTCATCGCTTAGGTCATCGCTTCACACCATATTTTATCACTCATATATCATTGCTCATCATTCATCTCTTCTTTCATCGCTCATCATTTATCTCATCTTTCATCGCTCATCATTTATCTCACCTCTAATCTACCCATGTTTTACCCAACACATTTTGTAGATATAAAATACATATACAATTTGGATCATTTAAAACATGTATAAAACGTTTCATCCAGCATAGACAGCAAGTATTCAGACAGTATATACACATATCACGTAATTTATATAAAATACTTCATATTTATGTGTAAGATGAAAGTAACTATGCACTCACTTGTTAAAGTGACGACTCAAAATTCGAGCAACGCTTCGTTTCTTAACAATATGATTTCCTTCGACGAAACCTAGTATTATTACCACTAGATTTTAGTCTAATATTTATTGCGACTAATTATTAGTCTAGATTCGTCATTAATTCAGAGTCTACTTCATGATCTATCAAGTAAGGAACAACCGGGTAAAATCATATCGGAGGTAGCGTCCGTTTGGTATACGAAGTATACTGTTTGGAAATCCCACTTTAAACACCTCACTAAATCACAACCTAGACATCATTCCTGTAAGTAGATCAATCAATATAATGAGTTTGAATCACTGATAAATCTCCTCTATAACGATATTATATTTAAAGTATGGTAGGTGTATCTCACTTACAACGGTTTTTTTTTTATTAAAAACTGGGCTTTGCTGGAGCATCGTTTATGAACCGAAAATATCTTCTTCTCGGAGCCTTCGGGTGCTCTGGAGCTTCCACCTCGTGCTAGGGAGGTTCCCTAGGCTTTTCAGGGGGTTTTAAGGCTAGAGAGAGGTTCTATAGAAAGAGGGAAGCGATGGGAGGTGTGAGGAAAAATGGAGGCTTCACCTCTTATTTATAGGGGGCAGGAGGAAGATTCACGTCGTGAATTTCTTGATGTTCACGTCGTGAGTGAGCTTGGGCTCCAAGTCTGAGCCAGGTGCTGACACGTGGTATCGCACACGGGGTGGAAATCAACCGATTTTCAAAAATTCATAACTTTCTCATAAAAGCTCCGTTTTCACGTTATTTATATCCACATGTAGGTAAAAATAAGATCTACAAATTTTATTTTGACTATGTCGGTTAATTCTCTACTGATCTTAAATTTAACAGTACGAGGAGATTATACTGTTAAATATTCGCGTAAAATTCATAACTTCTACATACGGACTCTGTTTTCATCTGTCTTTTTACCATTGAGTTCCTATTAATGAGATCTTCAATTCTCATTTAGCTCACGTAGGCTAAAAACCGCTCGATGTAAAATTCCAGTTTCGGGTTGTGCACTGCTAAGCCAAATCATAGAAACTTTATAACTTCCTCATACGAAGTCAGATTTGGGTGTTCTTTTTATGGACACCCTTGGTTTAACATATTCTACGACTTTCGTTTAGATTACTAAGGCTAAAATTTCATTTATCGTAAATTCACTATTTACGTCGCCCCGTGCCGTACCGGTTTTGCCGTAACACTTCAACGGGCCATAACTTCTTCGTGATAACTCGGATTTCGGCGTTCTTTATATGTACGGAACCCTTGTAACATATACTACAACTTGCTTAAGAATATTTATTCTAAATAATCTTCTATTAAAAAGTCATTTTTGATGCTTATCGTCTCTAAATTGACTAGCCCGAAGTTGTGGACGTTACAACTGGTGAGCCGACCGACTTCATCCACAAGGGTTCTAATATTACATTTGTAACACCCCAATTCTGGTATGATATTTATATTCTATTTATTATTATTTTTCTTCAAGTTTTAAGGGGGGACTCAGCGAGTCGGTAGCTGGACTCGTCGAGTAGGGTCGCGATTTCGAGCACGTTTAAGTTGGCGACTCGACGAGTCCATATTCTGGACTCGGCGAGTCCGCCAGTCTGGATGAAACCCTAATTTCAAGGGTTTGCACCCTATTTAAACAACTTTTGGGGCCTCAAGTCAGCCCCCATCACCCCTCAGAGCATCATTCTCGAACCCCTAGAGCCCTCTTTGCATTTTGTGTGATTTTGGTGTGTTATTTGAAGATTTTCAGAGATAAAGGAAGGTAGATCAAGAAGAGAAGAAGGAGATCCTAGATCCTTGAGGAATTTCAGAAGCAAGCAAGGTATATCTTGGCCCTTTTCTGTTTCTATGCTTAAATCTCCTTTTTGAAGCCATTAAAGCCATTCTTGAACCATTTCTTAGCTTAATAGTAGCATAGAGGACTCATGGAGTTGATTAGCCTTCGGATCTAGCTAGATTTAAACTCCATAAGCTTAGATCTAACACCTTTATGGATTCATTTTGCATGAAAGCTTTAGATCTACTATTATAGTGTGCTTTGAACCTTAAAACCTTCATTTGATGTTATTTACACGTAAAGTTGGAAACTTTATGTGTAAATCAAGTCCCAGGAACCCAGATCTATTAATGGTATGGAATGGTTTTAAGCAGAATCGAGTATATAATGTTTGCATGCATGCGACTCGGCGAGTCGTTCTTCTGACTCGGCGAGTCGAGTTGCGAGTCCCCTGTGTTTCCTTTTTCGAGTTATGCCGAGTGGAACCAGTGAGTGAGAGGTGGACTCGGTGAGCTAGGAGGTTAGACTCATTTTTGGAAGAACTCGACGAGTCAATGCCCTGACTCGGCGAGTTCAAGGCCATCTTCATACTTCAAGAACAGACTCGACGAGTTGTTCATACAACTCGACGAGTCACACCTAGAATGATCATCTGATGAAGGAGAACTCGACGAGTTGTTCATACAACTCGGTGAGTTGGATGCAGATAGTCGGAGTGTTAGTAGCGAAGAGGAACTCGCCGAGTTTGCACCAAACTTCGACGAGTAGTAGCGAGTAAAATCAAGAAAGTAAGAGTAAGGACTCGACGAGTTGGCGACCCAACTCGACGAGTCAGGTCAACTGAATGTTGACTTTGATAGTTAGGTTGACTTGGACCAGGGGTAGGAGAGTCATTTTACCCTCAATATTATTATTATTATCAGTATTTGATTGATGGTGCTCAGGATATTGTAGTCGGGGTGAAACCGAAGACGCAACATATAGATTCCGGAGCAGTCCTTTCAGCAGTTAGGCTACGAGGTGAGTTTCCTTCAGGTAGGAACGGGTCTAAGGCCAAAATGCCGGCCCGTTTAGTTAGTAGTAGTTTCCGAACTCCGGTCCGATGCGGTTGTTAGTGTGTTTGATGCCTTCGTGGCTCAGACAAGATTTATGTGTTATGTGTTCTGGGCTACGGCCTGACGTAGTATGCAATATATTAGTTTATGATGATGTACGTTATGCTAGTTAATACGTGTTTATGCTATGCTATGATCAGTTAGTTCCGAACTTCGGTCTGATGCAGCCAGTTCCGGACTTCGGTCCGATGCAGTTAGTTCCGGACATTGGTCCGATGCAGGGGACAAGGTCCCAGTCAGTTCCGAACTACGGTCCGATGCAGTTTCCGGGCTTCAGTCCGATGCAGTGGGCAAGGCCCAGTACGTGTTTATATGTTATTGTATGGTATGTGGTAGTTTGGGGAGCTCACTAAGCTTCGTGTTTACAATTTCAATTTTGGTTTCAGGTACTTCCGCAAGTAAGGGGAAGAGCTCAGGATGATGGTATCACACACACCACAACTTCAGTCTTTATCCTGGGAGTTTGTTTTGATTTGTAATTTGATTTGATACAGTTGTTTCACGACATTTTATTATGAGTTAAGATATTTGACGTATGGTTTTTATGATATGACAATCAATATATGATTTTTATTATTATTTAAACAAAAAAAAATTTGGGTCATATTTTGGGATGTTACAACATTCAGTGAGCCGACTGACTTCATCCACAAGGGTTCTAATATTATTTAGGTCTAGGATGTGTTTTCTTGTTATTTTTTTTTGGATTAGATGTTTTGTCCTTTTTGATGAACTTTTTTTTTTTGGGGGGGGGGGGGGGGGGGGTGTGACATCCCCAAAATCTCGGTCAGAAAAGACCGATTTTCATTTATGCTTTTAAAATAATTTCAGAGTAAATCCATTTGATTTGAAAGAATTGCGGAATATGTTCCCAAAAATAAAACATGATAAAAGAATGTTTACCAAAGCATTTCATAAAAGAAATGTATTTTTCATTATATAATCAAAACTCGAGGTGTCATGTTCTGATACAGACCACTAAGCATAAACGATAACATTACAAGTCATTCAACAAATATATACATATACAGACTTGTAAACAAAACAACTTGATGGTTCATCCATATTACGCCCTTGCGCCACTTCCTATAATACAAATAAAACTGAGTGGGTCAGGCTTGGGAGCCTGGTGAGCATATAGGGTTTTCAACCCACAATAAATAATTAAATTAATTATTATCAACCAACAATAACCCAGTTACCCATTCCCGTTATTCTCACTTTATGTCCCTAAAATAACTAACACAAGGGATCTAATCTAAGAATATTTTCATCGGGGTGACAACACATGTTGCGGGGGTTCCTCAGCTATACAAGTCAAATAAGGCAACCATGAGGGGGATGGAATACAGCGAATGAACACCCAAGTTCATTAACACCTACATGTTATGAGTCTGCTAGCGTTCCACTAGACTGTCTAGAAAAGTCCGTGGTCGTCATCTAAATTCCGCTAGATGACTGGATCAAAACAACAACGAGGCCTCTCATCTGTTTATTACACACCAACTATCTACCCATGTTCTACCCAACATATTAGTAGATAAAAACATACATTTTTATACATATTTTCAAACCTGTATAACATGCTTGATCAATACATTTTCCATATAACAAATGAGGCACATACACATAACACGTATTTCATATAGAAATAATTAGATCTGTAAGATAGAAGAAAGTGAATATACATTCACACACATAACAACAAAATATACACATAACACGTATCTCGTATAAAATACTTCATAATTATACGTTAGGAGAAAGTAACAACGCACTCACACGTATAAACAACAATATACTTAATACACTCAAACCATACTTGTATTATTATTGCGTTTATGAAAGGTAGTATACACTCACTTGATCAGAAGATGATCGGACAGCACTACGGCTCGTAGAAGTAGTAATCCTCAGCAGATCTGGAAGATCTCTACAAAAACCGAACTTCTCGCGGGCAGAGCTTCGACTCGGAAACCGCACTTCTCGGGATCTTTGGGATCTCGGGACTTGATTCGGGACTCGGGAATATTATCGGGGCTTCGGGATATTTCTGGCACGCAAATCGAGGCAAAACGGGAGAGAGAATGGAGAAAAATAGCAAAGAAACTCGGCATCCTCGCATCCTATTTATAGGAGGCTGATGCCTCGGAGTACGCGGGGCGTACTGGTCCGAAATCGTCACTGCATGCGTCATCCAAAGTCCTAGAGTGCGAGTTTCGACATCTTCACTGTACGCGGGGCGTACTCTGGATGAGTCCGGTGACTCGCCTTCGGATAAGGCCGGATTTTCCAATTAAAACAATATATAAATTATTTAATAAACTTTGGAAATTCATATCTTCTTCATACGAACTCCGTTTTCGACGTTCTTTATATCCACGTGAAGGTGAGACTACGCTATAAGACTTTCATTTAGACTCCGTCGGCTAATTTTGACTTTATTTTTATTATTTATTTTTAATAGGCCGGGACAGAAAATTTCATTATAAATTCATAACTTCTTCGTTTGACGTCCGTTCTCGCCTAACTTTTTATCGCTTTGATACTAACAACGAGATCTTCGATTATCGTTTAGATTACTAAGGCTAAATATCGCTCTAACGTAAATTTTAATTTTTACGTCATTCAACGTTGTCGGTTCTGTCGCGAAACTTCGACAGGTCATAGCTTCCTCGTTATAACTCGGATTTCGGCATTCTTTATATCTTCGGAAACCTTGTTTCAACTACTACAACATTATCTAAAGATATCGAGTTTATTTTACACTTAAATTTTGATGCTTATTTTTATTCTTAATTAATCAAACCACATAATTAAGCAATTAAGCACAAAACACATAATACTCAAATAATACACTTCTATTATTTCAAAATGGGTTACAAAGGTTAACCTAGACTATTACATTGCTAAAAAAGGGAAGCCCAGAAACACAGGCGTTAGGGGGGGGGGGGTCACTGATATAAACAATAGTAAGACATTTAGCATTGTATTTCAAAACATTCCATATCATGTCATGTGGAAAATATATGTGTCACATTTAGGGATGTCAAAAACCCTAGTAGAACCCCAACCCTACATGACCCTGTTTCTATACAGGGGGATTGTATAATGTTTTTGGGTTTGGGGGCGAGGAGTTTTGCCCTGAATATCCTGTCGCCCCCTCGAAATAATTACCCTATATTTAACTTAATTTCTTATAATAATAAATATTAAACTTAGAGTAGTCGTTGTATAATATATACTTTGTATTTGAATAATTACTTTATATGTAAGACTGTACGAAATAAATGAGTAAAAAAAATAAGTTAAATAAGATTAAATAGGGGATTTTGGGCAAAATGGTGTTAAGAAGGGATTCGGGGGAAATAGGAAAATGAGGGAGAGATCAGGGGTTGTATTGTAATTTGGGGACGGGAAAATGAGGGAATTCGTAATAGTGATCAGGGTCAGGGGAAGCATATGAATTTTGGGGAGAGCAGGGGAGGCTATTTCCGCCAACATTTGATCCTATTGATATCCATAGTCGTCTTTAACAAACTGGTGCATGATCTCTCGCTTGGTGGCATGTTGCATTTGTTGTTGTTGATGCAATTGAGCTTGTTAAATTTTGCTTGCAAATCCTTCCATTTTGGAGTTCAATTGGTGCATATTATGATCGCTACCACACATCACCTCTTGAAGTCCTTCACCACTGTGTCCTAAAATGCATCTGATTGTTAATGAGCTTTCCTTTTCATGGTCTATCGAAGTATTGATAAACGTTTTATCTAACACTAGTTCTTATGTTTCAATCCATATGCGTTGTTTCAACTGTTGGGTAAATTTTCTTGTTGGTTGGGTTGTATTTTGTTGTTACGAGGCTTGCGTTCTGTTGGGTAAAGTTTCTTCGCATGACTCATCGTTTCGGTTTTCGGATGGAGGTTGGATTTCATTGCTAGATTATTCGTTTACAGGCTCACGAAAATAAGAAGTGTTAGGATTATAAACTAAATTTGAATCTACTTGGTAAGCTGGAAATTGGTTATAGGTTTGTTGGTTTTGAAATTGTAGGGATTGAAATTAATGCTGAGTATAATTTTGCATTTTGGTTTCGGGAATTGACATTGGCATTTAGGTTTCGGTTCGATTCCACGGTTTCTTCATGGAGTAACACGTATTTATTTATTTAGTTGATGGCTAAAATCCATTAAATTTTGATAGAGTGAGATAGATATTGAATGAAGTTAAAATGAAAAAAGATAATTTATGTGATTTTTCGTGTTATATATATATATATATATATATATATATATATATATATATATATATATATATATATATATATATATATATATGGAAAAGACAACCATTTTTTTAATTCTAGTTGTTAAGCAATGGTTTCAGACATTTAACATTTGATGAACGAGTCCAACCTCATCTTTTGGAACCCGCTTACTCGATGAACTATGAGACTATCGACAACAGTGTTTTTCGGCCAAACGTCTCATACCATGCTCCTTGAATTACACAACTTGTGTTTAGGGGTGTAAGTGAGTCTAGCTAATCGGGATTGACTCGTTAAAAGCTCGACTTAAGATCAAATTAAATGAACTTGAGTCGAGCTTGAGCCTAAATATAAGGCTCGTTTGTTAAACGAGTTTGAGCCGAGTTTCAATCAATGAGCCTGCAAGCTTAAACGAGCTTGTATATATTATACATTTATTATTATTTTATATATTAGAATAAAAATATATTTGAGAAATTATGGATTTAAGGTATTAGAAAACAAACTTCTTAACGAGCTTGAACCGAACTTTAACTTATTTAGGCTCATCAGATAAAAAAACGAATCAAACTCAAGCCCGGACCGAATCTTTTTAAATCTTTGTGAGATCAAGCCGAGATCGAGCTCGAGCTACATAACTTAAACGAGCCCGATCCGAACTTATCTATGCTCGGATTCGGTTCGGCTTGTTTACACTCCTACTTGTGTTAATATAACACCCCTACTTGTGTTGATATAACACAAACATGATTCAACGACAATTATAAATTATTATTGTAGGTAACCATGTCTCATAGATTAACTATCACAGGAATTTAAACATATTCAATATATTTAAACACAAACATGATTCAACGTCAATTATAAATTATTGGTTTTTGACAAATAGATTGTCTAAACGGAAAAATGACTAAATAAGTAGTATAGAATCTATTCTTAACGTATTCAATAAAAATTTACATACCGAACATTTTATAATAGTTATCATTATCAATAAACA
Source organism: Lactuca saligna (assembly GCF_052625555.1). NCBI lineage: Eukaryota > Viridiplantae > Streptophyta > Magnoliopsida > Asterales > Asteraceae > Lactuca > Lactuca saligna. The sequence goes on from NC_136421.1 coordinate 313,246,925, forward strand.
AAAGCAAATCAAATCGATCCTGTTTTCTTTTTTGTTTGCATACCCCCACAGCACAGTCGTCTTTATTTCTTTAATAATCTAATAATTTCTTATTAAAATTTTGTATTTGCTTTAAAACGAATAAAAAATATATTTTTATTTAAGAAAGAAAGAAAAATCCCTATCTCACCTAAAATCCTAGAATTATTAAATGGTTAGATACTTAGAATAATCAACCCCTCTTATGCATTTTAAATTCGAAGCATTTTTTATTTTATTTTATAAATTATCATTATCAAGTGCTCCTCCACCATGGTCACTATCTACGTGATGTAGGTGAGCCCTTCAAATCAAAATCCATGGCCTTTGCGTATTCTGTTGGTCTACCGAATTAAATTTTCATTTGATTTACATATAGATTTTCAACTGATATAAAATTATCTGTTCTTACATATAAATCCAATTAGTGGTTATAAAAATAACCTTAATGTGATTGATTGTATTGATGCATTTTTATAATACAAGGGATATAGAAGTAGGAAGATATATAATTTAAAAACCTATCAAAAATTTACATGATTTACAAATCTTATATGTATACCTCCCATCCCTCAAGCGAAGAGGCAATGAAACGGCAACTGTTCAAAAATGGGTGCATAATTGATAAGACTTTTGGTAAATATGTTTGTCAGTTAAAGCTTTCGATAACAGGTTTGCAAACAAAGTGGTAATCAATATTAATATGTTTGTATTTTGGCTCAATTTTAAGCTTGTTATTGATTATTTATAAATGAATTGCCGTTTTTTAAAAAGAAATTGGCATCAACTCAATTGGTAAGAGGCTGTTTCATATTTCGTAAGCATCAAGCGTTCAATCATATTAATATTGATTACCATGTTTCTTCTCATATTTACCATGTCGTTTTACTTTTTAATTTGTATTACAAATATATTAGCAACATTTATAAAACATTGGGGATAATGACTTAGGAGGGTAATAAGGTTTCCAGCTTGTCCGTATTAGGTTACTAAGGTTTTTTTTGTGCGTATTAGACCAATATGGTTGTTATTACTGTTTAGAATTAGTCATTTTACCGGTTTTAACGGGTAAAAATGACTTTCTAAATGGTAATAACAACCATATTGGTCTAATACGTACAAAAAAACATTAGTGACCTAATACGTACAAACTGAAAACCTTATTACCCTCCTAAGTCATTAACCCTAAATATTTAGAAAACATGCTTACTAATCAATGTGACTGATTTGTTTGACTGAAAATAGTTGCTTCCATTTAAATTTATCTTACAACCATTTCAGAACTTTTAAGTCCAAAAACTCATATGATTGATGATCTTCATTACATAAATATGAAACATTTTATAAATAACTTCTTTTTTGTCATTTAAATGTTTACATGAATACATCCATGTGTACAAAAACAAAATCTCACTTTAATACCTCCCATCAATGTCTACCTTTGATAACGTATGGATGTAAAACCAACAGGGACTTGTATAAGATATCTATTATCAATTATTTTATAAAAGCAAAACCACAACATGAACTAAAACTCTGAAGTTGCAAAATGAATAAAAAAAATCAGCATATAAACAAATACATACATACTATATACAACACATAAACGGAAGTTTATAAAGCCTGAAACTTAATGACAACAAAGTAAAAAACTTAAAGGAGACTTTATAAAAAGAAAGATCACCCTTACTTGCCACAAATGGTTGAAGACATCAACAAGAAGATCAATCTGACCATAGAATCCACATGTTGTCTCGATTTGTGTGTGTCATCCTTGCGCAGGGGCCTTGCTAATCTTCTCTGTATCGTTCCAATTTTATCAGATGTCCCCAAAGGGACGACTATAGATGAAGAGCTTCGCCATATAGAGGAGTAGCATGTTATATGGGACAACGCGAGTTCTAAACAAAGTAGTTTACTGTTGATGGTCATATATTCTTAATGTCTTTAAAATTAGGGTTAATGACTTAGGAGGGTAATAAGGTTTCCAGTTTGTCCGTATTAGGTCACTAAGGTTTTTTTGTGCGTATTAGACCAATATGATTGTTATTACCGTTTAGAAATAGTACTCTTTACCCGTTAAAACCGGTAAAATGACTATTTCTAAACGGTAATAACAACCATATTGGTCTAATACGCACAAAAAAAACCTTAGTGATCTAATACGGACAAACTGAAAACCTTATTACCCTCCTAAGTCATTATCCCTAAAACATTGTGTTCAACTGCTTATTGCTATTTTACTTTTTTTATTTTATTTGTATCATAAATATATTAAGTTATTAACAACGTTTATAAAACATTGTGTGCAACAAAACCATTAAAATTTACCTGAACTTGCTTTGTAAGTGAATTTTCCATTTGCTCTGCAACCTGGGTTAAATCCCTTGGAAATGTAAGAATTTAATTTTTTTTTTTGCTATTTTTTTTATAATCTATATTCTGGGTATATTAAAAAAATAAAAATAGATAAAACATTATACGGGCTCATCAAAATGCTTGGCATGTTTTTTTTTTCATGGGTCTGAAATCATATGGCAATTTTTATGCGTTTGACTCTTATTTAATGTTCATGTTCCTTTTTAAGAAGAGTCTTGTATAAATCCCAGCTAATTGTTTGGGGGCTTCTTTTCTTTTTGCTCTACTCTTTCTATTTCTATATGAAAAGTTTCAAAATCTATCATATAATAATACATAGATTGCGATAGAAAAGAAAAAGAGAGGTTTGTGATGATTTTGATATCTTTTCTACTAGGTAATCTAATATGCTTATGCATGAGGGTTATTTCGGTCATTGTAGTCGGACAGTCAAAGCTAGAATATTTATTCAAACATATAAAGGCTATCCTAAATATTTTTTCGTTTATAATTCACAACTAATTTCACCTATATCTAGGCTAGAATACCAAAGGACTTCTAACCCAACGGTATCTGGTGTTGCCCTCCCTCCTTGAAGTTGAGGGTTCAAGTCCTATTATAGATATATGTGGATTTAAGGTGTGTTTAGGAGTAAATTATATTTACCGTTCCTATATCCACAACTGGACACACCGAATACCGTTAGACTAGAAATTCTTTGATGGCTAACTTTTTGTTTAATCTCCAAAACGCTATCCATTCATTGTCGAAATCTTTAACGACCATTTATGTATATTTATTTGATTTTACTTCTCACAAAATTATTTTAAGAAATTTATTGGTATAACTCGTATAATTGTTTGATGGAGACATGTGCACGAACTACAATCTCATAAAATAAGTCACACGAATTAATATATAATATATATAATAGATGTTTAAATTATTATTCATAACTTGTCGGTGTAACAAAACAATCCTATACAATCAAGAAAGAGATTCCATCATTTATAACAAACGTATTTAAAATATTCATTGATATACAAAGTTTACATTTAGCATATCATTTAGTAAAGTAAATATTTTTCAAATATTATTACTACTGATTATAAAATTGATGGGACATTGGGACTACGACCGACAATTACTCAAAAGAAGTAATATTTCAATGTGGATCAAATTGGAACCGGTAGGTTGGTACTTATTTAATGTTTTCTTATACTTTTTTATATTATTAGGTGTAAAATTTGTATAATATACAGATTAATTAGAAAAGATTAAATATCAAAAAACCTTCATTTACTAGGAGATGATTTATTATATTTAATACTTTACATATATAAATATAAGTATTACATGACTTTAATTTTAAAAAATAAAAAAATCTATTAATTGACATGTATATATTATTTTATTTTAAAAATATCACAATATGATAAGTGTCAAAACTTATAAGAGATTGACATATGACAAAATTGATCTTCATTTGTTATAGTAGAAAAGATATCTTTTTGGCATTAGTAGTAGCTTGTATATATGGATGGAAAAAACCTCATATCAGATGCGCCTGGTTTGACCGAAGAATTTCCAAGTTGATCCGTTGTGAAACCCGAAACTCACGTCCAGTTTGATCGGAAAATTTCCAAGTTGGTTGAATTATATAAAAATATACAAAACATATATTTATAATAAAATGTATAATACCTAAAATATGATGTACACCAATCAAATTACACCATTTTGCTTGCAAATGAAACATAATATAGTAGTCAAAAGGGATTGAATCCACGAGAGTTTCCAAGTTGATCCATTGTGAAACCCAAAACTCACGCCCAGTTTAATTGGAGAATTTCCAAGTTGGTTGAATTATATAAAAAAAATACAAAACAAATATTTATAATAAAATGTATAATACCTAAATTTTGATGTACACCACGCAAATTACACCATTTTACTTGCAAATAAAACGTAATATAGTAGTAAAAAGGGGGATTGAATCCACGGGGAAATAGTTGTAATTGAATTACCAATGTAATTCAATTGAACAAGTGAAATAAAACCAAATAACTAAAATTAAACTAGGCGTTGTGATTTATTCGAAAACTAAAAGACTTTTAAAAAGCATACAAATAATCAAGATGGTGAGATACTCAAATATTAGAGAGAATTGATCAACTACGGTAATTTAACACAATAAATATTTGTGTGCCTGTAATTATGATTCAATATATAAGCTTATCATTCATCCCAAATTAATTATAGCAACTATGAAACATGATATGCCAAAATTTCTCAAATTTAGTATGGAGGCTAGGGAAACCCACAACACATATTCTTAATAAAAAAAATGATTCAATTGAAGCAATTGAACCCAAAAGAATTGATTAGCCTTAAGAATGAACAAATTCTCATTTCGTAAAGGATGTCAATGTTTACACATCCATAACGGAGTAATGATCCATAAGCTAGAGATGATTTCTACCATCATAAAGCCTTTATATTTAGCAAATTCAATTATCCATTGTTAAATCAAAGAAATAAACCAATAATTGTTCATCGAGTACCAAACCCATGATCAAAATATTAAATAAACATACAAATTATGAACTAAGAATCATAAACATGGGATAAATGAAAACTAGGGATGTAAATGAATTAAGCTACTCGTGAACTACCCGAGACCAAATCGTTAAAAGCTCGAAATGAGTCGGACCTTAACGAGTTCGAGCCTAGAATAAAGCTCATTTAAAAAAAGAGCCTCAACTCGAGCCTAATGTTACGGGTTCATTTAAGCTCACGAGCTTAAATGAGCTTTTAAAGATGGTTTTGGACTATTTGAGTCATCTTCAAGTATCCATGACCCATCCAAGTTATAACAACTAATCATCTATCCGAACCTACAGAAAGATCTTTTATGATTATAGATGATTATAATAAAGCTCATTTAAAAATCAAGTCCAATTCTTCTAAAATGGATCCAACAAAGCCTAATAACTCTTTGTAAGCCCACAAAGCCCAAGAACACAACAAGTTAATTTGCAACCGCAACGAGACTCCAAAAACCTTAATTATTATTTCACCAACTTTTATTATTAGTTCATTACAACATAATCAATAAATCATTATTAATTAATAATTAAGTTTTATTGCTAACTTTATTAATATTAATAATTTTAAAATTATTTTTTATTAAGATAAAAAAACAACAATAATATTGTTTTTATAATATATTAACATAAATAATATTATAAAAAAATTCCAAATAATTTTTCATCAACCTAATATTATTGATAGTACAAATAATATTATAAGAAAATAAATTCCGAACAAATCTTCATCATTTTTTTAAAATATTGCATAACAAAAATGAGAGACAAAAATAACAACCAATCATCTATAGTCATAAAAGATCTTTCTGTATGTTTGAGTCACTTATAAAATGCTAGCGGTGACTTATACATAGTTTGTCATTTGGTTGCGGAGGGTCTTTGTGGCGGATGCATAATGCCGAAATTGGAGGCATCGGGTACTCTTATTTTAATTGTACCATCACATAGTGATTGATGTATACAAGTGCAAATGTAAGGACACGATGATTATGAAACTCTCTAGGACCTCTTTGTAGAGGGAAAAAGGTTACAGAGCCTACTGTGGGAAAAAGGTTACAGAGCCTACTGTGGTAAAAAATTGGACGATCACAGCAAACCTGTTATCCATCATGTTACTTGTCTCAGGCATAAGCATATAGTAATAATATTGTGTTGCTCTTCTACCTATCATGAAGAAATACAGTGAATCAAGTACTCCATCACATCCAACACTCTAGAATAGTCTTCATATGAAATCACTAACTATCCATATAATTGTCGACGGATTAAAAGCCACTCATTTTCATCATACCCGAGACAAACGGCTACCAATAGAAAACCACAATTTCCATCACCCATTACATTTTGTATACACGTGATGTATGGATGAAATATTGATGGAGTTTTCTTCAACAATGAACAATGTTCCATTGGTGCTTCCTCGTTTAAGTTAAACTGGTACGACCATTGGCCTATTAATTCCTCGTTCGAGACAAACTGGTACGAACATTGACAAATTGGTTCCTCGTTCATGCCCATGAAGAACGAACTATGCCTATCTAGTTCATCTTTCAAGTCTAAACATGGCGAACTATTCCTAGTCGGTTCATCATTCAAGTTGAAGAATGATGAACTATGCCTAGTCGGTTCTTCGTTGAAGTCAAAGAATTATGAGCTATGCATAGGTGGTTCCTGATTCAAGTCTGAACAACTATATCAGTGAGGAGTTTGACTTTGATGGTGACCACGCTTCACTTTTGGGCGACCACAGTTATTTTTCTTAACCGAAGGTTCATTTATCATAATTTTTGAAGGATCGATTATCTCTTCCGTCTTTCTTATATAATTGTATTAACATGATCTGGTTGATTGTTGAATTTCCCCTTCCACCTTTGCATATAATCATCAACATTAAGATTCCCATAATCCACAGATACACAAGGCTTAAAATCAAGCGTTCTCCAAAAAAACATCAATTGAATCCAACAGAATATGCAAATTTGCAGCAAAAAGAAAACATGTTATAAAGTGACTATACATATAAAACTTGTCAGTTCAATACAATAGATTTGACATACCTGCATCGACATACATTGCAATTTCGTGAACGCATGGTAAACCAAAACATGTTCGTAGTTGACAACCATAATTATCAAAAGTTGGTACAAATCCTTTTAACCGATGAAGCTCTTGTAATATTTTATCCACATCTTGCTCTGAAACATGATGTTGTAGCGAATTGAATATCCCATCATTAAACTTTGGCTTACGAATGATAATGCTCCATGTGAAACTGTAACGACCCAAATTTTCAAAAGAAAATTTTTTAATTTTAAAATATCAAAACATTTCCAACTATCCATAAAATCTTAAAACAATGGTTTTCAAATTCTTACATCAACAAATTTATATTTCAAATATCAGAGTTTTCCAAAAGGAAAACGCCCGTGAGAGTGCATGATGCGCCACCAGACCTTGCCGTTTCCCTTAGGCTCAGAAGTACCTGATATAATCAACAAACTGTAAGCTAATGCTTAGTGAGTTCCCCATAACATATCCCACACAAACCACATAATCACATAATCATATTAGTTATAAAAGCTACATAAACCACATAAGCCATGCATACAAACATATAAGGAAGCCATAGAAACCCTCCAGGGTATTACACCTAGTGTCACTGGAACCCCCACATGGTCTTAACTAACTGCCATGGGAACCCCACATGGTCTTTCTGCCATGGGAACCCCCACATGGTCTTCCTGCTGTGGGAACCTCTACACGGTCTTTACAATCAAAGCATGACATATAAACCATACAAGAAAATATACTAGAATACCATGGAAACCCTCCAAGGTCTTACATATAAGTGCCTCGGGACCCCCCCCCCCCCGAGGTCTTTCATGCGAGTATCACAAAATAACTAGCATATCACATATCCCATAACCAACTAATCATAAATCATAACAATAATGGGTCGGTCTTGGTGCTTCGACACATTGGTATGGTGAGGAGACTCACCTCTCGTAAATGCTGAACTGACAAGCTAAGATTAGAAAATTTCCACGTGCTGCTCTTACTCAAAAACCTATAAGCATCTTGAAATTGACTTATTACAATCCTGAATTACCATAATTATCCTCAAAGTTAACCCTAGTCAAAGTCAAGGTCAACAGTCAATGTTGACTTCAACTCATCGAGTTCATCCAACAAGTCGTCCTATTCCTGAGTAACTCCTCAACTCGCTGAATTACCTATATAACTCATCGAGTTCCTCAAGGTCGAATAGACCAAAAACCCATACATACCGAAAACCCAAATCCTTCACAGAAAACACTCGGAATCTCGAAAACGGGTAAACCATACTTGACTCGTCGAGTCGTCTAAGGGACTCGACAAGTCCCTTCAATCCTTTTTGTGTTCAGTCCTTTCCAGTGAGATCCAAGGTCCCAAACTTCATATCCAACTTCTCTTAGTGTAGTTACCACTTAAAGTTGCAAACTTTACGTGCATGTGAGGCCTCACAAGGCTAAAACATCAATACTAAGGTTCCTACAAGGTCTTAATGCATGGATAGGGGCTAAGCTGAATAAAGTGAGCAACTTTATGTCATTGAAGACCTAGAGGGGTATAGATCTGGAACCATATCCTTGTGACAAGTCCAGATTCGAAAATGACACCCTTTTGGCACTAGAAGTGACCATTTACATTCAAGAAAATAGATCTAAGCAACTAAAGGTTAAGACAGTGACTTTATACCTCAATATGGTCACCAATGTAAGGTGGATGTAGGATCTACTGCTTCCCTCTTTGCTTCTTCTTCTTCAAACTCCAAAATCTTCACAAACACACCAAAACTCCCTTTTAAAAGCTCTCTTTCTCTCTCCAGAAGGTGCAAGGCTCAAAATATGGTTTCACTGGCTGTAGGAACGATGGAAGAGGCTATAAATGAGCCATAAGTTCTTTAAATAGGGTACAAACCCCTGATAATTAAGGCTTCTCATTGCAGTGCCTACTCGTCGAGTCGGGGCCTTCCGACTCCTCGAGTAGGATCCGAATCCCACGTCCTCATAAATGACTCTACTCGACTAGTTGGAGCTTCCCAACTCATCGAGTCCAAGCCTAAAACCCTAAAACTTGAAATTTTAAATAATACCTGGAACAGGTGTTAAAGAAACTCCCTTTGATAGTCGTGTCTTGTGATTGTATAATTGTTTCAATAACATATATGAATTTGTCCAAATCACGTTTCCAAGATGCTAGGTGTTTTTTCAGCTTAATGTGCTGACTCTCAACTTTATTTGTTGTTGAATTTCCAAAAAAAGGTACTTTTATCAGTCCACAACGATACAAAATTTTCGTGAAACTTCTCCAACCAAGTATTGTAAAGATACCAAAAAACAACTAAAATGTGATGACAAATCAAATTAGTATGATTGAATAAGTAATAACTATTAAAGAAATTAAGATTTCATGATATATAATAATGTTGCATGGATCTTTGGACAATAATGATTGAAGGTCTACATAATGTGCCTTCAAATACTTTCCTATCAATTCGAATGAAAAATTAATTTTTATTGTTTTTGTATTTTTACTTATGGATATACCACCACGATCACAACAAAGAAATAGTTTAGAGGTGAATCCAAACGTTGTTGCCTTCGATCGTTTAGTGACTGTAACAAAACCTTGAGAAAGCGCCACATTTTGTGTTAAATTCTTTAAATCTTTAAGAGATTTAAAAACCTAAAAATTAAGAGAAAATTAAAAATCGATAAATATATCAAATATATATATATATATATATATATATATATATATATATATATATATATATATATATATATATATATAAGATTAGAAATTATACTTCATCGGTAGAAAATTCAAAAATATTATCCATTTTTTCCAGCAAAATTGAAATATAACAAAAAAATTAATGAAAAAATGTTTAAAAATTTATTAAAAACCCTAATTGGTTTCATTTTTCCTTTTAAAACATATATGTCCAGCAAAATTGAGTAGTCCATTATTTTAGCCTAAAAGCCTATTATTTTAGCCCAAAAATAAGTAGCCCATTATTTTATCCCAAAAACAAATTACAGTCAACACAAACGATAAACCCATTTGCATGCAAATATGTAATGCAAATTACAAGTAAATTAATAGACATATTTGAGAAAATGCTACCATATAAACTAGTTATGAATAGTTTTGATTCCTGACTTTTGTGAGTTTGATGATATAAAGTCTATTAATGACATTTGTTAAAAACCAATATTTTTTAAGAGTTGATCGAATTATATTCACCCACAAATACATTTCACACCCATAAGTTTAGAAATTCAATACAAAATTTTGTGCGTCATTTTAATTGTTTATTAGATAGCCAATTCGCATGTATATTATTGACATTAAAGTCTATTAAATTAACATTTTAATTGTTTATTAGATAGCCTATTGTTTTAGTTCAAAAAATAATTACAGCCCATTTTCTGATATAAATACATAAAATCCTAATTTTGCTTTTGATATCCTACGATCCAAAAAAAAAAAACGTTTCTCTCTCTCTCTCTCTCTCTCTCTCTCTCTCTCTCTCTCTCTCTCTCTCTCTCTCTCTCTCTCTCTCTCTCTCTCTCTCTCTCTCTCTCTCTCTCTCTCTCTCTCTCTCTCTCTCTCTCTCTCTCTCTCTCTCTCTCTCTCTCTCTCTCTCTCTCTCTCTGATTGTGCATCTTTGCCATTTCAGATTCGTGTGAGTTTTTGTGTGTATTTGGTGTAAGATAAATATATAGTGCAACTTAAGAGAGAAAGAAAAAGAAATTGTTGTATTTTCAGCGATAAATGCTTTGGCGACGTATTTCTGGTGATAAATGCTCTGACGATGTATTTCCGACGAGCAACGTATTTCGGTGATATTTCCAACCAACAACGGAGTATTTCCGGTGATATTGATGTATTTAGTTTAGAGGTTTTTTTTTGGATGTTTTTTTTTAATGTAATTCCAACAGTAAATTTATACTAATATATTTTATAGTTTTTTGTATTTGTTTTTTGGAAATCAAAACTTTGACAATAAATATATTTTATAATTTTTTTTATTTGTTTTTTTTTTGGAAAAGATGGTCTTGGAAACACAATCAAAATAAGCTAAAAAGAGATTAGATTGGTGTGTATAAAGAATTTCCTTTTCTTTATAACCTTTTATTTTTAATAATATTTAATTTTGACAAAATTACATAAATGGTCCTCATGGTTGGCAAAATCGACCAATTATGATCCTTATGACGAATTCTTTACACAGATGGTCCTTGTGGTTTCAAAATCTTGCAAAGACGGTCCTTTTGACTAACGGCGTTAACTTTTTCAGTTAAGTCTTATGTGAAATGACTTATTTGCCCTTCATGCATAAGGATGCTTTATATAATATGTTTCTACCACAGGAACCATTTATGTAATTTTCACTATTATTTATTATTTTTTTTATTTATTTTAATTATATATTGAAGTATTTAGATTTGTTTAAATTTATTGTTTAATATATATATATATATATATATATATATATATATATATATATATATATATATATATATATATAACATTTTTTTAACGTTTTGCTCAAATTATTTTTTCTAATCTTTTTGATATTTTTTTCAAATAAATTTATTAATGTTTTTTATTTTGACGTTTTATTCGAATATTATTTACTTATTTATTCGAATATTATTTATTTATTTATTTATTTGACTTTATGTTCGAATACATTTTTCAACATATAGTATGTTTATATTTGTTAAAGGATTTCATGGCTATTGTTATTATAATTCGTAACTTAATTCACTTTCAATTATGTTTTCATTTTTTTTTCTTTTATTATGTTATATAATTATTACTTTTTAATTTAAATATTTAACTCTATAAGGTTGTATAATTATTATTTTTGTAAACTAATTTATTAACATTTTTTATAAAAAAGTGTAAAATGTTTGTTAAACGTGAATATGATTAATATAGATTAGGTAGACATAGGCTACGTTGAGACCGCCTCATAACGTTGCCGAAAACGACCGGGTCATTTCACATTGGATTTAAATGTAATCATTTTGAGTTTTTTTTTTTTTTTTTTTTTTTTTTTTAGCAGTGTTGGTAAAAATCACAATTAGGTCTTGTTTAATCTCAGATTAATCCCTAAACGCTACCTGACCGATTAGAGATCCTTGCGTTGTGATTTTTTACAACACTGCTAAAAAAATCGAAATAATTACATTTAAATCTAATGTGAAATGACTTGGTCGTTCTCGGCAACGTTGTGAGGCGGTCTCAGCTTAGCCTATGTCTACCTAATCTATATTAATCATATTCACGTTTAACATACATTTTGCACTTTTTTATAAAAATATGTTAATAAATTAGTTTACAAAAATAATAATTATACAACCTTATATAGTTGAAAAATGTATTCGAACATAACGTCAAAAAACTAAATAAATAAATAAATAATATTCGAATGAAACGTCAAAATAAAAAACATTAATAAATTTACTTGAAGAAAATGTCAAAAAGATTAGAAAAAATAATTTGAGCAAAACGTTAAAAAATGTTAGCATGTATATATATATATATATATATATATATATATATATATATATATATATATATATATATATATATATATATATATATATATATTAAACAATAAATTTAAACAAATCTAAATCCTTAAATATATAATTAAAATAAATAAAAAAAATAATAAATAATAGTGAAAATTACATAAATGGTCCCTATGGTAGAAACATATTACATAAAGCGTCCTTATGCATGAAGAGCAAATATGTCATTTCACATAGATCTTAACTGAAAAAGTTAACGCAGTTAGTCAAAAGGATCGTCTTTGCAAGATTTTGAAACTACAGGGACCATTTGTGTAAAGAATTCGTCATAAGGACCATAATTGGTCGATTTTGTCAACCATGAGGGCCATTTATGTAATTTTGTCTTTAATTTTTTATCACCTTTATTTTTAAAAATATTTAATTTCTTATCAGATCCAAAACCTATATTTATAGTTACTCTTTCGTTTTCATATGGAACGTGAAAGTTGGTGCCCAAAATAGCAAGTATATGAACCAAAGCATACTATGGTTTACCAATAAATAGGGATGTTTGTTTGGATGAATCGGTTTGATCCCATCCGATCGATTAAATCAAAATAGATTTCGGTTTTCAAAACATTGATCCAGATAGTCAAAACTAAATTTAAATCCGATCCGATCCAACCAAATTGTAATTTGGTTGGATCAGTTTTTACAATTTGGTTTTTTAAGATATATATATATATATATATATATATATATATATATATATATATATATATATATATATATATATATATATATATATATATAACATAAATTTTAGCTCACTCTATAAAAATAACTATAAAAAAAATTATTTATGAATAATAATTTATAAACAACTATTAAGAAAATTTGATTAGTTTAATCTTTCATTGACAAAAAAAAACTTTTGATAAGAAGTAAATATTAAAACTTGATATTGGATGAAAGTTCTTACAATTAAAAAAACAATTTAGTAAATTTATAAATTATTAAAAATATATATTAAAACTAAATAAGTTATTCGGTTTTTTTTGGACTATTCAATTCTTATTTTATAAACCAAAAACAATCCAAAATCCAAAAAACAATTCGGTTTGGCTTAAAATCAATCCAAAAATCCGAATATCCGAACCAAATAGTCAAATCCAAATTGTCCGATTGAACAATTCGGTTTTAACCAAATAGTGAACAGCCCTACCAATAAGCATATAAAAGGAAGTTAATTAAAAGATATTTCGTCTAGGAAAATAAAGATAGAGAGAGTGAATGGAGAAATAAATTATGATAGAGATGTTTGATAAAAATCTATGATGCCCCATATATAGGAGGATACATTAGTAGGAGCACCAGAAAATTAAGCTTCCTGCTGCCATTTGGGATTGATGATCTTCAAAACCCTGAAAAATGTGATAACTTAATTACACGATTATGTAAATGACTTTGTGTTACTAAACTAACAGCATCTTAAATAAAAAGCTACCCCATACTCGGCTTGTATAAGTTCATTGAGCTCACTTATACTGTTATACATCCTTACCTGCTAGACCCTAAATCTACTGTATCTTGATACACCTTCAGTGCAACCACACAGGCCAGGCGTCACCCTGGGCGTTTTGTAGTCCAACCTACAATCGTTTGGAATAATGAATTAGTATGCTAACTGACAACAAACAGACAAGTGGGGCCCCTATTGTGATAGTTGAATTTAACTATATATTGCCTATTTAATTATGCTCAACATTGGCCATTAAAACAACCTCAAAGTTCACCCATGCAAGTCTTTGTGTGTCATCCTCTATTGAAAATTCAATAGATTGAGCTTCACACAGTTGTACTATTTCACCCTTCAAACATTTGAAAAGTGAAATGTCATAGGATATATTGAAAACTGAAACGAATATATATATATATATATATATATATATATATATATATATATATATATATATATATATATATATATATATATATATATATATATATATATATATATATATATATATCCCGAAAACATACAACTCAAGCTTTCAATGCAGCCCTGTAAACCTCTAGACTACGAGAGCCAAAACTCGTATATGTTGATTTATATGATCGATCTTGAACACATAGGCGGATCTAATATGTATCCTGGGATACCCTTCAAAAATAATTTTAGCAGTGTAATTTTTTCCGGATTTTTTTATTGTGTACTAGTTTATAACCCGTGGAAACCACGGGTAAAAAAATTTATAAAATTTATTAAATTAATAAGATATAATATTTATTTAGATTTTTATATTGATTATTTGGAATTAATGTATATTTATTTGAATAGCTAATATTTTTTTATGCAAAAAGACAATCAATCATGGAAATGAAATTGATATACTAAAAATTAAATATAACATAAATGTATTAAAAATAAATAAACACAACATGATAAATTACAAATTAAAAACTACAAATCGTTTATAAATTTCTAAAAGCTTCCTTATAGACAACATAAGATTTTTTTTTTTTTTTTTAAACTACCATTATTATCTAAAATTAACAATTTTAATCATTCTGTATTCAAACTTTAAATAAGACAACATACAATTGTCCATATAAAAAAATAAGATTTTTGAATACAAACCAACATTCGATAACGACTATCATTGACTCTTATTACTTATTAATGCAAAACATACAACCAATGTAAATTTTATTCTTTAAAATTTGAAGAGATTTTTTTTTTCTAGAATGATTTAAAGATATTCTTGGAATAAATTCAGGTGTGATAATCGTTTTAATAACATGTTTGCAAAAAAATAAAAAAATAAAAAAATAAAAAAAAATAAATAAATAAATCACGGATACAAACCTATTAACTTTGATCCGCTGTTTTCCTCAATATAACAAACCTATTACAAACCACGGTTAAAATTTATTAATTTAGAAAGATAAAACTTAGAAATTCAATTTTCTATAATAATAAAAAAAATACCATGGAAAATAAAAAATATTTGATCTTGCTCTACAATAATGGATTTTGAGCTACATGAAACCCTTCAAATATACGAATATACATTCTTTTTAAACTAATGATATTATTATATATTTAAAGTCAACATTATATAATTACGGAGTTTCTGTTTTAGATTTTAATGAAACTAAATAAAATTTATTAACGTTATTTTTATAAATATTTAAAACTTAAATCATATAATATTATTAACCTTGTTTATTAACAATTATTTATATCAAATTTATACTTCTATATCTATACTACCTAATAAATAAAATTGTTTATGTGCTACATGTCATTTTTTTTTTCAGAATTTATATTTAATTTTCAGTTTTATATTTAATGGGCTTTTAACAGGTTGCCAATAAAAACAATGTATTCCTATCTCATTCTTAAATTAACTCAAACACAAAAGTAACTTCATTTTCTAAAAGGTCAACCATATTATTGTGAGCACCATATTTTATTTGCGACTATTTAAATGCTTTATTATTGAGAAAGACCAGAATGGGAACCTCAGAACGCATATATATCTTCTTTCATTCTAATAGAGTTGATAATGTTTAATATTACCTATTCAAAAAATTCTCAAAATTCATGTTCAAAGATAAGTTTTTGGGTTGTCATCTCCAAAAAGAAACTGTGTTAGTAATTTAGGTTCACAAGATCCTCTTATTTTGTTATCATCAAAAACAAATTTCCAACATTTTACAAACAATAAGGAGTTTTAAGTTAGGATGAGATTCCCATACATACTGATTAAGTTCATGGAACCAAGACCTATACGCTCTCTAAATTTTTAAAAAAATATGGGCAAATCTAAAAGGAAATTGTAAACACTCTAATAAAACATCATAATAATAGCTTGCCTCATGAAACAATTCCATTTTTCAACAACTTCAAGTGAGCTTTCAGATTCATCTGCATCAAACAAACAATAAATAATTAAGTTATTGTTGCAATTTAAAAAAAAAAAAAATGATTTATCTATCAATTACACAAAAGAAACCATCAAAAATTCACAATTTATTGTTGCAATTTCAGTTAAAGCTAAAATTGCGTCAAATAATTAAAGGGTATATGAAATTGACATTCAAGAAAATTTAGATGAGGTTTCTAATAGATCAATATCAGTTCCATAAGTCCATACCACCCAACTGATGCCATTTGCAGTTTCTATTGATCAAATTTGGTTAATCGAATCTGCATACCTACCAATGTCATCACTAAACATAAAGAACATCAAATTAAACAAAAAACGACATTTACCTACATATATATACACACACATACACATAGATGTTGATAGAGAAACTTTAATGATCAATAAAAAATCCAAATAATTCAGCCTTTTATCACTGTTTAGGAAGAAGACACAATTACAGATGCTAACCTAGTGTTCCTTTTTATATTTGGTTCTTTCTTTTCGTGGCTGTTGGAAGTTGTGCAAAAAAAAATACTTGCGATTTTTTATGGCTAGTAGGCTAGTAGCTTGTGTCTTGGGTATATGGAGATGAAAATACATGAAAAATGTGTTATTAGTAAAGTTTTGAAAACAAGAATGCAAAACAAATAACCAAAATAACTCTTTGATTAATTGGAAAATCACTCAAAACCAATGTTTTTACAATCTGTTCTCATAATCATAAACTCGATTATGGACACGTATATATAGCCTAACATACCAACTTGTATTAGACTAGGAAAATTATGACCAACTTGCCATAAACTAAACTTTCCATAAATTAGATTGCTTGGACCCCAAGACTTAGGATTCCAACAATCACCCCCGAATCTCTAAGTCCTTCTAGAGAATTCTTCAACCCGATCCGTATTTAAAAAACGGATTCGTCACTGTCGTCACGTTCCGAAAAATCACCGTCTTGTAATTTTTGGAGTCGTTCCGGACATTCAGAAGCAAAGTGACCCGGTTTGTCACACCGAAAACAAATCACCTTAGATCGATCCTTTTCCCTATTTTTCCGATTCTTGCCACAACAACAATTACAATTTTTGCAATCAGAATTATAATTGGACAGTTTATTGGGCCGATTGCTTTGAGAAACCCTATTATTCCCTTTGGGCTCGCCTGATCCGCATGACCCGGATAACCCACTAGATCCGGATCCACTTGACCCGCCAGTCCCATTAAACCCATTCGCTTTATTAGACCCATTCGATCCTTTCCAGTTTCCCTTCGTTCCCGATGAGTTACCCCCACCAGTCGACGACCCACCTCCATCTGCGGTCGATTTTTCGGCAAATAGAACCCTCGATTGTCCTTCTCCAGCATCGACTTCCCTTATTCTTTCTTCATATGCCTTCAATCGACCCACTACGTCTTCAAACCCTACCGATTTTAAATCTAGTACCTGTTCAAGAGATGCAACGATGTGAATGAAGTTTCTGGGTAATGATTTGAGGAATTTCTTCACCAATTTTGATTCCTCAATCGTTTCTCCTAATGCCGACGATGTAGACGTGATTCCGGACAGCTTTCCGGCAAAGCTGTCGATTGTTTCTGACTCGAGCATCTTCAGGCGATCGAATTCCGACATCAAGGTTTGTAATCTCGCTTCTTTGACTCTATCTGAGCCCACATTACGTGCTCTAATCGCATCCCACAATTTCTTGGCCGAATCCTGATCTCCAATCTGCATTATGAGGTTTTCTGGTAGGTCTTGATATAGCAAACTCATGGCAAGGCAGTCCTTTTCTTCATTGACATCGGTTCCTGGATCAATCACAGTCCAGGCTTTGTGGATGCGTAAGACAACCTTCATACGCATTGCCCACACGGTGTAGTTAGTGGATGTGAGCATCAGACACGAAACTGAGGTTATCCCAACCTCCTTCACTCTCACTGGAGCTTCTCCTTCTCCCCCTGTATCTGTCATGTTGACCTGACTCGTCAACAGGTACAAATCGATCTCACAGCTTCTCAACCTAAGCTCTGATACCAATTAAAGTTTTGAAAACAAGAATGCAAAACAAATAACCAAAATAACTCTTTGATTAATTGGAAAATCACTCAAAACCAATGTTTTTACAATCTGTTCTCATAATCATAAACTCGATTATGGACACGTATATATAGCCTAACATACCAACTTGTATTAAACTAGGAAACTTATGACCAACTTGTCATAAACTAAACTTTCCATAAATTAGATTGATTGGACCCCAAGACTTAGGATTCCAACAATTAGAAGTATATATATGCATCATATCTAAGCCTTAGCCAGGTCGTCTTCAAATTTGGAGAATATTACATGTTGATTTCTTGCATCTACATGATTGAAAAAAGGGTTTTTGAAAGTAAATCAATAAATTTGTCCATGATTTTTCGAGATACAGAAGATCAAAAAAATATAGTATTATTTTTATTAATGAGCATCTAAAAGCGTATGGAGGTAGATCATCGCCACGGACATGGAGCAATAGATACGTATATGAAAATCGATTTGAGTTAATAACTGCTCATCATGATTTAAAAAAAACGGTTAAGGGGAATTCAAATTTAAAATATTGAATACTACAAATCAGGACCTGAAAAGGAAACAGCTAGGACAGAAAAATTAGCAAGACAATTAATATCATTAATGTATTGGGAAGCAGGGTTAAAATAGGCATTTTACTTTGAATGAAATTAGTGTTTTTGAAGGGATATGTGGCAAATTAGTTTTATTTATTAGATAGAGAGATTACCTGATTTTTTTTGTATGGATACCCCTTTACTTATTAGGGATACCCCTTTACTTTGATTAATTTTGTATGAATACTTAAGAAACATAAAATAATAATCATAATAAAATTACATCTCTAGACTTATTAGGAAAAGGATTATGAAAAATATGTGGGCTCTCCTCGACAAAATTCCGACAACCATCAACTCCAAATTGCTAAAAAAAAAAAAAAAAAAAAAAAACTAACCTTCCAAATCAAGCTTATAACGGGCACCTCATCATTATTGAAGGCATGAATAAACTGGCGTGTGATGCCCACCAACTAGGGGTGAGCAAACCCAAACCAAAAAACCGAGAAACCGACAAAACCGAAACCGAAAAAACCGAAACCGAAGCAAAACCGACGGTTTGGGTTTGATATTTTTAGAAACCGAAAAATCGGGTTCGGGTTCGGTTTCTAACCAGAAACCGACCCATCCAACCCAAGAAACCGACTCATACTTAAAACCGACAAACCGCCCCAAGAAACCGACCCATCCAACCCGAGAAACCACCCATACTTGATTGTTTTTTAGTTGTAATAGACTATTTCGGGCTTTAGTTGTAACTTGTAATTGACTATTTGTGTAAGACTCATGTTTTTTGAAGTACTTAACTTAAATTTGTTATTTTTTGAAGTATCTAACTTGTTGCTTCATTTATGGAAAATGGGTTAAAACCTTAAACCCATGGGTTTAAACCCAGAACCCGTGAGTGTATGGGTTGAACCCAAGAAACCGAAAAACCGCCCAAACCGACCTCAGAACCCAAGAAACCGAACCGACCAAAAACCGATCCTATTGGGTTCTAAAAACCAGAAACCGACAATTTATGGGTTGGGTTGGGTTTGAGTCCAAAACCGACCCAAACCGACCCATGCACACCCCTACCACCAACATAGGTCCAGTCAGAACCATGTCGTCCACCATGTTAAGGTCAGTTTTAATTTTCTCAAAACAAACTTACCCCGTTTTTCTTTGTAGATTATTCTCACTACACAATTTAAAACAAGTAAAGTTAAAACAGAAACTATAACTTCCCTGTTCATGAAACATATAACAGGAAACTCGCTATTCTATGGTCGTGGAAAAGGTATAGCATGACTGGAAAGAGCTCCTTGATTATCTTCTTAATCTATCAGTTGTTTAGGAAAATAGATGAGAAAATGATAACCATATTTAGTATCTAAAACCAATCGAACTTGTGTTTAGCTTAATTGAAATGGTAGCTTTTTATTGTTCCCCTACTTAGGTTAAATTCCCAATCAAACTTGTGTGCATTCAATGTGTATTGTAATTTCTACCATGCGCTTCATTGTAATGGTTGATTTGTAACACCCACTAGCATTGTTAATTTTGCAGGATTACTTTCAAATCTAACAACTTAATTATAACAACTCTAGCTACACGATTTCTTTTGTGAACCCTATATATATATATATATATATATATATATATATATATATATATATATATATATATATATATATATATATATATATATATATATATATATATATATATATATATATATATATATATATATATATATATATATATATATATATGCTGCTTCATAATGTCATGTAATTAGGATTGCATTGTGGCATCTCCAACCGTGCATATCTTATTTTTTTAATTTACATCAAAACTGGCTCCAACCCCACTCCTCTTCCTGCATCATTGTAAAAGGTCACCCCATGTATTATGATGTTTATTTATTTCTAGTTTATAAAATATGACTAAGTATTTTATTAATATTATGTTATATAGTAAATTGATAATAATTAATAATATGTAAATGATTCATGTGGTTATAATTTGTAGTAATATATTTTTTAAAGTTATTACTGCAAAATGATAATAAATAAATTTGTAAAAAATTAATAAGTTGAAGGGTGTTTTCCGGCAATTGTAAACAAAGAATATACTGATGAATATTATTTTTTTTGGTGTAGAAAATGGTGTTAAAAGTTGATTAGAGTTGTTGTATTATTTTTTTATGCAAAAAAAATAGTTGAGTTGATTGTTGAAGATGGTTTAAGAAGTTGAGTTTTGATGAGTTATTCAACCATTAATTTGGTTGGACTTTGGAGTGGAACTCATATAATATAGCCTTTTAGATGGAGGCCTGCTATGATAACTTTTTAGATTTTAGTGTTTACCGGAACAGAAGCCTGGTAACGCTTTAGGTCACCTTGTGAACCTTTTTAGCTTTAATTTTAAATTTTTATATGAATAATTAGTGCAGAAGTCGGCATCGTCATTTACATGTTTTCACTATAGATAGTTACAGAAAAAAAAAAAAAAAAAAAAAAAAAAAAAAAAAAGTAAAGTGAGTGTAAAAAAGTAAAAATTAGCACCTCTACCTCTAGATAAAACGTGAAAAAAAGTATGACATTGACAATGCTACAAAGTACAAAGTGCAAACCAAGCAAGCTCTCTAAAAATAGCTTCTCCAGATCAAATGGGAACATTAACATAGCATAGGTGGGCCTCGTCTCTCCTCTCTCCCCTAATAAACCCAAAATAATCCATACATACAAGTTGCAACGTTTAAAAAACAAAACACACTAAAATTACTCCATAACTATAGACGAAAAAAATAAAATAAAAAGGTAGTAGATGGATGTTTGTTATTATGAAGTCTAGTATAATATAATACGCAGAAAGAAATGAATCTCAATCAGTCAATCTCCTTTAGTCGAAGGCTCAACACAAGCACAAAAGTTGGTCTTCTTTCTTCTCCCACTGCTGCTAACAGTTGCTTTCGTTCTTCCGCCACCATAAAGATAATCTTTCAAAAGAACTCGTTTTTTAGTATCCATAAAACGAGATTTTCCTTGTGCCTCATTTTCATCATCCAGTTTCAACAACACGAATTGTATCTTTTGCACTTCTAACTGCAACCGACCGATTTTTTCAGATACCCTTCTCGCTTGTTCAGACACCTTTTTCCTTCTCATGCTTTCGTTTTCTACCGATTCCGGTGTTATTGATGAGTTGGAGTGGCCCTCGATATGTTTCACCAGTTTTCCGTTCAGTTCGTATAGCTTTTGAATCGCGGATTCCGCTTCCATGAGTTGCCCTTTCAACGTCTCACATTCGATCATTGCTTTTCCTCTTCGGCTGTTTCCGGTTATCTCAACTTTCCGTTTTAGATCCTCGATTGTGATTTGAAGGTTTGTAAGCTTTTGAACATCGGAATTCAGTCTTTCCAATACTTTTCTTTTGTTTCCGTCGTCCCCCCGGAATCTCTTCGACACCTCTGGTTTCTCCATCTCCATCGCCACGTTTGATTCCGATTCCAGAGTTTCCAGAGAAACCTCAGAGGCGGTCGGATGGTGTCGGAATTTATCGGCACTCTCCCATGCCTCGCCTTCGATTGGTCCTCTTTTACTCATCCCGTATGAGGAACATTCCGATGCTTGATCCAACATGATGTCTTTCGGTAGGATTCCGATTTCAACTTCCGAAATTTCCGATGTCGATTTCGGCTTACTGTTTGATTTACGGGAACTCTTTTGATAACTCAATTCCTCTATCTGCCTCATTGCCGATTCCAGCTTTGCTTCGGAATCCAACCTGTCCTGCACTGCCAACATCTGCATTTCAAGCACAGCGGTTTCGATAGATCTAACCTTACTTTCCAGATCCTGCAGCTCTACAGACGGATCCTCTTCCATGCTTGAGGATTCAGCACCCTGAAAATACTCATCATTACACAAACACGTCATTCTAAATTACTCCAAATACAAAAACATATACAATAATAATAATATTAATAACAGGGTTAGGGTCAATAGAGAACTATAATTAAACAAGGAACCAAATAACCAATCATAAGCGTCGGAATCCAAATGGTTAATGACCAAAGACGAGGATGTACATTTACTAGTTGGACATGAATGCACAGGATCATAGAAAAAAAAAAAAAAAAAAAACTTATTTTTTTTCGTTTTTTCAAATTTTAGGCATTATTTTTTTTTGAAAAAAAACTTAATATTCCAAAATTCACATTGTTAATCTGAACTGCCCAAATTCACACTGTAACCTTATATAATTCAGTTTTTAGCATTCAAAATGTGAATCTAACTTCCTATTTCAATGCTTTGTTCATTCGCAAATTAATTTAGTGAGATTCACACATGAATTCGTCGACATATTCACATTTACATATGAATCAAAGTAGGTTCATTTCCTTTTATACTATTTCAATGTTTGATTATCCATAATGAGATTTGTGAGATTTACAAGTGAATTTATCTCAAATTCACATGTAAATTTACTTAGATCCCCACATATCAATATCATATATAACCAAATTCACATTGTAAATGCCAAAAATCACAGTTCATATTCACATTGTAAATCTGAACGAGCTGTAAGGTTAACAAAATCAATTTTTTGGTATATCAATATGGATGTCTATTTACAAAGGACAAAAAATTATAAATTTTGATATATTTGTTTTTTTTTTTTTCTGACAAAAAATATGCCAAATTAAAAAAATAAAAAAAAGTTTTTTGCTATAATCGGGTGCATGCGCATCCAACTAACAAATATACAACCTTATATTTGGCTGTCATCGTTTGCATTACGACACTCACGATTGCTGCCTTGGTTCCCTGTTTAATTATGGTTCCCTATTGAACTTTTGTATGTGTGTGTGTGTGTGTGTATATATATATATATATATATATATATATATATATATATATATATATATATATATATAAAATAAAACAAAATATTACCTTGTGTTCTTCATTTTCAGATTCTGGAACTTTGGTTCTAATACAGGTATGGCTTTCGAGAGATAAGATGGAATCCCTCAATGACACGAGGGCAGGGAGATATACAGCCAAACGAGCTTTGAGGTCTTCATTCTCGGATTCCAAAGTTTCGGTTTTTTCTTTGAGTAATTTGGAATTCACGTCTTTGGAATTAGTTTCTTCTTGGAGGCTCAAACAAACTTCAGTAAGCTCACGAATCTTCTCTTCTAACAAAACTTGATATAAACCAGAAGTCTGCAAATCACCATACACTTCTGATGTCTGTGTTTCCAACATTTGATTCTTTTCCTTTTCCTTTTCCAACTCAGAACTCGTTGTCTCCTCTTTTTGTTTTGCTTTTTCGTGTTCTTCGGTCAATTCATGCAGTTTGACCTCCAAAAGCTGACTTGCTTCGCGTAGGAGCATTCGCTCTTTACTCAAATCATTGGTGTCTTCTAGAAGTCTGACAATCTGTTTCTCCTGTTCGTCTCTTGCCATTTTAACTTCCCTGTTTTCTCTCTGTAAACCGGTCAACATCTCGGTCAACACCATCTTTTCGTTCTCTAAAATCACCAGTTTTTCAACTGCTTCCTCATGTTCCTTTTCCTTTGCATGCAACCAATTGTTTCTGTTCACTAACTCGGAATCCAATTCATCACGGACACGTGTCACCATCTCCAATTCCTCTTCGGATTTCTCCAAATTCTGTTTGAGTTGCAGATTTTCATTTCTCACATCTTCCATTTTCTTCTCAACAATACCGATCTCGTTAGCAAGAGTGTTATTGACAAGAAGAAGCTTTTGCAGATTTTCACCGAGCCGATTGACTTCATCATGTTTCTCATCAAGGGACTTCTTCAAGTCATCATTATCTTCTAACAATTGGATAATCTGTTTCCCTTGTTCATCTCTTGTCATATGTACCTCATTGTGCTCTCTCTGTAGACTGGTCAACATCTCTGACAACCCGGTCTTTTCTTTCTCGAAAACTACAAGTTTTTGGACTGCTTCCTCATGTTCCTTTTTCTTCAAATGCAACAGATTGATTCCGTTTGCTAACTCAGAATCCAATCTATTACGTTCGGATTTAACCGTTTCCAATTCCTGCTCGGATTTTTCCAATTCTTGTTTAACATGCAGGTTTTCAATTTCCACCTCTTCAAGTTTCTTCTCAACAATCAACATTTTGTCAGAAAGTGTGTTGTTGACAACGAGAAGCTTTTGAAGATCTTCACCAAGCCGATTGATTTCTTCATGTTTCTCATCGAGGGAATCCTTCAAATCATCGTTATCTTCCAACAATTTCACAATCTGTTTCCCCTGTTCATCTCTTGTCATTTTAACCTCCTCATTTTCTCTCTGCAAACCGGATAAAATCTCGGATAACCCCATCTTTTCACTCTCTAAAATCATCAGTTTCTGAACCGCATCCTCATGTTCCTTTTCCTTTAAACGCAACAAACTGATTCCGGTGACCAACTCCGATTCCAATCGAACACGGTCGGAATTAGCCGTTTCCAATTCCATCTCGGATTTCTCCAAATTCTCTTTAAGACGGAGATTTTCGGTTTTTGCATCTTTAAGTTTATTCTCAATTACAGACATTTTGTCAGCTATCGTGCTGTTGACAACAAGAAGCTTCTGTAAATCGCCACCTAACCCGTTGACTTCTTCATGTTTCTCATCAAGGCAAGTCTTCAAAGTATGAGAGAGGATACTCTGACTTAATAAATCACCAAAAAAGACGTCGTTTTCCTTTTCCAAAACACGAATCTTGTTGTTCATGTGAATCTTATCTTTTAATAAAGACTTGTTTTCTTCCAGGACCACTGAATTGTCCATCTGTAAACTTCTGTAAGCTTCTTGAACAACCAACATCTCTCCATGTAACTTCTCTAATTGAGATTTTAGCATTTTTTCAGTATTATCTCCTTCACTCACTTTCAATCTCAAATTATCGTTCGTTTCCGAAAGCTTCCGTGCCTCGGTTTCCAACTCGAGAATCTTTGCCATCCCGACACTTAACTCGTGCTGAACACCGCCCTTTTCCGCCTCGAGATCCGCCACTGCGGTTTTGAGCTGCTTCAAAAGCGTGACTAGGATCGATATCTCAACAACTAATTCTGTGTTTTTGTCTTGATTTTCAGTTAGGGAACGGTTTGTTCCCTCGAATTTTGTCTGAATACTATCGAAAGATCTTTCATGTTGGTCAGTTTCAAATCCAGAGTTCAAAGAAACACCAGCAACTTTCAGCAACTGATTCATTCCCATCTTCAATCTATTGTTCTGGTTAGATAAAGATTCTATCTTTACCTGGCTTTCGATTTTCTCTTGCTTCAACACATGAACCAGACCTTCAGACAACATGGTGGCTTCTTGAAGTTTATGGCAATCATTCAACAGAGAAACATTCTGTTCTTCCAAATCTTGTACACATCTAAGCAAGACGAAGATTTCGATTTCAGAACCGAAAGCTTTATCGAGCTCTTCTTCGAATTCTTTGCTTCTATTTCGATTCTCTTCTTCTAGGATCTGAATCTGGGTTCTCATTGTATTCAATTGTTTCTCATTCTGTTGTGAAAAGGAGACGTGTTGTTGATTTTGTAAAGCTAATGATGCGTGTAGCTCTTCTACTTTGTGAAGTGTAGAGTCTCTCTCTTTCTCCATTGAAGAATACTTTTCTTGTAAATCTGTATATTTCGTCTCCAAATCCTTGAGGTTTTTCTCGGTGATTTCCATCTGCGAGACGAGAATACTCTTTTCGGAAATGAGTACCGATTTTTCATCAGTAAGCAATTGACATGAATCTTCAAAGCTCTTTGACTTCTGCTTCAAGACTTCAAGTTTGACATGGGCATCAAAGAGAGAATTCTCCAAAACAGTGTTTTTCTCCGACACTATGCTCAAATTATCACTCGTTACTTGTAACTGGCCTAATAAATTTGCTTTTTCAACAGAAAGTGTAGATTTCTCTTCTGAAAGAGACTGATACGAGTCTTCAAGTGCTTTTAGTCTACCCCTTACCCCTTCCAACTCTTCACCCAGATCCGAAAGCGAATTCTCCAAAACGCCATTCCTCTCAAGAAGCTGATTCATAATTTCGAGTTTCACCAATAGAGCTTCTTTTTCACTTTTTTCTGTTTCCCATTGTTCTTTCAGATTCAAGTTCTCACCCTGCAACTCTTTTACAGATGACCCTAAGCGTTCTGGGTCCAACCCCACATCAGCAACTTGGTTCACAATGGACTGGTGATTCTTGTTCAATTCGTTAAGCTCCTCTTTCAGGCAATATATTTCTTGCTGAAGCGCGTTTCTTTGGTCAACTCGAAGGTCAACCTCTTCCACAAGCTTCCCGTTGGATTCCTTTAAGCTACCGATCTGTGACTGCATCTCGTTCATGGACACAATCGAAGACACGTTGACCTCGGTCAGATTCTTGTTCTCTTCAATCTGTTTCTGCATCTCTTTCTCTAAAACTTGGTTACGTGTTTCAATATCCCTCAAAATCTGAGCTTTATTGTGTAACTCTGAAGCCAAAGATCTTAATTCTTCTTGAGATTGGGAGTGTAACTGTTGCAAAGTCTGGAATGCGGTTTCGGCCTCAACAAACCGTAGTCTTTCTTCTTGTATGCAAGTCCAGAGTCTTCCCAATTCCTTTTGCTTCTCTGTTAGTTCTTGTGTTTGAGTGTTCATCTTCAGAATCACGGATTCCAACTCCGAGTGAAGACTGTCATTTGACCTTTCTAACATCACCCTTTGTTCTTCTGCACCCTTTAACTTTAAAACTCCATTATCGATCTCGTTATTGAGTCTTTCAGCTTCCTCTTGAGCACACGCGAGTCTAAGCTCTAGACTTGAGATAGTCTCCAAGCATTGCTGGTATAATTGAGCTTGTTCTTCTTTCTCTTTGGTCAATTCTGCAATTGCCACCTTTAAGTTTTCAACTTCAGTTTCGGCCTTTTCAGCACGTTCATGGAACTTCATTGCTTCCTTCTCTGATTCCGTTAACTTCTTTTCCAATTCCGATTGCATCCCTAAAGATTGTTTATACTGATCATAAGCAGCATCCTTTTCCTCTTTCAATCTTGCAATTTCTTCCTTCAAGTTTCCGACTACAATCTCAGTTTCCTTTTCTTGCTCGATTATCATTCTCTCCAAGTTGGCTAGCTTCTCCAAGCCCCTGTGGTAAAGTTCAAGATTTTCTCCAGTTTCAGCTTTTAATCTTTGGAGGGCATCTTTCAGTGATTGAGCTTCAGCTTCAGCTTTGCTTGCTCGATTAACAAGTTCACTGGAAGCCTCTTGTGCATGAGAGATTTCAGACTCTAATTTGGATAACCTCTCCAGACTCTCTTGATACTGCTTCAGACCAGCTTCCTTTTCCTCTTGTAATTTAGCCAAAGCCTCTTTTAGCAATAAGATTTCTTTATCAGTCATGCCCACGTTCTCAATTACAGAGAACCCTCGATTCCGAGACTGGTTTTTGTTGCTTCCATCTTCTGAATCATTGAATTTAAGCCCTCTTCTCACGTTTCCTACAGACCCATCTGAATCTTCATCTTTCAGGAAGTCATTGGATTCAAAAGTGGTTCTTGTGTCTGGTGTTTGAGGATCACCATCATAGGGGGAATTAGCAGAAGGATCATCACCCATTGAGGGGATTTGATTTGGAAAGGCTTCTGTCATTGTTTTGTGGGCCTGGCGGAGGGCCCCGGTTGCATGGACATATCTTTCTGCCAAGGCCCGATAAGCTCTGTACATCTCTTCCACCAGTTTCATAAGCTCAGGACGCTTTTTGTAGTACATTTCTGCCCTTCGAGCAAAGGAATCCGCGTCTTCTTCTATGAGCTTTATCATTGCTTTTACTTTGATATCCACATCTATTCGTTCATACAAGGAAAAAAAAAACCCATTAATGAGCAAGAAAACCGCAGAACAAGACATAACAAAATACTTAAAGTGTGCAACATACCCTGTATATATCCAAGTATTAAATAGAAGTGCTAGTTATAATAACTCCAATTACACAACACAGATGAAAGTCGTAACATTTTTATTTGCCCTAAAGTAGTAATTTCTGATAACACCCACCCTTGGTAGATTTAACTAAACTGCAACAACTTTTCAAAAGAAAACATGTGTTTTTGTTGTGGAGAGTTGTTGCCCTTTGAGTAATATTAGGAAAACGGTCAAATATACTTTGAACATAGGCAACTCGGTATGAGAAGGTTTCAAAGCATCGATGGCCTAATATAACAAAATTTTGCATTAAGGTAGCTATAGTTTGGTATAGTCAATGGAGAATTTTTGCATTTGCACAGAGAAATCAATAAATCTCTTCTGTTATGTACATATTGACTTCCACCATAGAAGAAAAAAAAAGGAAAGAGGAAGATTGGAAGACAATACTTATGATGTAAGAAAGCTATACCTGTAAGATTTTCTTGAAGCCATTTTGAATTTTTGGGGCTAATGTGGCTGTTCCACCACCAAGAATACATGCGCTTGGAGTCTGTTTTTGACAAAGTAGCCATGGTTTCGACCTTCTGAGTAGAGAAGAATTTCTAAAGTTTGTCTCGGACGTGGAGCTTATAAAAGTGAAGACCACAATTCAGTTGTTTTGTCCTTCCTAGCAAACAAACAAAAATGAAACGATTCAGCTTTAATAGTCTGAGAGGTAGTTATGTATTCAAGATCATCACAAAATCAACATAAGTCCAAAGTAATAAAAATAACAGTGCAGGTATACCAAAAAAAAGAAATTCAATCTTCCGAGAATACAGCGAATCAAACACAAACCAAATTGGAAAAAATGAATAACATACCAGAAAACGATTTTCAAACTAAAAATTTCATAATTGCTAAATGTTCAGTTGTGCCTCGTATTTATGAGCTTTAAACCAATATATCCTTTTCATAAGACGCCCTAACTCACCAAATTAACAAAAAAACTAGTGATCAAACCTAAAGCTCAGAGATCCAAAACTTCTCAACATCTCACACAGCCACAGAAGAGTTAACAAAAGAGGAAACCCTACCCCGATCGGTCGTGATCATAACAGAATTAAGCTAAAAACACCATAAAAAAACTGTAAACCAGTTCAGCGATCATTCAAAACAGCAACTAAACAAGTCAACAACATCCGTGTGAGTTTAGCATACAATGACGCAAGTAGCGGAACTAACAAATCAAATCAAAGACTGAGAGAATTTACCAGAATAATCGAAATTCAGTTGCGATTCCGATTCTGCAACTGCAGAAACAATATTATATA
Source organism: Lactuca saligna (assembly GCF_052625555.1). NCBI lineage: Eukaryota > Viridiplantae > Streptophyta > Magnoliopsida > Asterales > Asteraceae > Lactuca > Lactuca saligna. The sequence goes on from NC_136421.1 coordinate 313,277,271, forward strand.
AAATTTACACAGCTGAAAACCTCGATTTCAACCCATTCCAGCTTGATCTCTCTCTGCGTTACTTTCTAGAACTAACTATGGTTGGCCCTTTTTGATTCTTTGTTGTGTAGACGCTGGCGTGGGTTTGTGTTTTAGAAGAGGAGCTGTCGGGCGTCGGCTTATGGAAATTAATAAAGTAAAACGTAAACAATGAGGACCCAATAAAACACTAAACCCAAAATGAGACAAACTATACAAGAGAATACTCCTTTCATTTTTGACTTAATTCACATTTTCAATAAACAAAATTACCAAAATACCCTTATAGAATTCCAAATTCTCAGTCCTAAAAAGTTTTCGGATCGACTATTGATTTATTTCTTGATAATTTAGCCTAAAAAGTTTACCATGGATATGTATTTATTTCTGAAAGTGTAATAATTTCTTTTATATATATATATATATATATATATATATATATATATATATATATATATATATATATATATATATATATATATATATATATATATATGCTTATACATATATACAGGGAAATTTTGAATTCTGTCTGATATATGTAAACCAAATAAACTAATTATTATTACATATTGGTCAAACACAACAAGATTATTATTTTTATGTCAGTCAATTGATTACCTTATCGATTTGGAAAGGGCAAGATGGCATTAATATGTTTCTAGCTTTATAAATAAAATATTTTTTATTGATCATTGTTATAAATATCCAATATTTAATATTTCATAAGAATAAATCATTTATAATAATATCAAACCAAAAAATATTAACTTCACGAACGATATCAGAATAAATAACGAAACTAGCTATAAATAAAATCATGTCAACCAAATTTTGTATAAATCAATAGTATTTTATAAAAGTTATAGTTTAATAAGATTCAAAGTAATAAATTTTAGGCTTAATCATCATGAGATTTACAATATTTATGAAAAAAAAGACTATAAATTGTTTGCTTAGACCATCTCCGATCCATAAATAAATATTTCAAATATTTTTTTCTAACATATTTAAATATTTCAAAAATACTTATTTTATTTATTAGTTTTCAATAAATCTGGGTTACATCTTTTTGTTATAATAACTTAAGAATTTTTTTTACTATATATATAACCAAATAAAAAAATAATATATAACTTTTTTTGGATCCAGCATTAAAAGGCCATCAAGTAAGATGTTAAAAGGCAAAAAAAAGCATGCATACAAGAAGGGAAATGAGAAGGAAATAGGACGTCCAATATTACATCCTAACACCAAAAGAAACATAAATATACCATTGTTTACTCCATTGTTTACTACTCTAAGTCGTGGTATATGTTATATTATTAAAATAATTAACCAAAAAAATTATTTATAACACAATTAAACATTTTATGGAATAATTATTAAATTTAAAATATAAATATACAATTAAAGTAACTATAATTATACAAACTTAAGGGGTGTTTGGATTAGCTTTTTAGTTTATTGCTTATAGCTTATTTGTGGTGGGAATAAGCAATAATCAATAAGCATGGAGATAGATGCTTATTAAAATTAGCTTATTTAGCTTAATAAACTGAATTTTATACAAACACTAAAATTAACTTATTGTGGGAATAAGCAATAAGCATCTCTAATTTTTTCCTATCCAAACACCCCCTTAAAGCTAAAACTACCAAAATAAATAATAAATTAAATAGGTATAAACTCAAACTTGAATAACAATAAATGACGCATGAATTTCAACACGAAATTTACTGTTAATAAATAATATAACATTTATAATATCATATTCAATATGAAAATTGCTCTTACAATGGAATAGATTTACACCAAAAATATGTTGGTTGGAGATGCCCGTGCAAATTATCGTGTCATTAAATGATGAAAAAAAAAGATTCATATAACACTATAATCTTTTTTTCCTTTGTTTGATGATTATACTGGATGTGAAACATATGTATTATATGTGTTTATTTAAAAGAAAACTAATAAAAAATTCTAAACATTTAAGAAGTTTAAATTTATAAGAAAAATAAGAAAATATTGAATTATAAAAATTAAAGTATTTTTTTTTCTTTTAAATTCAAATAAATAAAATAGATAAATAAATAAAGAAAATTAATAAATTTTTAATTTAGTAATTTTGAAATTAGAAGAAAAGTTAATTATTAAAATTAATATGCATTTATTATTATATTTAAATACTATCTGGTCTAGAATTTAATAAAATGAAAAGTGGAATAAAAATTAATTTAAAATAATCACAAAATTACGTGTAGCAAAATAATTATGAATGTGAAATGTGATAAAAGATATTTATTTATTAGGAAGTATTCATCTAAAGTTTGACATTTGATTAAGAACCAGCATATAAAGTTATAAATTATATCCTATATTTTAACTATTCAAAATTTATTTAAAAAAAAAGTGTGGATATAAGGTTATTAATTTTAATTAATATTTAATAGTGATAAAATAGTTGATGTTTATAATGCGTATATAAATAAATTATAAAAGTTGAAAATAATATGGTATAACAACGCAACTTTTTGACTTTTATGCTATTTATGCTATACAAATCTACTGTTAGATAACATAATACTTATTTGAATAGTTCGGATTAATTTTGCAAGGGTGATCAATGGATGTAATAAAATTTGTTTAAAGGGTATATTGGGATATTTTCCAGAATTTTAGGGGTATGCATGACACAATAACATTTTAAGATCAAAGGTGCGGAAATGACTGGACTGGGTGACTGAGTCACTGACCCAAAGAGTTAGTGTTAGATTGGTGGTTCGAGAGGAGCAGCTTGGTGTCGCACTTCAATGCCCGACCTAATCCAACCCAACCAAGATGAGATCGTTAGCCTGTCAACTTTGACTTTCGGGTTAGGTGTGTATTAATTGAGTCATGTGCTGAAAAATCATGTCTTTTTTTTTTTGTCAAATGTTGTTAATAAAATTTTAAATATATTTTAAAACATGCTCGGAAATCGGACTTTACTTTATCGTTTGATTAATTATGGAAAGAAGATTGAAGAAAATTTATTGGTATCTTTAAACAATTTATATATTAGGCATATGCCGAGTAATACCATCATAATTTATAATGTCCAAATATTAATAAATATATTGTTAAATATGGATAAGGGCCCTTAGGTTCCGAATCTGGATTGTGAAATCAACTTCGGTTGTCTGGACGGAATTTCACTTATGTATGTAAATAGTACTAGCGATATAAAAAATACAAATCGATCCGCTGAATATAACAACAATGAAAAATACTATCTTTACTAAATAATAAACACACGATGTACTTGGTATTTTCGATATAAATTATATTATCGATATCATTATCATCATTACACCTTGCAAACATTCCCTATATAAACCAGAAAACATTTCATGTTCGCAATTAGAAATTGTGTTTTATGAAAAGGAGTAATGATAACTTGGATGAGTAGTTAAAGGGTTGAAACCTACAAAATAATAAAATAAAGACAAAAGTCTAAAAGTATTTCCTAAGCTTTGATGAAAATTATCATTTTTGTTTGGATTAATATCATTGGTCTAAATTTTTTATTTTTTTACGAGTCTGATCCAATTTATCTTGATTTTTTTTAAATAATGATTTTGTCCTTTATATTTTTATTTTCTATTTTTTTATAAAAAGAAAATATATATATATATATATATGTATTATCATCCCCCCCTATTTCTCTCTCTCTCTCTCTCTCTCTCTCTCTCTCTCTCATTCAGAAAAAAGGAAACACCACCACCATCTGATTCTGATGACTATTCCGGTGACTAAGGTTTCCAACAACGAGAGGATTCTGTCGCCAAATATGTTTTCTAACGGCAAACCAGAAGGGTCCGACAACTAGAACATTTTACGAATATGAGAATGGTTTTCGAAGACGAAGATCGAAGGAGGTTTGTAGAGGCAATTATTCCGTTCACCAAGATTTCCATCAACAAGGAACCAATCACTAGAGCAAACAAGTCTAGATTTGTTTGTTGTGTTCTGGTAGTGGTAGTTAGATCAGCGGTAATGGTGACATAGAGATCAAAGCAGGGGTTTGAAGAGGCAGTGACGATGTTGAAGTTTGTATAAAGATGGTGGTATCGTTTCGCTTCACCCCCTTCATCGTTATTCTTGTTTCACCCCATGCAGAGGTGGAATAAAATCGAACCACGTACAGAGGCAACTTGGAGTCGGTGCTGAATGACCCTAGCCAAACTCTTCTCGTCGATGACGAACAGATCTGGTATACATGTCTGGTATTCGGTGGCGAAATGGGTGGTACAGGTGAAGTTAATGTCGTTAAATGCTAAGGTTCTGGCAAGAGGTGATGGTCCGATTGGCGGTAGCGGTCGACTGGCAATGGTGGTCCGGTTGTTGTGGTGGTTTAGCAAATATATATATATATATATATATATATATATATATATATATATATATATATATATATATATATATATATATATATATATATATGAGCCATAGGATGTTTAAAAGATAACATTTGAAGCCTTTGATCCCACTTGGAATTAGGGAGTTGATGAAGATAGCAAAAACTCAAGAAATAGTTTCTCTACAATGTATCCACCACCAAGAGTAAGGTTGTAAGATCCATAAAAATCACAAGAATTTTTAACTTTTTAAAACAACCCCAAATCTTAGAATGTTTACAAAAGCATTGTTTTTAAAGTATTGTCCCATATCAGCGTATCCCATAGATCAAAAGTACATAAAACAGAGGATGTGTTTGGTCACACCTTCGCCTTCCCACGATCATCAGAAGTACTTGAAATAATAACCAAAAATCATAAGCCAAAGCTTAGTGAGTCCCCCCAAAGTACCACCACATACATGATATCAAACACATCATGCATAATTGAGCCTTCTGTCTGACTGTACCGCCTCGCAGGGCTTACAGTCTATCTGGACCGCTCCCGAGCCTTCGGCATAACTGGACCGCCTCGCATGACCTACAACTTATCTGGACCTCTTGTCGAGCCTTTGGTCTGACTGGACTGCCTCGCAGGGCCTACAATCTATCAGGACCGCCTGAGTATCTTCGCATTTGACACAAAGAAGGACTGCCTCAATCTGACCAACCACAATATGTCGACATACACATAATAGATAAACATATAACCAGGCATCAAACAACAGACAGATTTATAGATCACTACGCATGCCAACATTCCATATACAAGGATACTGATCTAACAGATCACTATAGCATAACCACCTCCTATATAGCAGGATACATATTTAACATATCACTACAACATAACAACATACAGCAAACCAGGATATCAATCCAAATGGTCGACCTTGGTGCCTTCGACCCGTAAGTACAGTAAGGAAAACTCCCCTTTACTAATGATAACTAAAACAACACTCGATTTGTGGCGTTAACCCGAACCCATGGTCTAGTCCATTCCTCATCATGATGAGGGCAAAAGACCATTTTTCCCTTTATATACAATCCCAACTAAACTAAGCCCAAAACCCCTAATGGCACAAGGCCCAAAATCGATCCATTAGGCTTCTGCTGAGAACACCTGTCGTTCCACCCTATGACGCCTGGTATCCGAACGCTAGGTTTTCCCATGCAGACGCCTGGCGTTTTCTCGCTAATCACCAACTTCCAAACCAATATCTTAATGGCTTAAGATATAATGTCCAAACTTCAGATCCAATCATAATGTAATGCCTGAGTTGCCAGGTATTTCCTTTTGTTGCTTATTCAAATAATAATACCACTATGATTATGGGAGGGGGTCGTATGCTTGGCGTACATAGTGTACGTACGCGTATATTGGTGAGGCCCGAAGTGGGGGAATCCCATGCGTACGCTAGGCATACCCAAGCGTACGTTGGGCGTAGGCTGGCCATCCACAGTTTATAAATCAGGGTTTGGACCTTGGGGACAGGTTTAGATCTAATGTCTACTTAGGAAGTTGTTATGCTATAGGGAGAGGAGTATCGAGTTATTCGAGGAGTACGATTTGACATCCACAGTTGAGGTGAGTCTTCCTTCGTGAAAGTTACGGGTCGAAGGCACCAAGGCCGACCATTTATTTATTGCATAATATGATGGTTGTCTGTGTGATAATTATCATCGTTTATGTATTTCTTGATGATTATGTGATTTATGTGTGTCGTTATGTGGTAGTGGTAGGGGTGAAATAGACTCTGTAACTGGTTGAAATAAACCGGAGGGTAGGTCGAGCACCCAGATATGCCTGGCAGGGTAGGTCAGACACCCAGAAATGCCTGACATGGTATGTTGAGCATCCAGATTTGCTCGGCATGGTAGGTCGGGCACTCAGATATGCCTGATAGTATGTTTGTGTTATATGTGATATGGTGGGGGGGGGGGGGGAACTCACTAAGCTTTGTGCTTACTATTTTAGTTTGTGTTTCAGGTACTTCCAGCTCGAAGGGGAAGAGGCCGACTTGATCGTGTCACATCAAACTATGATTTTCCACAAGTAGATATTTTGGGACTTGTACTTTGATAATGTTTTCCTATGGATTGTCTTGATTAAACACTATAACTATCTTGTGTTTTCATGGTTTTGGAATCAATGATATTTTGTGTTTGTGAATTTGGTAAACATAAAAATAAAATTTTTGAGTCATATTTTTGGGATGTTACACATAATGGAACGTATAAATCTATAAAGTTGCAAACTTTATGGCCATTCATGGCTCCAATGAGCCTGACACCAAGATCCCAACTCAAAATCAATTATAAGGCTCCAAAACTCTTGAATGGAAGATTATGAAGACCCAAGATTGCATTTTTATGATTCTAGACTCACTATTATGCTTGAAAGGACAGTCCAAACCTCTGGAGCATTCCATACTCACAAAGATTGAGTCTTTAGGACCAAAAGAACATAAACTAGCCCTAAATCAATATCTAACAAATGAGACATCCGGATCTGAACTTTATACCTCAAAATGATGCTCCAAGATGTCAAGAGTCTAGATCCACAAGCTAGAGAGCAACCACAATACTCCAAAGATCTTCCTTCTCTTATCAAGAACACTAAATGATACCAAAAAGATGAGCCATGGCTTCAGATTCTCATACACACTTAGGGTTTTCAAAATGAGGATGGAGGCTGGAGTGGTGAAGGGTTTTGAGGCCATAATGTTATTTAAATAGGGTGTGAACAATGAAAATTAGGGTTTGGTCTCTGCATGCAAATGTCTAGCGTCTATTATAGAACGCCTAGCATTCTATGCCAAATGCATGGTGTTTGGACCAAAGACTTCATCGTCGGGATGTTAAAATTCCCCCCGCTTGACTTAGACTTCGTCGTAGAAGTTTGGTGCAGTAACTAACCCAAGGTAGTGTTTCCATATCTCCACATCAGGTCACTCAGACGGTCCTTCCTAGAACCCGATCCCAACTAAAAGTCGGCTCATTCAAGCAGCTGCCTACCCATGCCATCCTTGACTTGCTAAATTTTATCACTGGAGAAGCCATCACAACCCTCCTAAAATTCAGAAATCCAATACCTCAACTGACTCTTAAGAAAACAAAACTATATTGGGATGCAATTATTACGATATCTCTTTACAACTCGAATCATACGGAACCCTTCTGACCCTGACTTACCTTGCTGATTCCACTCGGGAATCAATACCCTTCATCCGAAAACAAGGTGGCTCCAAACACAAGCCTCATCTAGATAACTAATGCAAAGAGGCACACACAACGCTAGCATATTCCACAACTTTTTGGCTAAGACCGAATGTCTAGAGAGATCCACAAAGTCGGGGACTCTCAAGGATGCAAACACCGCATCAACTCTATCAATATGCTTCCTGATACAGGGAACCCATAAGATCTAAATTTCAGAACCCATATTCTAGGATTGACATTCATCCATTCATTGAATCCACCCCTTGCCTTTGAGTATGATCACTACCAAACACACAGAAAAAAATGCAACCACCTCAATCGCGAATTTTCACAAATTCTAAATCTATAAGATGTACCAAAAGCCTTTAATAAACCCTTGAGTCCCTGACACGCCATTTCCAACCACTCATCCTACGAGCAAAGATGATAAATCCAAGAATTTTCACATTTGCCTCCAATCCTTATAACCTCAGGTGTACCCCCACCTGGAAAATCACTTAAGACATTCACCAAGAACTTTATGATTCGAGACTTCATAACCGACTCCCAACCTTGATAATCAAACCCCTAATAATAGCTTGTGAACAAATGGGATTTTTAATGCAAACATTTTGCAGAGACTTTCTGATACACGAATGATACTCCCAACAACCCTTAATTGTTCCCTTTATCCAAACCAGCTGATTTGTGAATCTCTCGGCTTCCATCAATGCACCAACACCAAAAGTACTATAAGTAGAAGAAATCAACATTCATGATCACTGGGCCCACAACCTATGTCTGGAATACCCTTACAAGTTCCTCAGCATAGGTCTGATTGCCTCCGAGCCCACAACATGGGTATGAAATTCCCTATCTAATATTACACCGATCTTGTCAACGCTGCATCATTCATCCAACACCCCGGGGGCCTAAAGATACTCACCTCATTACATTGCCTTGAAGGGAACCAATCAACGTCCCTCTCAATGCTAATCGAGCACAACAATGCCATAATTTTACCACACACAATTCCTATAATGGAACAAGCTTATACCAATGTAAAACCGTACGAAATCATGGTTGCACACGACCCAAGAATAGGATAAATAGTCGTGCTCTTGATCCAATTCAAAGGCTATAACCCAAATAGAACCATGCATATAATAATCCCAGTGCTCCAGTGATATCTTGATCAACCCATAAACACCCTTCTTGGCAATATATATATATATTGAAGGTACCACAATGCATACCCTTAGGGAACCCATAACCTCGTCCAAAAAGGAAAGAAATACCAGAGTTCTATCGCAACGACAAACCTCAATCATTAACAGGAGACATCCGCATAAATGATCAATGCACATGCTTTGGGAACCTATAACCTCATCCAAAAAGGGAAGAAATACTAGAGTTCTATCAAAATGACAAGCCTCGATCTTTAACAGAAGACATCCTCATGAACGATCGGAACATGACCCCATACCTTGATTGAGACTGAACAGATTCCACTAATACGCTACTAGCTCGAGAAGACTTCCAAGGTGATCATGAATGCTACCAAAACCCGAGCATGCTATGAACCAAAATTCCACACCACCATTGAGGGTAAACATACACAAAGACCAAAGGAACATAAAACATACTGAACTTGATGACATGTTGACATATCCCTTCAATTTCATCTGTCACAACTTGAAACTTTTGGAGAATGTTCGTTGAATGATGAACAAACGATCAATGATCGAGAATGCATTCACATTAGATCTAATGAACCAAAACCCGAATGGAGCTAAATGCACCCAATTCTGAAACTGATTTCCTAATCGACATCTGCCCAAGCTAGACTATAAATAGAAATCCATACAACGAGCTGACAAATTTCCCCTGTAATTGATACTCAACCTGAGTGATCTTAGCAACTCCTCATATGTTTATTGGTACTCCTAAAAGGAACCAATAGTTGCAACGATATCTTGACCAACTACTTTCTACTGAGAGACAACCCATGCACCTCCTGAACACATACATCCGATCACAACTTACTCTATACCCCTGCCCCGACCAAATCCTAAACCAAAATTCCACATAGCCGCACCGCATATCCCTATGAGCCATTCTTCCAATATCACGAACTCAGACCATTCGATAATCCTACAAGCAGAATACCCAGTTATCCCCTACTTAAGGTTCGAATTACCATCCACTGGTGTTGAAACCAAGTATGTCTCAAACCGGCTCAATCAAGCACAAACCGTTCCTGACTCATGGAATGCATAACAAACTCAGGATGATCTTCCATATAAGGACCAATCAAATCCTAAGAGAATTGTGGATTTCAGCTGAAGGCCTCTGAAATTACCAATCATATCCACTTTAACATTAAGGATTTCATGCAAATGCGTACACAAACACCAACTTACGATCCAAAACATACACTCCTTGCCTGCAATCCTAACCGTCAATTCGGTACCTGGTTTCCTATATCCAAGGAACACAGACCCTTGATCGCATCACTAAGCATCCATACCACATCAATCCTCCTATGCATTCCCATGCTGGCATACTGTCTCCAAACACCGCGACCAACTGGACCCATGCTGGTGTAACATCCGGATTTCTAGGGTTATTATTATGTATGTTAATCTTGAGATTTAAGGAGAGACTCGACGAGTTGAGGGTCCAAATCGCCAAGTTGAGTCGAGTTGCTCGCGTGGATTTAACGAGTGGACTCGACGAGTCAGAGAACTGACTCGCCGAGTTGGTGTTGGGCAAATAAACCCTAATTTTTGGGGTTTGGGACCTATTTAAAGTCACATATATAGCCTTATTTTCGGATACCTTTCATTGAGAGCAAACCCTAAACGTGTATAGAGAGCCATGAGAGTTTTAGAAGCTAAAACTTGGAGTAGACTAGTGCATCTCTTGGGGAGAAGAGGAGATCATCCAATAAGGGAGCTAGAGAATCAGTGGATCTAGTGTAACTTCATGCAAGGGCTTAAGTAAGAGGTAAAATCTTTCACCTTTCTTCATATTTTGCTTAGATATTGTAAATATGGAAGATTAGGGTTTCTTCCACTATTGTTGGACTTTAAATGTATAAGGTCCCTTTTGAGGCCTAGACTTCCAATCTGGACTTTGTGAGGTCCAGAGAGTCCAAAGATTATAACTTTATTTAACCATATAAGAGTTATTGTGGTTAATCATCTTTGTTAGAGTTATATTGACATTTTGAGCCTTATATACCATGTTTAAACATAAAGCTTGCAGCTTTATGTGACAATCGACCCTTAGGATGGTAGATCTAGTGTTTGGGGTGATGGGTCTGCCTTAAATCGTTTGAATGGAGAATCTGATCGAAGGAACTCACCGAGTCCATGGCCTGACTCGACGAGTCGGTGAAGGTTTGTTCCGATGGGTTGATTGAGTGATAACTCGGTGAGTTGGGGGTCAACTCGGCGAGTTGAGCTGGACTTTTCGAGACTTCTGAGGATACGAGAGGACTCGATGAGTCGCAAGAGTGCACTCGACGAGTCATGTCAGTCATGGACTATTGACACGAGTTTGGCCTCTATTGATTTTGGGGTTTTGGTCAACATGAGTAATAGAGACCATGGAGGGGTAAAATGGTCTTTTATCCACTATAAAGATCTAGATAGAGAAAGAATAGTCTTTGGTTATTTGAATTGTGAAAAGAGTATTAATTAGAGATATTCATCCCTTGTGTTAGGCGGAGGCTATTTCGAGATTCGGGTGTGGGGTTATTTACCTGCTACTTGTCAGGTGAGTCTTCTCACTATACTTTACCTAGAGTGGTATTTATGTGTGACCGGAAGGTCTTATGTGTTTACTTGAGTTATGCATTTTGTCTGTGTGATATATATGCTATATTATGTGACCGGACCGGAGGGTCCAACGAACTATGGGACTAGAGGGTCCCAACCAAACCGAACCAGAGGGTCCAACGAGCCACGGGATTGGAGGGTCCCACTGAGACACATAGACCTGAGGGTCTTACAGTGTTATAGCCTTGAGTGGCTAATGTGTTGTATGTGGTATTTTAGGGAAGTCACTAAGCTTCGTGCTTACCGTGTTATGTGTTATGTGTTATGTGTTTCAGGTTCTTATCAGGATCGCAGGAAGGCGCCAACTTGATTGTACACTCATCCAAGTTAGATATATGTCTCAAGAGGATCCTGGATTTGTGATAAATGATTTTTAAAATGTGTTGATAATTTGTTACTTGTGAGTTTTAATAAAATGTGAGTTGTGGTTTATTGTGTTTTAAAAATGAAAAATTAGGTTGAAAATTTATGTCGTTACAGTTGGTTTGCATCCCAACTCTGAAAGTCACAAGCCTGTTGACTCCTTCTTCGAACTCAGAAAATGAAAGGGTGTAATCCTCGCTATAGTTAGCGATGTTCCATTCCATCAAGCAACCACTCACTTCTAGTTGCAATCCCTAAGTCTATCATAACAATCATCTTCTTCTTAAGTCCCACGACTTGAATTCACGGCCCCGGGAAAAAACCTCGCGACCTCAAAACCAACAAATTCATCTAGGTCTGCACTAATCAACCCAAACTGATATCGCCACTGGGGCCCAAAACAATTACCAGACCCATCCTCATGCCTAAGCAACCATAACCAAAATATCGACAGATACGGAACCACTGCCATGAATCATGGTATCAAACCATGCTATCTCTCCCGACCAGCCCTTAGAATCCCCGAAACTCTCATCGATTCAAGTATGGATCATGTGCTTCTAGTAGTACGGGCCCAAATAATACCTGCCACACTTATCCATACTTTCCTCAATGATCATCTCAAGTCGTCTAAGACCTACTCATAAAAAAATACTCCTGATACCTGCTCAACAGTGAAACAACCACACTAAAATACTTCCTAGGCTCTCCAAGGATTCCTCACTTCCCCTACCATTAGCTACTAAAGGAACCCAATCAATTTGATACAACAACTTCATGAATACACTTACATGCAACAAAACTTAAATAATCTTTCGACTAAAGGACCCGACCCTACAACGGTTATATTCAGAACAGAGCTGCGCAATAGGTCCAAATCCTTTACTTTAAGATTATTTAACCTCCATAACATGTAACTTGATGTATTCATTTTATAGTTTGCTCACATTGATGTGGGTCCCACAAAGCACAAAGCATGCAACATTCGAGCAGTGGAGCCGACTGAATGCAAAACACAATAAAATCAGGCAGATCCTCATACGAAATTCTCGATCTCTAAGTCCCATCATCTCAGATACACATTCATCCTGACCTCACTCTTTTAAGAGTGGCTAATAATTCTCGCATTGACCCGCCATGCATTGCACCCATTCATGAAACTTCCTCCAACCCTGTAGCAACTCGTGCATGCTAATAATACATAACGTTGGATCCCATAAAGTGTCGAATACCTGACTCTACTTTAAGCCCTTAATTAGACAAGAACAGGAGGTAAAGAAAAATCAAACATTCTTGAGCTATAGAATCTTTGTTATGTAAAACTATGATGTACACACTAAGCGACCACAATAATGATGTCAATTTCATATAAGAAAAAAAACCCTAGGCTACTAGGCATCATATAATCAGGAAATTTTATCATGTGGTACTTGAAGATCCTTATCCTATCACTAGCATGATGTTCTAACATATCACGATATCAAATAATAGTGTGGTAATTTGGGGTGTACTTACTAGCTCCGGTTTTGATTAGTTTGAAAATAATTTTTAAAACCTTTCCTTAGTTTGAGACTGGATTAACATGAGCGTTCCTCCAATTCACTCAAACCAAGGCTCTGATACCAACTTGAAAAACTATAAGAATCACAAGAAATTTAAACTTTTTAAAACAACCCAAAGTATAGAATGTTTACAAAATCATTGTTTTTAAAGTCTTATTCCATATCAGAGTATCACATAGATAAAAAGTACATAAAATAGAGGATGTGTATGGTCACGCCTTCGCCTTCCCACGATCGTCAAAAGTACCTGAAACAATAACTAAAAACCGTAAGCCAAAGATTGGTGATTTCCCCCAAAGTACCACCACATAAAACATATCAAATACAACATGCATAATCGTGCCTTTAGCCTGACTGGACTACCTCGTAGGGCCTACAACCTATCTGGACCGATCTCGATCCTTCGGCATGATTGGACCACCTCGTAGGGCCTACAACATATCTGGACGGCTCGTCGGGCCTTCGACCTGACTGGACCGCCTCGTAGGGCCTACAGTCTATCCGGACTGCGCTGGGTATCTTGGCCTTCAACACAAAAATAGGACCGCCTCAACCTAACTAACTATAACATGTCGACATACACATATTAGATAAACATATAACCAGGCATCAAAGAACAACCAGATTTACAGATCACTACACACGCCATCATTCCATATACCAGGATACTGATCTAACCAAATCACTATATCATAACTAAATCCTATATACCCGGATACATATCTAACAGATCCCTACAGTATAACAACATAAGGTAAAATAGGATATCAATCCAAAGGGACGTCCTTGTTGCCTTCGACCTGTAAGTATAGTAAGGAAAACTCACCTCTACTGATGATAACTAAAACAACACTCGATCCGTGCACGAACATTGCGGTTCACGCTAAACCAAAACCATAAACAAACCCAATCAATAATTATGGTTTAACCCAAACCCATGGTCTAGTCCATTACTCATCATGATGAGGGTAAAAGACTGTTTCCCCTTTATATACAAGCCCAACTAAACTAAGCCTAAAACCCCTAATGGGCCAAGGCCTAAAATAGATCCAATAGGCTTCTATTGAGAATGCCTGGCATTCCACCCTATGACATCTCGCATTTAAATGTTGGGCGTTCCCATGCAAACGCCTAGTGTTTGCTTGCTGATTACCAACTTCCAAACCAATGTCTTAATGGCTTAAGATCTCATGTCCAAAAATCAGATCCGATCATAATGGAACGTTTAAAGCCGTAAAGTTGTAAACTTTGTGGCCACACATGACTACAATGAGCCCGACACCAAGATCCTAACTCAAAATCAACTATGAGGCTCCAAAACTCTTATAGTTTCCTAACTCAAAATCAACTATGAGCCCGACACACACACACACACACACACATATATATATATATATATATATATATATATATATATATATATATATGTTGAATACTTATAGTTTCCTGAGAACTAAAGATGGAGCGTTAGATCAAAATTAGTACATTAAGGGCAAGAACGTCAACTTACCAATCTCATGTAATGTTTACTTTTTTGTGTTATTGGAAATATTAATAAGAATGTCAAAAAATTAACATTATAAATCACAATTTCAGTTTTTTTATAAAAATAATAATTTTCATTTAAAAAAAATAGAAATATTAATTTATTTTTTTAAAAACATGAACTTTTTTTTAAAAAACTGAAAATATATATATTTTTTTAAAAAATGCAATTTTTTTAAAAAAATAAATTCAAAAAACTAGAATATTCTAAAAAAATGTATAAATTATAACTTTTTTAACCAAAAAATCAACGTTTTGGATGTATATACGCATATTTTTTTCAAATGAATATATGCATTTCTTATACTATAATATTCGTAAGTAAATCATAAAAAAACTCATTTACTAATGTATAAACACAATAGTATAATTATTTTAGTCGATACAAAATAAAATATAAAAAACAAAAAGTGCTACAAAATTTCAAAGATTTTCATGTATTCGTGTCAAGATTTTCATATTTTCTTCAATTTATCACTTGTCGCATCTTCAATATTTTCCACAAATTCTTTCAAATCTACACGAAAAAAAATCAATCAATGCAAGAACACTCGTAAAAATGCATGTGTATATATCATGTAAAATTCACATGTGATTATTTCATGTAAGATTATATCTTTTCAGATTCAAATGTGAAATTCACAAGAAAATTAAAAAAAAAAATTAACAAAAAACACTCACATAAAATGTATGTGTGCATCTAGATATAATTCATATGTGATTCATTTGTGATTTAAATATGAATCACATGCAACTCATATATGATGTGATTCACTTATGATTTACATGTGATTAATATGTGCATTACATGTGAATCACATGCAATTCATATGTGATTCACTTGTGATTTATATGTGACTTACATGTACATGTAAATCACACATAGTTCATATGTGATTCACTTGTGATTTACATGTGAATCATTACACACTTGTAGTCTTGCTTCAAATTAATTACTAAGATATTATGCCAATTCACACAATTTATATATGATTCATATGTAAATTACATGTGAATTGAATGTAAATCACATGTAATTCATATGCTATTTACTTGTAATTTACTTGAAAATCTGGAAAAAAAAATTGAATTTTTACAGCAACCACAATTTTATCCATTTTTCATTTCTTTACGACAAAAATGTATTTGATGCCTAAAAGTTAGATGCTTAAGTTTTCCAAATCAACCATTTTAACTTATAATATTTTGTCCAAATTGTTAAAGAGTAAAAATGTTTGTAGTTTTTATGGTTTTATTGGAAAAATAAAGTACAAGTGGTTAAATATAATGGAACCCGCTTCAGTACGTTGGAATATATTGATGCTTATGAGCCATTATAACGTAGCAATTTACTATGTAAATGTAATGTGGAGTTCCAGAATGAATATATATATATATATATATATATATATATATATATATATATATATATATATATTAATAAACTTGATGTGAAGCTAGTCTTACCACCCAACAGAATCTTGCAGCCCCAATTTTAGAGACACCCTTCTCTTTGATAGCCTGAATACCCGATTTGGCTAATGATATTGTTTCCACCTATAAAAAAAGAAAAAATAAAAAAATAAGGAATGTTATTTGACATTGGAAATCTAGAATTGAAACTATATTGTTAATCTATTCATGGTGTTTTCTTTAAAGTTCAAACGTAACACCCCGTTTCGAAAATAAACCTTGAACTTTGAGATGTAATTACTTATGATTTCTTTTGGCCCAAGATCAATAATGATTTAGTAGGGTGTTGGCCTCGAGGAGGGGGGGGGTTAAAGTGTAATTTTCATACTAGTTTTGTAAAGAATCTCGAAATACAGGGGATGTTTGGTAAATTTTGGAGTTAATCTGGAAATGATTTTGTGGGGGAGTGTAACACTCAAAAATCACCATAAATTTAAAATTTTCAAAACCAACCATGAATCAATATTGTTTACAAAAAGAGTCATTGTTTCAAAAGCATTATTTCAAATCAGAGTTTTTCCCAAGATCCAAATACATAAAAATAGGAAGTTGTGTACGATCACGCATTCGCCTTCCCACGATCCCTAGAAGTACCTGAAACCATAAACTAAAACTGTAAGCTGAAGCTTAGTGAGTTGCCCCAATGTACCATCACACAAACATATAATCAAACAGATAACGTGTCAATAACCTCCTGGTTGGATTACCTTGGCCCACAACCTTTAGGTTTGAATGCTCCAACCCATAAACTTTCAGTTGGTTTGCCCCATACATAACGAGTCCACAACCTCCTGGTTGGATTACCCCCAGCCCAAACCTTTCGGTTGAAATGCCCCGGTCTATTAATTAATAGCACAAAGCAGAACAGTCTTAACCCCGCCATACCATGTCGACATTTACATAATCAATAACATATATCTAGCAACAGATAATCATATAAGCGGTTAACAGACTAGCAGACAGATCTACAGATCACTATCGTATAGCAACATCCTATATAATAGGATACATAACTAAAGGGGTCGGCATTGGTGCCTTTGACCCACAAAAGCGATGAGGAAACTCACCTCTAAGTCTGGAGATAGTTGAACAATAAACTGCTTCGAATACTAGCTCTACAGGTCACCTATTCAATAGATAGAGACCAAGGCTTAACTATAGCTCAAAATACCCAAAATACCCTTAAGTCAAACTTTTGTCAACCTTGGTCAAATCAAAGTCAACGATCAAGGTCCAAAAGTCATTATATTTCTTCCTAGTAGAGTACGTGTTGTGTACCAAGAGAGTGCGCCTAGCGTACTATGACGTTGACCAAAAGCAGGGTGTTGACCCTGTATACGCAACGTACCACCAAGTACGCCCAACTTACTTAGCCCGGTCTAAAAACTCCATTAAGAGCTTATTTTATTAAGCCATTTCGTCCAAAACTCAGATCCAAACCTAAAATGATGTCCTAAGTCATAAACTTTCTAACTTTATGACTTTGCATGTCTATAAAGTGCTTAATGTCCAAAACCCTAAGTTCTTAACCCAATAATACATCACAAATTTTTCTTGGAAAGGGATAACAAGTCCAAGATGAAATTTTTATGGTTCATATTAGCTCCATAATGGATAAAGTTTCCAACTTTATCCATTAGAATGGTGCCAACAAACAATATCTATTTGTTAACTCTCAAAGGGACCCAAAAGGGCATCTTTTTCAACTTAATCCATTAATTCCAAGTCTCCAACCTTCAACTCTGAATCAAAATGATGTTTAGATGGATAAAGTTTCCAACTTTATCCATAACAAGGTCACAAACTTTTAGGATCTAAACTTTATGAACATAAAGTGACCAAAAGCTCATAACACCCAAAACTAGCCAGATCTAACAATTTCATCATCGAGATTCAAACTTTATACCTCTAGAAGAAAGATCAAGGTGAACAAAGTCTGGATCTTCAAGCTCTAATGCAACCAACACTTCTTCAATGAGTTCCTTCTTCTCCAAGGTGCACCAAGAACACTACAAAGGACTTAAAAGCACCTTATTTTTGCCTGATTGTATGATGTCTGATAGCCTAGGGTTTTCCTTATATGAAATTGACATCATTACTGTAGTTGCTTAATGTATGCATCATAGTTGTATGTAATTAAGATCTTATAGCCTGAGAATGTTTGGTTTAGCCTTATTTCCTTTTCTTGTTTGATGAAGGGCTTAGGGTAGGATCAAATATTCGAATGTATATACGGTCCAACGTTATGTATGACTAACATACAATAGTGCTGCATGGTTGGTGGAAGTTTCATGGATGAAATATGCGAGGTCAGTTGGCCAGTTATGAGATATTTACCCTTCCCCTAGGAATGAGACCAGAGTGCTCGCCTATGCTTATGTATATTTTTATGGTGTTGTGATGACGCTTGATGCAAATATGGGTAGGTGTGGAAGGTAGTATGGGTCCATACTACAGAAAGAACATGACCCATACGCGTAGCAAGGAAGTCACAACCCCTATGGCTTTGCTGGGAGTTGGTTCCCCGTTATCATATGACATGACTGATATCTTCTTGGTATCTTTTTTGTATGGTGGTTACAAGGCGATTTGTAACCGAATTCCGTCCGGATCAGGAGCTAGCAGTCACGGTGGACCA
Source organism: Lactuca saligna (assembly GCF_052625555.1). Taxonomy (NCBI): domain Eukaryota; kingdom Viridiplantae; phylum Streptophyta; class Magnoliopsida; order Asterales; family Asteraceae; genus Lactuca; species Lactuca saligna. Next base: position 313,296,354 of record NC_136421.1, read on the forward strand.
GCAGTGCCCAAGACCATTGGTCAGATGAGGCCAGTTGAGCTAGATGCCAGGATTTGGGAGATCCTACACAAGGAGGTTGCTGCACTTTTCTGGCCTGAGTTTCTAGAGATGTTTGGGTCTATTAAGACCGTCATGGTTTAGTACTTTGATGAGCACTATGCAACCATTGTTGAGATGATTGTCGTTGCAACCTCCACAATCGTGGCGGTTGTAGGTACGGGGACAGGTCGGGCTTTTTAGTACCGGGACTTCGATAACACGAAGCCCCCTACTTTTGATGGGATTTAGGACCCGATCATAACCATGAGGTGGCTATCTGACGTTGAGGGATGCTTTTTCACATGCTCATTTCCTACTGACCAGAAGGTCAAGTGTGCTCTGAACTTGCTAAGGTCTGGAGCAAAGGACCAGTGGACATTGATAACGGGGTCGTACTCTGACGAGCAGAGAATTACGGTTACTTGGGATCAGTTCAAGGAGATGTTCCGCATTCGCTACATTCCACGGGTTGAGCGAGAGCGACTGACACAGGAGTTTTTGGAGATGAGACAGGGTATGGAGTCGGTGACGGAGATCACCCGTATGTTCACTGAGAGGGCGATGTTTTTCCTGGAGTTTACTTCTGAGCAAGCTCAGATGACTCGTTATCTGAGCATGCTCAAGACTAACATCAGATAATTTTTTGCTACCAAACGATGTGATACATTACTGGAGTTACAGGAGACTGCTAGGTGGCGTGAGCTTGAGATTGAATTACAGTTGAGAGAGCAACGACATGCCCCGAGGCAGTCATAGTCGGCGCCAAAGCGGTCCAAGACCGCTGATTCGAGGGCTGGTGGTCAGTGCGTCCGTACTTGTGGGAAGTGCAGGAAGGCTCATTCTGTGTTTTTTC